>NC_143069.1:12070000-12695000 GCF_052426305.1 Pelodiscus sinensis | reverse complement strand
AGAGCCTCTTTCGAAAGATCGCGTCTAGACTGCAGGTGGATCTTTCGAAAGAGCAATCCGCTTTTTCGAAAGAGAGCACCCAGCGAGTCTGGATGCTCTCTTTCAAGGAAGCCCTATTTACATTGAAGAACGCCATCTTTCGAAAGAGGAACTTTTGAAAGAAGGCGTTCTTCCTCGTGAAATGAGGTTTACCGCCATCGAAAGAAAAGCCGCGTTCTTTCGAAATAATTTCGAAAGAACGCGGCTTGAGTCTGGACGCAGGGGAAGTTTTTTCGGGAAAAGGCTACTTTTCCCGAAAAAACCCTTAAGTCTGGACACAGCCTAAGTGCTGTCCTGGATAGGGCTGGACTTGAGCTCATACTTGAGAGCTTCCTGGGCATCCAGCAGACACATGTGTGGGGCTGATCTACCTGAAAGCCACCTACTGGGTGTGGGTCCCTATCCCATATAGTGGCACTTAGACACTTACAGAGATACCATGAGTCTGCTCCACAACTGACTTTTAGCTCAAGCTGTAGAGCTGGGGTGGGGAACCTCAGACCCGGGGGCCGCATCCAGCTACTGGTTTGATTGAATCTGGCCCCAAGGCTCAGGCTCCACACTGACCCACCCCACAGCCCCTACTAGGAGCACACAAAATCTACTAGGCTGCTCCTCCCCCCAGACTCTGGAGTATGAAGAGTAAATGGGCAGTGTCTGTCTCCTCATTTGGGGGCCAGGAACTTTTGTCTGGGTGTCTGGCTGGTGAGTCTTGCCCACATGCTCCGGGTTCAGCTGATCGCCATATTTGGGGTCAGGAAGGAATTTTCCTCCAGGGTAGATTGGCAGAGGCCCTGGAGGTTTTTCGCCCTCCTCTGTAGCATGGGGCATGGATCACTTGCTGGAGGATTCTCTTCATTTTGGGGTCTTTGAACCATCGTTTCAAGGACTTCAATATCTGAGATATAGGTGAGAGGATTATTCTAGCAGTGGGTGGGTGAGAGTCTGTGGCCTGCACTGTGCAGGGGTCAGACTAGATGATCAAAATGGTCCCTTCTGATCTTAAATTCTATGAATCTATGAGGAATGTTTTTTTTTTTTTTGCTTGCCACTTGTGTGTGGCCCCCAACTGATTTTCCTGTGGGTCAGTGGCTGCAACCCAAAAAAGGTTCCCCCACCCTGCTGTAGAGTCTCATGCACTAAGCTCCAGCGCTCTCAGGTTTGGTTCCACCTGTCGGCGCTACATACCCAGCGGAGCAGTTTTCTGTGGAAAACGCTGTTTCTTCAAAATAAAAACTTTTCAACGAGGTCACTTCAGTGTTGCTAAATTTCTGTTCCATGGAAAAATCTGAATGTTTGACTATTTCCCCTGATTCAGGATGAAAATACAATCGAGGAAGGTCAGAATTTGTTTGCTGATGTGGACACTTTGCAGGGAGTTGGGGCAAACAGCCAGGTTTGGGCTCTGATCAGTTCAGTTCCTGGGGCTCGGTTGCTCCCTGGGAACCAGACACTGGTGCTGGGCTGAGGTTCCTGGCAGAGGGGTTTGCCCACACGCCGGGTGTGACACTCTGGGCCAGGCATGGAGCACAGAGCATAACTAGCTAATGACACAGAGACAGAACCTGGGAGCCCAGGTGGGATGATGCGTCTGGTGCCTCCTGCCAGAGCAACCCCCCACCCAGTGAATGCAGAGAGGGGCAATAACTCACTGGCTGCTGGGTTAGCACAGAGGGCAGGGAACTCCAGAGGAAACTTGCCCATCCCATGAATTTAGATTCCCCCTCTAGAAGAGCCATTTTCCTTCCCTGTGAAGATGTTGCCTGGCTCAGCCATGCTGGATAAAGTCTAGGAAAGGGGCAGGGAGAATGTTCTGTGTTGGAAGATCCCGTCACCCTGTTACATGTGGCGTATTTCCTACATCCATCGTCATGGTGATCACACTAAGACTCGGGCTGCCCAGGCCAGGACCTACTTTGCCCTAAATAAAGACCCCACAACACAGAAACACTTCGGGAGCATTTACCTGGGGGGAATGAATCACCATCACTGCCACTGCTGGAGCCATCACCTGATCAATAAACACACAAGAGCCATTGTCATGGCAATTACACTCAGACTGGGGGGTTATCAGCTGAGGACCCACCTTTCCCTACATAAGGACCCAGAAGGAAAAATGCTCCAGAAGC
The DNA here is from genome assembly GCF_052426305.1 of Pelodiscus sinensis. Classification (NCBI taxonomy): domain Eukaryota; kingdom Metazoa; phylum Chordata; order Testudines; family Trionychidae; genus Pelodiscus; species Pelodiscus sinensis. Next base: position 12,692,832 of record NC_143069.1, on the reverse strand, counting down.
ATTTACCAGGAGTGGGAGGGGGAGAGAAGATCTCCCAGCATCCCCACCGCTGGGTCCATCCCCTCTAGGCAATAAACACAGCAGAGATCAGAACAGGCCCAGTCCAGGCCCCTACGCTGCTCTAGCACAGCTAGCCACTGGCAGCCACTGGCTGGGGGTAGGGCTGCTGGGCTCAGGGTGAGTCACAAATTGGATCTGAGTCAGCAATGGGAGTGTGTGTAAGACAGGGGAGGTGTCAGCTGACAGCCCAGTGCAGCATCAGAAGCAGCCCATGGTGTGGGGGCCGCTCCAAGCCAGCCATGGAGAGAAAGGGGAGGGAGGTGCTGCAGCCCGGCCTTCGTTAACTGGTTAAACTTAATGTTTCAGCAGTTAACTAATTAAACAGGATTTTACATCCTTAGCAGGTTTAGTCTTGAGAGAAGAAGCCGGGGAACATGGTAACAGTCTCTAAATCTGCTCAGGGCTGTTACACAGGGGCCGGGATCAGTGGTTCTAAGGGCCCACGGAGGGCAGGGCTAGAGGCGATGGGGCTAATCTGCAGCAAGGGAGGGTTCGGTTCAGTAGCAGGGAGGAGAAGCTCTGGAACCGGCCTCCAGGGCAGGGTCTGGAGTCCCTGTTGTCAGAGCTTAGTAACAGGCTGCACAAGCCCCGTGTCAGGGCTGGTCTAGGTTCACTCTGTCCTGCAGGCCTTGGCGGCATCTCAAGGTCCCTTCCAGCCTGACATTTCTATGATGATCCCGTCACCCTGGTGCCAGGGCTGGGCCAGCCGAGCTGAGCTGTGTGAAACATGGGACCGGGTGAAACACACAGCAGGGGTGAGGGTGAAATACGGGACAGGGTGAAACACACAGGAAGGGGTGAGGGTGAAACACGGGATGGGGTGAAACACACAGGAAGGGGGGGGGTTGCCTGGGACACACTTTGCACAAAGACGTTTTATGAGATATTTTGTTTCAGATTTTGGAAATTGATGAATGTAAGTTTGGATTGGGGGGGGTGTCATTTAATTGCTGTTCTCACACTGTCATTAACCCCATTCCCAGGATGCTGAGTTTCTGCTGGGCAGAGCTACAATAGGATATGTCACCCACAGACACGCACGGACGCACAGCTCACACCTTACCAATTACACTGATGTGTTGTGTGTGGCTGAGCTGGGATCTCGTCACCTGATTGTCGCTGTCCTTGATCTCGTACCCGCAGGAGAAATTCCCAGAACTGCCCCCGGACACCACATGCTCATAGTCGTAGGTGGCCTTCTCCTTTGAGCCCGTCTGGACTGAAACCTCCTCCCCGTCCTTGCAGAAGACGATGCGGGTGGCCAGGTGCCAGGAGGACATGAAGCACCTGACCTGCACGGAGTCCCCTGGCCGGGCCAATGTCTGGTTCAGGTAGAGGGTGGGGGCAGGGAGAGCACCTGGGGAGGGGAAGGGGGCAGAGCTGTCAGTGGGGTGTTGCTGGTGCCTGGTGCTGTTAGTGGGGCAGGAGGTAAGTAGAAGAGGGTCTGGGTCGTGTCTCAGATGGAGGCTCTGACCCGACCGGAGGCTTTATCCCAGGGGCTAATGGGCTGTGTACAGGCCTCAGGGCTTGGTCGGGCTGGGTGCCAATGCCTGGTGCTGTGCACTGTGCTAGAGCAGGCCCTGCTGAGGTCACTGACGGATGCAGCTGGGGCAGGACGGCTGGGAGTGAGGCCAAGGGCTGGGAGCTGGTGCTGAGGGAAGGTAAATCCTTGGGTCAGAGCTGGGAGGCAGCAGGGCAGGGAGAGGTCAGTTGGGAGGCATCTGCACCCTGCTCAGGCCCTCACCCAGGCCTGCCCCTCTTCCCAACCCATTGCTGTTGGCACCGCATTCAGCAGCGAGCAGCCAAAGGGGTGGTGGCTGGAGTGCCCGGTGGGGGAGAGGTAAAGGCCCTGGGTGCATTGAGGACAGACAGACTGGACTCACCGGGAGCTGAGCAGATCTCCTGGCTGCTGCGGCTCAGTGCTGGGAACAGAAAGGGGACGTGGGGTCAGTGCCAGTCTGGAATCTCCCCTGCGGTGAGATACCAGGGACAGCTTCTGGGGCCTCTGTTCCCCACACTGATTACAGGCTCCATTTTATGCCCTGCCTGTCCCACCAGGAGCACCCCTGCCTGTTCCATGAGGCTGTGCCAGGCACCGTGCAGAGCCCTGACCCCCAGGTTCCCTCCCGAAAAGAGCTGAAGTGACTTGGGCCCAGCCCTATAATGAGTCTGACCCCAAGACCCAGAACCCCTGAATTCTGGGTGAACTCATAACTGGAGCCCAGCCTCGAACCCATCTCAGTGTCTCTGGCCTGTCAGTAACAGGGAACTCTGGAGCCAGATGCTGATAACCCCCTGTGGTGAATAGGAGGAGTTCTGGCCAGCATTTGGTGACTAAAGGGTGAAAGTCAGATAGCTATGGGGGTGTTGGCAGGGAGCCAGAAGAGCCAACAACAGAGGGTGTTGAAATTTGAATTGAATAGATCTACCTGCCTGCTGTTCTCTTTGTGTGAGTTTAAGGTTGCGTCTACACTACACCCTAAACTAGAAATAAGAAATGCATTTCTTATTTCAATGTTATTTTGAAATAGCTTATTTTGAAATTTGGCGCACCTACATGGTGCCAAATTTTTTTAAATGAAGTGCTATTTTGAGCCATCCCTGATCCCTCGTGCAATGAGGTTTACCAAGATGGCAAAATAGCGCGCCCGTTATTTAAAAAAATATTTTGAAATGACTGGCAGCTTGTGTAGACACAGGGTAGCTGTTTTGGGCTCTCTCCAGTATCCCAAAATAGCCTTGCAGTGTAGACATACCCTAAGGTAGGAGCTGGGGGAAGCAAGATGAATTGAACCTACAAAGAGTACTGGGCATGGAAATGGACTGGGCTTCGAAGTATGGATCACCACAGATCATGAGTAGATTGAAAAATGTATATTCAGTTGCGATTAGGTTATTTTTCTTTGTTTTGTTGTTTGGTTAAACTCTGTGCTAAGCCCATGTGCCTCCCTCCTCCCCCTCCCCCTGACACACACACACACACACACACACACACACACGCTATATCTAAGCTGCACCCAGAGATATTATTATTCTCTATGTTATATTTTGTTTTTCTCAGTTGCTCTGTAACATCTAGCAATCAAGTAGTCTTTATTAGTATATCTGGGTATGTCTACACTACAACGCTAGTTCGAACTAACTTAGTTCGAATTAGTTAATTCGAACTAAGCTAATTCGAACTAACGCGTCTAGAACTAAAAACTAGTTCGAATTAGCGTTTTGCTAATTCGAACTAGCAAGTCCACATTGAGTGGACTCTGAACAGGGCTTAAGGATGGCTGGAAGCAGTGCCGGCAGGGCATCAGAAGAGGACTTAGAGCGTGGAGATGCTGTCTCAGGCTAGCCGAGGGCTGCGCTTAAAGGGTCCCGACCCCCACCCCGGACAGACAGTTCTAAGGGGTGCCCTGCTTGCAAAGCAGTCCTGGCTTGGATTGCCCGGAGTGCCCACACTGGGCACATCACACCACTCGGCCATCAGCCCGGCTGCACTTGCCGCAGGCTGCCATCTGGGGAGAGGGGGCAATCGGGGGGCTGCAGGAGAGCTTCCACCCCCAGAAGCCCGCAGAGCCAGCCCAGTCCTCCCCATCGGGGGCTCGTACCCCATTCCTTCCTCACCTCCTTCCACTTACCCTTCCTTAGCCCCCCTTCCTGATGTACAAAATAAAGATAACGTTTCTTCCAGCATTGACTCTGTCTTTATTGAACAAAAGTGGGGGAGACTGGGAAAAGGAGGTGGGAGAGGGGAAGAGAAAGGCTGGGAGAGGGGAGGGCAACTAACATGATCAGGGGTTGGGAACAGGTCCCAGATGAAGAGAGGCTACAGAGACTGGGACTGTTCAGCTTAGACAAGAGGAGACGGAGGGGGGACAGGCTAGAGGTCTCTAAAAGCAGGGGTTGGGTGGAGAGGGTGCATTCAGAAAAGTTCTTCATGAGTTCCCATAAAGAAGGACTAGAGGACACCAAAGGAAAGGAATGGGTAGCAGGCTTGAAACTAGTAAGAGAAAGTTGTTGTTGTTGTTGTTGCCAAAGCAAAGAGTTAACCTGTGGAACTCCTTGCTGCAGGAGGCTGTGAAGGCTACAACTAGAACAGAGTTTAAAGGGAAGGGAGATCAAGTCATGGAGGTTGGGTCCATGGAGTAGTCTTAGCCAGGGGGTAGGAGTGGTGTCCCTGCCCAAAGTTTGTGGAAGGCTGGAGAGGGATGGCACGAGACAAATGGCTTGGTCACTGGATTCGGTCCATCCCCTCCAGGGTCCCTAGTGTTGGCCGCTGTCGGAAGACATGCTACTGGGCTAGATGGACCTTTGGTCTGACCCAGGACGGCCATTGTAAGCTCAGGGCTCAGGGTCGGGGGGTCTCAGTGGACCCCCTTGATTTTCATGCACACCTGCTCCTGGGTGGCCAGGCTGGCAGCTCTCCTGCCCTAGACGGCCACTTTCCGGTGCCTAGTGCGGAGATCGTGGACGAGGTCCACGATGTCCTCACTAGCCCAGGAAGGTGCCCGCCTCTTGCGGTCCTGGGCAAGCTCCCGGGAGCCGCCAGCCTGGTCCCGGGAAGAGGGGGTGGGCTGGGGGGCATCGGGTGGGTGGGGTCCGGGGCCGGGAGGGGGGCATAGAGTTTCCCTGGTGTTGGCCAGAGTGGCCACCAGGGAAACCTGGGGAGAGCTAGCCTCCCACTAGTCCGAATTAAGGGGCTACACACCCCTTAATTCGAACTAGTAAGTTCGAACTAGGCTTAATCCTCGTAAAATGAGGTTTTCCTAGTTCGAACTATTCGCTCCGCTAGTTCGATTCAAATTCGAACTAGCGGAGCGCTAGTGTAGTGGCTATGAATGTTAGTTCGAACTAACGTCCGTTAGTTCAAACTAACATTGTAGTGTAGACATACCCTCTTTTAGTTTTGTTAATAAAAACAACTTTTTTAAGGCGACGCTATGATTCTTGTATCCTAGAAAGCAGCAGGAGGTCTGTGTACGCAAGCCTAGACTGAGAGGTCATCTAGCAGAGATTACAATTTGTTTTCTGTTTTTCTTTTCCAAGCTCTCTTGGCGGAAAAGAGTTTGGGGATACCCCCTTGGAAGAACTCAAAGCCTAAGAAGAAAGGTGGGGTTTTATTCACTTGGCAGAGGCAGCTACCTCCCAAGGTGAAGGGATCTGTGACCTCAAGGAAGCTGGTTTTTATTTTTAAGCAGAATGCTGTTAAGGCAAGGTCTTTAAGGTCTCTTGCAGGTCTGTACCTTCTGCACTCTGAATGCCAGAGTGGGGAACAGAGTTGACCACCCTCCCCCTCCAGTGGCAACAGCCTCCCTGCTCTCTGCCTCCAGGCTGCGCTGACACCCCAGAAGCATCTGAGCCCAGCCCGGCCTGACCCCATGGGCCTGGCGTGGGGAGCTGGGCCCAGTGACACCCCAGGGGTGGGATCCAGCTGAGTGCCAGGTCCCAGCTCCCCAGGGAACGCCGCCGCCCTCTAGCCTGGGGTCTGGGTGGGGAAGTAGGGACCCAGGGAAGGATTTAGGCCCCGGGGACAGTAACTGGCCATGAGCTCCCAGGGCACCGCGGGGCAGCTGGGCCGATGGACCCCTGGGCTGTGTAACGAGAGGGCAGGGAGCAGGCACCGGGGGGGGGGGGGGATTTCCCCAGCCTGAGGCCTTGGGGAGGCCGATCCTGGATCATGCGCCCGGCTCTGGCCCCGTTTCAAAGGCTGCTGGCAAAGTGCAGCGGGGGCAGGGCAGGGCCCTCTGCTGCTAGAGGGGATTTGCCGACTCCCTGGGCTTCCTTGGTTCCATTTTCTCCCACCCCCTGCGAGTTAGCCCAGGCTCTCACACACTCACCGAGCAGCAAGAGGAACAGAGACAGGAGCATCGGGGCTGCGGCAGGAACCGAGAGGGTGGAAATGGCCAAACGACGTCGGCTTCTGACGAGACCAGGAAGGGACAATCTGCAGTCGCTGTCTGCTCCGACCTGCCCCCCGCTGCTCCTCTGGGCTCACAGCAGAAAGCCCCCCTCCCCGTGCAGAGTCTCTGCCAGCCCCTCAGGGCTGGGCTGGGAACCCAGATGCTGTCGCTGCTCTGATCCTCGTCAGGGCGTACGGTGAGGGAGCAGAGATGCCGCGGCCCTTCTGCTCTGCCCCATCCTCTCCTCGTGTCTGATCGTCACTGTTCTTCATTTCCTGTCCTCTACATACCCCACCACCACCAACATCTTTATTTAGCGCCGGAAGCCTGAGAATCAAACACGTGTAGTTACAGGACTCAGCGAAAGCTACCATGTTAGATGTAGTCCTGGCCTCGCTGGAAGGTTTAACATGAACTACACTGAACTCATACATAGAGCTCAAAGTGCTGTATCAGGGAAACAGGTGGGGAAACTGAGGCACGGGAAGGTGGGAACGGGAGTGTCCTGAAGTCACCCAGCAGGACAGAGCCAAGAATAGAAGTCAAGTCTTTGTCTATACATTCAGCATTAAAACACTGAGCGCACGGGGTGATTTTTTACACCTCTAAGCAATGTTCCCTCTAATTATTTTCATTTGTGTGCGCCATAAATATTGTTATGTGCACTGAGGTATGTGTGGATATGCATCACCAGTGGCAACACCTATTCCTGGCTATGGGCACTGTGCTCCTCAGCTGGGCTGCATGTAAATGAAGGGTAGCGGTGGTCGGAGACTCTCTTCTAAGGGGGACGGAGGTGCCCATCTGTCGCCCTGACATTTCATCCCAGGAGGTATGCTGTCTGCCGGGGGCCGTATCCAAGATTTTACGGAGGCATTGTCGAGGATTATCCGGCCCTCTGACTACTACCCCATGCTACTCATCCATGTGGGCACAAATGATACTGAGAGGTGTGACACTGAGCGGATCAAGAGTAACTACAGGACACTGGGGGTATGTCTAGACTACAGGCTTTTGTCGACAGAAGTTTTGACAACAGATACTGTGGACAAAGCTTCTGTCAACAAAGAGCGTCCAGACTACTTACAGTTCTGTTGACAAAGCAGGCTGCAATAACGCCTTCTATTGACAGAACTCTGTTGACAAAAGGTGTTATTCCCTGTAGAATGAGACCGCCTTGACTTAACAACGAGATCTTGCATGATCTAAAAATAAAAAAGGAGTCATATAAAAATGGAAAGTAGGACAAATTACAAACGATGAATATAGGAAAACAACACAGGAATGCAAGGGCAAGATTAGAAAGGCAAAGGCACAAAATGAGCTCAAACTAGCTATGGGAATAAAGGGAAACAAGATGACTTTTTATGAATACATTAGGATGAAGAGGAAGCCTAAGGACAGGGTAGGCCCACTGGTCAGTGAGGAGAAACATAACAGGAATGGCAGAGATGCTTAATGACTGCTTTGTTTCGGTCTTCACTGAGAAGTCTGAAGGAATGCCTAACATAGTGAATGCTAGTGGGAAGGTATTTAGAAGATAAAATAAAAAAAGAACAAGTTAAAAATCACCTAGAAAAGTTAGTTGACTGCAAGTCACCAGGGCCTGATGAAATGCATCCTAGAATACTCAAGGAGCTGATAGAGCTGAGCCTCTAGCTATCATCTTTGGAAAATCATGGGAGACAGGAGAGATTCCAGAAGACTGGAAACGGGCAAATATAGTGTCCATTTATAAAAAGGGAAATAAGAACAACCCAGGAAACTACAGACCAGTTAGCTTAACTTCTGTGCCATGGAAGATAGTGGAGCAAGTAATTAAGGAAATCATCTGTAGACACTTGGAAGGTGGCAAGGTGATAGGGAACAGCCAGCATGGATTTGTAAAGAACAAATCATGTCAAATCAATCTGATAGCTTTCTTTGATAGGAGGCAGAGGCAGGCCGGGAATGGGCCGGGACTGAGCCGCATTCTCCTTTCCCCGGGGAGGGGTGACCCTGGGCCTTTCAGGGGGGCTCTTGTGTGACTGCACCTGGGCCCCAGACTGGGGAGTGGCCGTTAGTGGATCCCCTTGTTCCATCCTCCGGAGTGACCCTTCAGTCGGGGCCATTGCTCAGGGTTGTCTCCTCACAAGACCAGCCCCGCCCCCGCCCCCGCCCCCGCCCCCGCCCCCGCCCCAGGAGCTGTCTCTGTCCGTCCACTTAGCTTAAAACCGCCTCGGCAGCCGTTTGCATGGGACGTGCAGCCCCAGGATGCTCAGGGACCCCCTCCCTCTTCTCTCCCCTCAGAACTCCGCCGACTGGCCGAGGATGGGGCACCATGTGGCCCAGCTGGGCCTTTTCATTTTGAACCCTTCCGAGGACGTCAGCCGGCTGGCCCGGGAGGGGGTGCACTGCCTCTGCCAACTCCTCCTGCATCACAGGGGTAAGGAACCCAGCCGGGACCTGGGCCCCAGGGACACCCTGAGGGTGCCAGCGGCGGGGGGAGGGGTCCCAGGCCTTTTCCCCCAGACTGGCCCAAGGGGGGATGCATCCCTCTGTGTTCCCGTCCTTCTGCCCCCTGTGCCCCTCCATTTGCCCAGGGATGCCTGCAGGGACCCGTGCGAGGGGAAGGGCTCAGACCTGTCAGCAGAATGACCCTGTTGTGTCTCTTCCAGGCCTCAACATCCACCAGGCAGAGGACCTGTGGTGCAGGCACTGGTATAAGGAGAGGTGGGTCCTGGCTCACAGCAACACAGTCAGGGTGGGAGAGGTAAGGACGCGCTGCCAGGGCAGGGCAGGGCTCGGGGGTGGGCTGCCCCTTTGTGACGCTGTCCCGGCGTTTCAAGGGGGCGGCTCTTCCTAGGGGCAGTGATGCACGGAGCCCGGATCTCCCGAAGAAGGGGAACCAGGGCGGGGCGGGAGGTAACACTTTCTGATGTTGGCCAGTGGTCTAGGGCTGCTCTGTTCTGTGGAGGGGGGTGAGGTCTGGGAGGGTCTTGGGGGCAGGAGGAAGGTGTGACCTGGGGCAGGGGTTGGGGTGCAGGGTCAGGAAAGCGTCCAGGTGCAGGGTCTGGAAGGGAGTTTGGGGAAGGAGGAAGCTGTTTTAGCCTCAGGAGTTGGGGCCGGGCTCTGGGCCATTAACTGAAGCCTCGTGTCCTCTTGATTTCAGGTCTTTGGGCAGCTCTTCTCCCAGGAGCAGGAAAACTCCTTTTTGGAGACGGCTCTGCTCGCTGCCCACTCCCCCCTGCGGCGCCCCCGCAAGGCCGGGCTGGTCCTGGCCCACGCCCTGCAGGGGCAGGCCCAGCACGTCCTCGGCTACATGGTGAGCAGCCAGAGCGGATGCAGGAGAGTGGGGAGGGTCAGGGTCTCCTTCCCATCCCCTCAGGGAGTCCACCCCGCCCCTTTCCTCAGGCTGACAGAATCCCTCCTGCCCCTGCGAGCGTCCTTGGGGTTGGGGGAGGCTCTGCACACACAAGCCGTGTCCTGGGAGATGGGAGGGGGGAGAGGTGTCAAGAGCCCTGGGAGGGGGGTCAGGAGCTCACCCTACGGGCTGCTGGCCTGACAGGGGGGTGAGCAGGGAGCAGAACAAGTCTCAGCACTGGGGGCAGGAGGGTGGAAATGCTGGGGGGGGGCCCAGTACCCCTGACTTCCTGGGGATGGATCTTTGTCTGACAGATTCTGCTTCCCTTGCAGCAGGAAGACAGCCAGTGAGCGCACCAGGAGCTGAGGAGGCAGCAGCTGCGTCCCCACTTCCAACCCTGCAAATTGTATATAATTGTATTTTAATTATGATTAAACAACATTTGAAAGAACTTTTGGAGCAGGCTTGGTCAATCATTGTTAATCCCTCAGTCTCTCCATACGCAGCCAACAGTGGACAGCAGTTTTATATTCTGGAATGCAACATTAAAACATTAGACGGAAAGTCACTTTAAAAAGGAAAATCGAGAGGTTCCCTTTCAATCTGATGGCAACAACTCATTTACCTGTTTTTTTTCATTACCCAGATTTTTGTGAAAATTGACAAGTTTCTTTGAGGTGTTTCAATTTTGATGAAACTGCATTTTCCAGTGGAAAAGCATTGCGCTGGAAAAATTCCAGCCAGCTCTAGGAAATAGGTAATACACCAACCAATGGCTCTCAGGAATATGTAGCATAGCTCAAGAGTGTACTAGAACGAATAAAACGGCCTTGTCATGCACTGCAAGAGGCTTTTTGTGTTCAGTTATTTCCTTTTTTTAAAAGCCCTTCACCCCAGACAGCTGCAGCTTCCATCCGTGCAGGACTCTGCTGGAGAACACACAGCACACTGGCTGCCCAAGTTTATCGTCCACATGATGCCCCCTCTGGGAAAGGTGAGAAGGTTGCTCTGTGGTTGTTTGGTCCTCTGGTCTCAGCTCCTCACTGGTTCCCCTGCACAGACATCCCTCTCTGAAGAGCTACACAGCACTTGAGTTGCAACCTTTCCTGTCACTTCACATAGCACCATGATCTGATCTATGTTGATTTTCGTCTGGCTTTTGGCATTGTCCCTCATGGCATTCACACCGGAAGACTGGGGAAATGTGGTCTAGATGAAATTAGTATAAAGTGAGTGAACAACGGCTTCTACATTTTGTAGATTACTCCAAAGTGGGATGGGTTGCAAACACATTGTAGAATGGGATTACAATTCAAACAGATCTTGAGTAACTGGAGAATTGGGCTGGTATCCCGGATTCTGACTGCACCTTTATACAGCCACAGCCTCCTGCCCCGGCACCAACACTGACAGCGGATGGTGATGGCTTCCCCCATGGCAACCACCCCGCCGGGGCTGATGGAGATGGAGGGTCCGGGCGCAGGGAGCTCTGCATTTACACACAGACAGGAGTGAGCTGGGGAGGCACAAACTCCTCCCCGTGTGTTAGCACCCACTCCCAGGGACAGCGCGGGGGCTCACAGACACCTCTCTGCACCCACAGGGGCCCTGCGGGCTGGGGACTGATCTCTGCCCCCCTTAGAACAATCTGGAGTCACCCCCGACTGCCCTGGGAGTAGGGCCTGGTTCAGATCTAAGGCCCCCAGTGTCGATCCGCAGTCACCCCCCAACTGCCCTGAGGACCCGTCCGGATTCTGATCTAAGCCCCCCAGTGTCAAAACAAGGAGGTGGAACTCAGCTTTGGGGTGAACATTCAGGTATCAACAGCTCTTCTCTGTCCCCACCTGTCCCAAAGAGAGATACTCATGTCCCAACACCCTGAATTGCTCCGCCAGCCAGCATCCTGGAGAGGAGACAGCTCATTAGGGACCAGAACTCAGAGCGATTGGATCCCACACCCTGGTCTCGGATCTCCCACACACACACCTGCCATAGGCACGTGCCCCAGCTGTCTCTGATACTCACCGAGGAAGAGGACGGTGATAGCAGATGCCATGATGGGGCTGTGAGGGGCCCCTTAGCACCACCACCAACGCCCCGGTGCCCAGTTCTACCCAGTCCCATATAAGGAGCTCAGATGCTAGCTGCAGCTACAGGAAGATGTCGATGTCTTGTCACTTCCTGCGTCCGTCACACCTTGTCTCTGATCTTCAGGTGAAATCTAGTGCGGTGACAGTTAGCAGCAAAGGTCCCTGCACAAATCAGGAAACCCTGCAGCCAAGTGTCACGTAGCTCGCAGCTGGCCTGTTTGTTTTGGGGAGGGGGAAACTGGTCACCATCAAAGTACTCTGTGTCCTGGGCTAATGTGCATCTGAGCGAGATCTAGGAAGCCGCAGTCTCATCTTCCATCTTTAATCGACGACTATTTCCTGCAGATTACACACACCCCTTTTTTTACAAATGATCCAAAGGATGGCATCAGAAGCCACCTGACTGAGGGGGCAGAGTTAAGGGCATTTGGGGGACAGTCACTGTGTCATTTCCAGTTGCTGGAAAGTTTGATTCTGCAGCCTCCCCTCCTAGCCTGCCCTGGTGCCATGCATGGAGAGGACGCAATGGGGGGCACCTGGGTTTGCTGCCTCTTATGCCATAGTTCAGCGGTGATGATGGCTTAATGGCTGGAGCTAAGCGTGTTTTCTCTGTGTGTGAATTAAATCAACCAAGTTCAAAAGGAAACGGAAACAAGATAAATTCGATCCTGTGCCCCCAGTAGGTTACCAATGAGGAGAGACCCAGGGACTTACTCATGCCCCACAGATCCCCTGCCCCCAAGTGGCCAGTGGGTGAGTGGCCAGGTCCCTAGCAAGGGATGGGACACGGGCTGTGTTTGTGCTGCCGCTGGCTAGAGAGCAGGAGAAAGCTGGGGGCCAGGAAGGTTTGATTCTGATCCTGGCTCTGGGAGGCGAGTGGGGACTAGTGGTTAGAGTCGAGGGCCTGGCAGGCAGGACTCCTGAGTGTTGCCAGCAGAGGTCGCCGTAGGGCAGAAGAGGGGGTTGAGAGAAATGGGACGGGAGCTGCAGGGCAATAAGGGTTGGGAGGGAGATGAGCCGAGGACAGTGCTGAGAGATGGGGGAAGGGGTTTGAGAGCAGACAGGATGGGGCAGAAAGGACGGAGATTTGAGGGGACATGGGAAAGGGCAGCAGGGCGGAGGTTTGGGGGGAGATGGAGGAAGGTCCAGCGGGGGCCCCAGACATTGTTGGAAGGGGGTGGCGAGAGGGGGGATGGGAACGGTTCCCCCCTCACCGAGTCAGGGTCAGCGGATGGGGTGTGGGGATTTGTTTTCCCTCCAAAACTCCGGCTGAGCTGGGGCAACTCTGTCCGGTGGGGAGGGGGGAACAAGGGGCAGGCGACACCCCCCATGGGCATGGGGCAGATACACACTGACACACTCATGAATGGGGAACGCTGGTGGCTCCGGTGCTTTTCACTCTCTGTGTGGACAGCAAGGGCTGTGGCTGACCCTGCTCCCAGTGTAAGCGGGGGAAAGGCCCTCGTAACCCCAGCAAGGCTGGGCCAGGATCCCTGGAGGCGCGACCCCCCAGTCTTGTCCTGGGCACTTAGCACAGGGGCAGGGAGTCCCCAGCCTGGGGTGGTCTCTGTGCTCCGGATGCTTCCCGACCACAGCTCGTTACATAGAGCTCAGGGCAAACACAATTTATTAAACAGCAATTAATTAAAAAATAGAGGAAAGAGGGGGAGGTGAAAGGAAACAAGTGACCGCCCTGTGGGTACAGGGACACCACAAAGAGCCATCTCGGCAAGGGAAAGGAAGTTCACAATCTGTTTCTCACACGTGCCAGGCCCTGGCCGTGCTGCGCTGACACCCCACGGTGACCATCGTACCTCAGAGCAGCCCCCGGCAGCCCGTGTTCCCCACAGTGACAGAGCCGGGCTGGGTACAAAGTGTTGTGCTAGCAGGGCCAGCTCGACCATACAGGCGAATTAGACGTTGCCTTGGGAGCCAGGCTTCCTGGGGCACCAAATTAAACAGAAGAGATTTTGTCTGTGTTTAAAATATCTACACGTGTGTGATCTCCTCTGAACAAAGTGTCAAACATTGTACCTGTCAAACAGCGCCACGTGGCCATGTCAGAAGCTGAGTTGCTTGAAGCACCTAGAGGAGCACAGTGGGGTACGTCAATCCAGTTAAAACGTGGCCGGGCACAGTTTGAAAAGAGCCACGCCGAGGTCTGCTGACTGGCAGCTCAGTTGGTTTCAGTAGCCCAGTGCTGGCCAGTCACACAGCTCGGTCCGTGTTGCTCGCTCCTTAGCGAAGGCCGGTCAGCCACCCGCAGCAGCTGTTTGCCGTGTGACGAGCCGTGATGCCGAAGGCGCTGTGCCCATGAGAATCGTGTCTTGTGCTGGACTTGAAACGTCTGGGAAGAGGTTTTATCCAGATTGTAAAAGGAGCATCACAAGTACTTGGAACATTTCTTGTCGACTACTGCAGTTAAAGTAGCAGTAAGGCCGGTTTCCTTTCTCTCTACAGCAATGGTCCATAACAGACATTCTGCCCTTTTGTTTAATTGTTAAATAGTTTAAAAACAGTTCTCAATGAATGCTGATATGATAAAAGAAATGAGAACTTACCAGCTGTATGGCACTGAGGTGGCATCGCATGCACGGTAACATGCCCAGAAAGATGCCAGTAAAATAGAGAGCTACACGCTCAATTGTAAAGTCGTCACTTTTCTCTTGCCTTGTGTTATTCATTTCCTGCATATTCCATCATTCTTACTAATCCTTTTGTTGATAGCCCTGCCCAGAAACACTGGGTGCAACTCAAAATGGTTAGAACGCAAAGGTTTATGTTGAGCCAGGTGGTTTGGGGCCAAAAAGCTTGAGAGCCGCTGCTCTGGGATGTGCCCTGCAGCCTCCTGGGGGAGGGGAGGTCACCTCCTCTGAAGCTGGGTTGGGGGGAGAGGGAAGAGGTTTCTGCTGTAGGGCTCCCTAAAGCTGGCCCTGGCCTCTGTCACGTGGTGGTGGGGGGGGGTGTCTCTGTGTTTCTGATGTGACTTGAGGTATCGCCCCTTCCTGACAGCACGTCCCTGCCCCCAAAAGTGGGAGCTGGAACAAAAACTGTAAAGAGTCTCTGAGGAGCAGGGTTATGTGCGTGTGGGGGAGACCCCCAGACACCTGGGCACAGAAAGGGCAGCTCCCCTGGGCCCTGACTGGGCTCTCATCGCCCAGCCATCCTCACCACTGCCCTACTTCTGTCCTGCTCCTCATCCCCCACCCTCCGCTGTTCCCATCCCCTGTTCTCCTCCATCTCCTCCCCCTTCCCTTCTCCTTCGCTCCCCATTTCTACCTGCCCAGCTCTCTGCCCATCCCCATCCTCTCCCTCCTCCCCATCTGTCCCCCTCTTATGTGAGGGGCTTTGCTGGAAATGTCCCTTCCCCCCCCCAGCCAGGGAGATCTCCCCTCCGGGAACAATTCACCCCCCCATCTCGCTCCCTCCCCTCCACATTGTTTCCTCCATTCCCCACAGTTGAAAATTGAGTTCCCCCGTCCCCTCAGGTGACAGTCGGGCTCCTCCATCCCCTCAGGTGACAGTTGGGCTCCCCCATATGCAGCTGCCTAGGTAAACGCCCCCCAGCCAGAGCCTGCCCCGGCACCCACATCCCCTCCCCCACTGCCTGTCCCAGGCGATCACCTGAACCTGCGTCCCCCTTTCCCCAGGTCACAGCTCCCTCCCTGACCCTGCACCCCCCCGACACCCCTCCCCCAGGCCAGACTCCTCTCTGGCACCCTGTGACGGCGCGTTGGGGTCCCCCGCCTCCTGCACCCCCGTAATGGCACGAACAGACTCCACCAGCCGGTAGAATAGAGGTGGTTTATTGCTTCTTCAGGATACAGCACAGCACAGATGTCATCAGGCTGCAGGGCAGGTCTAGGATGCCTGCTCCTGACCCCCCCAGGGCTCCTGACACCTCTGCCCCCTCCCGCCTCCTAGGACACGGTTTCTCCCCCAACCATGCGGGTAGGACGTGGGGTGGGGGCAGCCTGAGGAAAGGGGTGGGGGGGAGTCACTGAGGGGAAGAGAAGGAGACCCTGCCCCTGCCCCTGCCCCATTCTCCTGCATTTGCTCCCGCTGCTCACCATGTATTCCAGGAGCTGATGGGCCTGCCCCTGCAGGGCTTGGGCCAGGACCAGCCCAGCCTTGCTGTGGCGCCGCAGGGGGGAGCGGGCAGCGTGCAGAGCAGTCTCCAGAAAGGCATTCTCCTGCTCTGGTGTGAAGAGCTGCCCAAAGACCTGAAATCAAGAGCACAGGAGATTTCAGCTGACGGCCCAGAGCCCGGCCCCAACTCCTGGAGCTAAAACAGCTTCCTCCTTCCCCAAACTCCCTTCCAGACCCTGCACCCAGACGCTCTCCTCACCCGGCAACCTAACCCCTGCCTCGGGTCACACCTTCCTCCTGCCCCCAAGACCCTCCCAGACCTCACCCCCCTCCGCACAACAGAGCAGCCCTAGACCACTGGCCAACATCAGAAAGTGTTACCTCCCCCCCCCCCCGCCCTGGCTCCCCTTCTACGGGAGATCCGGGCTCCGTGCGTCACTGCCCCTAGGAAGCGCCGCCCCTTTGAAACGCCGGGACAGCGTCACAAAGGGGCAGCGCCGCCCTGTCCACGGCTCGAATAGTCGAGGGAAAATGCATCGACCATTCGATCAGCGACTCACTCCCCGCTTCCCCCCCGTGTCCTACCCGCACGAGGGCCCCAGCCAGCCCCACCCCCGAGCCCTGCCCTGCCCTGGCAGCGTGTCCTTACCTCTCCCACCCTGACGGTGTTGCTGTGAGCCAGGACCCACCTCTCCTTGTACCAGTGCCTGCACCACAGGTCCTCTGCCTGGTGGATGTTGAGGCCTGCAAGAGACACAACAGGGTCATTCTGCTGGCAGGTCTGAGCCCTTCCCCTCCCACGGGCCCCTGCAGGCATCCCTGGGCAAATGGAGGGGCACAGGGGGCAGAAGGACGGGAACACAGAGGGACGCATCCCCCCTTGGACCAGTCTGGGGAAAAGGGCTGGGTCCCCTCCCCCCACCGCCGGCACCCTCAGGGTGTCCCTGGGGCCCACTTCCCAGCTGGGTTACTTACCACTGTGGTGCAGGACTAGTTGGAAGAGGCGGTGCACCCCCTCCCGGGCCAGCCGGCTGACGTCCTCGGAAGGGTCCGAAATGAAAAGGCCCAGCTGGGCCACGTGGTGACCCATCCTCGGCCAGTCGGCTGAGTTCTGAGGGGAGAGAGAAGAGGGGGGGTCCCTCAGCATCCTGTCCCACGCAAACGGCCGCTCCCTGAAAGGCCCATGGTCGCCCCTCCCCAGGGAAAGAGGGGGGGTCCCTCAGCATCCTGGGGCTGCACGTCCCATGCAAACGGCCGCCGAGACGGGTCTGAGCTCGGGGGACGGACAGAGACACCTCCCGGGGCGCGGGCGCGGGCGGGGGCGGGGCCGGCCTTGCGAGGAGACAACCCTGAGCAATGGCCCCGACTGAAGGGTCACTCCGGGGGTGGAACAAGGGGATCCACTGACGGCCACTCCCCAGTCCCCAGGCCCAGTCCCTCAAGAGCCCCCCTGAAGGGCCCAGGGTCGCCCCTCCCCGGGAAAAGGAGAACGCGGCCCATTCCCGGCCCATTCCCGGCCCTGCCTCTGCCTCCCGGGGACGCTCCCAGCCCCGCGCCCTGCAGCCCCAGACCCCCCGGCTCCGAGGTCACTTACGTCAAACCCCGGGAGGGTGGTGGCGACTCGCAGCAGGGCCGTGGTGCTGCCAAGGGCCCTGGCTCGCTCCTGGGGCAGGCGGGACTCCAGCCAGGGGCTCAGGTGCTGGGGGGGAAAGAGGCAGGTCAGGACCCGTAGGGAGGCGCCAGTTCTGGGCAGAGCCTGGGGCTCCTCTCAGACTGTGCCCCCCCCCCCCCAGGCACTGACACAGCTCCTCCCTCGACCCCCCGGGGAAGCAGGGACAATGGCCCCGTCCCCCCCACGGGGCTCACCTCCAGAATCAGCTGGAGCCGGGCGGTGTCTGGGGACTCGGCGAGGAGATTGCCCAATAGGACATCGAGGATGTCAGCAAGGCCCCGGCTGAACTCCTGCAAGACAAGGGGGAGCCCTGGGTCAGAGGGAGGGTCGGGGTTGGGGGATCCAGGCCGCCAGAGGCTGCTCCTGCTCCTGCTCCTGCTCCTGGCTGGGGGGGGGGGCGAGGGAGGGGACGTACCTGGAGGGAAGGATCCAAACCTGCAGCTTCTTCCCTCCCTCTGCCCCCCCCCCACTCCTCTCTGGAGCTCCAGCCCAGCCCGGGAGCAGGGCCCGGAGGGACGTACCTGCGTGTGGATGGGCTCCTGCTGCCAGTCCCCAGACACTGTCTGTCCCACGGCCGCCCTCAGCAGGGGGCTCAGGAGCTGGGCCGGCAGGGGAGGCTTCAGGGTGCTGGCAGGAGAGAGGGGCAGAGACTGTTAATTCAGCAGCAGGAGACTTTCCCACTCCCTGGTCAGGGGATCTGCTCTTGGGGGGGGGTCGGGGGGGTCGGTACCTGAGGCTGCAGGCGGCGCTGAGGCAATTGGCCAAGACCAGAGGTGGGGGGGAGGCCTCCATGATCACCTGGGAGACCCAAGGAGACAAAGGGGCGTGTGAGACTGGGGCCCCCAAGAGACGCTCACGTGGCCAGCGCCCCCACCCAGCAGGATCCAACCCCACTGCCTCCCGCTGCCCTGTAGCCCCCCTGCCCGGCACAGGGCCCCTCCCAGCACCCCCCTCCCAAACCGGGACCAGCTCAGTCCTTGTCCCCAGGCCGTCTCCTGCCCCTCACTGCCCTGGTGACCAGCCTCTGAACCTCCTCATCCCTGCTCCCCAGGCGCATCCCCAGCAGCCCGCTCTGCTGCCTTCCAGCCCCCCCCCATGGCCCGGGGAGACCCCTCCCTGTCCCGAATCCCCCTTCCTGTCCAGCACCCTAGACCTGCCCCATTTCTCTGTCCCTCCCTCCTCCACCAACCCCACCCACCCACCCCCTCCAGCTCTCCTGCCCCCACCATTTCCAGGTCCCCCACCCACACCCATTGCCCAGGCACACCCCTGTCCACCCCTCGTATCCCCTCCCCTCATCCCGGCCACTGCGACTCGCTCACCACAATCCTGGCCACCACGGTGTCCCTGCTGCAGCGCGTCGCCAGGGTGCCCTCGCCCCTTTGGAGGGCGGCGAGGCAGGCGGTGGAGATGGCCAGGAGGAACCGCTGGAGGGCGGCTGGGCTCTGCACCCCAGAGAGAGTCTGTGAGCCTGGGGCCTGCCCCCCCCCCCCGCCCCCGGGCAGCGGCAGGGCTCAGGTCTCCCAGGAGTGGAGGTGGGAGCTGCTGGTTGTCCAAGCACCCACACTCCCCCCCCAACTGCTGCCCCAGGCTTGTGGGGGCCCAGCTGGTGCATGACAAGAAACCCCAGCTTGGGGGGCCCAGGTCATGCAGGAGAAGGAGCCTCAGGGGGATCCCCAGGGACAAGCCCCTCCCGGAGGGGGGGGGGGACGTGCTGGGAAGGGGCCGGAAACACTCGGGTCCCCCCCGTGTGGAGAAGGTTCCTACCGTGTCCCGGGTGTGGAGCTGCTCTTCGATATCAAAAATGGACACGTCCTCCACCCAGGAGTCCACCCACTCCTGGCAGCGCTCCGGTGAGGCGCAGGGGGACTCTGTGCGGGAGGGAAGGGACCAGGGTGACTCCAGTGGCCAGCAGGGGTCACGCGCCCCCATGTCAGGGACCCAGGGCAGGTTGGGCCCCACACGCCCCTCGCAGGGACCCATCCCCCTGCCACCCTCACATCTGCCAACGCCCTCAGCAGAGCCCCCACCAGGAACAAGAGAGCCAAGCAGCAGCCCCCGCCCCCATCCATTGCCCTGGCTGCGGGGCAGACACTGGGGCTGCCCCTCCCCCCCCCGGGTACTGGGTGAGCCCCTGGGCCCAGCGTGTTCACGGCCCCTCACCTGGGTCTGAGCGGCTGCGGGAGGTGGCCCGGCTGCAGCTGGAGGCCCAGGCGCTGCTGCTGACGGACCTGGACCCACAGCTACAGGGGCTGGTGCGGGGAGCGACGGGCTGGGGGCTCCCGGAGACTGGCAGGTCCCCGGGGGCCGGGCAGGGCGATGCCCCCTGGTGGTAATGGGGGCTGGGCTCCCGGGGCAGATGTTTCTCTCCACAGAGGAGGAGGCCCCAGAGCCACCCTACCCGGCTGCCCCGCTGGGCTGGGTCCCGCCTTCCCAGCCGCCCCTGGAGCCAGGTCCGGGTGGGCCTGGCCGGTGGGCGAGTCGCCCCGAGCTGGTGGGATTCAGCTTCCCCGCCCGCGGGGACGGAGGAGCTGCTCCCCACCGGCCCTGGGGCCATCTTCAGGGTGTTCTTAAAGAATTGTCTGAAGCGTTTGGCCATTCTGCAAATGAGAGGAGCAAAGGGGAACTTGGGGCGCAGCCTGAAGAGCGAAATCCAGGGGTTCCAACTCCCCAGAGCGACTGCCCCCAGCCCCCAAATGGCCCCTTGCTTATCGGCTCGGTCTTGCACAGGCACTGCAAGGACCTGAGGGTATGTCTACACTACAATGTTAGTTCGAACTAACGGACGTGAGTTTGAACTAACATTCCTAGGCGCTACACTAGCGCTCTGCTAGTTCGAATTTAAATCGAACTAGCGGAGCGCTTAGTTCGAACTAGGAAAACCTCATTTTACGAGGATTAAGCCTAGTTCAAACTTACTAGTTTGAATTAAGGGCTGTGTAGCCCCTTAATTCGAACTAGTGGGAGGCTAGCCCTCCCCTGGTTTCCCTGGTGGTCACTCTGGCCAACACCAGAGAAACTCTATTGCCCCCCTCCAGGCCCCAGACCCCTTAAAGGGGCACGGGCTGGCTACGGTGCCCGTGCCAGGTGCAAGCCTGCCAGCACCCAGCTAGCAGACCCTGCACCTGGCACGGCACAGAGCCACCCACCCGATGTCCCCCAGCCCACCCCTCTTCCCGGGACCAGACTGGCGGCTCCCGGGAGCTTGCCCGGGACCGCAAGAGGCGGGCACCCACCTGGGCTAGTGCCGACATCGTGGACCTCGTCCACGACCTCCGCACTAGGTCACAGGAAAGTGGCCGGCTAGGGCAGGAGAGCTGCCAGCCTGGCCACCCAGGAGCAGGTGTGCATGAAAATCAAGGGGGTCCACTGAGACCCCCGACCCTGAGACCTGAGCTTACAATGGCCGTCCTGGGTCAGACCAAAGGTATATCTAGCCCAGCAGCCTGTCTGCCGACAGTGGCCAACCCTAGGGACCCTGAAGGGGATGGACGGAAGACAGTGACCAAGCCATTTGTCTCGTGCCATCCCTCTCCAGCCTTCCACAAACCTTGGGCAGGGACACCACTCCTACCCTCTGGCTAAGACTACTCCATGGACCCAACCTCCATGACTTGATCTCCCTTCCCTTTAAACTCTGTTCCAGTTGTAGCCTTCACAGCCTCCTGCAGCAAGGAGTTCCACAGGTTAACTATTTGCCTTGGGAGAGAGGCCGGGCCTTGCCCACACACAACCCGCCAACCTGAAGCAGATTCTCACCAGCAACTACACAACGCACCATAATCATTCGAACTCAGGAACCAATCCTTGCAACAAACCTCGCTGCCAACTCTGCCCACATATATACACCAGCAACACCATCACAGGACCTAACCAGATCAGCCATACTCTCACTGGTACATTCTCCTGCACATCCACCAACGTAATATAGGCCATCATGTGCCAACAATGACCCACTGCTATATACATCGGCCAAACAGGACAGTCCCTACCTAAAAGAATCAATGGACACAAATCTGATATTAGGAATGGCAACATACAAAAACCTGTAGGGGAACACTTCAATCTTCCTGGACACACAATTGCAGATCTACAAGTAGCCATCCTGCAGCAAAAAAACTTCAGGACCAGACTTCAAAGAGAAACTGCGGAGCTACAGTTCATCTTTAAGTTTGACACAATCAACTCTGGATTAAACAAAGACTGTCAATGGCTTGCTAACTACAAAAGCAGCTTCTGCTCTCTTGGAATTCACACCTCCAGATCAGCTGCTAGAAGTGGGCCTCATCCTTCTTGATTGGATCCACCTGGTCATCTCCAGCCTGATCCTGGCCTGCATATTTATTCCTGCCTCTGGAAATTTACACTACATGCATCTGACGAAGTGGGTCTTTGCCCACGAAAGCTTATGCTCCTACACTTCAGTTAGTCTATAAGGGTACGTCTACACTACAGCGCTAGTTCGAACTAACTTAGTTCGAATTAGTTAATTCGAACTAAGCTAGTTCGAACTAACGCATCTAGAACTAAAAACTAGTTCGAACTAGCGTTTTGCTAGTTCGAACTAGTAAGTCCACATTGAGTGGACTCTGAACAGGGCTTAATGATGGCCGGAAGCAGTGCCGGCAGGGCATAAAAGGAGGACTTAGAGTATGGAGATGCTGTCTCAGGCTAGCCGAGGGCTGCGCTTAAAGGGTCCCGACCCCCACCCCGGACACACAGTTCTAAGGGGTGCCCCGCTTGCAAAGAAGTTCTGGCTTGGAGTGCCCTGAGTGCCCACACTGGGCACATCACACCACTCGGCCATCAGCCCGGCTGCACTTGCCGCAGGCTGCCATCTGGGGAGAGGGAGTAATTGGGGGGCTGCAGGAGAGCTTCCACCCCCAGAAGCCCGCAGAGCCAGCCCAGTCCTCCCCATCGGGGGCTCGTACCCCATTCCTCCCTCACCTCCTTCCACTTGCCCTTCCCTAGCCCCCCTTCTTATTGATGTACAAAATAAAGATAACGTTTCTTCCAACATTGACTCTGTCTTTATTGAAAAAAACTGGGGGAGACTGGGAAAAGGAGGTGGGAGAGGGGAAGAGAAAGGCTGGGAGAGGGGAGGGCAACTAACATGATCAGGGGTTGGGAACAGGTCCCAGATGAAGAGAGGCTACAGAGACTGGGACTGTTCAGCTTAGAAAAGAGGAGACGGAGGGGGGACAGGATAGAGGTCTCTAAAAGCAGGGGTTGGGTGGAGAGGGTGCATTCAGAAAAGTTCTTCCTGAGTTCCCATAAAGAAGGACTAGAGGACACCAAAGGAAAGGAATGGGTAGCAGGCTTGAAACTAGTAAGAGAAAGTTGTTGTTCTTGACAAAGCAAATAGTTAACCTGTGGAACTCCTTGCTGCAGGAGGCTGTGAAGGCTAGAACTAGAACAGAGTTGAAAGGGAAGTGAGATAAAGTGATGGAGGTTGGGTCCATGGAGTCCTATTAGCCAGAGGGTAGGAGTGGTATCCCTGCCCAAAGTTTGTGGAAGGCTGGAGAGGGATGGCACGAGACAAATGGCTTGGTCATTGTCTTCGGTCCATCCCCTCCAGGGTCCCTAGGGTTGGCCGCTGTTGGCAGACAGGCTACTGGGCTAGATGGACCTTTGGTCTGACCCAGTACGGCCATTGTAAGCTCAGGGCTCAGTGTCGGGGGTCTCAGTGGACCCCCTTGATTTTCATGCACACCTGGTCCTGGGTGGCCAGGCTGGCAGCTCTCCTGCCCTAGACGGCCACTTTCCTGTGCCTAGTGCGGAGATCGTGGACGAGGTCCACGATGTCCGCACTAGCCCAGGAAGGTGCCCGCCTCTTGCGGTCCAGGGCAAGCTCCTGGGAGCCGCCAGCCTGGTCCCGGCAAGAGGGGGTGGGCTGGGGGGCATCGGGTGGGTGGCTCTGTGCCGTGCCAGGTGCAGGGTCTGCTAGCTGGGTGCTGGCAGGCTTGCACCTGGCACGGGCACCGTAGCCAGCCCGTGCCCCTTTAAGGGGTCCGGGGCCGGGAGGGGGGCATAGAGTTTCCCTGGTGTTGGCCAGAGTGGCCACCAGGGAAACCTGGGGAGGGCTAGCCTCCCACTAGTTCGAACTAAAGGGCTACACAGCCCTTAGTTCGAACTAGCTAGTTCGAACTAGGCGTTAGTCCTCGTAAAATGAGGTTTACCTAGTTCGAACTAAGCGCTCCGCTAGTTCGATTCAAATTCGAACTAGCGGAGCGCTAGTGTAGCGCATAGGAAAGTTAGTTCGAACTAACGTCCGTTAGTTCGAACTAACTTTCTAGTGTAGACATACCCTAAGATGCCACAGGACTCCTCGTTGCTTTTGCAGATTCAGACTAACACGGCTACCCCTCTGATACTTAACTTTCTCTTACTAGTTTGAAGCCTGCTACCCATTCCTTTCCTTGGTGTCCTCTAGTCCTTCTTTATGGGAACTCAAGAAGAACTTTTCTGAATGCACCCTCTCCATCCAACCCCTGCTTTTAGAGACCTCTATCCTGTCCCTGCTCCATCTCCTCTTTTCTAAGCTGAACAGTCCCAGTCTCTGTAGCCTCTCTTCATCTGGGACCTGTTCCCAACCCCTGATCATGTTAGTTGCCCTCCCCTCTCCCAGCCTTTCTCTTCCCCTCTCCCACCTCCTTTTCCCAGTCTCCCCCAGTTGTGTTCAATAAAGACAGAGTCAATGTTGGAAGAAACGTTATCTTTATTTTGTACATCAGGAAGGGGGGCTAGGGAAGGGTAAGTGGAAGGAGGTGAGGGGGGAATGGGGCACGAGCCCCCGATGGGGAGGACTGGGCTGGCTCTGCGGGCTTCTGGGGGTGGAAGCTCTCCTGCAGCCCCCCAATTGCCCCCTCTCCCCAGATGGCAGCCTGCGGCAAGTGCAGCCGGGCTGATGGCCGAGTGATGTGCCCAGTGTGGGTACTCCGGGCACTCCAAGCCAGGACTGCTTTGCAAGCGGGGCACCCCTGAGAACTGTCTGTCCGGGATGGGGCTCGGGACCCTTTAAGCGCAGCCCTCGGCTAGCCTGAGACAGCATCTCCACGCTCTAAGTCCTCCTCTGATGCCCTGCTGGCACTGCTTCCGGCCATCCTTAAGCCCTGTTCAGGGTCCACTCAATGTGGACATGCTAGTTCGAATTAGCAAAACGCTAATTTGAACTAGTTTTTAGTTCTAGACGCGTTAGTTCGAATTCGCTTAGTTCGAATTAACTAATTCGAACTAAGTTAGTTCGAACTAACTCTGTAGTGTAGACATACCCTGAGTCTCCTACCCATCAACAGCCCCTGCTCAGCCAATCAGGGGCGAGTCTAAGCTGTGGGGGACGGAGCTTTCTTCTGAAAGACACCGGCATAGACCTGTTCCAGCCCCACCTCACCAGTCCCCACAACGGGGGCTGCATCCCCCGCCCCACGGGCTCCTGCAAATCTCACCCCATCCCTCAGCTTGTCTGTTGTGTCACAAGCTGGGGGGGGGGGGCAGCAGGGGAAGGGCACAGAAGAGGTAAGAACAGAGTAGAAATGCGGGCGGGATGGAGGAACCCAGCCGGCCCCGGGCGGGATCCAAACCCCTGGGGGCTCTTACCTTTTGCACAAAGGTGTCGGGATGTGGAACTCACAGAGCACAAAGGAACCGTGAGGAGGAGACGCACCAGAGCTAAAGCAACCGGGGGTCTCCAAAGTCCCCTGGGCCCGCCCCCCCCTTTATCAGCCTGAGATGTGGGTCCCTCTGTGAGGTCACCACCTCCCCACCTGCCCTTTGCCTCATATGCTGAGGGCTGCCCAAAGCCACTGTGAGGTCACTGCCCCCCCACCTCACCCCTGCCAGGCAAATGTCCTTCCTCTAGCCACCCCTCTGGGAAGTTTGAGCCATTCCTAGGGGTGCCCCCCACTCCCTGACTAGGCATCCTGCGGCCAGCAGCTCCAGTAGCCCCACAGGCTGCTCCCTGCCCTACACTGCAGGCTTCTTGCACGAGAACTGTTTCAGGCAGGAGTTCTTGCGCAAAAGGTCTCGTGCAAGAGCACCTCCACCCTGCCATGTGCTTTTGTACAAGAGTGTCCATGGCAGTTGAATGCTCTCTTGCGCAAGAAAGCTCTGATGGCCATATTAGCCATAAAAGTGTCTTGCTCAAGAAGCCCCTGGAGCCTGTCCACGCTGCCTTCTTGCACAACAGCTCTTGCACAAAAGGGGCTTATTCCTCGTGGGGAGAGGAATAACTCTTGTGCAAGAAGCCCTCTTTTCTGATGCTTCACTGCAAATTTACTTGCACAAAAATTCATGTGCAGTGTAGACGTGCCACAAGTTTTTGCACAAGAACAGTTGTTCTTGAGCAAAATGCCCGCACTGCAGCCGCAATGTGTACGTTAGGCATGTCCACTGGGAGCAGAGGAGAGGGTAGAGGAGCGGGGTCCTGGGATGGGCATGTTAGTGTGGGGTGCACCCTTGGCTCACTCTGCACCTTTTGGGTGACCCTGCCTTGTTCTGTGCCTCAGTTTCCCCCCACTGCACCATGGGACCAGGGACTCTGCCCCACCTCGGTGTGCTTGGATGCAGTCAGGCCAGTCTGTGACAATTATAAAATTGTCAGACATATGGATGAACATAATTTGTTGGGGAAAGTCAACATGGTGTCTGTAAAGGGAAATCATGCCTTACTAATAGCCAGAGTTCTTTGAGGGAGTCAACTATCATGTGGTCAAGGGGGATCCAGTGGAGATAGTGCATTTAGATTTCCAGAAAGCCTCTGACAAGGTCCCTCACCCAAGGTTCTTAAGTAAAGCAAGTTGTCATGGGAGAATAGGCTCGGCTTATGGTCTTCCCATAACCCTCCTGCAGCTGGTTCTGCCGCATCCAGCCGTTCAGACCCATACCCTCCCCATTGGACACATGCCTCAGTTTCCCTCCAATGGGCACATGCCCTGGTCTCAGATCTCCCCACAGGCGCATGCCCCTGGCTCTCTGCAATACTCACCGAGGAAAAGGATGGTGAGAGCAGATCCCATAATGGGACAGTGAAGGGTACCACCGATCCCCTAGTGCGCAGCTCCACCCCTCCTCAAATAAGGTACTCAGCTGGTGGTTGCAGCTACAGGAAGTCAATAATATTTCATCTCTTCTGGCATACCTTGCCTCTTATCGGCAGGCGACATCTCGTGCAATCACAGTTAATTAGAGGTCTTTGCAAAACCGAGGAAATTATCAGCCTGGCTCAGTGTCCTGCAGCTCCAGCTTGTCCGTATCTCTGTGGGGACAAAGGGAAGTCTCCTCTGTCTGTGGGGAGCCAGGAGACCACAGGTTCTGAAATTCAATCATTGACTGACCATTATTTCCATGACGATTCCCCTCCCCCTTTCTTTGTTTCTAGATCCAAGTGGTTGGTGACTCATGTAAATAAAATCAGGAAGTGATCATGCAATTAAAGGAAGCTGTTGTGAGGCCTGTTAGTGAAGGGACAGAGTTAAGGGTGTTTAGGGAACAGTAAGTGGCATTTCCTGGCTTTGGAGGCTTTGATTCTTTAAAGCCTCCTGCTCAGCTTGCAAACCTGCCCACGTGCAACACAAGCCCTGGCACCATGCGAGGAATGGGCATGAAGGGGAACACCAGGGTTCACTGCCCCTTGCACCATAGCTGAGCGGTGTTGGCGGCTTTACGCTGTAACGCTTGGTTCTAAGGGTCTTTAGTCAGCCTGTGAATTAAATCAGCCAGGTTCAAAAGAAAATGGGAGCAAGAGAAATTCCATTCAACCCAATGGGTCACCAACCAGGAGAGACTCAGGGACTTTCCCATGTGCCACATAAACCTTGCCCACTGAGCTGCCAGTGGGTGTGTGGCTAGGCCCCTAGAGAGGGACATAAGCTGTGTTTGTGCAGCTGCTGGCTACCTGGCAGGAGTAAGCTAGTAGTCAGGCACATTTGGCCCTGGTCCCAGCTCTGGGAGGAGAGTGGGGACTAAGGGTTAGAGGAGGAGGTTGGGAACTAGGACTCCCATGTAACAGCTAAGAACCAAGCCCTTTCTGTTTGCAGATCCTGGTTGGGCCTGGGCAGCCCTTAGACCTGCTGTGGGGAGCCAGGCTCATAAGCCTCCCCCAGCAACACACAGACAGCCCCTTCCCTCCCCCTCTCCCCCCCCCCCCGCCCGCCAGCTGCAGAACGATACAGATGCTGAGAGCATCTCTGGGCAGGCTCAGCTGAAGGGACTTGCCCCAGGCCAGGTGTTCCCCTCCCTTGGAGACCAACATCATTCCCCTTCTCATGGGCCCACAGGTCACATCCACACTTGGCCCGTTGGCCCTGGGGGAACCCGCTTCAGGGCGACAGCCCCTTCTCGTATGGTCCTTGGGGCCACACACTCCTGGGGGGGCACTAGAGCCCTTTATTTCCAACCTTCTACTGTGCTGCTTTCCATGGGAACCTCCCAACCAGCACACACAGGGACAAGGGCCGGCAATTCCTCCTGTGGCCGCTAGGTGGTGCTGCAGCCTTGCACTGCCCCATTCCCCAGAGAATCTGGATTTGTGCTGATCTGATCTGGCCCCTCTGCATTTGATGGGATAAATGAGGCCCTGTTGCACTCGCGGCTGGCTGAGTCAGGCTATGTCTGCACTCGCGGCTTCTTGCCTGAGAAATATGCAAATGAGGCTAAGCGTGGAATATCGCCTAATGAGCCACCATTTTTGCAGAAGAGGCTCTTGCGCCAGAAGGAGCTGTCTGCACTGCCCCTTTCTGTGCAAGAAAAACCCTCTTGCGCGATGCTGTTACGCCGATTATTTTCAGGAATAACGGCATTGCGCAAGAGTGTAAAGCTGCAAAGTTGCCATCCCCACTCAGCTATGCAGCAAAGAGCAGCAAACCCATCACACCTGCTTTTCTCCCCATCACACCTGTTCTTCTCATGGTGCCAGGGCTCATGTTGCACATGGGTAGGATTGCAGGCTAAGCAGTAGGCTTTGAATAGTCAAACTCTCCGGAACCAAGAAATGCCACCTACTGTTTCCCAAACACCCTTAACTCTGCCCCCTCATGCACATGCCTTATGACACCTTCCTTTAAATGGTCAGTCAAAGACTGAATTTCAGATCCTGTACACATCTGTGTCAAGGCTGTCCCCAACTCTGGCATGATGAATGCAGAAGTGGGTCCCTCAAAAGCACTCCAAAATCTTGCCTCTGCAGGCTCTGGTATAACCCCTCCCCCTAAAAAAATCCTAATACCCAGATTTTGGGGAATCCGCTACCACCACCCAAGTAAATCCAAGAAAACCAGGGAAGAGATCACTTGGGAAACCTCCTACCTAAGGTAAAACTCTCCCCGTGCCCCAAGCTCTGTTTTACTTGGAGTTGGGAAAACAGGAGATTCACAGACAACAATGAACTCTGCCCTTGTAAGTAGGCACTGAGTCCTAAGGACACAACAATCAACCAATCCCGGTTAATTACAAGATACAACAATTCTTTATTATCAAAATAAAACTACAGTAGCAAGCACAGTAAAGTGGTTAGATGGAAAGAGCCACCAAATTGATAAAGATACTCAGGGAAACCCCATGGGCTAAAACTTGGTTACAAAGAAAAAAGAAAAACACAATGAACAGCTTAGACATTATTTCCAAATCCCCAAACAAGGAAAACAACAAATCCTGACGGACTAGCTAAACTTTTCCCTACTTACACACTCTAAGAAATCCGTTCTTGGAGAGCGAATCATAGAATCATAGAATACTAGGGCTGGAAGGGACCTCAAGAGGTCATCGAGTCCTGTCCCCTGCCCCTATGGCAGGACCAAATACTGTCTAGACCATCCCTGATAGACATTTATCTAACCTACTCTTAAATATCTCCAGAGATGGGGATTCCACCACCTCCCTGGGCAATTTATTCCAGTGTTTGACAACCCTGACAGTTAGGAACTTTTTCCTAATGTCCAACCTAAACCTCCCTTGCTGCAGTTTAAGCCCATTGCTTCTTGTGCTATCCCCAGAGGCCAAGATGAACAAGTTTTCTTCCTCCCCCTTATGACACACTTTTAGATACCTGAAAACGACTATCATGTCTCCTCTCAATCTTCTCTTTTCTAAACTAAACAAACCCAGTTCTTTCAGCCTCCCTTCATAGGTCCTGTTCTCTAGACCTTTAATGAGTCTTGTTGCTCTTCTCTGGACCCTCTCCAATTTCTTCACATCTTTCTTGAAATGCGGTGCCCAGAACCGGACACAATACTCAAACTGAGGACTAACCAGCGCAGAGTAGAACAGAAGAATGATTTGTCATGTCTTGCTCACAACATACCTGTTAATGCATCTCAGAATCATGTTTGCTTTTTTTGCAACAGCATCACACTGCTGACTCATATTCAGCTTGTGGTCCACTATAACCCCTAGATCCCTTTCTGCCGTTCTCCTTCCTAGACAGTCGCTTCCTATTCTCCCATTTCCCTCAGTCTTGGAAGAGACTACTCTACCTCTCAAACACAGAATAGAGAGAGAAAACCCCTTTTTTCAGTTTGAAATTTCTACCTGCATTGTTATTGACTTACCACCTGATACTTGGCTAGCTACAGGGTTAACCCCTCAGGGTATGTCTACACTACAATGTTAGTTCGAACTAACGGAGCGCTTAGTTCGAACTAGGAAAACCTCATTTTACGAGGATTAAGCCTAGTTCGAACTTACTAGTTCGAATTAAGGGCTGTGTAGCCCCTTAATTCGAACTAGTGGGAGGCTAGCCCTCCCCAGGTTTCCCTGGTGGCCACTCTGGCCAACACCAGGGAAACTCTATTGCCCCCCTCCCGGCCCCGGACCCCTTAAAGGGGCACGGGCTGGCTACGGTGCCCGTGCCAGGTGCATGCCTGCCAGCACCCAGCCTGCAGACCCTGCACCTGGCACGGATCGAGCCACCCACCCGATGCCCCCCAGCCCTCCCCCTCATCCCGGGACCACAAGAGGCGGGCACCCGCCTGGGCTAGTGCGGACATCGTGGACCTTGTCCACGATCTCCGCACTAGGCACAGGAAAGTGACCGTCTAGGGCAGGAGAGCTGCCAGCCTGGCCACCCAGGAGCAGGTGTGCAAGAGAATCAAGGGGGTCCACTGAGACCCCCGACCCTGAGCCCTGAGCTTACAATGGCCGTCCTGGGTCAGACCAAATGTTCATCTAGCCCAATAGCCTGTCTGCCGACAGCAGCCAACCCTAGGGACCATGGAGGGGATGGACCAAAGACAGTGACCAAGCCATTTGTCTCATGCCATCCTTCTCCAGCCTTCCACAAACCTTGGGCAGGGACACCACTCCTACCCTCTGGCTAATACCACTCCATGGACCCAACCTCCATGACTTGATCTCACTTCCCTTTAAACTCTGTTCTAGTTGTAGCCTTCACAGCCTCCTGCAGCAAGGAGTTCCATAGGTTGACTCTTTGCTTTGTGAAGAACAACTTTCTGTTATTAGTTTGAAACCTGCTACCCATTCCTTTCCTTTGGTGTCCTCTAGTCCTTCTTTATGGGAACTAATGAAGAACTTTTCTGTATGCACCCTCTCCACCCCACTCCTGCTTTTAGAGACCTCTATCCTGTCCCCCCTCCGTCTCCTCTTTTCTAAACTGAAAAGTCCCAGTCTCTTTAGCCTCTCTTCATATGGGACCTGTTCCAAACCCCTGATCATGTTAGTTGCCCTCCCCTCTCCCAGCCTTTCTCTTCCCCTCTCCCACCTCCTTTTCCCAGTCTCCCCCAGTTTTGTTCAATAAAGACAGATTCCATTTTTGAACACAATTGTCCTTTATTTTGTACATCAAGAAGAGGGGCTAGGGAAGGGTAAGTGGAAGGAGGTGAGGGAGGAATGGGGCACGAGCCCCCGATGGGGAGGACTGGGCTGGCTCTGCGGGCTTTTGTGGTGGAAGCTCTCCTGCAGCCCCCCAATTGCCCCCTCTCCCCAGATGGCAGCCTGCGGCAAGTGCAGCCGGGCTGATGGCCGAGTGCTGTGATGTGCCCAGTGTGGGTAGTCCGGGCACTCCAAGCCAGGACTGCTTTGCAAGTGGGGCACCCCTGAGAACTGTCTGTCTGGGGTGGGGGTCGGGACCCTTTAAGCGCAGCCCTCGGCTATCCTGAGATAGCATCTCCACGC
The DNA here is from genome assembly GCF_052426305.1 of Pelodiscus sinensis. NCBI lineage: Eukaryota > Metazoa > Chordata > Testudines > Trionychidae > Pelodiscus > Pelodiscus sinensis. Next base: position 12,661,560 of record NC_143069.1, on the reverse strand, counting down.
TCTAAGTCCTCCTCTGATGCCCTGCCGGCACTGCTTCCGGCCATCCTTAAGCCCTGTTCAGGGTCCACTTAATGTGGACATGCTAGTTGGAATTAGCAAAATGCTAATTCGAACTAGTTTTTAGTTCTAGACGCGTTAGTTCAAATTAGCTTAGTTCGAATTAACTAATTCGAACTAAGATAGTTCGAATTAGCGCTGTAGTGTAGACATACCCTATGAGATGGAGGCGCAGGCTGGGCCAGTGACACCCTGTGATGCTGTGGGGAGCTGTGTGGGTGTCTGGGGGATTTGAGTGGGGAATTCATCCCTGTCCCCAGCAGCATCCAGCTCCAAGATCTGACTTCATCTTTCTACAGCAACAGCCTCCTACCGTGGCACCGACACTGACAGCGGATGGTGATGGTTCCCCCCACAGTGATCTCCCCCTGAGGCTGGCAGAGATTGAGGGTCCGGGTGCAGGGAGCTCTGTTCACACAGACAGGAGTGAGATGGGGGGACACAAACCCCTCCCCGTGTGTCTGTGACTGGCCCTTAGCGCCCAGCCCCAGGGACAGCGCCCGGGCTCACAGACACCTCCCTGCACCCACAGGGACCCAGTGGGCTGGGGTCTGATCTGAGCTCCCAGGAGGGAGGAGGCGAAAGCGCCCCGCACCGGAGGGGTCGGTCTGTCCCGGCCGTACTACACGCCGCCAGGGGGTTTGCTTCCGGGAGTGGGGCGCGGGGCACTGCCAGGGCACGAATGCTCCCAGCCACCCGGGCGCCCCACTGATTGGCGCTTTGCTGTGTCTCTCTCCGCAGGTGGTCAAGGCCATCAACCGGGTGCTGCTCCGCAGGGTGGTCCGCCTTGCCGACCCGGACGCCGTCATCCGGGGATTCGGTGCCCTCAGCTTCCCCAACTGCGGGGGGGCCATCGACGGGACGCACATCCCCATCCGTGCCCCGGAACACCAGGCGTCCCGGTATGTGAACCGCAAGGGGTACTTCTCCATCCTCCTGCAGGCCGTGTGTGACCACCGGGGACAGTTCATGGACATCAATGTGGGCTGGTCCAGCAAAGCACACGACGCCCGGGTGTACCGCAACTCCTCCGTGTGCCAGAGGCTGCAGGACGGGACCTTCTTCCCCGACCGCCACATCAGGGTCGGGGACGTGGACATGCCCGTGTGCCTGGTGGGGGATGCCGCCTACCCACTGCAGACGTGGCTGATGAAGCCCGACACGGGGAACCTCAATCCCTCCCGCCAGGCCTTCAATGCCAGGCTGACCAGGGCCCGCATCGTGGAGGAGGGGGCCTTCGGGCGACTGAAAGCCCGCTTTCGATGCCTCCTCACCCGTCTGGACCTGGCCGAGCACAACATCCCTCCCGTGGTGGCAGCATGTTGTGTGCTCCACAATTTATGTGAGCGAAAGGGGGAGGCTTTCCTGCCAGCCTGGATGGCTGAGGCTGACCGCATGGCTGGCCACTGCGGTCAGCCCCACACCGCCGCCGTCCGGGAAGCCCAGCGGGGGGCCGTCCGGATCCAGGAAGCCCTGCGGGAGAGCTTCCATGTGGAGGAGGAGGACTGACCTCTCCCTGCATGCCCCACTGGGGCCTTCTTCCACCCTACCCCCCCTTCCCCTTTCCCCTCCCTACCTACTGTCAAATAAAGACACCTGTTTTTCAAACAAAAATGTCTTTTTATTTTACATAACTGGGGTGGGGGGAGGGAGGAAGAAGGGTGGGAAAGGGGAGTGGGAAACCTGGGACGAGGGAGCAGGAAGGGGAGGGAAGGGAGGAAGGGAAAGGAAAGCTCAAGGGTGGGGGTCCGGCTGCCTCTCCCGTCTCGCAACACTGCAGGTCCGGGGGCGTTGGTGGGGAATGGTTGTGGAGGATGGGGCAGGAGGGACGGGGGGTGTGGAGGAAGCAGGAGCGGGAGCAGGAGGGGGAGCAGGGGGAGCAGGGGGAGCAGGAGCAGGAGCAGGAGCAGGAGGAATTGGGAAGCGGTCGAGCAGGCTCTGGAGGTGGCCTCGCAGGGCACGGCCCTGCTCCTCCAGGGCCTCCATACTACTCCGGTGCAGCCTCAAGTCCTCCTGGACCCAGTGGTCCTGGATACGGATCTGTTGCTCCAGGAACCGGAGGTGCCGCCTCTGGTAGTCCTCTTGGTTCCTGGCTCTCCTGCTGGCCCGGGCGCGGGCAGCTGCTGCAGGCGTGGTGGTGCGCCCTGCAGGCCCAGGTGCTGCGGCTGTGGTGAAACCAGAACAGCGGTCAATTACCCCAGGGGCCCAGGTGTGTGAAACCCAGCTCCCCTCTGCAAGGCCAGGGCCCCTGCAGGATCCCCAGCTGCTGCTCCGAGGTGGGCAAGGCCCAGGCGCATGGTCCCGGGGCTCCCTCTCGCCCCATCCCCACACATAAGGGGAGCACGATGGTACTCACAGGTGGACGCCTCCCCGGCCTCGGACGACACAGGCGAGCGGCTCTGTGGGGTGCCTCGGGGGTCCCGGGTCCTGGGCAGGCTGCTGGCAGGCTCCTGGCTCTCGGAGCCCTCCTCCTCCTCCTCCGTCTCCTGGAGCGGTCCCTCTGCCCCGGGGTCTATCACGTCCCGGGGGGCAGGGACGGCATGAGCCCCTAGGAGGCGGTCCAGGGCGTGGAAGTGGGGGCAGGCCTCCGGGTCGGTCCCTGGCAGGCAGGCCCAGGAGTAGGACTGCCGCAGGTCCTTGATTTTCCAGCGCACCTGCTCCCGGCTGCGCTGGTGGCCCCTGGCGGCCAGGCTGGCAGCCATGCGGCCGTAGACTGCCGCATTCCTGTGGCTAGTGCGGAGATCGTGGACATTGGAGGCTTCCCCCCAAACCTCGATGAGGTCCACGATCTCCGCACTAGACCACGCGGGCGCCCGCCTCTTGCGGCCCCGGGCAGGGTCCTGGGAGCCGCCAGGCTGGTCCCAGGAAGAGGGGGAGGGCTGGGTGTCATCAGGTGGCTGGCTCATGGGTGTCAGCTGCTGGGTGTGCTGGCACGGGTGCTGGCAGCCTTGCAACTGGCACAAACTGTGTAGCCAGCCCGTGGCCGTTTAAGGGCTCCGGGGCCGGGAGGGGGGCAGTAGAGTTTGCGTGGTGTTGGCCAGAGTGTCCACCAGGGCAAGCTGGGAAGGGCTAGCCTCCCACTAGTTCGAATTAAGGGTCTACACAGCCCTTAATTCGAACTAGTAAGTTCGAACTAGGCTTAATCCTCGTAAAATGAGGATTACCTAGTTCGAACTAAGCGCTGCGTTAGTTCGATTTAAATTCGAACTAGCAGAGCGCTAGTGTAGCGCCTATGAAAGTTAGTTAGAACTAACGGACGTTAGTTCGAACTAACTTTGTAGTGTAGACATACCCGAAGGAACCAGCCATCACCAGCCTCCTGTAGCCGCAACCACGTCTGAGTTCCTTATTCAGGGCTGAGTGAAGCTGGTCCCTGGGGTGTCGGTGGCAGCGCTGAAGGGCCCCTCACTGCCCATCATGGCATCTGCTTTCACCGCCCTCTTCCTTGGTGAGTATCACACAGAGCCAGGGCGTGTGTCTATAGGGGGAAGCTAAGTCCAGGGCATATGTCCCTGGTGGGGGGAGGTCTGAGACTGGGGCGGGGGGCATGCTGGGGGATCTGAGACTTGAGCATGTGCCCATGGGGTGGGGAGGAATATGATACGTGTGTTTGGCGGAGGGGGTGGCTCTGAGATCTGTAGAGCCACTTGCTCTGGGATCTGGTCCCTATGAGTGGGGCGCATCTCAGCCTCTGGATATGGGTGACCAGGACTGATAGGATCATCTCTATGGAGCTCTGCGCCTCTCACGCCAACCCACGTCCCTCATCCTTAACACGGAAATTCCCCGGCTGCCCCGTTCCCCACAGATCCTCACGTCACTACATCCTGTTCCGCTCGGCCAGGCAGCAGCCTGGTGAGGAGACAGGCACTTAGGGACCAGATCCCAGAACAACTGGATCCCACAGATCTCAGGTCCACTCCCTCTCCCCTCCCTCCAGGCACGTCTCAGATTCCTCCCACGCCCTGGTCTGAGATCCCCTCATGGGCACACGCCCTGGCTGTCTCCAAAACTCACCAAGGAAGAGGACGGTGAGAGCAGATGCCACGATGGGCCGTGAGGGGCATCTCAGCGCTGCCACCGACACCCTGGTGCCCAGCTCCACTGAGCCACAAATAAGGTGCTTAGTCAGGTGCTGCAGCTGCAGGAAGCCGACAACGTTTCATCTCTTCCTGCATCCACCCGCCTTGTCACTAAGCTGCAGGCGACATCTCATGCATTACACGGTGCAAGAAAAAATCAAGTGAATAGCTACAAAACTGTGAATAGCTGGCGAGGTGGTGGATTGATGAAAAGGGGTATAGTAGGCGAGAAATTGTTTTAGAAAACCTTACCCATGGAGGAAGGTTAATAAAATGGGGTATGTTTAGTCTCGAAAAAAGAAGACTGAGAGCAACCTTCAGATATGTTCAGGGCTGTTGTGAAAGGATGGGGATCAATTGTTCTCAGTCACACTGAAGGTAGGACATGAACTATTGGGGCTGATCTGCAAGAAAAGTGTTTTAGTCGAGATGTTTAGAAAAATGCAAACTGTTAGAATAATTAAACTCTGCATCAGGCTTCCAAGGGAGGTTGTGAAATTCCATCCACTGAAGGATTTAAAAATCAATTTGGAAAAACAACTGTTAGGGATGGTCCAGGTTTACTTGGCTCTGCCTCAGTCCAGGGGGCTGGATATGATGACCTCTCGAGTTCCCTTCCAGCATGAGATTTCTATGAATGCAAAGTCCAGAGGGGAGTGGATCACTTATAGAGCTCGGATGTTACAGAGGAAGGGGCGACTCTCACAGGAAGTGTGGAGTAAAGTGCATCTTCTATGGTGGCGGCTTTTAAACTTTCATATGATCCAGAAATATCTTTGTCATCTCGTGGTGCCTTCAAAAAAAAGAAAATAAAACAAATCAAAAAGCCAATTTCTCTACCCAGTTTTTGTCAACCAAAAGTTTATTTTTAATGTAATACCAATGTTTTTTTAAGGACAAACCTGAACAATAACAATAAAAACTAGCTCATTTCAGGTCTACATTGTCATTTCAATTAGATGTATGTTATAGTAATTATTAATTTTAATATTCTGTCTGTCTGTCTGTCTGTAAGTCTGTTTGTTTGAGAACGCCTCCTAAATGCTAAGGGCTAAGAGCACCAAATTTGGTATTTAGCTTCATCTTAATTTAAGGCACGGTAAGAATTTGATTTTGCCAGAAAATGGAATGTGCCTGGAATCCAATTGTTTTCCATGACATGGAAAGAGAGGGGCTGAGTGGATGGATGCGAAATTCACATTGACCACTGGGGGCAATGAGTGCAGGCAACAACGATAATGCACAGTGACCTCTGGGTCCAACTGCACCATCAAGGGAGTTGTCAGCTGGGGACGGGACTCACCATCTTGTCTGCCGCTCACCCAAGTAAGTGGCCTTCCTGGCCCAACCCTTCTCCCAGACCATCAGGCACAGTGCCAGGCAGGGAAGGAAAAGCCCCATCAGCCCCACGACCGTGTTCCCTTCCCTCCCAGGAGTACTGTTGCAGTAGCCATACTCTGCCCCAGCCCCGGCAGGCTGCCAAGCATGGCCACAGCCAGCCTGCCAACTCTGCCTCCCCTTCCCTTCTGTGGCTTCCATGGCCCCTTCCCCATAAGCCTGCCCTAGGGAGCACTGTCAGGAAGCCTGCACTGCCTCTCCCTCCTCCCCCATGGCTGGTTCTGGGAACATGGCAGGAGGCCTACACAGCCTCTACACCTGTCCCCAGCTGCTACTCTACAGCAGGGCCTGCCCTCCAACCCTGGGCGAGCCCACCTCCCCACTCTCCTGGCCCCAGGCCAGGCCCTACAAGTGCTAGTACAAGGCCACTGCCTGCCTGTCCTGCCTCAAGGCCAGATCCAGCCAACGCCAGGTAAGTCTTCTGACACATGATATTTGCACACACCATTTTATATGATAATGCTGCACAACTAACACAACAAAAATCTTTTGATGGCCCTGAATTGACGTTAAAAAAAATCCCTGAGAAAAATGTCAGCGTTTCCTTCCACTTTGGAATGAAAACACAGTTTGAAATATTGGCTCACTGCAGCTCAGACTGCAGTTTCCCACCATCTCTAATCAGAGCCTAGATCTCAGGCAGGAAAGCAAACCAACACCGTTGAGTGCATTTCAGAAGGCAGGTCCCCACCACTTTTTCTACAAATGACACTGCTGTCTTGGTAAAGGAATCCCTGGATGTGATTTTCTGGCCTGTGTTGTACAAGTCAGACTAGAAGTTCACAGTGGCCCCTTCTGGCCATGGAAGCTCAGAGTCACTTACCTTTTCCTGGGAAGATCTAGTGGGAGACGCACCTGGAAAACAAGAATTCGATTGTGTTAATGGAGATGGCTTTTAGCAAGGGTGCACAGCTGACAAGAGTCCTGGCATGCTGTGAAAGGCTTAGTTGCTTGAAGGTTGGGTGGACACAAATTGCAGGAGGACGGGATAGTTTATGGTCAGTAATTTGGCCATCTCATGTTATGTTTTCTAGTTGTTCTTTTTTCAGTATGTGAACTCATTTCCTAATTTCTCCCATTGAGAATAACCACTCACAGCCATTGGTTTCTTTCTTCTTTGGAGAAGACAAAGGAATTCTAGCTGGATAAAAGTGTCTTTCTAACTAGGGAAGGTGGGGACAGTTGGAGAGCTGGTCAGACTGATACAGACACTGGCTGGGGATGTCTAAAGAGGCCAGACTTGCCTTGGGTACCATCACACCGGATGGGTCACAGACTTCCTAAGGAAGAACTGCCAGTGCTGAACTGCCTGGGCCTGCTGGGCATGGGTGATGGGTGAATGCCCATATGGGGAAGGCAAGCTGAGCCTGGCCCCTTCTTCCCAAGGCCCTGCCCCTTCTGCAACCTCTTCCCCCATGAAGCCAAGCCCAGCCCCCATGGCAGCAGCTGGCCCCCACTTCAGGTTACTGCCCCCAGTCTCTGAACTTCTCAGGGCCCTTTGGCTACCCCATTCAAGGGGGTGGCATTGTCGCTACACTTTAAATTAAGTTCGATGGGGACAGGTGAGCAAAGCCCACCGATAAGTGGAGAACATGGAGACCTGGGAAATGGGTCAGAAATGGGAGGGAGTGTGAATTATAATGGCAGAGAGAAAGGCGGGTCAAGGCAAAACTGAGAGGCAAGATCAAATCAGTATTTTAGATGCCTGTATACAAATGCGAGAAGTATGGGTAATAAGCAGGAAGAACTGGAAGTGCTAATTAATACAACTATGACATTGCTGGCGTCACCAAAACTTGGTGGGATAATACACATGATTGGAATGTTTGTATGGAAGGGTTTAGCTTGCTCAGGAAGGATAGACAGGGAAAAAAGGGAGGAGGTGTTGCCTTATGTGACGTAGTGGGGGTACCTGGCTGGTTTCTATGCTGCTGGCTCTGGGGGAACCCCCACTGGCTGCCGTGGGTACCACGACCCAGCAAAACAGGATGAGTCACTATGCAAACCAGTGGCCAGACATCCCCCATGGAGAGGAACAAAGGAAGGTGGAATGCTGCCTTGGCTGGGGGGCAGGGCTGGAAGTTAGGGAGTTGGTTGGTGGCTGTCTGGGAGGATGGATGAGACAGCCTAGGGAGAGGAGCTGGAGTTTTAGGGGCCCAGTCTCCCCCATCTCAAGGGGGCCTGAGGCATCCTAGCCCAGTTCCTGTAACCAGATTACATCTGTGCTGCGCTGTGCTGGAGGAGCAATAAACCACCCTCAATTCCACTGGCTGGTACAGTCTGTTTGTGCCATTTCGGGGTGCAGGAGACGGGGAACCCCCAACGCGCCGTCACACCTTATATAATAAAAATGTACACATTTGGAGTGAGGTGGAGATGGACATAGGAGACGGAAGTGTTTAGAGTCTCTGGGTTAGGCTAAAAGGGGTAAAAAAATAGGATGATGTCATGTTAGGAGTCTACTGCAGGCCACCTACCCAGGTGGAAGAGGTGGATGAGGTTTTCTTTAAACAACTAACAAAATCATACAAAGCAGGGCACAGACTATCCAATAAATTCTTGGACTGCATTGCAGAAAACTTTTTATTTCAGAAGGTTGAAAAAGCTACCAGAGGAGAAGCTGTTCTAGATTTGATTTTAACAAATAGGGAGGAACTGGTTGAGAATTTGAAAGTGGAAGGCAGATTGGGTGAAAATGATCATGAAATCACAGAGTTCACAATTCTAAGGAAGGGTAGAAGGGAGAACAGCAAAATAGAGACAATGGATTTCAGAAAGGTGGATTTTGGTAAGCTCAGAGAGCTGATAAGTAAGGTCCCATGGGAAACAAGACTGAAGGGGAAAACAACTGAGCAGAGTTGGCAGTTTTTCAAAGGGACACGATTAAGGGCCCAAAAGCAAACTATTCCGCTGCGTCGGAAAGATAGAAAATATGGCAAAAGACTGCCTTAGTTTAAACACGAGATCTTGCACAATCTAAAAATAAAAAAGGAGTCATATAAAAAATGGAAACTACGACAAATCACAAAGGATGAATATAGGCAAACAACACAGGAACGCAGGAACAAGATTAGAAAGGCAACGGCACAAAATGAGCTCAAACTAGCTACAGGAATAAAGGGAAACAAGAAGACTTTTTATAAATATATTAGAAGCAAGAGGAAGACCAAGAATAGGGTAGGCCCACTGCTCAGTGAGGAGGGAGAAACGGTAAAAGGAAATTTGGAAATGGCAGAGATGCTTAATGACTTCTTTGTTTCGGTCTTCATTGAGAAGTCTGAAGGAATAACTGACATAGTGAATGGTAGTGGGAAGGAGATAGGCTTAGAAGATAAAATAAAAACAGAACAAGTTAAAAATCACCTAGAAAAGTTAGATGTCTGCAAGTCGCCAGGGCCTGATGAAATGCACCGTAGAATTCTCAAGGAGCTAATAGAGGAGATATCTGAGCCTCTAGCTATTATCTTTGGAAAGTCAAGGGAGACAGGAGAGGTTCCAGAAGACTCAAAAAGGGCAAATATAGTGTCCATTTATAAAAAGGGAAATAAGAACAACCCAGGAAATTACTGACCAATTAGTTTAGCTTCTTTGCCAGGGAAGATAATGGAGCAAGTAATTAAGGAAATCATCTGCAAACACTTGGTAAGCTGTAAGGTGATAGGGAATAGCCAGCCTGGATTTGTAAAGAACAAATCATGTCAAACCAATCTGATAGCTTTCTTTGATAAGATAACAAGTCTTGTGGATAAGGGAGAAGTGGTGGATGTGGTATACCTAGACTTTAGTAAGGCATTTGATATAGTCTCGCAGGATACTCTTATCAATAAACAAAGCAAATACAACTTGGCTGTGTCTACATTGGCACCCTTTTCCGTAAAAGGGATGCTAATGAGACACTTCGGATTTGCAAATGCTGCGGGGATTTAAATATCCCCCGAGGCATTTGCATGAACATGGCTGCCGCTTTTTTCTGGCTCAGGGTTTTGCTGGAGAAAAGCGCCAGTCTAGACGGGATCTTGCGGAAAATAAACCCTTATTTTCTTGCGGAAAATAAACCCTACTTTCAAGTAGGAATAAGGGGTCTTCCGGAAAAGGGTTTATTTTCTGCAAGATCCTGTCTAGACTGGCACTTTTCTCCGGCAAAACCCCAAGCTGGAAAAAAGCGGCAGCCATGTTCATGCAAATGCCGCGAGGGATATTTAAATCCCCCGCGGCATTTACAATTCCGAAGTGTCTCAATAGCATCCCTTTTACGGAAAAGGGTGCCAATGTAGACACAGCCCTTAGGTGGGGCTACTATAAGGTGGGTGCATAACAATCAGTTTCACACATACAGAATGAGAAGCGACTGTCTAGAAAGGAGTACGGCAGAAAGGGATCTAAGGTTTATAGTGGACCATGAGCTAAATGAGTCAACAGTGTGATGCTGTTGCAAAAAAAGTAAACATGATTCTGGGATGCATTAAAAGGTGTGTTGTGAGCAACACACAAGAACTCATTCTTTTGCTCTACTCTACACTGGTTAGGCCTCAGTTGGAGTATTGTGTCCAGTTGTGGGCATCACATTTCAAGAAGGATGTGGAGAAATTGGAGAGAGTCCAGAGAAGAGCAACAAGAATGATTAAAGGTCTAGAGAACATGACCTATGAAGGAAGGCTGAAAGAATTGTGTTTGTTTTTTTGGGTCTCCTCACCTCAAAAAAGATATTTTGGCCTTGGAAAGTGTTCAGAAAAGGGCAAATAAAATGATTAGGGGTTTGGAATGGGTCCCATATGAGGAGAGGTTAAAGCGACTGGGACTTTTCAGTTTAAAAAAGAGGAGACTGAGGGGGGATATGATAGAGGTATATAAAATCATGAGTGGTGTGGAGAGGGCAGATAAAGAAAAGTTATTTATTAGTTCCCATAATAGAAGAACTATAGGACACCAAATGAAATTAATGGGTAGCAGGTTTAAAACTAATAAAAGAAAGTTCTTCTTCACATACTGTGTAGTCAACCTGTGGAACTCCTTGCCAGAGGAGGCTGTGAAGGCTAGAATTATAACAGAGTTTAAAGCGAAGCTAGATAATTTCATGGAGGTTAGGTCTATAAAAGGCTATTAGCCAGGGGATAGAATTAGTGTCCCTGGCCTCTGTTTGTCAGAGTCTGGAGAGGGATGGCAGGAGACAAATTGCTCGATCATTGTCTTCAGTCTACCCTCTCTGAGGCACCTGGTGCTGACCACTGTTGGCAGACAGGATACTAGGCTAGATGGACCTTTGGTCTGACCCAGTACGGCCATTCTTATGTTCTTATGTTTAGTTTAGAAAAGAGAAGACTGAGAGAGGACATGATAGCAGTTTTCAGGTATCTAAAAGGGCGTCATAAGGAGGAGGGAGAAAACTTGTTCATCTTGACCTCTGAGGATAGAACAAGAAGCAATGGGCTTAAACTGTAGCAAGGGAGATTTAGGTTGGACATCAGGAAAAAGTTCCTAACTGTCAGGGTGGTTAAACACTGGAATAAATTGCCTAGGGAGGTTGTGGAATCTCCATCTCTGGAGATATTTAAGAGTAGGCTAAATAAATGTCTATCAGGGATGGTCGAGACAGTACTTGGTCCTGCCATGATGGCAGGGGACTGGACTCGATAACCTCTCGAGGTCCCTTCCAGTCCTAGTATTCTATGATTCTATGATTTCCAGCTGGCCATAGTGCCTGACAGCGAGAGACCTCAGTAGCTGCACCTTAGCATGATCCTTCTTGGCCTCTAGGGAGGGTGGGTCACTGCACCTGAGCCCCAGCCTGCCCTGTCAGCTAGAGGACCAGGCTGCCACAACATGACTTCAGCCCCTCTGGTTAACCAGAAGACTGCACAGCCACGTAGCTGGTTAAACCATGGGCAATTTGGGGAAGGCAATACCTTTCTTTGCCTGTGTTACCCGCCACCCATGCTGCTGCATTTGACCAATGGATACATAGGATGCTTTGAGAAAGTCAACTGAATGGTGAAAGCTTCAGAGAAAAGACACAGAGGTGCACTAGCTCTATCGCTATGTTGACACCCCCATTATTAGCTTTCAGCATGGCATTACATTAATTATCATCATTTACATTCTATAGTGTTGCTTCCTATTGGTCAGCTGAGCATTGTCCTACCAGGATTTTAGTCCTGGAGGGAGTGTAGGCCTTTCAGTAATTTTATGAGTGTTTGTCTCCATCTGTCTGGGCTGCAGTGGGCAGTGATGAATGCAACTCTTACCTTTTCTGGCCAAAAGGGAACTCACCACCACTAGGACCAGGAGAGAAGGAATGGTGATTCCTAGTATTAAATGACAGGAGATTTCTAGGAAAGAAAAGTTACAATGTCAATGTAAAGGAGATATGAGGGGGAAATTCAGAAATTGCCAGAGAACAAGAGGGAGAAATGGCATGTGATAATGTATGAATTTCTGTCACTGATATAAGCAGGAGCTGAAGGAACGCTTCCCTCACAGTTCGTTGGAAGGGGACAGAAACCCTGGGGGTGTCTATGTCACTATAGTTTGTTCCTGTTTTCCTTAGATTTGTAAGTTGTTCAGAAGACAGAGTAGTATATTGCTCATTGTAATCAACTTAACTTGTGGTGTTTATAGCAGTGCTAAATGCATTAATAAACTATATTTGTAAATATACAAGAGTTCTCATAGTATGAGTGTTGCAACTGTGCACATCAAGGTTCCCAAACACAGAATAATTGAATATTGGGACTGATCCTGGGAGAAAGGACCTTTCAACCCTAAGCCCTGGTCTATACTAGGGCTATGTCTATACTATGAGTTTTGCCGCAAGAGCCTATGCAAATGAAGTGTGGATTAGCATTTTATCATGCTTCATTTGCATACTCTCTTCTGATCCATTTCTACGCTAGGGGTTTTTGCACAAAAACAAGCAGTGTGGATGTTTCCTTTTTGTGTAAAACCCTCTTTTTGTGCAAGATCCTTATGCCTCAAAAAGGAGGTTTTCTGATCTTGTACAAAAAGGGGTTTTTGGACAAAAAGGAAATATCCACACTGCTTGTTTTTGCTGATCTAGCTGACTGCTAGAAACAATGTGATTCCCATTGAACAATGGCTCTCCCAACACAGAAACTTCCAAGCTACAAAGGAAAGTTCAGAATAGCTGCTATGAGCATATTCATTCTTCAGGTTATTTCTGAGGACACTGACCAAGCAATGCTACAGAAATATCATATAGACACAATGAGAGAAATTCATACCTGGGCCAGCAAAAGGTCTGTGCATTTAAGCTCACAAGTCTTGGTATTGGAAATCTGCGTAGATGTAAATTTCAATTCCCTTCCTTAATTTTAACACTTTCTCCAGTTCTTTTACAAGTTGGTAGATTGAAGTTGGCGGTTCTAGATTCAGGATCTGTTTGACCCCATCCCAGGCTAGGATTACCCATATCTTGCAAAAACAGCTTTATATGTTGTATGTAAACCATCTAAGATTGATTTACCATTGGAAAGTGGCTGAACTCCAGATACATTTCTGTTGGAAGTAGGCGTTGCATCTGTGGAATGGATGCGGAATAGGTGAGGCATAAATTACTGCATTCATCTGGAAGCTTCACAGAAATCTTCTTTAAAACTACAGTAAGGCTTACAATGAAATGGTCATTGCTCGTGACTGATATAATGAAAGGAATAAAACCTCCTGTTTGGTAAGTTTAGTCAGAGAATTTAAGTGATTTCCATCGTAGCTATTGGAAAAATACTTTTCCCTTTCATGGGATATTATGACAATTCAAAAGCCACATTTGTTCTACATTGGAATAAAGAATCTAAATATCAAATGTGTCCATGAAACCCAACATTGAGAAGTCTCACATTGGGGAAGTCAAAGTGAAAACACGAGGAGTCCTGTGGCACCCTGAAGACTGACCGATTTTAGATTAAGGTGCCATAGCATCCACATCATTGTGGTGGGTCCAGACTAACAAGGTGATTCCTCCAAGGCTTCAGCAGCACAGAATGAAATGCCTTAATTACAAATTTCCATTTCAGTTCTACTGAGCAGCACCAACAAAGATCACCGTGAGCCAACAATTTTGTACGGAAAAATTCAGTTAAGGCAAAACTAATTTCAAATGCATTTGTTTTCTGCCAGGCTTTGAATTGCCATGCTCAGATGGGACATGCACAAAGGTGACTCACATTCCTGAATGCTCTGGGGACAGCATTCCCATACAAACCAGTGCCCTGAAAAAGGAGAATCTCCCTTACACCATTTGTCACCTACAGCCCATAAACAACAGGGCTACGTCTACACTGGCATGATTTTCTGGAAATGCTTTTAATGGAAAAGTTTTCCGTTAAAAGCATTTTCGGAAAAGCACGTCTAGATTGGCCACGGACGCTTTTCCGCAAAAAAGCCCTGATCGCCATTTTCGCGATCGGGGCTTTTTTGCGGAAAACAACTCTCTGCTGTCTTTTCGGAAAAAGACTTTTGCCCGAATGGGAGCAGCATAGTATTTCTGCAAAAGCACTGACAATCTTACATGAGATCGTCAGTGCTTTTGCGGAAATTCAAGCGGCCAGTGTAGACAGCTGGCAAGTTTTTCCGCAAAAGCAGATGATTTTGCGGAAAAACTTGCCAGTCTAGACACAGCCCAATATTCCTGAACCATTGACAGGAGGTTTGGATGGGCCCCTTTGATCTCACTTGCTGTCCATTATATCAAACTTGCACTTCTAAGTGTATTGGGAAATGCCATTTATCCCATCACATAACACATGTTTTAGGGCTCACCTACTGAAATCAAAAGGCGACAAGTTTAAACAAATAAACGGAAGTGTTTCTTCACCCAATGGACAATCATCCTGTGGAACTCCTTGCCAGGGGATGTTGTGAAGGCCAAAAGAATGACAGAATTAAAAAAAGACTTAGATAACTTCATGGAAGACTGGTCCATCAATGGCCAGCAATTCAACTCCATGTGTTGTGTGTCCCTAAATTTCCACCTATCAGAAGCTAGGAAAGGACAACAGGGGATGGATCACTCCCTGATTATTTACTGGCAGAATCCACTGTTGGAAAACTGGCTGGGTTACCTCTAATATTGGAGAATGTTTGTATAATTAGGACAAGTAAAGTGTCTTACCTGTCACATCCAGGTTCTGGGAGTCACTTAGAAGTGAATTCTTTTCCTGATTCTGATCATCCTTGTGCTGATACAGACAGGTAAATCTCCCTGTGTTGTTCACACTCACTCGATAGCTGTAGGAAAATTTGGTTTCCTGCATTGGCCAGCTTCCAAGATCCTTCCCATCTTTGCAGAAAATAACACGTGAAAAAGGAGAGAGGGCAGGTACTTTGCACTTCAGGACCAAGCTGACCCCTTCCTCAGATGCCTTGTCTAGAAGTAGCTGAGGAGCAGAGAGGTTACCTGAGTAATAAAAACATTCGGCTAAAGACAATGGGTCTATTTCCCTAACGATGCAACCTGCCAGCGCTCCAAGGACATTAGCAGAGATTCTGGCCAGTATATGAGGCAGCCTGTTTGTTTTGAGGGCCTGTATAAAATCTTGGTGGGAACATCGGCCCAAAGAGCCCATTGAGGGAAGGGAACACATGGCCAGTCAAGTACCTATGAAGGTAGGATACTGGGTTGGGGGGTCACTGAGAAATCAGTGCTAGAGGTAGTGGGTGGGTAGTGCTGACCCTACAAGCTTGCCAGGGGCTGAGGTAGTTACCCTACCAGAACCCTGCCCCGCTGATTTTTCTATTGTCTGTAGAAGTAGGGTTCTCCTCAGACAGGGGCCAGTCAATAGCCTGTTGAAATGAGTGAAACGACTCCCACTGATTCCAATGGGTTCTGGATCTCTTGGGATCCACAGGAAAGAAGATGGCATAATAGCCTGTTTGCCACAGTTCCTTTCCTCTACTCATGGCTCCATGACAGCCAATCTCCTAAAATTCCTAAAATTCTCCCCTCTTTGGCATGCATCTCCCTAATTAAATAGGGCAGCCTCCCCTCCTTACCTGCTGTGGTCTTGGTCTACATATATTCAGCAGGAGCCCTAACTGCTCTATTTTAAGCTTCCTGCTTCCCCAGCTCCTATGTTAGGACTTTTTCAAAAAATTTTTCAACAGAGGCAACTCTCGGACTAAATATTTGTAAAGACAAAGTTCAGGTGAAGGGTAGACACTGGTAGCACGCAGGTAAAAATCTATGTCAACATTTATCGTTATTAAAAGAAGAGACATTATAGAGACAGGAAGTTCAAAGTGGAGGACAGATTGATAAAACATTCGGAAAGTATATGAAAGTATTAAAAAATGATATGTAAGATGCTTAAACAACCTGAAATCTGCCCCCCTGTAGCAAAAGAGTTACTTATCCATCTGTAACAAACAGCTCCAAATTATCAATGCTCACTTGTGCTAGGAGTTCCTTAATTTTAATAGTGCAATGGTTGCTCCAATTCCTAAAATCAGAGAGAGCCCTGAGCTACAAATTTTTGATTAGACTGACAGAGGACTGCAAGCTGTTGTTCCCTACTTCTTACAGGCCAGATTCTTGCTCCCCAAACAGCATGGACCTATCCTTCCATCACAAGTAATTTTTGACACAGATACCAGCTAAAACAACGAGAAGTCCTGAGGCACCTTATAGACACATATATTGGAGTATAAGCTTTCCTGGGCAAAGACCCAGTTCGTCAGACAAAACAGCAACAGCTGACCTATGATTGCAATAATTGAGTTTTCTTCCAGCTTTGTAGATGTACCCGTGCGATTTGGTAAATAAATCATTCACCCGTATAGAGAATTGTATCATTTGATATTCTTTAACCCAATCCACATAACCCTACACATCTCTTCACAGTTTCTGTCCCTGGGATTAGCTGCTAGTCATTCTGAAATTGCAGGTTTTTTCTAACGTGCCATCGAATTTCTGCTCTAGGTATATAGCACAAAGACTCACCTGGAGAGCTGCAGATTTCTTGGTTTGTGAAATGGACACCTTTAAAATAAACACACAGTAGCTGTTTTAGGTGAAGGCAGAAATTCAGATTTTATTCTCTATTGCTGCTGGATAATCCAGAGTCCCCAGTGACTGGAATGGGGTTTGGACAGATCTCTGTTCCCTGGAGATAATATCTTTATCTGCACATTATTTTCTTTTATGAATAATATAGGAAAGGCAATACAGTAGTAGTTTTCAACTGGTGCTTCATGGTCCTTCAGGACTGGCCGGCCATGTCTAAGGGGTTCATGAAAGACTGTCATTACCATATGATGATGACTTTCAGCCTGTGGTTCTTGTAATGCTGAGGGTCCAGGAACTATGTGTAAGATTTCCAAAGGGTTTTGCATCTCCCTTAGAAATATTTTAGAGGTTCACAGTGAAAACAATTTGAGAAGCACAGCAGTGTAGAAATGGTGGTGTGGTTGGGCTAAATGCTACCTTGAAGTTTCACTTAAAAAAGAAAAAAAAATCAAGGGTATATTCTGCTCCTTAACATTCTTGTTTACATGATAAATGATGTTACATCACATATTCCTAGGTAAATAAGGAGACATAATTATGTTAGGGGGGGGGGGGCAATTCTCTCTGAGCCTTGATTCACCTTAGATTCTCAATCCCAATTTCACTGTGTAATATTGACAGGAGGAACTGAATTGGGGACTTCTGGAGCTTAGTGCATGAGCCTCTACCACTTGAGCTATAAAGCCAGCTGGCTCCCAGCTCTTGCAGTAGAGCAAACTCACTCTGTCTCTGTAATTGGTCTAAGTGCCCCTTCATGGGATAGTAACCCACACCCAGAAGGTGTGAGGGTTATAACTACTGGCTCTATATAATGTGTTCCTTACTGAATTCTATGTAACTACTTCCAAGCTGTCTGCTTTTAAAAAATGAGCCTTTCTCCACTTAAGCTCTTATCAGACAGAGGCAAATATATAGATGTAGAATTCAGCCACCTTCCATCACTATGTCTTCTGCTCATTTACATGTTTAATTAATCAAGCAGATTTCATGATCTGCATTCATATAGGTATATGGCAGGTGCCTCGGGGAAAGAAAGTCCTTGCATTTTCAAAACATTAAAAGACTTTTACTCTTGAATTTATAGCTTATTAATCTTCAAAAATAAGTTCCATTCCATAATAGTTGATCCTAAACAGAGATATCTTTATTAAACAAGTGATATTTCCTTAGGGTCTGATTCTGCTCTAAAGTTACACAGATCAAATCAAAAATAACTCTGTTGAGGTAAGAGGAGTTACTCTGAATTTACAATGGTATCATTAAAAACAGAATTTTAACTGTATGAGTGTGAATCTCAGTGTGTGTATAAAATTAAGACTGAGATTTTAAATGGCCCCTAAAAGATCTGGACTCCCAGTTCCTGTTAAGGTGAATGAGAATTGTGTGTTGAAATCCTCTAGGTGATTTGGCAAACCTTGCCCTTCATTTCTGTATTAGACCCATCATTAAAATGTTCCCATTTAAAGAAAAGGACAAAACTCAGATAGTTTGTGCTCAATCTCAATTACACATAAAAGGTGCAATATTCATAAACTACTCACAGCAAAGCCAGAGAAGCAGCAGTGGGCTCATCGGGAGATTTGGTAAGAACTGCAAATTTTAGCTGTGGGTGTCAGTTGAGAGAGTCGCCAGTCAGGAGACAAGCCCAGGGTCTCTGTTCTGGGATTCGTTGAAGACACAGCCCCTTTGAGAGGAGTTGCTTCTGGTACAGGAGAAACGGCTTCACTCAATTCTGCGTCCTCTTTTGCTCCTCAGGGCTGGGACAGCAAGCAGGTCGGTTTGTTATCTCATGTGAACTGTGTTGCCGCTGTCTGTATAGAAGGAGGGTTCACTTCATTCTGCCCCACAGCATCCCTCAGCCCCGACTTCCTGTTTGATAGCTGAAAAACCAAGGAGTTACCCTTGATCTGGACCACAGACAATGACAATGGATCATGGGGTGTCAGTCCCATGTTCTGAATGGCCAAATAAACAGGAAAAGAGGCATTTCAGCCAAATTTCACATTTAACAGCCCTTCCTTTCCTGTGGGCGTGCAGGGGGTGTTTTAAAGTCACTTCAGCTATAAATTAAGTTGTGCTTGAAGAAATCAGCCTAAATTCTCTCTTATACCATTGTAAAGAAAAGTAGTTCTACTAAAACATCACAGAAGACTAATTAGTATGAAAAGCAGAGTGTTAGGGCTGAAGAGTTCGGTAGGATATTCAGGATTTACACTTGCATGTGAGAGAGTAGAATTTGCCATAGAATGTTCATCCGTGGTCTAGCACAATGTTTCTCCACTGGATGGTGTGTTTGTGTCAGACGTGGAATGTTTGTGATGCCTCCATTTCACCTGTAAAGCTATTGATCATAGATCGATGTGCTTATTGATGAATTAATGAACTTGTTGACTGACACATAATAACTGAAGCCTGGTCTATACTAGACCAGGAAGGTGGGTTTAAGGTATGCGACCCCAGCTATCCAAAATGCATATCTGGAGTTAGCTTACCTTAAGATGAGCCTCAGCAGCATCCACATAGAGGAAAGCTGATAGGAGCAAATGCTCCCATTGGCTTCCTTTATTCCTTGTAAAAGGAGTAGTACCAGACACTGGCAGGGGCTGCCATCCCTGTTCAATTTATGGGTCTATACTAGATTCGCTCAGTCAAATGCCAGAAGATTGACCTTCAGAGTGTCGATCCACAGGTAAGTATAGATGTGCCCTGAACTTTTCTGATCTCAGAGATATCTCTAAGGTATAAATATTCTTTTGGAGAACCTAGTGATAGATTCAGTAAGTTAGTTCTCCGTGCTTTCAGTATTAGGGGTTCTCCTGGTTAAATCATTGGCTATAATAGTTTTCCAATTGACAAATCTAGTTTCTGAGACTTCATCTCATCAAATTCATACCGTTGAATTCCACTCACGTTTATATAATTAGTGTCATGGGTAATTTTATTTGCATATAAAAATCAACATTTTTCATTTTGGGAAAATCTGAATCAACATTTTTTTGAATTTTCCATTCTTTGAAAAATATTGATATGCCGGCACTTGGCCTGATGTGGGATAGAAAGGAATGTCAAAAAATGGCATTTCCCATTCAAGATAAATTTATTTTTCCAACCAGTTGCTGGGTAAGAAAAGACATTTAGATGCTTTGAAAATTTTGTCCAATCTAACACCTAAGACTAAATGAAAATGATGTATCCCAAAAATCAACCTTCCGGATGAGAATCTCTACCACATTAGCTACCTAATTTATTGATGCTAGTGAGGAGCACTGTATTTCGTCACTTCCAGGCCTTTGTCTCAGAGTACGTCATCAGCTTCAAAAAATTTGCTTAGAGCCTGTGAAAATTAGGATACTTCACAAGGAGCAAGGGGAGGAGGTGAACTTAAAAAAAAAACCCTGGACTCCCCTGCTTCTCCTCTGAATCACACAGAGACACCAGTTTCAAATGGGCAGCTGCTGCACAGGATTCAAAGGGGCAGGAGATCCTCCATAGCTTTGAAATGCACAAGAGCCTGCCCCCCCAACTCTTATGCATTTCAAAGTAGGCACCCACATGCAGCCCGGAGTCAGTGGGACTTCCCACTGGCTGTATGTGGAAGTGCCTATTGACTAATCGACTAGCCAATTAACCGCATTTTAACATCCTTAGTGTGCTAATGATCAGTACTGTCATTTTAAGTCCCTTTCACAGCACAAAGGGCTCCTCCCAAGACAAATGTTCACATACAACCAATTTCAAGTGCCCTTCCATTGTCCAGCCAGGAACAGAGAAATGGTGGACCATGTGAATTCATGGGAAAACACTGAAACAACTTGAAATAGAAGAAATCCCCCCCAGTCATAGAATCATAGAATGCTAGAACTGGAAGGGAACTGAAGAGATCATCAAGTCTAGTCCCCAGCCCTCACCGCAGGAACAAGCACCATCTAGATCAGTGTTTCTGAAAGTGTTCCATGGAATCACTTTCAGAAACACTTTAACTGGCTGCCCTGATTTGTTTACCAGCGTCGCGGCCATCGAGCCTCGTGTCTCCCATTGGCTCCATTTTGCTCTTTGCAGCCAAGGGGAGCCGTGGGAAGTGGCATGGGCCGGGCCACTACTTCCTGCTGCTCCCCTTGGCTGCAAAGAGTGAAATGGAGCCAATGGGAGCCGTGAGGCTCTGTGGTCGCAGTGCTGGTAAATAACAAACCAGGGCAGCCAATTAAAGTGTTTCTGAAAGTGATTCTGTGGAGGACTTTCAGAAATACTGATCTAGACCATCCCTGATGGATGTCTATCCAGCCTACTCTTAAATATCTCTAGGGATGGAGATTCCACAATCTCCCTAAGCAATTTAGTCCAGTGTTTAACCACCCGGACAGTTAGGAAACGTTTCCTAATGTCCACCCTAAACCTCCCTTGCTGCAGTTTAAGCCCAGTTCTTCTTGTCCTATCTGCAGAGGCCAGGGAGAACAATTTTTATCCCTTCTTCTTGTGACCCTTTTTAGATAGTTGAAAACTGCTATCGCGTCCCTTCTGTCTTCTCTTTTCTAAACTAAACAAGCCCAGTTCTTTCAGACTTCCCCTCAGAGCTCATGTTTTCTAGACCTTTAATCATTTTCATTGTGCTTCTCTGGACCTTCTGCAATTTCTCCACATCTTTTTTGAGATATGCTGCCCAGAACTGGACAGAATACTGCAATTGAGGCCTCTCTTACATAACTAAGAGAGAAGAGAATTTGCCTCACCATGAATCTCCGTAATCTGAAGACATGTCCACAGTACTGCTTAAGTTGATCTAATTTGTGTCACTCAGAGGTGAGAAAAATCCTGTCCTCCCCCCCACGCATGTTTCACACTGTCCATGCTAGTGCAGTATGGTAGGAGATGCTCTCCCGCTAACATAGTTGCCGCTTTTCACCATCGGCAAAACGTGTTTTCACCAGACGTGCTACAGCAATGTAGATTTGTCTTTAAAGGGAAAAAAACAGCTTACAAGAGGAAAAACCATAGCAGAGAAGAGATTTGAAGGGAAGGAGATATAAAAACTGAGGGCTAGCATCTGTCTTGGGGTGCTGCCTATAAAAATCTGGGTTTCCTCTGTGACGGGGATACACTGGAAAACTTCAGAGGCAGCAGAAACACTGCAGAGCTTTTTTGGAAACCCCAATATGCCGAATTGATGGACTCCAACCAATGTGGCAAATTGATGTGGTATATATCCCCTCAGCGAGGGACAGTTCAAGTGGGGATGATCTCACCCCCTGCGAATGTGTTCATGACCAATGTTGGAACATCGTGTTTGCAACACCCAATTCTGCTCACCTAGCCACAAGCAATAAGCAACAGAAGATCCTTGGTCGAGTTCTTTCCTCACTGACTCCTCTTATTTGAGAACTTTGCCTCCTTTGTGCAGTTTTGCTTCTTTCAGTACACACAGTCTTTTTTTCAAAGTGATAAACAAGTCCATAATCCACTGGGACACTGACTTAGACCCTAGCATGGCCTCTCTTCCACTCACTTACTGTTAATTCACTCATGCCAACCATTCACACTACCCATGATTCGTGACACTACGCAACTTGCATAGTTCAAATTGCGTATTTTATTTCGAGCAACGGTGCAGTGTAGACGTAGCCTATGAGTGTGTGCTAGTTGGGTTTCTTTTACAATAATATCAAACCATGAGCTGCCCATTGGCTGTCAGAGTAGGAATGTAACCAGTTAACTGGTTGGCTGGTAAGCATCACCTTTACAGAATGATGGTTACCGGTAACGGGTTAAACAGCAGCCTGACTGGGCTTCAACATCCCCAACCCAATGCAAGCTGGGCCCACTGTATTGCACTGTGAGCTTGGGGTATTCTAGCCCAGCCATAGTACCTCACCACTTGCAATGGGCCCAGCTGGGCTGGAATAGACCCCTGCCCATGGAACACTCCAGCCCAGCCAGGCCCACTATACCTGTGGGATCCTGATTAAATGGCTAACCAGTAATGTTTAACCCGTTAACTGATTAAATGGGATTTTGCATTCCTCTTTGAGGGCATGTTGTCACTCTTGTGGTGTCTAGGACAGATACTTTCAGACTTCGGTATCTAAAGTTAGCACCCAGTGTTCCTGTTCAGGCACCTAAATAAATGGTGATAAAGAGATTGTGGTAACTTAGCAAGTGGACATGGGGTTTTGGCACTTCTGACCTATGCTCCTAACAAATCAGCCTGAACCTTGCAGCTCATGGAGAGTTGGTGGGGAAAAACCTGGTGAGTGAGGCCTTTGGAAAATCTCCTCTGAGCCTGTTCAATGGCAAACTGTAAGCGTTACATATTGCCTGATGATGGGCTCGCCCCCACCATGTGACGCCATGGCACATTGTCCCCTGCAGGGTTCAGAAATGGATGCTCCTCGGGGACAGCTTGGAGCTGACAATGTTGTGCCTCATGTATAAACAGACAGCGGAGTTTTCAAAAACACTTCCTCAAGGTCGGGGGGAATGCTGGGGAGGTGAAAATATTCACTCCCTTACTGCAGGTGTCCCGACAGAAACAGGAAAATTGTCCCATATTTTCTGCCTCTCCCATTGATCAGTACTGGAAGTCTTGCTGCTGGCCAGCCCCCTGTTCACCAGCTGGTGAGTGTGGGAGTCTAGTGGCTGATGATGGACCATGCCTGTGCGAAGTTGTTGGTGGGGAAAAGCTGCAGCACACAGGGCCAGCTGCTCAGCCTGGTCCATTAGTGTAGTCCTTGCTGCATGTCAGCTCTTGGCCAGCGGGGCCCTGTCCCTCATTTCATCTCTGGCTGGCGCTGCACACTGAACGCTATGGGAGATATTTAGGAGCAGATTAGACAAACACCTGTCAGGAATGGTCTAGATGGTGCTTGGTCCTTCTGTGAGGGCAGGGGACTGGACTTGATGAGCTCTCGAGGTCCCTTAACACTGAGAGAGCTTCTCAGCTGGGTTAGGCTAAGTCAGTGTAGCTACTGCAATTGTAAGTCAGGTCTTTTTTGAGCCACTGCGCTCATCAGGTCTTAGCTAACCATGCATGGCTCGTTCCTTGTAGAGCAGACAGAAGAGACTCTCCTTTGGCCAGTCTGTGTACATTCACCCAGAAACACCTGCCTTCATGGGACCAATCATTCTGCAGGGCAGAACGGCCAGCACGGGCCTGTTGCAGCTTGCAAAGACTCCACACAGATGTGGTGACTATAGATAGATCTGAGCTGTGGTTTTGTAGGACTGATGTGACTCTGTCTCTGACTTCACGATAACTCCCGCTCAGAGACCCAGCCACAGAAGCCACAGGATATGGCGTGAGGAACAGAAAAATAGTCAGTGAAGAAACTTTGTCCAGCCATGTCCCGCCTCCGGCCACCCTGCTTAGCAACAGGGCAGTATTTTCATGTACTGTACTGACCTTATTGTACATTCTCTGTTTCTTTCATTTTCTAGAGCAGGGCTGGGCAAAATATAGCCCACAGGTTGCATTTGGTCTGCCAAGCTGCCAGATCCAACCTGCAGCCCACTCGGAGCCATAGGCTTCTCAGAGTCAGGGCCATATGAGTGCTGCAAGCCTCAGGGAGAAGGGAGAGGCTTTATGCCAATGGGAGCTGCCTGTTTGCAGGAGAAGCAGCACATGAAGTATCCTTCCCCCCAGTTGTACCATTCATAGAAGCATATGGTACCACAGCCGGCTGCTCTGAGTAACGTGCAAAATTTAGGGAGCCTGGCTGAGGGACCTGCTGGGCTGCTGGCTGTGAGTCATCCAGGTAAGCATGTCCTAGCCACAGCCTGCCTCTGGGATCGGGGTGCAGGCTGTGGCCAAGTTGTGCTTACCAGGATGACTCCCAGCCTTCTGCTCCCCACCCTGACCCTCTATCCCATGTAACCGAAACCCTCTGCAGCCTGATCCTGCAGCTATACCCCTTCCCAGACCCTGCCCCGCAATCCCCTGACCTAGCTCACAACTCCAAGCCCGTACCTCCTCTGGCACCCCTGCCCCATGCCTTAACCCCCTCCCAGACCCTGCATTGTCCCTACACCCAAACCACCTCCCAAACCTAAAACACAATCCCCTGCCCACGGTCACAACCCCTCCTGCCCACGGTCACAACCCAAACTCCTGCACCTTCTCCTATTCCCCTGCCCCAGATCACAACCTCCTCCCATATCCTGCACTCCTCTTTTACCCAAACACCCTTGCAGACCCCACACAACCTCCTGTACCCTAGACCCCTATCCTGAGCTCTTCTCCATTCCAGACCTGCACACTCCATGGAAGAGTGTATCCCTTGTCCACCCTTGCTCTAGAGGAATCTGGTCTCTCTCTTTTTTTATTTTCAAGTTGCTCTTTAATACATCAAGTTTCTCAGGAGGCCTATAGACCATGCAGCACATGTCAGAAGACTTAAAAAAGAGTTGATAGGAAATATAGATTTCAAAATTAAATATTTTAGATGCTCTTCACAACTCCATCACTCTGATCTTGTTAAAACCTTTGTAGGGAAAGGCCTTACCAGTCAGCGGACAGTGGGTGTAATGCACTGCCATAGTCACTGGTTGACAAGGTGCACAATGCATCGAAGGAGACTACCCTTCTCTATACAAACTGACCAAAGCGTGGGGGAGCTGGATGTTAGCTTCATATCCACTTCCCACTACATTCCAGTCCAACTATTGTTCTACACCCCAAGCAAAGGCCAGTCAGTCAAGATGTGTACAGGGACAATCAGATTTCACTCTATTTCTTCATGAAAGGAAGCCCTGCCATCCATAGGAGTCAGTAAACGTAGTACAGGTGGAAGCTCTCTACTTTGGCACTCTCTGATTTGGCAACATCTGTGGTCCAGCATGATTCTAGTTATCTGGATGTCCACTTATAATGGATTGGCCAGGTTTACTGTGGTATCATAAAGTCCTGGCTCTCGATGTTCGGGGCTGTCATTTAGCCCTCATTTATCCCAAATGTCTTCTAAGAGCTCAGTAAGCAGTCTAATCGTTGGTAATACTACAAGACATTATTGGCCTCCTGTAGTTCAGTAAATTCTCTGGGTCAGCACTGGTCTAGTCCTGATGTTGCCAGACTAGAGAGGTTAAACCTGTAGCTATATTTTAAAAGGAGAAATAAAAAGAACACAGCACATTACAGACAAGCCAGCCTATGTTTGATATCTGGAATTATGAATCCTTATTTAGGCATTTGGAGGGTGAGTGATAGTTAACAGGAAACATGGATTTGTCAAAAACAAATCATACTAAACTAACTTATTTTCCTTCTAGGACAATCAGGGTGCTTTGACAATGTACTCTTAGCTCAAAATAAGCTACCCAGTGTGAGCTATGCAAATAGTGTAACTTATTTCGAGTGAATTTTGAAATAGCTATTCCAAAACATCCCTTAATCCTCATGGAACAAGGTTTACAAGGATATTGGAATAGTGTGCCCATTATTTCGAAAGAAACTGCCAAGATGCGGAAAACACTATTTCAGGATAAGGCTTTAAATGAGGTTTTTAATATGATCACACGTGACATTCACATCAGAAAACTAGGGAAATGTTATCTAGATGAAATTTCTATAAGGTGAGTGAACAACTGCTTATAGAATTTGGAGAGGACACTGAGCTGGGAAGGTTTGCAATCACTGTGAAGAATGGGATTAGAATTAAAAATGAGCTTGAGACACTGGAGAATGGAGCCGGTATCAACCGGATGAAACTGAATAGACAAATGCAAAGTACTTCACTTAAGGTACATCTACACAGCAACATTAATGGAACTGTCATATCTGCCAGTGCAGATTGATGTATGATAGATATTAATTGATGACATTATTGATGTACTGCACACACACATATATATCCACATGGCCATACCCTTTGGGTACATCTACACAGCTACATTATTTTGAAATAACTTAGGCTGCATCTACACAGCAGTCAGTTATTTTGAAATACTGTCAAGCTGGAGGACTTTTTACTCCAACTCCTGTAACCTTCATTGTATGAGGAATAAGGGAAGCCGAAGGAAGAATAAGGGAAGTCAAAGGAAGAATGCTCTATTTTGAAATAAGTGCTATGTAGATGCTCCCAGCTTCTAAATAAGCTAATTCAAAATAAGTTATGCAATTGATGCTGCTCAGTTTGCGTAGCTTGTTTCGAGTTAAGCCCTGATGTGTAGACGTACCCCTAGATAGGAAAAAATCACATGAACATCTACAAAATTATGAATAGCTGGCTAGGTAGTGGTACCACTGAAAAGTATCTGGAGGGGTACAGTAAGTTATAAATTGTTTTAGAAACTCTGACCTATGAAGGAAGATTAATAAAATGGGGCGTATTTAGTCTTGAGAAAAGAAGACTGAGAGGGGACCTGATAGCAACCTTCAAATATGTTCAGTGCTGTTGTGAAAGGATGGAGATTAATTCTTCTCAGTGCCACTGAAGGTAGGATAAGAACTAATGGGGTTAATCTGCAACAAGGATTATTTAGGCTAGAAGTTAAGAAAAAAAGATAACAGTAAGAACAGTTAAACTCTAGAAGACGCTTACAAAGGAGATTGTGAAATGTCAGTCATTGGAGGTTTCAAACAACAGGTTGGACAAACATCTGCCAGGGATAGTCCAGGTTTACTTGGTCCCTCCAGGCAAGAGCTGATTGGATGGCCTCACAAGTTCCCTGCCAGCCTGACACTTCTATGACTCTATGCATACGAAGTCCAGAGGGGAGTGGATCACTTATGGAGTTCCAGGGTCGATGAAGAAGGGGTGTCTCTCAAAGGAAATGTGGAGTAAGGTGTATCCTCCATGGTGGCCTCATTCAAATTTTCATAGGATCCATCAGTATCTCTGTTATCTTCTTGTGCCTTGAAAGAAAACGAAAAAAAGAAAAAGAAAAGCACAAACAACCAGACTTGGGAAGGAGGCTATTTCTTGTGAGAGAAAGTGTTTGAAAGCCAAGAGTGAAAGGCTAGGCTACTAGCTTCTCAGAGATTGACTTACTCCAAGAACGATCACACTATCAAGCCTGTTATTTCAAAATAATAACTCCTGCTTCTGAAGAGGAAGATGCTTATTTTGAAATAGTTATTTCGGGAGTTATTATTTCGAAATAACTTATTTGAAATAATCTGGCAGTGAAGACATGGCCTAAGTTAATTCCATGGGTAATTTCAAAATTTCAGTTTAGGGTGAAAATATATATTGAAATATTGGTTAGCTGCAGGTCAGTGACTCCAGTTTCCTGCCAGCTGTAATCACAGGAAAACAAATCAACATGGCCACGTGCATTTTGGAATGCAGATCTCCACCACATTTTTATATACAAATCACAATATTATCTTGACAGAGGAATCACTGGATGAGATTTTTCTGGCCTATATTATGAAGAAGGTCAGACAAGAAGATCACAGTAGTCCTTTATGACTTTGAAATCTCTGAGCCACTTACCTTTTTCTGGGAACATCTAAAGGGAGATGCACCTGGAAAACAAGAATTAGAAGGCATTGTAGAGATGGCTGTTTGCAAGAGTTCACAGCAGACTTGGTTCTTAATATGTTAAATACTCAGTTTCTTGAAGGCTGGGTGGACACATATTGCAGGAGGGACAGGATATTTTATGGTAAAAAAGATGATCTTCTTACATTATATTTTGCAAAACTTAAAAAACAATGAATAGTCTAGTAGAACCTTAGGCTATGTCTACACTACAGCACTAATTCAAACTAACTTAATTCGAATTAGTTAATTCGAACTAAGCTAATTCGAACTAGTGCATCTAGACCTAAAAACTAGTTCTAATTAGCATTTTGCTAATTTGAACTAGCATGTCCACATTGAGTGGACCCTGAACCGAGGTTAAGGATGGCCGGAAGCAGTGCCGGCAGGGCATCAGATTAGGACTTAGAGCGTGGAGTTGCTGTCTCAGGCTAGCTGAGGGCTGTGCTTAAAGGGACCCGACCCCTACCCCGGACAGACAGTTCTCAGGGGTTCCCCGCTCGCTTGTCTAACTCGATGAGGGACAGCAAAGCAGTCCTGTCTTGGAGTGCCCTGAATGCCCACACTCGGCACGTCACAGCACTCGGCCATCAGCCCGGCTGCACTTGCTACTGGGCTAGATGGACCTTTGTTCTGACCCAGTACAGCCATTCTTATGTTCTTATGTTCTAAGCTCAGGGCTCAGGGTCGGGGGTCTCACTGGACCACCTTCATTTTCATGGAAATCTGCTCCTGGGTGGCCAGGCTGGCAGCTATCCTGCCCTAGACGGCCACTTTCCTGTGCCTAGTGCGGAGGTCGTGGACGTTGGAGGCTTCCCCCCAAACCTGGATGAGGTCCACGATCTCCACACTAGACCAGGAGGGCACCCGCCTCTTGCGGCTCCGGGCAGGCTCCTGGGAGCCGCCAGCCTGGTCCCGGGAAGAGGCGGAGGGCTGAGTGGCAGCAGGTTGCTGGCTCGTGCCGTGCCAGGTGCAGGGTCTTCTGGCTGGGTCCTGGCAGGCTTGCACCTGGCACGGGCACCGTAGCCAGATCGTGCCCCTTTAAGATCTCTGGGGCCGGGAGGGGGGCAGACAAGTTTCCCTGGTGGTGCCCAGAGTGGCCACCAGGGCAAGCTGGGGAGGGCTAGCCTCCCACTAGTTCGAATTAAGTGGCTACACAGCCCTTAATTCGAACTACTTAATTCGAACTAGGTGTTAGTTCTCGTAGACTGAGGTTTACCTAGTTCGAATTAAGCACTCCGCTAGTTTGAATTAAGTTCGAACTAGCGGTTTGTATGTGTAGCGCCTATTAAATTAATTCGAACTAACGGCTGTTAGTTTGAATTAACTTTGTAGTGTAGACATACCCTTAGAGACTAACAAAACATGTAGATGGTATCATGAGCTTTTCTGGGCATAACCCACTTCTTCAGATGAATGGAGTATTAGAAGTCTAGGTCCAAGAATAGAAAAAAGGGAAGGGTGGAGGGAGGAAAAAAAAAGAAACAGTGAGTAGATTGTTCAAGTAGTTACAAGAGGCTGATAAGAACAATTAGCACCTCTGTTGGTTGGTTGGTTAATTCATTAGGGCTGTGTCTACACTACACCTCTCTATCGACAGAGAGATATAGATTAGGCACATCAAAATTGCTAACGAAATGGGGATTTAAATATCCCATGTTTCATTAGCATAAACATGGCCACTGCTTTTTTTTGAAACAGAGCTTTTTTAAGCCCTCCCACCTCCACCCCTGCCAAACCCTTTTTTGAAAGACCCTGTAAACCTCATTGTATGAGGGATAAGGGAACTTTCAAAAAAGGTTTATTTTTTGATAGATGAGTGTCTAGACTGCCTTTTTTTCAAAAAAGCTCCATTTTGGAAAAAAGTGACAGCTATGTTTATGCTAATGAAGTGCGGGATATTTAAATCCCCACTTCATTAGCAATTTCGACATGTCTAATCTACCTCTCTGTCGACAGAGAGGTGTAGTCAAGACATAGCCTAGGATGTGGAAGATGACGTGCGAGCCAGCCAATGTCTCTGTTCATTCCATTTGCATAAGACTTAAACTTGTAAATGAAGTTAAGTTTCAACTCTTCCTTGTGTATTTGGCTTGTTGAATTGGCCTGAAACAACCTAGGGGCTTGGAGATCCATTAATGAGTGCCAGGGCAGGTTAAAGTATTCTCCAACAGATTTCTGTGTGTTGCCTTTACAGATATCTGATTTGCCCATTAATTCTTTCCCACAGAGACTGTCCAGCAGACTAAAATATTCTGACTGAGACCCGAATTGAAATATTTCCTTTAAATATCCTGGTTAAAAATAATTTTTTGGAATGCAAAATAAAACTTTTCCTACAGATAATTTAGATTTTTCATAGGGTGTGTCTAGATTACATGCCTCTGCCGCCAGAGGCATGTAAAATAGGCAACCTGACATAGTCAATGAAGCGGGGATTTAAATATCACCGGCTTCATTAAAATAAAAATGTCCACTGCGCTGTGCCGGCTCTTCACAGCAGGATTTTTTTTTTAAAAAAGGTGATTTATGGATGAGTAATATACAATATATAGTTGCCCCGTGGCAATTTCTACAAAGAACTGGACATTCAAATCCTTTAAGTGGCTATGGAAAGCCACTTGACAGTATTTCAAAAAGTGAGTACAAATAAATAAAAATAGGTAAATATTTTGCCTTTTTAGCCATGAGTTCCTCTCTTCTCTCTTTAGCTTACCTTTGTAATAAATAAAAATATAAACTGATCAGGGGAATAAATGATACAGAAATGCTTTCTTACTGTATGGCTGATCTTCATTGTTCTTGCTTTTCGGACTCCACACTTGTACTCTGCAGAAAATAAAAGCACAATAACCACAGTGAAGACCAGCAGCTGTGCTTTTTTGTGGTTCTCTTCCAGATATCAGTAACAGGCATGGAAATCCAGGAGAAGAAATTGGCATTGCTGAAGGGATCTTAGACAGCTGATTGTCTAAGGCCAGCCAATGTTAGTCTGTCCCTGGAAGATGGCAGCTCAGTTTGTAAGTTTAGAGTGGACCAAAAATGCATGAAAAAAAAAAGAAAAGTCAATGAAGTTTCCATTTTCAGGGGTTAAAGCAGATCAGTTTTCATTGATTTAGAATATCTTACAACATGTTTCCCCCCATGTTTTAAATGTTGTATTTTTGTTTTGTTCTTGCTTGTCCTTCCCTCCTGCTCTTTAGTTTCCTCTTTACTCACTGAGGAAAAAAAAGTAAATGAAATCCAGGGTCCACACCCATTTTCATTTTTCTTTCATTTTTCTTTTTGGTAATTTTTCAGACCATTTTAAATGTTGAAACAATTCCCAAGGGGCACAGTTACAGAGTTTCATTTGGTGACTTTTCCAAAGTTAAGAAAGTTTTGAAAAGGTACAATGTAGAAAAATAAAACAATAAAGAATTAAGAAAACACAAGCAAAACTGAACCCCCCCCTAAAATACAACTGAAAAAGTGGGGGATGAAGGACATGGGAAGAAAAAAAAGAAAGAAAGAAAAACCCCCTGCCCTAGACACCTACATTTCAGTCCGTCAATTGTATTCAGTGGAAGGAAAGAGAAAAGGAAGGGACCCAAAATTCAAATTTTAAATGTGATAAAAAGTTCATATTTTGAAATGTCCACATTTAATTAATATAAATAACATTAAATAGCAACCTAATGCCCTCTCCCTATATACACACTAATAATTAAAGTTTCAAAAGTACCTGAAGATCAGATTTTCAAAGGTTTTGAAATACCTAAGGCTCCAGACAGGGGCCTAGAAGGATTTTCAAAACTGTGTAGATGCCTAACACCAATTGAAATACAAGCTCCTAAAGTCCTTGGAAGATCTAGGTCTAAAATCCTAAATGGCTTTTGATAATGGAATGTTGGCTTCTAACTCACTTGGAAACTTGTGACAATTTTATTCCAAAGATTTTTATTTTTTTTTAAAGCCTCCTTTTTGATTGAGAAAAAAGTTTAAAATAAAAGAATGTCCGTCATCTGTCTGGAGAATGAAGAATGCTTCTCATGGACTACCTGGCCATGGAGGAACACATATCTGGATGCAGTTTTCTTAGTTCTTCCCTGACGTGTAATAAAATAGAGTCTCTGAGACATGACAGCACAATTCTTTCCAAGTCTCTTGGGTCACTTCAGGTCAGGGTGGGTAGGATGACATCTGGTCCTTTCTAGTAAATTAGAGGCTCATACCCACACTTAAATGGTATGTCTACACTGCATGCTAATTTCGAAATAAGCAGGCTTCCCTAATGAAGACGCGCTACCTCTATTTGGAACCCCAGGAGGCACTGGGGAGGAATGAATTAGAATGGCCCTGGTGAGGGCTATTTCAAAATAGCAGCAGTAGAGCATCTACACAGCCTTTATTCCAATACAGCTATTTCAGAATAGGTGTTATTCCTCACAGAATGAGGTTTACAGATTTTGGAATAAGCCCTTTGTAATTATTTCAAAATAACAGAATGGCTGTGTAGACGCTCACATTGTTATTTTGAAATAACTCTAGTTATCTTGAAATAAGGGTGCAGTGTAGACACACCCTATATAGATGGTGCACAAAGGTAGAGCAAGGTTGCCAGATGTTATGGGGATGGAGCTAGAATTTTTGGCCATGTGTGTAGGATTGGAGAGCACACGGTGCGTATTCAGTGTGGGCATGGGAAGGACCTTGGAAGGAAGCATCGTGTTGGAGGAGGAGATATTCTTGGCTTTTCTGTACTTGCATTCTTAACTTTCACACAGAGTTGTTGAACAATAACCCAACGTTAAAGAATGAGCATTGCCTACCTTCTAGCTCTGTATCTAGATAGACCTGAAAAGAGAAATGATTGTCATGTAAAATCCTTTGTTGGAACAAAATGTGTATTTTAAATTAGGAATTCTTGCTCCCAACTCTGCTTTAATTGTGAATCCATTACTTGCCAATGTTGTTCTCCAAAACTGGCACTCCAAACTGTTATTTGCTGCATATGTACTGCTCATTTTCTTAAATCACCATCATTTTAACAGAGAGAGAGAGCAGATTGGATTTCTTTTTAAATTCCAAGGAAAAAAATTAAACTGTCACCAAAAAGTGAAAATCCCCAAACTGCACATTTTTGTTGCCTATAAATACAAATTGATCATTTTCAGATAAAAACCAAAACCTCCTTTGGTTTAAATTTGAAAAATATTGGCAGAACATTATATTTAAAAAAAACCATGTCAAGAAACTGTTTTTGAGTTTTCAGCTTTCCAAAGCAACATTTAAAATTTTTAGGACTATGTTTATTTTATGGAAAATTTCTCCTTTAGTTGAAAGCCTGATTTTTAGTGAAAAATGTGATCATTTTCCAGATAAAAACCCAGAAAACCCTTTGGCCTAACATTGATATATTTGGACGGAAAACTATATAACCCCCCTGTGCCAACAAGCAGTTTTTGAGTTTTCAGCTTTCCGAGGAATTGTTTTAAATGTTGAGGAATGCATTTAGCTCAAGCAAAATTTTTCCTTGAGTTGAAAGCCTGATTTTTAGAGCAAAAAAGTTTCATTTGAAATTTTCAACCTGCCCTGAATACTTATGAAATGAAGGATGACTGTTGTCTCAAGTGAAAGATGCATTGTGGCATAGAATAAAAGAGTTTGCAATTCCAGATTGCTAACAAATAGAAATCCTTATTTCTGATTTTATGATCTTCATACATAGCTTTCTAACAGCACAACCATTTATGCATCATTTATTTAATGAATTTCTATTTCAACAGTTGCAATCAGTTAAAAATACCTGTGTATTTGCGTTAATTACTAAGCTAGGTAAAAGGATCATAAAATCAAATATAAAAGCTATTTTAGTCTATGCCAGGAATACTCTTCATTGAATGGAACGTTAAATGTTTAATGATTTCAGTGTCTCACATCATTGTCAAGCCTTCTTTTGAACATCTGTCTGTATAATCTTGAACATTGATTTGGCCAGTCTTGATCACTGTTACTTACCTGTTTTCATCAGAAGGAAACACACCAAAATTAGAAATAGGCTAGAAGGAATTGTAGATGCCAGTATCAGCCACTGGACCATTTCTAGAACAGAAACATCAATCAAAATATATGTAGTTAGGAAAGTAACACCGGGAAGTTTTAAATTTGGTGTTATATGACTTTTGTCTCACTGCATGTAAAGAGCTGCATTTATGGATTTGCATGTATTTTAGAACAAGTGAGGTAATTTTTGCTCATCTCCTTCCTGCAGAATTCCAAATGGATAATTGACAACACATGTGAACACTGATTAGTCTCTGTTATGAACAATAGAGTGTGATCAATGCATGCATGTCACAAATGGTCAAATTAATGGCCAGACCACCAACGAAGAATTTAATAACAATAATTAATGTTATTCTGAAATAATATTGTCTGCTTCTACACACAAGGGCTGTGTCTACATTGGCACCCCTTTCCGGAAAAGGGATGCTAATGAGACGGGTCGGAATTGCAAATCCGCAGGGGATTTAAATATCAATTCCTTTCAAGTAGGAATAAGAAATCCTCTGGAAAAGGACTTATTTTCCGGAGAATCACATCTAGACTGGTGCTTTTCTCCAGCTTATCCCCGAGCTGGAAAAAAGCAGCAGCCATGTAAATGCAAATGCCGCAGGGGATATTTAAAGCCCCCGCGGATTTGCAATTGCCACCCGTCTCATTAGCATCCCTTTTCCGGAAAGGGGTGCCAATGTAGACGTAGCCAAGCAGTTGTTTCTACATAATGTCAAAATAACGTCAAGCTGGAGGACTGCTTACTGTGACTGCTGTAACCTGCATTGTACGAGGAATAAGGGAAGTCAGGGGAAGAGTGCTCTATCTCAAAATGACTGCTGAGAAGATAGCGCCAAAAGTCAAAATAAGCTATATCAACTTAAGTGTAGCTCAAGCTGAGTAGCCTATTTTGAGCTTAGTGCTGCTGTGCCCTTATTAGAGACTAACAAAAGTATATATTTTATTATGAGCTTTCCTGGGCAAAACCCACCTCATCCGATGAACTGATTCTTCATATTTAAATTCTGTCATTGGCAAATGTCGAAGTTTGAAATTGGCACAATTATTTTACCTTCCAGGGAAAGCATGATGCTTTGTAACATTCTGGTCACTAATACATACAAAGCACACTTTGTTCTCAACTTTATATGCTCATCAAATGGCAAAACAGGTCTCATCTATTTCTACACTGTAACATATGTCCTAGAGGAGGCCAAATAAAGGAGAGACATTGGCTTGCTAAATTTGAGAACTATGGGTATTTTTAAGTCTTGAATCAAGCTCAGTGAATTTTCTCAGCTAATTATTTTTTTCACCAGAGCCCTTCCAAAACCATATTTTTGGAGCTTGAAATTATTTACAAATTTTTAGTCAAATTCAGCATATAGCTTCAAATTGAAAAAAAAAGTGGCATCAAAACATCTAGTTTTGACTTTTCAATTCAAAAAGCTGTTTCCATGTTAAATTTGTTTAAAATACACCAATATGAACACATGCAAAAAATACCCATATTGACCACACTGAAACAAAAACAAAAAAAATGGTAACAATGAAATGTTTGGATGGATTTTAAAATTATTTTTTGAGTTATTTAATTTGATTAAAAATGTGCGCACATTTGTTGCAGTTTGAATAAAACCAGATTCCCTCTCCGCATCTGCCCAGTTTTATGCTAAATCCATGATTTAACCAATTCAGTATCTTAAAATATACACTAATCTCCTCCCTTCATTTTGAATATGCCAAAAATTTAAAATTTTCCCCTAACTATACCTAACATTTTTTTCTGAACATCACACAATGCCTGGGCATTTTTTCTTTGCTGCTACCTCAAAATGCAATTGGTAACCCAGCCTTTCTATTTTTGACAACTCAACCATATTATTATCTGTTCTTCTCTATGCTTCCCATCACTCAAACAGAAGGTGAGAGGTCGGGCTTCAGATACCTGATTTCTCTTTTTTCTGAATATACATTTGCAGACAAACTACAGAATACAAGCTGAAGAATCCCTATGTAGTCTACACTACATAACTTATTTCGAATTAATGCTTCTACACACAAAATGCATTTCAAAATAGCATTTTGCTATTTCGAAATAGCGCGTCCACACTTAGTGGACTCTGAATCGCATTTAAGGCTGGCAGGAACCAGTTCCAGCAGGGCACCAGATCAGGACTTACTGTGTGGGGCTGCTGCCTGAGGCTATCTGAGGTCTGTGCTTAAAGGGGGACCCCCCCCAGACAGCCAGTTCTCAGGTTTCCCTGCTTGCTTGTCTACCTCGCTGAGGGACAGCAAAGCATTTTGTCTCTGTGTGCTCTGGTTGCCCTCACTCAGGACACCACAGAACTCTGCAACATGGAGCCAAAGCTGCCCCTGGGCACTCTGGTGCTTCTCTTGGACACATTGCTGTGAGCCTGGCTGCACTTGCTGCAGGCTGCCATCAGGGAGGTCCATCAGGGGGCTGTCAGTATCCAGGAGGCCCAGTGGGAGAGCTTCCACCCTGAGGAGCACTAACAACCTCCCTGGTCTGCCCCACTGGGGTCTTGTGCCTCATTCCTCCCTCACGTCCTTCCACTTACCCCCCCCCCCCTTCCTGATGTCAGATAAAATACATGTATTTTCATGAACAAAAACTCTCTTTATTTAACAAAACTGGGGCGGGGGAGGGAGCGGGATGAAACTCTGGTGAGACTGGGGAAAGGAGGCGGGAGAGGGGAGGGGGAAACCTGGGAGGAGGGAGCTGGAAGGGAGAAGCCAGGGGAAGAAGTGGGAGGGGAAGTTCAGGGCTCAGGGTTGGGGATCTCACTGGTCCAACTTGGTTGTCATGAAAACCTGCTCCTGGGTTTTCATGTGGCCTTTGGTGGCCAGGCTAGCAGCTATCG
The DNA here is from genome assembly GCF_052426305.1 of Pelodiscus sinensis. NCBI lineage: Eukaryota > Metazoa > Chordata > Testudines > Trionychidae > Pelodiscus > Pelodiscus sinensis. Next base: position 12,624,614 of record NC_143069.1, on the reverse strand, counting down.
TGCCATAGAGAGCCGTGTTCCTCCATCTAGTGTGGAGATCATGGACGTTGGGGGCATCCGTGGGGGCATCCATAAGATCCGTGATCTCTGCCCTGGACCAGGAAGGTGCCTGCCTTCTCCGGGCCCTGGCAGGCTCCTGGGAGCTGGCAGACTGCTTCTGGGGAGTGGTGGAGGGCTGGCTGCCAGTGGCTTGCTGGCTCATGTTTTGGGGCCACTGGGTCAGGGGCAGTGACTGTGGCTCTGGGTGGCAGGCTTGGAGCTGACACAGGCACTATGGCCAGAGTCTACCCCTTTAAGGGCTCCAGGGTGAGGGGGAGGGAATGAAGTGTTCTTGGTTGAGGCCGGAGTGGCCACCAGGGCACCCTGGGAAGGCTGGAGGCCCCCTATTTCTAAATAAGTGTCTACACAGCACTTATTTCAAAATAGCTATTTCGAATTTGGCGTTATTCCTCATAGAATGGGGTTTACCAAATTCGAAATAAGCACTCCACTATTTCAATTTTATTTTGAAATAGCGGTTTGGCTCCGTGGACGCTAGGAAAGTTATTTCGAAATAAGAGCTGTTATTTTGAAATAACTTTGTTGTGAAGTAAAACAAAGCCTATGATAATAAATAAAGTCATTTACCTTTGCAAGATGGTTGCATTCCAGAAGTACTGTTATAAGCCTGAGAGATGTTAGCTGTGGAGAAAATATACAGTGGCTCATTCATAAATCACTAGTTATCTGAAATTCTTTCCATAAGCTTCCAAACATCAGTGTTTTCAAAATGGAATGTTTTGTGCCCAGCTCTGAAACCATCACAGGAATAAAGTTTCAGGTTGCTACAGCAAGGTTGGGAGCAAGGATGGTCCTGTGATGATGAATGCATCACAAGGCATTTAAAGATGTGGATATTATGAGTTTGGGGCAAGGCATTTAATCTCTGGGCTGCTTTCTGGTTCCCTTGTTCAGTGGGTCGCTTCTTACTCTGTGACCTCGCCCATTAATTTCATCAGGTTTTCTTGCAGATTAAAGTGCGACTTAACATGAACCTACTAGTACCTCCATTCTGCAATGGAGGTAATAAACTTTCATTTGTTTGTTTATTTCATGCTGTGTATTTCATGTTCCTTCCTGTGCCTAATCCACAGAGGGTATAAATATTGCAACATCTGAGTCTTGTCTCTTTAACTAAAGCTCTAGCATTTCATGTGTTTAGCACAGGAGCGGTGACTTTTCAGGGTAAGGCTTGTCTCTCTTGCTATGCTATGCATTTGTCTAACACTGAGGAGAATGGGGTCCCAATTTCAGTTGAAACCCATAGCCACTGCTATAATAATAATTAAAGCTGAGTGAATGATTGATTTCCTTGGGGGAAGGGTTGGAATAAAATTGGGAAAATAAATGTGGTTTAGTTGAAACCAAAAATGATTTAAAATTGTTTTTTTCCTGCTGAACCAAAATATTAAGAAAATTTTTTTGCGGGTCAACCCAAATGTTTTATTCTCTTCAAAACACAATTATTTCATTTCATGTTTGATGGTTTTTCACTCTGATTTTCATTTTGTTTAACATTTGGAAATTTCACTAAGGGGTTGGGAAACTTCTGGAAATGAAAATTCTTATTTTTGTATCTATTTTCTTCCAGGTGAAACTATTGGCTGAATTCATCTGGGATTTGTGATTAGTTTTGGAGCCTCACCCTTGCATTGCTCTGTGAATTTACTAATTAAAGAAAGAAAATATTCAACCAGTTTTAATCACAACCCCCCTCATTTGGCATTGCGATTGCGGGAGGGCGGGGGCTAACAATTTTCTGATGGGCACAGGACAGCTGGCCATGTATTCCTAATGGACTCATAGAAGGGAATGCCAGGGTCATCTTCAGAGAACTGGATTGTCACAAGGGGATCCAGCAGATAATTCCTCACTTGGAATTAAACTGAGACTGGCCATCTCTCTAACAGGCACAGGGGAAAAAACAACAAATGGTCTGGTAGCACTTTATAGACTAACAAAACATGTAGATGGTATCATGAGCTTTCGTGGGCACATCCCACTTCTTCAGAAAACGTTTTCTTTGGCCCGCTCTGTGACTAATGACGTTTTTTTCCCCTTAAGCAGTGACCGTTTAGTTTCTTACGTGTGACTTGCAGGTACGAGGCCGCACTGCGAAACGAATTCTTCGTCTGGCCACCTCTGCGCTGATACAAACAAGAGAAGTACCCCGAGCTGTTTGCCCTCACTTTGTGATGTAGGCTGTAGGCAAATTGGCTTTCCTTCATCTGCTGGACTGTAAGATCCTGCCCGTCTTTACAGAAGATAATGTAGGTAAAAACAGAGAGGGCAGGTACTTTACATTTCAGCAAAACAGTGTCCCCTGGATAACTGGACATCTTGTCTAGGAATATCTGAGGAGCAGGGAGGTCACCTATATGGAAAATAGATTACATTAAACACCTAAAATACTAGCTCATTGCTCAGATTAATACAGCCAAAGTGGAGCTGGTTGAAATGTTTTAACTATATATTTTTTGAAGTGGGGGGCGGGGGGAGAGGGGCAAATGTTCTTTTCTGACACTTTTATTTTTGAGAAAAAATGTTTTTTTTACTAATTCAACATGAAAAAGTTTAATTGAAATTTTACCATTTTTAATTTTGTGCTTACTGCAGTGGACAGGAATTGGGTATGGTCTCGCTATGTAGCCCGTGGGGTTCACACATATATAATGGCGTGCTCTGTGCTCTCCGTGTTCAGACACCAGCCTGAGCAGCGGGGCAGGCCTAAGAAGTTAGGATGGACAAAATTTCCACTATGTTGCATGGCCGCAGGGGCTCAGGACTGCAGCAGGGAGAGATCGCTCTCCCAAGCCCTGAAGCTGCAGGAGCTGGCAGGAAAGGACTCCTTCCTATCATTCCTAGCACAGAACTGCCATGGCCAGGAGAAAGGGGCCCTTCCTCATTGGCCCCAGCAGGGAGACACCCAGATAAGCCCAACCCCCAACTCACTGCCCCACCTTGAGCTCCCCCATACCTCAAAGCCCTCATCCCCAGCCTGAGCCTAGAGCCCATACTCCCAGCCCTGAGCCTGCACCTCCCCCCCCTCCGTACACTAACTCCTGGCCAAGAGTCCTTCCTCAACCTAGAGCCTCCCTCCTATACGCCAGACCCCTCCTGCACAAATCCACTCCACAGCCTGCACCCCCAGCCGGAGCCCTGGCACCCCAACCCTCTGTCCCAGGCCTGAGCCCATCAAGGTAATGTTTAAGGACCCTCTGTCAAGGGGTACGCCCCCGTCCAGGGGCTCGGCCCCCTCCGACCGGGCCTATACAGTACTCCAGAGTCCCTAGGCCAAGGTCCCGGCCCTTCTATTAGGGTATGTACGGTAGCAAAAGGCTCAACACAAAAGTCCCAGCCCTTCTATCAGGGCATATATGGTAGTAAAGGCCTAGTCGCTCTGAGAAGCCTCCCCTGGCCCGGGGTTTGTTTGTCCAGGGAAGGGGAAAACAGGTGGTAGGGGGACCCGGGCCCTCCCTCTCCACCGGGTCCCAGCCCAGGGCCCTTTAGGCAGGGTCTATGGCTCCTGCCGGCTCGGCGGGGGATCCGGCCGATACAGGCCGAGCCAAACTTTGTCTCCCTTGCCCTGGGCCGCTTCCTACCACGCCCTGGTTCCCCCGGGCCCCTTCGCCTCTCAGGCAGGACCTGGCGGGGTTGAGGGCGAGCTCCTGCCACTCTGGGCCGGCGGCTGCTTCCTCCGTGTCCGGGTCCGGCGCGGGCGACGCCTCTGGACCCAGCGGCTGCAAGAACTCTGGTCCAGCCTGGTCTCCTCCTTCTCCCTGGGGCCTCCCTGCCTGCTGGGCTCCTCCTGCCTTTATACCCGGCCGCTGTTGGGAGCATGCCCAGCAGGGTCAGAGGGGCGGGGCCTTCTCTGCCAGCTGGGCCTGGGCTATCTCCTGCTAATCAGTGCGGGGCCTGTCCGCCCCGTCACACACCTTCCCCCTTAAATGGGTAGTTACAGTCTGTTTTGCCCAGGTTTCTTCTTCTCCTAATCGGGAAAAGAAATTGGCATTCATATGAGTCTTACCCAGGCGGTGGGCCACTTCAAAATCGTAGGGTTGCAGTGACAAATACTATCGCATTATCCGAGGATTCGTGTCTTTCATACTATGTAGCCATCTCAGAGGGGCGTGGTCCGTGACCAGTCGGAAGTGGCTACCTAACAGGTAATACCGGAGTGCATCTGTGGCCCACTTTACGGCCAGTGCCTCTTTTTCAATCGTGGAATATCTCTGCTCCCGGGGAAAAAGCTTCCGGCTCATATAGCGCACCGGATGCTCTTCGCCGTCCACTTCTTGGGCTAGTACGGCTCCTAGTCCTCTTTCAGAGGTGTCCGTCTGGAGGATAAAGTCTTTAGCAAAGTCTGGGGGGAACAACACGGGTTCTTTTACTAGCCGTTGTTTCAATGTGTGGAAAGCCTCTTCACATTCTGGTGTCCATTGTACCTTTGTCGGCATGGAATTCCGAGTCAGGTCTGACAGTGGTGTCGCCAATGTTGAGAAGTCAGGTATGAATCGGCGGTAGTAACCTGCCAGTCCCAGAAATTGCCGAATCTGCTTCTTCGTTGTCGGCCTCTTCCACTCCTGGAGGGCTTGTACCTTGTCGACTAAGGGTCTCAACGTCCCTCTCCCCACCGTGTATCCCAGGTAAGTCACCTCCCTTCGTCCCAAGTGGCATTTCCCAGGGTTTGCCGTGAGGTTCGCGTCCTCGAGGGCTTTTAATACTGCTTCCAGATGTTGAAGGTGCTCCGGCCACGTTTGGCTGTAGACGACTATATCATCTATGTACGCGGTGGCGTATAGCTGGTGGGGGCGTAATAACCGGTCTACTAAACGCTGGAAGGTGACGGCCGCCCCGTGGAGGCCGAAGGGCATTGTGATGAACTGGTACAGCCCGAACGGGGTGGGGAAGGCAGTCTTTTCCTTGGAGGTCGGGGTCAACAGGATTTGCCAATAACCCTTGGTTAGGTCTAGGGTGGAGAGGTACCGAGCTTTTCCCAGCCTCTCGAGTAACTCATCCACGCGTGGCATGGGGTAAGCATCAAATCTTGAGATGGCATTGACCTTCCGGAAATCAATACAGAAGCGCATCGTCCCGTCGGGTTTCGGGACAAGCACGATGGGGCTGCGCCACTCGCTGCGAGATTCCTCAATCACTCCCATCTCCAGCATCTCCTGGAGTTCTCTTTCCACCAGCCCCCACATCTTCCGAGGTAGCGGACGGTGTTGGTCCCGAACCCGGTGGCCTGGTAGGGTGCTTATATGATGGCTTATCCCTCTGGTCTGGCCTGGCTGGGAAGATAAGACGTGGGCGTATTTCTGGACCAAGCGGGATAGCTCGTCTTTTTGGCCCGGGTTCAGTTCTTCCCCCAGGGTGGCTGGTTGATCCGGCGGTGGGTCAGCGGCCGAAGGCCCCAAGTCTTCATCAGGTGGGGAGGGATCGATCACGAGTCCTTCCTGCACTTTCCATTTTTTTAGTAAGTTTACATGATATATCTGTAGTCCCTTCTTCCTCCCCGTTAACCTCACCTCGTAATCGACAGGCCCCACTCGGCGTACCACCTCAAACGGCCCCTGCCATTTGGCTAGTAACTTGGACTCTTGCGAGGGTAAAAGTAGGAGCACCCGGTCGCCCGGCTCAAACGTCCGTAGTTTTGTCCCTCGGTCGTAGTATCTGGCTTGAGTTTCTTGAGCCTGTAAAAGGTTAGTTCGAGCGAACTCGCCTAACTTCTGCAAGCGCTCCCTCAATTGCAGCACGTAGGGGACCGTTCCCATCACCCGGGACTCCTGCCCCTCCCAATCCTCTCTCAGGAGGTCAAGGATCCCCCGAGGTTGTCGCCCATATAGGAGTTCAAAAGGGGAGAACCCCGTAGAGGCCTGCGGTACCTCCCGCACCGCGAAGAGTAAGGCTGGCAACATCTTGTCCCACCCCCGGGGGTCCTCTTCTACAAATTTGCGGAGCATTGATTTCAATGTCCGATTAAAACGTTCCACCAGTCTGTCTGTTTGGGGATGGTATACGGTCGTCCGTAGTGCGTGGATGTTTAACAACCGGCACAGCTTGGCCATCAGTTTGGACGAGACATTGGTGTCCTGATCAGTCAGTATCTCTTTCGGTATCCCCACTCTAGAGAATACCTCCATGAGTTCCGCGGCTATAGTGGCGGCGGTGGTGTTCCGTAAGGGCACTGCCTCGGGATACCGGGTGGCATAGTCCACTATAACGAGGATATATTGGCACCCCGAGCTAGCCTTCTCGAGGGGCCCCACCAAGTCCAACCCGATCTGCTCAAAGGGGACCCCTACCACTGGTAGAGCCACCAGGGGGGCCTTGGGTACCCCCTTTGGGTTGGTGCGCTGACATTCGGGGCAGGATTCGCAGAACTCCCTCACCTCCCGATGGATCCCGGGCCAAAAGAACCTCTGGGCCACCCGCTGCAGCGTTTTCTCACGGCCCAGATGTCCTGCATAGGGGCTGGCATGGCCCAATCGCAGTACCCCCTTTCGGTACCTGGCGGGAACGAGGAGCTGCACGGATTCCTCGCCCGTCTGTGGGTCTAGGGCCACTCGGTAAAGCCTGTCGTTCCGGACCTCAAACCTCGGTCCTTGCTGACCCCGTTTGCCTCCGAACTCTTTGTCCTCAGCCTCCTGGATTTGTTCCCAGGCTCGGCTCAACGTTAAGTCCTCTCTCTGGTCTCGCATAAAGTCTCCCTGGGCGTCTAGCCACTCCGTCTCTCCCTCCTCTATGGGCGGGGTTGGGGTTCCTGCTGAGCCCGACGTCCCGGCCCTAACTCCCGGTTCGTCCTCGGGTTCGGGGTTGTCACCTTGGGCCACCACCATCCCTGTGCGAGGCCTTCTTCCGGTTTCGGGAGGGTCCTGCTGGGCCCACTCTTGGACCAACCTGCGGAGACCAGGCCAATCTCGCCCCAATATTACCGGATACGCCAGCTGTGGGGCCAACCCTACCCGACAAATCCTCTCCTCGCAGGCATCCGCAACCCTCACCCAGGCCGTCGGGTAGGCCTTTATATCCCCGTGCACACACTGTAGCAGGACTGGCCCCCCTGCGGGTTCGGGGCTCTTTACCAGGCTCTCCTGTACCATGGTCTGGCTATACCCGGAGTCTATCAGGGCTCTGACGAGAGTCCCTTCTACCCGTACCTCCACTACGGCCTTTGCCGGCCCATTTTCCCGGGCCCTGTGCCCTACAGTCGGTACCTGGGCGTATCCACTGTCCTCGGTTGTCTCTGCCTGCAGCCTCCGCGCCTGGGAGGCTAGTAACCCTTCCTTTAGCTCCTGGAGCAGCTGCCCTTGTTGCTCCAGTTGTTGCGCTACCCACTGCTGCAACGCCCGGCTCAGCTGCAGGAGTTGCCCCCTCTGCCTCTCAGCCGCCTTTTCTATCAATCTCACCACCTCCGTTTCGCTCTCCGCCCAGTTGGGGCATTCACCCCACCGTTCCTCCCCTAGGTTCAGGGGTGGCACACCCACGTTCTCCACCATGTTGTCAAGGGGTACGCCCCCGTCCAGGGGCTCGGCCCCCTCCGACCGGGCCTATACAGTACTCCAGAGTCCCTAGGCCAAGGTCCCGGACCTTCTATTAGGGTATGTACGGTAGCAAAAAGCTCAACACCAAAGTCCCGGCCCTTCTATCAGGGCATATACGGTAGTAAAAGTCTCAACACAAAAGTCCCAGCCCTTCTATCAGGGCATATATGGTAGTAAAGGCCTAGTCGCTCTGAGAAGCCTCCCCTGGCCCGGGGTTTGTTTGTCCAGGGAAGGGGAAAACGGGTGGTAGGGGGACCCGGGCCCTCCCTCTCCACCGGGTCCCAGCCCAGGGCCCTTTAGGCAGGGTCTATGGCTCCTGCCGGCTCGGCGGGGGATCCGGCCGATACAGGCCGAGCCAAACTTTGTCTCCCTTGCCCTGGGCCGCTTCCTACCACGCCCTGGTTCCCCCGGGCCCCTTCGCCTCTCAGGCAGGACCTGGCGGGGTTGAGGGCGAGCTCCTGCCACTCTGGGCCGGCGGCTGCTTCCTCCGTGTCCGGGTCCGGCGCGGGCGACGCCTCTGAACCCAGCGGCTGCAAGAACTCCGGTCCGGCCTGGTCTCCTCCTTCTCCCTGGGGCCTCCCTGCCTGCTGGGCTCCTCCTGCCTTTATACCCGGCCGCTGTTGGGAGCATGCCCAGCAGGGTCAGAGGGGCGGGGCCTTCTCTGCCAGCTGGGCCTGGGCTATCTCCTGCTCGTTAGTGCGGGGCCTGTCCGCCCCATCACACCCTCATTCTGCCATCATATGCTCCCCTTCCCCCTAGTCCTGCTTTGGCATGTTCCCCATGTAAAACTATCACCTCACGGATTGGCTCTTGCTCTGTGTTTGTACGATGCCCAGTCCAATAGGGTTGGTCTGTAAGTGCCACTGGAATATGAATGCTGCTCATAAAGAGTGTCCAGCCAAAATTCCCAATGGGTGACACTTTCAAAGGGGCTGATTTCCAGGAGGAAGGTGCTCAGCACTTTCTGAAATCCAGGCCCCTTCACAGTGTCCGGAGCTGAGCCTCTGAAAATGGAGCCTGGGGACCGTGTGGTCACAGGGGTAGCAGCATATGGGCTGGAACCACTTTAATTAGCTGCGAATCTAACCCCCCCTCCTTCCTGCGTGGAGCAGCCCAGCTCGGTGCAAGTAGCACAGCAAAGGGGCCCAGCGGCGTGGCTAATTATAAACCATCGCTCACTCAGTCAGGCGGAGCTATTGTTAGAACTTTTCTGAGCCATGTGGCCAGTAAATGTCATTTTAAAGGGCAAAACCAATAAAGTCTTGATCTGGGGATCAGGGCCCTAAGGCCAAATCTTCACAGGAGCTGAGAGCCAGATTTCCAAGGGCTCCTCATCCCATGTACCCAGGGGGTCTGAGTTCTCAGCCTCCAACATGGGAGCTGAGCTGCTTTGAACAGTCTGGCTGCTGTGTCCTTTTAGACTCATATGAATGACCCCTGCCTGCTAGATGTGCTGCTCTGTCCCCCTTGAGCAACACCCAGACGGTCTAAAGCAGAAGTCTCAAACTCCTGGCTTGTAAACCATCCCCAAACAATCCATCCTGGGACTGTCGGTGGGCCATGGAGGGCTTGTCATTAATGACCCCAAGCCCTGCCCTTTCCTGCCACCACCCTGCCCACTCTACCGCATGGTACCCTGTCCCTCGAGGTCATGGCTTTGGGAATCACTGGGGGGACCTGGCACCATGCAGCAGCTGCATTCAGCCTCCCCCACACTCTCTGGACTTATAGGCCAAATTGTGCAATTGCTCTAGCCAGGGATGGCCCATGGGATAGGAATTTGAGGCCCCAGTCTAAAGATCGATGAATCAGCTGCAGCCTGAGACCTTGTCTATACTTACCTGGAGATCAATGCTTCAGAGATTAATGTTCTGGGGTTCGACTTAGTGGGTCTAGTAAAGACCCACTAAATCAACCACTGACAGCACCCTTCTTGATCCTGGTACTCCCCCAGGTTGTGAGGAGTAAGGGAAGTCAATGGGATAGTTTCTCCCACTAGTCTCGTAGCTGGAGGCATATATCTTCGGTCGACTTGCTCTCCAAACGTAGACCTGGCCTTAGTTATAAGCCAAGTGGCTTTTAGCACATGCAGCAGAGGCTTATACACAAAATTTCAGAGGTCCCAGGTTTGAGCCATCCTGCTGATAACTAGGGTTTTACAGAATGCTAGAACACTAGAACTGGAAGGGACCTCAAGAGTGATTTCCAAAGCAATCCAGTGATTCCAAAAGCAGTCCAGTCCCCTGGCCTCATGGCAGGACCAAGCACCAGCTAGATCCATGGTGTCCAACCAGTTCTGGTGGCTAGGGGCTGCTGCTATAGTGAACTAGCTGCATTTTTCTAAAAATGTAAATAATTTTGTGAGCCAAACAGCCCCACTCAACTGGCCAAACAGCCACATGTGGCTGGTGGCTAGATGTTGGAGCTGGACCATCCCTGACAGGTGTTTATCTAACCTGCCCTTAAATATCTCCAGGGATGGAGATTCCAGAGCCTCCCTAGGCAACTTATTCCAGTGTTTAACCACCCTGGCAGTGAGGAAGTTTTTCCTAATGTCCATCCTAAACCTCCCTTGCTGCAGTTGAAGCCCATTGCGTCTTGTCCTGTCCTCAGAGGCCCAGGAGAACAATTTTTTCCCTCCTCCTTATGATACCCTTTTAGATACTTGAAAACAGTTGTTGGTGTTACACCATCGTGGTAGACTCCCTGAGAAAGGGCTGTCACACTGCCACTGGAGTGGAGTGGACTCCCCGTGAAGGGGCTGCCGCACTAGAGATGGGGGGTCCTGTCTGAGGACAGATGGGCTGAGTGTGAGCATGACCTGAGCTGTGACAGAGCGCAAGACATTTGTACATGTTACTGGACAAATAAATTACTGTACAAATACTTGTCTAGAGTGTTCAGCCAGCTAAATAAATGCACTTTCCAATTTAGCAAATTCATCACAGAACCCAGGGGTGGAGAAAGATATTTGACATGGGTCACTGAAAGAAAATGGCAAATGGTCAAGGGCCACATTTTTCCATGATATTACTGGAGGGGGTGCAGGGTATAGAATGGAAGTTGGGTACAGAACGGTAGGGAATTGGGGTGCAGGGAGTGGGGGGGGGGGGGTCTGCCAGGGCATTTGGGTGAAGGAAGGGTTTATGATCTAGGGCAAAGAATTGGGGTGCAGGAGAAGGGGGTGCAGGAGAGGATTCTGACATGGGGGAGGGATGTAGAAGGGAATACAGGATCTGGGAGGGGGTTGTGACCAGAGGCAGCAGTATAGAAGGGGTTTGAACTGGGGTGGGGTTGGGGGGGTACCAAAGGCAAGCTCTGGCCAGGAAGTGCTTACCTTAGGTGGCTCCTGGCCAGCAGCCCAGCAGACCCTTGGTCAGGCTCCCTGTCTGTCATGCTCCCATGCTCTGCTCAAAGTGGTTGGCTGCTAGGGCCAGGGTGGCGTGAACCATGTGATTAGGGGGTTTCCAGCCTATGGGAGCTACAAGGATTGTGCTGGGGCAATGCACAAAGACCCCTCCTGCTCCCTTCCAAGGGCCCGCCATGCAGAGATGTGCACACTGGTCTCTGCAGCTGGCCTCTTAGAGCCACTTGAGGGGCTGCGGCAGGCAGGGAGCCTCCCCGAGGAAGCCACTGGGCTGCAGGACATTTGGTGGCCCAGAGGATCATGGCAGACTGAATCCAAATATTTGACTGGCTGTAGCCGGCCCATGGGCCATATTTTTCCCACCCCTGACACAACCCATAACTTTTCTCTGCTCTTTTAGCCCATCTGCAAAGCACGGCATATATTTCTATTCCTAAGACCCAGGCGCTATATTCTCTCCTGCTGTATCTCTGTACAGGCAGTCCCCGGGTTACATGGGTCCGACTTACATCGGATCCCTACTTACAAATGGGATGAGGCAACCCTGCACTAGCTGCTTCCCCCCAGCAGACCAGGGAGACGCGAAGCTAGCGCCCCCCCCCCCCCAGCAGACCAGGGAGACGCGGAGCGGCTTTTCTCAGCAGACACCTCAGCTTGAGAATAAAGGACTGAAGGAAGTGAGGTGTGGGAGAATAAAACTGAGCATTGGAGAAATGTTTGGCTAGAGTTTCCCCTACAATATGTACCAGTTCCGACTTACATACAAATTCAATTTAAGAACAAACCTACAGTCCCTATCTTGTACGTAACCCAGGGACTGCCTGTATTTCCGTTCTAGGTCTTTGGGGGTGAATACTCACCCGGAGAGCTGCATTGCTGTTGGCTTGTGACACCAACACCTTCAATATAAACACACAATATATAGACATCAGTAGCAAGCAGGTGTCGACATTCCCATCCCAGATCCCCCCTGGCTAAAGCCAGAGTCACTCCCTGGCTGCAACAGGGGTCAGGGCTGGATTGTGATCTCAATTACCCTGGGGAAAACCTGGAGTCACCCCCTCAATGCAATGGGATCCTAGGTGGGTTCCATTCTCAGTAACCCTGCAGTGATGCTAGAATCACACCTTGACTGCAGTCTTGCCGTGGCCAGAGTCTGATCTCATTGACCATAGGATATAAATCCAGAGCCACTGAATGACAGCAGGAGACAAGGGAGCACAATAGCCCACAACTTTCAACAGGGCCTGTGCTCCTAAATCAGGTTAGTAAAGTTAGAAATCCCATTCTTTACCCATCATTAACATCGTGCTGATTAATTAAAGGAACAATTCTCTACTCTTTTGTCCTCAGTCTCTTAGAAATAAAGAAGGTTCTTCACATACTCACAGCAAAGCCAGAGACCTAGTTGCAGAATCATTGGGATAGTCGGTGGTAACTGACCAGCCAGGAAATTTCTGCAGAGGCTTCTGCCAGTTGGGGTCCAGGTTAAGAGACAAGCCCAGAGCTTCATTTATGAACGTCCTTGCAGCCCATCGGATTCACAGAAGATGAAGACTGCCTCCGTGATGTGCTTGGCCTGACACTCTTTCGGCTGCAGGTACAAGGCAACCCACTTACGCTTGATTGAGAGTCTTCTGCTCCTCAGGGTCGAGATAGCAAACAAGCTTAAGCCATGCTCTCCTCTTGGGTGGCTGGTCTCCCAATATCTGATACAGTTCACTGTGTTTGAGTTCTATTCTGCTTTACCCCATCTGTGAGCCTGAATGCGACGCAAGAAAAGGTGAGGAGATAGCCCCACTGGTGAACATCGCTCCTTGCTGCAAACAGCTTTAACTGCTTTCGCTGAGCAGACGAAAAAACAGAACACTGAGCCCACAGCCAAAAGGTGAGTTCAGAACAGAGAGCATGTGGTCACTTTATGTTTGTCCGAAGACAAAGCAGAAACCACAGCACCTCCAGAAAAGCAGCGCGTCTCTTGTATTTGGCAGGGAAAGATCAGAGTTGGCTGGAAAAGTGTCAATTAATTTTTTTCCAGAGGAAATTTAGAAAAATTGTCATGTGTTTTAAATGTCCTCCAAAATTTGGTGCAGAGGAGTAGTCGTGATCGTTTGTAACTTTAAAACAATGAGTAGTCCTGTAGCACCTTAGGATATGTCTACACTACCGTCCTAATTCGAAATAGGAGGGTAATGTAGTCATACCGCAATTGCAAATGAAGCCCGGGATTTGATTTTCCCGGGCTTCATTTGCATAAAGCCGGCCGGTGCCATTTTTAAATGCCGGTAGTTAGAACCCCGTGCCGCGCGGCTACACACGGCACGGAGTAGCTAGTTCGGATTAGGAAGCCACAGGACTACTCGTTGCTCCAAAATTTAATTGAGCTTTGGCTGAGATGCCAAAAGCTGATTTCTTATTAACTGATTTCTTGGTTTTTGAAAACCATTTTCACTTCTGGGTTAAAATCATAGTTAAAGCATAGTTTGCTTTTAGAATATTGAAAAAATTCAAAAATCTTGAAACCGGAAAATGTACTAAAAATCAATCAATCTATCAATCAATAATCACATTGTTTGGCTTCTGTTGTTTGTCCAAAAAAGGGAAATGTTTGTCCAAAGTGAAAATTTTCCATTTATGATTTGGTTTCTGAGTTATTTTTCCTTAAAAAAAAAAAAAAAAAGTCAAACAAGAAAATATTTGAACAGACAAGAAAATACATTTGCAGGATTTCTCACCAGGCTGTGAGGGAATTTGACCTGGAAGGATCCATGAGTAGCTGGGAAATACAGCTGGGACATGGGATAACTTGAAAAATCCAAGACTGTGGCTCTGTCAGCGTGTTGCTCTGAACATCTGCTGAGCCAGTGTGACGGGACAGGAAAAGCTATAGTGGAAATGTAAAAGCTCTTTCTGTGTAAAAAAGTCACTTGGTCAGTCATAATGATGATTCACATCTATTCCTGTCCAGTTTTTTATTAAACTTCTGCCATTTTTGGCTTAAAAGTTACAGCCAAGTGAGGGTCTGGGCTTTCACCTAGTAAGTGCATTAACAGTCTTGCTCCCAGAGCCTCTTTCAACACCTAAGGAAATGCAATATTCCCTACAATCTGCAGTATGAAAGCCTTCACAAGCTTGAATGCATTTCTCCTCTCCACACCCCGGTGAGGCTGGGCCAGGCTATTAATCCCTGTATAGAGGCACAGGGAGACTGTGGGTACCTGTACACAGCCCTTGGCACTGAACATCCAATCCAGGTTGATAGAGGGGCTGACAGACTTGTCAGGCCCCAGGGCAAGATGCAGGGGGCACCTCTGTGCTACCGGAAGAGGCATGGTCTCAGGATGAAGGGGCAAGGCTGGAGTCTAGCCTTCCCCTTCAGTCCTTCAGCACCTCTGGAACATGCTGTCTGGGGTACATATGCAATTTGTCTGGATGCTTCAGGTGCTGCAGTAGCAGTGATGGCAGCTGGGATCCCTGGGCCCTTTTGAATCACTAGGCCCTGGCGCAGTTGCCCTCTTTTCCCACCCCACCTCCATTTCTGGGCCTGCAGTTGCCATTCTTCCCCCACCTTGTCCCCTTCACAGCCCTGATCTCAGCTCCATGCTAAGCCTCAGTGGCTACATGTTGTTTATTGGGTTGTAGATATAGATCTTGTTGTCATAATAACTGAATTAGGTCACTAGGGGTCAGCCCAGCTGGTTTGGGCTGATTCTAGTTAGTTCTGTGCTATGAAATAAAATGGACACTTGCAACTGCTCTAGCGCTTTGTGTTTCCAGTGATTTCTTCCTAACTGTGGAACTCCACGTGGCATAACACTACACAGCTAGTTTTATCACCATAGTCTGAGCCCCACAAGCCGGAATCTGTCAACCCAGCTCGGAGGCTTCTGGGCTGCCACTCACTGTGAGGATGCAGCTGAGGTGACTTGCATGAGGTCAGACAGGAAGCCTGTTGCAGGACATGACCCAAGGGCTCCTAGTTGCTAGGAACTCCCTGAGCACCAGAGTTTCCTCCCAGGCTCCAGGATGAGACTTTCCAGGCTGCAGTGGCCGTTAGCAGCTCTGAGTCTCTGTAGGTTGGAGGATCAGGCCCTAGGGGCCCTATTGTCACATTAACTCACCTCCCCTTTGGATGCCCAGTTAAGGGGCTGGATGTTTGTCTGTCTATATCTGAGCCCTCTTTTGGGACACAGACTTTTTATTCTGTGTCCTGGCTGTGCCCATGTGGCCTAAGCACTACCATATTATACCTAATAAATAATGTACAATGACTTGCACAATGGGTTCCTGGCTATGTCTGGGGTGCGTATGCCCTTCCGTAATCTACTTAATAAATAACACCTAGCACAGTCAGCCATAACTGTGGGTCCTGGTGCAACCATATTACTCCTAATTCATAATGAACAGCACCTATCACATAGGGTCCTGGGCCATGACTGGGGATCCTAGGCCCAACTGTAATGTAGCTAATAAATAAGTATAGTGCCTGGGGCCTACAGGAGTAATAATAACGATAATAATGAGTACAGAGCAGTTCTGAAAGTTGGTGCCTGATTTAGGTGCTGAAATGGGTACTGAGCCATTGTGTCTCTATGGCCCCTGTTGTGGGCGCTGAGCACAGGAAAATCTAGAGGTGCACACAATGAAAATCTCACCTCCTGTTCCAGAAGTTGGACACACAAAATCAGAGGACCCCTGTGAAAATCTCAGGGAGTAGCTGTGTTAGTCTGTAGATAAAAAAAATAATTAAAAAATAACAATGGTTCTGTAGCACCTTGGAGACAAACAAAAATATATAAATAGCATCATGGGCTTTCGTGAGCACAACCCACTTCTTCAGATGGCAAATACTGACTTGGTCCATCTTGCTGTGCTTCTCTCTCCGTGCAATGGGGATAACTAGGTTTCCTCATGGGGGAGCTGGGAAGGTCAATAGTTTAGTGTGTGCCTCTATTTTGTATGTCTCATTAATGTGCTAAGACACAACACAAGACAGTTTGCAACTTTCCCCAAAGGTACACATGTAGTTTCTGTCAAAGCCAGAAAGAGGATCCAGAACCCCTGACCCCCAGCCAAAGCAAATCTTTCCTTCCTTAGAAATATATAAAGTTTTTCCAAACTCTTTCATTCAATATCTTCAGTCACATGTGTCTTAGATCCTTGATGTTACAGCAGTGTCTTATGAGTGAAAGTTGAGAACTAATTTAGAACATTATGCTGTTTAATAGAAATGGTTGGAAAAGATCATATTTGTTTTCGTGTGAGGATTACCTGTTGTGTTCACTCCCTCTGGGGCACTTAGCACTGGCCACTGTCGGCAGATAGGATACTGGGCTAGATGGACCTTTGGTCTGACCCAGTATGGCCGATCTTATGTTCTAAACGTCTTGTGAAAAAGTTACAGTTTTGTACTGAAAATGTGGACCTAAATGTGTTTGGTAAAATAAAATAAAAACAATCAGTGTTGTTAAAAACATTCACTTTTGGAAAACCAACAATTTATTTTTTACTGAAAATAGAATAAAAAAATCAAATTTTTTGCCTATAAATTTTCAGTTTCCATCTTTTTGCTGTAAAACCATAAAATTTGGACAAAAATGATTTTTTCCTGAAAAAAAGTTGTTTGTTTTAGTCAAAATCAATTTTTCAATTAAAAAACACTTGAATCATCCTACTGATTAAACTGCTTGTACTGCACTGAAAAATCCATAGCTGGATGGGAACATGATTTCAAGCCAAAAGATACTTTTCCTTCTTCCTTTCTTTTGTTAGGAAGTTCATAGTGAAATCTTTTTGCTTGCTTTTATGTTCCACAATTGTAGCCAGACAGGAACCCCCTTGTAACATCCATTTTTGCTTGCCTGGAGCATCCAGGGCACACAGAGCAGAAGGCCCAGGCTGTGTGACCGTGAATGGCTGTAAACAGAGATACGCCAATTGCTGACCAAGAGGCTGCCAAGGAGTGCCCTTGACTCAAACCCATATTGATACGAACACACATCCATCCGCGGGGGAGGAATCTCTCGCCCAGTAAAAAAAATGTCTAGTGCTCACAATTTAGTTATCTCTCTTGCAAGTGTAAATTAACTTGAAACTTGCTTGTAAGAACTGGCGCCACAAAACGGACCAGTACAATTCGGCATCTTAGATAAGAAAGAGAATACGAGCCCCCAGGGGTATAAAGATAGGTCCAGCAGCGCATTTTCTCTGAGTGTCAATCTACCATCTATCTGCTGGTCGGGTTTGGTGTTTGATCTCCCAAGGTTCCAAGGGGATGCCCACCTCGTATTCGTCTTTCCTAGGAATTGAGAGACCGGCCCTGGCCTGACACGCTGGAGTCGAGAGGCACAGAAAGGGGTAAAAATTGTACCTGGATGTGGTCCTTTGCTTAAGTATATATATACATAGTGTTAGAGCTCTTTAAAGATTAAGCTGTCACTTAGTACCATTATTTCTATTTTCTATCTTTACCTTTTTCCTGTGATCATTTTTAAGACCTATATATATATATATATATATATATATATATATATATATATATATATATATATATATATATATATATATATTTGCTAGCATTTAAGAAATAGAGCAATAGCCATTGTAACCATATGCTTTTATAAGTCTTTTAATAAACTTGTAACTGTTTAAGCTTTAACCTGACTCCTTCAGTTGCTGTAACAGAACCAAGCACAATTTAAAAGAACTTCAGCCGGTCATAAAAGGACACACATAAGGAGAGCTTAGGCGTTTGGATCTGTGTCACTCCCAGGTGACAAGATCCGTTGGGGCACCTTTCCAGCCTTTCCCAGGCTGCCCGCTGCGAAGGAACTTTGTGTTCTAGCAGTTAAAATCTAAGGTGTAATAAGCTCTTCCTATATAACGGGACGTCTGTTGGCCTGCTGGCCACCCTCTGCGATGGGACCCCGGTCCTAGCAGTAAAGACACGGACGTTAAACCTTTTCTCGGAAGCATACACACACACACTGCCCTGACCGTCAGCTGACAACAATGGAGGAAAAAAAATGAGCTTCCTAATTTTGAAAAATGAGTGCCCTTCTTTTTGCTCTTTAACTAGTGGAGCTAAAAATGTCAATGATCAAGTTTGAAAGGAAAATACAGTAGAAATAGGAACCCTGAAAACAGATCTGAGCTAAGCAGTGGTTTTAAAAAGTTGATGTAAGTACAGGCGATGTAAGTTGACAGTAATTCATGCTCAGAAACCCAGCCAGAGGATGTGGTTGAAAGAAAATAAAAAGTTGATAAGAGTCAGCAAAAGCTTACTGCCTCTGGAAATAGCTTCTTTCTCCTCAAAATCTCCTCTCATCAAATGCTCCTTTCCCCACAGACAGCTTTGTCCTTATTGAGCTTTCTTATATGTTTGTTTTTCATGGTAATTGTCTCAGGCTTAACTACGCACAATGTATTTATTCTGCAATAAGGTAAAGTGTGAATTTACCCTGGATTTGCTACTTTGGAATAAAAACATGGTTAGACCCTTTTATGCCAAAATAAGAGTGCCTTTTTTGGAATTAACTTAATCCGGCCAGATCTACATTAAAAGAGAAAGTTGACTTAAGATACATAACTCTAGCTACGCTAATTACATAGCTGGATAAATCTCTCAGTTTAAATTAGCATGTGTTCACTAGCCCTGCTAATTCGAACCCTGAAAGATTGACTGCGGCAGCGTCAATCTTCTCTGTAGTGTAGACAAGCCCTTAGCTAATTGGAAGAAGGCATTCGTTCTGGAATAAGAGTGTCCATATATGGAATTATTCTGCAAGGGTATGTCTACACTACAAAGTTAGTTTGAAATAACGGACGTTAGTTTGAACTAACTTTCATAGGCGCTACACTAGCGCTCCGTTAGTTCGAATTTAATTCGAACTAACGGAGTGCTTAGTTCGAACTAGGTAATCCTCATTCCACGAGGATTAAGCCTAGTTCGAATTTACTAGTTCGAATTAAGGAGTGTGTAGCCACTTAATTCGAACTAGTGGGAGGCTAGCCCTCCCCAGGTTTCCCTGGTGGCCACTCTGGCCAACACCAGGGAAACTCTTCTGCCCCCCTCCCGGCCCCGGACCCCTTAAAGGAGCACGGGCTGGCTACGGTGCCCGTGCCAGGTGCAAGCCTGCCAGCACCCAGCCAGCAGACCCTGCACCTGGCACGGATCGAGCCATCCACCTGATGCCCCCCAGCCCTGCCCCTCTTCCCGGGACCAGGCTGGCGGCTCCTGGGAGCTTGCCCGGGACCACAAGAGGCGGGCGCCCACCTGGGCTAGTGCGGACATCGTGGACCTCGTCCACGATCTCTGCACTAGGCACAGGAAAGTGGCCGTCTAGGGCAGGAGAGCTGCCAGCCTGGCCACCCAGGAGCAGGTGTGCATGAAAATCAAGGTGGTCCACTGAGACCCCCGACCCTGAGCTTAGAATGGCCGTTCTGGGTCAGACCAAAGGTCCATCTAGCCCAGTAGCCTGTCTGCCAACAGCGGCCAACCCTAGGAACCCTGGAGAGGATGGACCGAAGACAGTGACCAAGCCATTTGTCTCGTGCCATCCCTCTCCAGCCTTCCACAAACCTTGGGCAGGAACACCACTCCTATCCCCTGGCTAATACCACTGCATGGACCCAACCTCCATGACTTGATCTCACTTCCCTTTAAACTCTGTTCTAGTTGTAGCCTTCACAGCCTCCTGCAGAAAGGAGTTCCACAGGTTGACTTTGCTTTGTGAAGAACAACTTTCTGTTACTAGTTTGAAGCCTGTTACCCATTCCTTTCCTTTGGTGTCCTCTAGTCCTTCTTTATGGGAACTAATGAAGAACTTTTCTGTATGCACCCTCTCCACCCAACTCCTGCTTTTAGAGACCTCTATCCTGTCCCCCCTCCGTCTCCTCTTTTCTAAGCTCAACAGTCCAAGTCTCTTTAGCTTCTCTTCATATGGGACCTGCTCCCAACCCCTGATCATTTTAGTTGCCCTCCCCTCTCCCAGCCTCTCTCTTCTCCTCTCCCACCTCCTTTTCCCAGTCTCCCCCAGTTTTGTTCAATAAAGACAGATTCCATTTTTGAACACAATTGTCCTTTATTTTATACATCAAGAAAAGGGGCTAGGGAAGGGTAGGTGGAAGGAGGTGAGGGAGGAATGGGGTACGAGCCCCTGATGGGGAGGACTGGGCTGGCTCTGCGGGCTTCTGGGGGTGGAAGCTCTCCTGCAGCCCCCCAATTGCCCCCTCTCCCCAGATGGCAGCGTGCGGCAGGTGCAGCCGGGCTGATGGCCAAGTGCTGTGATGTGCCCAGTGTGGGTACTCCGGGCAATCCAAGCCAGGACTGCTTTGCAAGCGGGGCACCCCTGAGAACTGTCTGTCCGGGATGGGGGTCGGGACCCTTTAAACACAGCTCTCGGCTAGCCTGAGACAGCAGCTTCACGCTCTAAGTCCTCCTCTGATGCCCTGCCGGCACTGCTTCCGGCCATCCTTAAGCCTGGTTCAGGGTCCACTTAATGTGGACATGCTAGTTCGAATTAGCATTTTGCTAATTCGAACTAGTTTTTTAGTCTGGATCCGTTAGTTCGAATGAGCTTAGTTCGAATTAACTAATTCGAACTAAGTTAGTTCGAATTAACGTTGTAGTGTAGACGTACCCCAAGAGTTATAGTTTCACTCAGAGTCCTACTTTTTCTTCATATACCCTCCTGAAAACACCTTTACAAGAATCCTTTAAAATGTTGACCCCCCATGAAGAACAGGTTGAATAGAATAGTCACCAGTGGATAGACACAGAACATCACCTCCCTCAGAGAAATCATAGAATGATAGACTCACAGGGCTAGAAGAAACCTCAAGAGGCCATCGAGTCCAACCCCCTGCCCAAAGCAGGACCAACCACTACTAAATCATCCCAGCCAGGGCTTTGTCAAACTGGGACTTAAAATCTTCTAGGGATGGAGATTCTACCACTTCTCTAGGGAACCCATCCCAGTGCTTCACTATCCTCCCAGGGAAATAGTTTTTCCTAATATCCAAATAACTTCACTCTAAATTTCGCCGCTGCATCACTCTGGTTTTTGTGCCAGTCACTCATCCTGAGCCTTCATCTCCCGATGTGGGTCCAGATTCCCAGCTTATGTCAATGGCTATAATTTCACTGAAGTACACCAGCTAAGGAGCTGGCCCAGCCTGGCAAACATGCCTACTTTTACCACTGTGAAGTAGATTTCAGTGGAAATGCTTGCAGGGGAATAGCTAAGCCTGAACCTACCAGCTGCAGTGTCTGCAGGGTCAGAGGATTACATTGTACTATCCTGCAGGCAGGCACCTTGTTTAAACAGTGTCCAGATGTGTAATTACCCATGATCATTTCCCTGCATATCATATACGACATCATGCAAGTAGCCCACAGCTTATTAATATTTTCCTCTCTCAGGATGGTATCTTGGCTGAATTACTTCACCAGCATCTCAACGGCAAACATTTTTGTTTCCTTTCTGCTGAATTGAAAGTTTCTTTTTGTTTCGGGTTTTGAAAGCTGAATAATTTTTGAGATTTTAGATGGTTTTACTTCTTCCTTTTTAGCAACTGACTAAACAGAATGAATGAATGATGGCTAGTTCCTCCCTGGGGCAATCCATAGGCTCAAGGCCCAGGGCATTCTTCTGCCACAGTCCCCACCCACACACCACCCTTGCCCTGCCCCCAATCCAACCTTTCCCCCAAGTCTCATCCCTTCTCCATCCCCACCCTAACCCTGAGCCCAGGTTTCTCCAGCTTCTGTGTGTGGGGGTGGGAGGAGAGGGAGGCGACTTTTGCTCCTACTCCACGCCAAGGACCCCAGATAATCTCTCAGGCTGCCCTGGTCCCCATAAGTCCAGTCCATAGGACAGTTGAGGCAGTTGCCATAAGGCCTCCTCAAAGCATAGAGCCTGGGGTGTCCACCCTAAACCGTCCTATGAAAGGTATGGCAGTGTTCATCCCCAGTCCCCACAGGTTTTCCTTTTTTTTCCTCCATTCTAACTTTGCAAGATGTCTCCTCCTTTGGAAAAGTTACCAAGTGGTGGATTGATGGAGTTTCGTATTCCTTTTGCTTCTGTAACTTATCCAAAGTCGGTGATGTTTTGAAAACCTAAGAATGGAAAAAAATGAAAGCTTGACAAAGCCCTGGCCAAATTGATTTAATTGGAATTGGTCCTGCCTAGAGCAGGGGGCTGGACTTGATGACTTTCTGAGGTCTCTTCCAGCTCTATGATTCTATGAAAGAAATAGAAAGAAGGGAAAACCAATAATCCTGGAAAGCTTTTGTTTTATTGCATTTTGTTGGTGTAAAATAGAGAAAGACGACAAAATGAAAACCAAATTAAAATTGTAAGGTTTGGAAACTGAAATGAAACTTTGGATTCTAAACATTTTTTTAAATGACTCAAGATGAATTGAAACAAATATTTCTTTGACATGAAAAGGAATTTTTATTTTTTTTAATTCTGAAAATTTCCAGTGAAACATTTCAACTGAACATTTTTGTTTGAAATTGTTTTGTGGTAGGAAATGTTTTTTCAACCATATCTAGTCTCTGGTCTGACTTAGTCTGGAAATTCCTATTAGTCTATGAAGCAAAGACATCTGTAGTATCAACTTGGAGATTTTAAGTTTTACATCTTGTATTAACATTATTTCAAATACATTGATAGTTCTCTTTATATGTGCTACACACCATATATACATACCATTCTTTTTTTTGAAAGTACGTCTTCTATGCATATGAACCAACATGTCCTTTCCACATGAGTCTGGAATCTCACCACCATTTAAGAAATTAGACTGGTTAGATCTATGTCACTCTTTAATTCTCCATTCAATCAACAAACGGACAAGTTCTGTTGTTCTGTGTATTTCCAAGTTTCTAAAAATTTCTTCATTATCTTTGTGTCCTCTTTCCTGTGATGTGGGAGCCCAACGTGCTGAACTCAACCTTTTAAACACTTGTCTTCCAAACTCTTCCTGTAAGGGCATGTTGATTTGTGGAGGGAAAAAACGGAATCAGGTAACACAATAACAGCTGCATTTAGCATCTCATAATGAAGCCTGGACGGTATCTCGGGCACTTTATTTCTGGTGGTGAAAGATCAATTAGAGGGGCACTGGCTAGACATTCAGATCACAGCCTGAGTATGGAGGGTTACAAGAGACATTAAAACAGAGGAATGACTTATTTCATTCAGATATTTGAAATATCAGCTATATTGATTCATCTTAATTGGAACAATAAGTCACATGGTATCATTTCTGCTTCCTGATTTGGGCCCTTCTAGGCCCAAGGGGCAGTCTCCCAGGCAGTAAGTCTGTGGAGCCTATGCTAAAGGAGAAGTGGGATTTTTTGGAGGTCTGGAACACTGAAGGGATTCCTTCAAGGGACTGTTTAAAAACTGGGGTCTCACACAGACCCTGTGGATCCTTAACAGGCATAGATCAAAGTAGCCTGAGGGCTGCTCTGCCTTACACTTACCTATCACATACTGGGAAATGGGGTTTTTTTCACTGTGGAAAAATCATGGTTTTAACTTAAAATCGAACAAATGAAAAAAGACTCAATTTTTAACAATAATGGCAACATTTGTCATAAAAGAAGAAAAAAAATCCTGATTTCCCCCTCCATTTTCTGACAAATTTTGTGGCAAAACAATATGAACTGGCTGCAGAATCTTTCCAACAGGAGATGTCCTGTCCTACATTTGCTTTCCATGGGGAATGTTTCTCTACATCGTATGCCCCCTTTGCACGGGCTGTAAGTAATTAGACAAGGTGCCAGGCAGGGACTAGTATGGTTACAACCACATGCACTGGGGATTGTTGGGCTGTAACCCACATGTCTGGAAGGAGATTTTCTGGAGTTTAGGAGAATTGGTCAGGAGTGTGACAGAGCTGACTACAACTGAAATAATCCTCTTCCCCTCAAATGCCCACCTTGCTGCTGCTCACTTCCCTGCCCTGATATCAGCAAAACTCAGTATCTCAAGGTTTGACCCAGAGGGGGGAATTTCAGCCTAGATGAAGCTGAGGCATCCATAGGATTTCCTGATCAAGTTTAATTCCAAAGGGGAATGACTCACTTACCAAGCCCAGATGGAGACAGGATAGTGGCCTCTCACTGTGTGTCATGAAGTGTAGAATAAAGCGCGTTCTGCACTGATTCGGAGTTTAGCATTTCATACCCCTCACCTGCCAGCTCGTTGTCTGCTGGTTCCTTTAAATAGAACACATGCATTAACACAGAACAATTGGGGTTGCTCTATTTCTGGGAACCAGTTTGAAGGCTGATGGTTAGAGACACAGCCAAGCAGGACTTTGGATATTTATAATAATTCATGCAACTTCACCAGCCTGGTCATTGGTAGAGACACTTTTAACACTTGTGGTACTTCCCAGGCGATGCAGCTAATTAGTCCTCATGATCTTGACTTCTGCTCTAACCACATTTCCTTCCAGCGCTGAGGCAAGTACCAGGACAGTTCCGATTTCCCACCCACATTGTGTGAGCCCCAGGATCACAGCCACCAATCAGAGCAAGAGACAGAACCCAGGAGTCCAATTTCTAGTCAATCCTGCACTCCCCTCCCTGAGCCAGGAACTGTCTCTTCCTGACTTGAAGGAATATGGGTAGGAAACCCCTTTTCTAAAGACCGCTCACTACAAAGTCACCCATTGCATTGTGTGGTGCTAGGTGCTGTACAAACACACAACAGAAAAGTCCTTCTAAACAAAGGACTGGAGCTATGTTAGGTTCAAAACTCCTCAACGTTGTATAAGATGGGTAGCACTATTGGGTCAAGTCCTTTAATCAAGTAGATTTTAATTATTACATAAATGCAAATATCCCCAGTAGCTCCTCCTCATCCCAACATTAGAAATGCTCTAAGCAAGAAGTAAGAGAAACACATGGAGACAGGGCCTTTCATGGGCCATGAGGAGGATCAGGCACAGATTATCAAAAGTATTGTCAAAAATTCCTGGATCATGGAAGTGAAGAGGAGTATGGAACAGCTTCCATATACGGTGAGATTATAAAGACTGGAACTGTTCAACTTGGTCTATAAAATCATGAATGAGGTCTATAAAATCATGAATGGTGTGGAAAAGTGAACAAAGAAGTGTTGTTTACCTCTTCACGCAATATGAGAATTGATTAAATTCATAAGCAGGAAGTTTAAAACAAATACAAAGAAACATTTCTTTTTACAATGTCCAGTAAATCTCTGGAACTCAATGCTGAGAGATGTTGTGAAGGCAAAAATTATAACTGGGCTAAAAAAGAGTTAGATAAGATAGTGGAGAATAAGTCCATCAATAGCTATTAATAGAGATGGTCATAGATGGATACTGGGTGGCTGTGTCTACACTGGGCCACTTATTCCGGAAAATCAGCCGCTTTTCCGGAATAAGCTGTGAGCTGTCTACACTGGCCCTTGAATTTCCGGAAGAGCAATGATGCTCTACTGTACAAAATCAGCTGCTATTCTGGAAAAACTATTCTGCTCCCGCTCGGGCATAAGTCCTTATTCCGGAACACTGTTCCGGAAAAGGGCTAGTGTAGACAGCCCAGTAGTCTTTTCCGGAAAAAAGCCCCGATCGCGAAAATGGCGATTGGGGCTCTTTTCCGGAAAAGCGCGTCTACATTGGCCACAGACGCTTTTCCGGAAAAAGGGCTTTTCTGGAAAAGCAGCCTGCCAATGTAGACGCTCCTTTTCTGGAAAAACTGAAAACAGAATAGTATTCCATTTTAAGCAGTTCCGGAAATTCATGCCAGTGTAGACACAGCCGGTTTGATGGACCATTGGTCTGAGACAGTCTGGATGTTCTTATGCACTTACCTTCTTCTGCAAACATCCAGCAGATGAAGCATCTGGAAAAGAACGTGGTGTTTGTAAACAATGCAATTCACCATTGTACCTGTAAGTACACAGCTTCACAAATCTATTCAGTTCCTACAATGTACAGGAGCAGGGCCATGCTTTTCAGCAGACATAAAGGGCACAATACATTTCTAAAGTTTTTTTTCAGTATTTCAATGGAAAGTTTCCTCAATAATAATTAAAGCAATGCCAACTTTGTGCTGTAAATACAGACAAGGCTGTTTGTTCATACATCAAGTCTTATTTTAGCTAGATTCAGAATCACAAAGGTTCAGATTTTTAAGTGTTCAAGTCCCATTCACTTGCCAGGGGCGTTTACCTCCCAAATCACACAGGGGCTCTTTAAAACAAAAACAAAAAGCTGATCCTTTATTTGATTCTTAAACCTATTGTGAACCCCTAGGCTGTGGGGTTTGTAAAGCCCTTAAAAGAAGCCTTGATTCAGAACCAAAACATCTCACTATGTATGGTGTGAAAGGAATCAGCATGGAAAGGCTAGTGGCTGGTGAATTAAGAGGTTGGTTGAATGCTTTGACTTCTTGTTTTCAAACTCTGCATTTAAGTGGGGGTGGTTTTTAATGACACTACCCTCATTTGTTCCTGGATAAACACTGATTTCACTAACCCTGCTCTGGATAGGTGGAAGGAGAGAGACTTGCTGATTAGACTCTCAGCACAGCTCCACCTAAAACTCCCTGTGCCTGGGAGTATCTTTATTGTAAGGTCGTTAAGGGAGTCACACGCCACTTTTGCCACATCCTAGACAAAGATGACATGGGCTGATTCTCTGCCTCTATTCTGACCCATTTGGACAGCCTCAGCAGAGCAAAGGCAGGATCTGGGTGCAGGCGCCAGGCTGAGAATTTCCCAGCAGTCGCTTTTCTGAGCAGAAGGTTAATTTCAGACCAGCCACAGCCACTGCAAGGGGGAGAACAAAAGCAGAAGAGATGGCTCTAAAAACAAAGACATTGTGGCTTTGCCACAAACCCTCAGCACAGGGTGCATGTGTAAGGGGACTGTTACCCCTTACTAAAACTGTGGGAGTTTTTGGTTTGCCAGCTCGCAGTATCTGAAGGGGAAGAGTTCATTAGACTGACTGACCCCAGAGACAATGGAAAGCAGCCAACACTCCAGCTCAGCCTGATTGACAGGTTGGACAGGCCAGTGAGGAAGGGGAGAGGCCAGGCCCCGTCCTCCCTGTGAGCTGGGATTGTTCTGGCTCTGTCTCTGAACAAACAAGCTGTGTGCAGAAGAGGTCCTGCAAAGACAGAGAGCTGAAAAGAGCAGTGCAAGCTGTATGAAGAAGTCCTGCAAAAGGAACAGAGAGCTGAGACACTGCTAAGAGGAGTGCAAGCTGTGCTGAGGGGCAGTTTTTGCAGTAGCAGAGCCAGGCATACACAATTCAAGGAGAGCAGACCCTGTGTTGAGCAGCAGACTGGCAGGGCTCAGAGAGCAAAAAGGAACAGAGAAGCAACACAAGGAGCTGGAACTGGCCAAGCAGCACAGCCTGCAGCTGGATGTGGTGAGCACCTGGGACCAGCAAAGTGTGGGGAAAGGCTCTGGACTGGGAGAGAGGTCTGGCCACTTCGAGCTTGAGACTGTGTGGTCACTACCAGAGCTAGCATGTCCAGCCTGTAGCCCCCCCTGCAGCATATCCAGGGCCTCTAAGAAAGAGACTGTGGACTGTCCTTACACCCTGCAGACTGCTGTTTTGATGTCCCTGTGCTACAGAGCAGGGCTGTGTGTTCTCATTTAACCATTCTCATTTTTTTCTTATTCTTTTCTCTTTAATCCGTTGTTGTTTAATAAATTGTATTTGCTTTGAACCTTATGAAGTGATCACTGGGCCAAGAAG
Source organism: Pelodiscus sinensis (assembly GCF_052426305.1). Classification (NCBI taxonomy): domain Eukaryota; kingdom Metazoa; phylum Chordata; order Testudines; family Trionychidae; genus Pelodiscus; species Pelodiscus sinensis. Next base: position 12,596,909 of record NC_143069.1, on the reverse strand, counting down.
GCCTGCAGTGTAAAGAGAGCACCTCGGAGTGGGGACACCCTAACTCCTGCCCCTAGTGACTACAAGGTCGGGGATTAAGCCCCAGGAAACCTGGGCCCAGCCTTGTTGGGGTTTCAAGGGCTCTGCTACTCAGGAGAATGGAGGGGGAGCCCTCAGGATCAGGGAGCCATGGGGTAAAGGAAGTGGGAGCGGGGACTCAGATCCTTTCGCTGGTTCATTTCACCGGGGTGTATAGAAGCCAGGAAAGTTCTCCACAATAGCGGGACCATTCCCCCGCTAACACATGCTGCTTTGTGGGTTTCCCCCCGCTTCAGGGAAGTAATCTGTGGTTGCCGGGGTAGGGTACTTCCCCATGTGTGCTGCCTCAGCTGTGCTGGCCGGGGGTGGGGGCGGTGAGCCAAGGAGATGGCTCCACCAACTCCTGGACTATGCCTTGCCCATTTCCTGGACAGACCTCCATGCAGGAGGAAAAGTAGCAGCTGCTCTGTCCAGGGGATGCTGGGAGAACACACAGCAGAGTCAGGGATGCTTTAGATCTCATCCCTTCCCTGCCTGGGCATGGCACACAGAGATGTGCTATCACAGAACTACCCTGATAATTCCAGCATCAAACAAGACAAGCTAAACCCCACTGCTGGCAGCGACGTGTTGGACTGTGGTGCAGGGAAACGGGGTGGGGGATGGGAGAAAGGGAGTTTCAGCCAAGTGGTATTTCAGAAAATTCAGATAAAGCAAATGTATAGGCCCCGGTCTCCTGCTGGTGTAAACTGGTGTCGCTCCATTGGAATCAATGGGTCAGATCCACAGATGGTCCTGCTTTCGGCAGGGGGTTGGACTCAACGACCTCCTGAGGTCTCTTCCAGCCCTGGGATTCTACGATTCTATGGTGTATATCAGCCCTGCTTCCCTGGAGTCAATGGCTCTAGGCTGATTCACTCTCGGTGTCCCTTTGGCAGGAATAACTAGACATGGTCCAATGTCACTAATGACAGGACAAAGTGAGTCAGGCTGGGAGACAAGATTATCCTCAGTGCAAATGACCCAGCTGGAATTGTAAAGAGTCTTCAGTAGTTAAAGCCATTCCTGGTGGAACTTCGACTCTTCAGGGCCTAAAACCTTTGTGAAGATGAAGGTTCTGAAATCAGCAGCTAAATAGTTGTAAACACCTGGGCCTCTGAGCCTTATGCTCCTTGGATGATCCCAGTCTAGGGTTTCAGTGTGATGCGCTGTGGGTTACTTACTGAGCTGAGATGCAGAGGCAGCTGGTTTTCTCTTCTGTTCCAGATGGAGGGTAGAATAAGGAGTGATCTCCAAGGCTCTGATGTTTAGTGATTCATAGTCCTGTGTATTCTTCTCTTTGCCTTTGGATCCCTGGAAATAAAAAGTGTGAATATTAACACAAAGCAAAGGGGCTGGCATCTTTCTGAGAAAACTGAGATTTCATGATAGACCGCAGCAATCCCGCAAAGAGACCAAACATAATTCATCATTGATAAACACAACTTTCCAAACTGGTCTAATAAATAACACACTGATTGTACAGGACTGCGGGGCAAATCGTATCTGCCCAGTGCATGTTTGGCATTCCTTTCTGTGCTTGGCAGAACGCTGATACACTATTGTTGTCAATTACAAATTGACTTCATATTCCAGAACATTCAGGAAATTTGGCAAAGGCAGTCTTTGGGGTGCTGGCAAGGGCCATCAAGTTTTGGGGTTTGGCTTTCAAGCTGCACAGATGGTGACCCATGTCACTGGTAGGTTAAATCCACAGACTTCCTATGTGACCAGGGTCTGCCCCGGTGTGCCTAAACCTCTGACTGCCGGAGGCTTGCCTTGTCCTGTTCATTCCCTCTTCAGCTCCCAGCACTGGCCACTGTACAAATGATAAGAGACTGAGCTAGATAGATAATTGGTCTGACCAAGTATGACTGTTCTTATCTTCTTAATAGCCACTGATGGACCTGCCCTGCATGAATTTATGAAGATTTTTTTTAATCCAGTTCTATTTTTGGCCACCACCACATCCCATGGCAATGAGTTCCACAGGTTAGTTGTGTGAAAAAAGCACTTTGACTCTTTGTATTTATTCTGCTGCCTATGGATTTTGTTGGGTGATCTCCAGTTTTTATATTGTATTGAAGGGTGCATAACACTTCTCTGTTCTTTTTATCCTTTACTGTTTATCATTCTATCAGAGGGGTAGCCATGCTAGTCTGAATCTGCAAAAGCGGCGAGTCGTCCTGTGGCATCTTATAGACTAACTGAAGTGTTGGAGCATAAGCTTTTGTGGGCAAAGACCCACTTCATCAGATGCACGAAAGCTTATGCTCCAACACTTCAGTTAGTCTATAAGGTGCCACAGGACGACTCGCAGCTTTTGTTTATCATTCTGTAGACATCTATGCTATTCCCACTCTTTGTTGTCTCTTTTTACTTACTGTGTAATGGGAACCTCCAGCAGATGAGGCATCTGAAACATAAATACCACAATTATGGCCAGTTTTAATAATTTTGGGGGGGATCTCATAGCATCTGAATTTGAAACCTCTCTTCAATCCCTGTCATGATGAAGGGTTCTGACCGCATGGGGATATTTCTAAAAATGGCTTGTCAGACCTTTACGCTCTGAGAGGAATAAATAGCCATTCATCTACTACTTGACGGCTACGTCTAGACTGGCCCCAAATTCCGGAAAAGGGATGCAAAGCAGGTAAGTCAGCATAGGAAAATCCGCGGGGGTTTTAAATATCCCCAGCGGATTTAAATAAACATGTCCGCCGCTTTTTTTCCGGCTTGGGGAAAAGCCAGAAAAAAAGCATCTAGACTTTCAAGTAGGAATAAGAGATCCTCCGGAAAAGGGCTTTATTCCGGAGGATCGCGCCAGTCTAGACGCTTTTTTTCCGGCTTTTCCCCAAGCCGGAAAAAAAGCGGCGGACATGTTTATTTAAATCCGCGGGGGATATTTAAATCCCCCGCGGATTTCCCTATGCTGACTTACCTGCTTTGCATCCCTTTTCTGGAATTTGGGGCCAGTCTAGACGTAGCCGACGTGTTTACATGAGAGAGGTGATCGGGGTCACTTTGGGATCTTTACTACCAGGGCATCCACTGCAAGAAAAATGGAACCTGGGATTATGCATTTGGATTTGGGTCGTGGTGAATTCTCCATCACTGGCTATTTTAAAGTCAAGATTTGATTCCCTCCCCCATGATCCTAGGAATTACTTCAGGGCTTGTCTCTGGCCTGTGCCACACAGGAGATCTGAACAGATGATCACAGCGGTCCCTTCTGGTCTAGGAATGGATGGATCTATGGCTCATGGCAGTGGACGAGAAGAAGCCTACGTAATGGGTTGCTGCACCATCTGCTTTTCAGCAGAAATACATCCTCCAGATCCTGCTCCTACATTTGCATCAGACCATGACTTGCAGTGTATATTCACCCTCCTGCCTGTGGTTAGAAATGTGTTGATGATGAGAAAGTCAGTTGATGCTGCAGGCTGATACTACAGCAAGGCTGGGCAATAATTTTCTCAAGGGGGCCACTTAATTAATTTTGGTGGGTAATTATGGGCTGGCTCCCAGAAGGGGCGGGGCCTGGGGCAGAAGGGGCGGGGCTGGGGACTAGCCTCACCACAGAGTTGTCTGGGGCCAAAGGTTTTGAAGTAAAAACACTGCAAAGGGCTCGCAGCTCCTGGCCCTGCCACTACCATGTTGCCTGGCAGCCATTTGGTTTTGCTGTGTCTATTTAAAAGGCTAGCAGCTCTGGCCCCTGCCAGGGTAGTGCCACAACTATGAGCTGGGAGCCATTTAAATAGGATCCTGCTGCCTGAGCCACTGCCTGGAAATTGGTGGCACAGTCAGCAGGATACAAATAGAAAGTGGCCCCGCACTGCAGTGTCCTGGGCCTATGAATTAATTAATGCACTGCCCTCATGTACCCTGTGCTTTGCAAATTCAAGTATTTGAAAATTCCATCCGTAGTTCAAAGAAGTAAGATGATAATAGGCTTGAACTTCATACCAACTAGCTTCCCAGCTGCAGTTTTGTCCGTGCTCCCCTCTGCATTTTGCTCCCTATGGAAAATTAGAGAAATATGATGTGAGTGAGTGTGGAAAGTCACCTGTACTTACTGTGTTAAAACAAGAGAGTTCTGGGCTAACATCACATCCACCCACCTGATGTTCAGGCTTAGCAAATGTGATTATGTCTCTGTCTCCTGGCTGGTAACAGCAATTACAGTAGCTCGTTAGTGATGGTTTTTCCTCTAGCTTAAATGGAGAGGAGTACTCCACCGGCACTACAAGGTGTATATCCATGTGTCTACAGTAGGTCACACAAACATCTCTGATTTTTGGTGGAGGATGGCTCTGGAATCCAAACCCAAGCCTGGACCTCAGTTTTACAAACAGCTCATATCTATTTCACATCTCAAAGCAAGAGTCTAGACTCAAACAAATCCAGAATTTGGGATGATCCAGATCTGAATTTTGAGGTCTGGGCCTATTTATCTTTTAAATCTTCAGTGGAAGATTTAAAATTGTGAAAAAAAATCTCAGGAAGTGACTCCACTTCCTTTGTTGTCTCCTACTGAATTTCAGAGTCATCCCTTGTACCAGCTGGACCATGACACAGCATGCAGGGCTTCCTTCTCCCCGAATTACCAGTGGGACTGAAAGTGCCTGGCACAGGCAGTTTTTAGGCTCATCTATCATCTGGAAACCCTAGAAATTTTGCTTTACAAAGAATGTCAACCTCATAACCCCCACTATATTGATGGGGAAACTGAGGCACAGAGAAGGAAAATTTCTCACCCATGATCACCCAGCAGCAGAATAAAGAACAGACCCTCTGGCTATGTCTACATTGCAACTTGCAGGCAGAGGGTATGCTAATGAAGTGCTCATTAGCATTTGTTGTGCTGTCATTTGAATATATATCTCTGCCGATGATTTTTGTGCAAGAGATTTTTGGGCAAAAACAAGCAGTGTAGATGGTCTGTTTTGCACAAAAAATCCTTTTGTGCAAGATCCTGTATACCTACTTTTTTGAGGCATCTTAAACAAAAGGTTTTTTTCTTTTACAAAATGGACCCATATATACTGCTTGTTTTGCCAAAAAATCCTCTTGTGCAAAAAGCATCAATTAATTTTTTAAAAAATTAAATTAATGGAGATTGCTTATCTCCTAGAACTGGAAGGGACCTTGAAAGGTCATTGAGTCCAGTCCCCTGCCTTCACAGCAGGACCAAGTACCATCCCTGACAATCAGAGATATGCAAATGACAGCATGATAAATGCTAATGAGCTCTTCATTTGCATACTCTGCCAGCAAAAGCCTGCAGTGCTTTTGTACCCTCAGTGCTTTTGTACCCACTAGCATCTTCCTCCTTCAGGGCAGGATAATTCTAAGTCAAATACTATATTCCTATAGTCATTCATGTTAAAATTCGACACTTTCCAAAAAGGACTCAACAAACATTTGAACTATCTCACCCATTACCAAGATAGTTTCCCCAATTATCACCTCTAATACCATTAACTCACAAACATCCCACTCTCCCTACCTCTAATATCATCAATTCACAGACACTTACCTTCCTTCCTCCCCCCCCCCCCCTGCATCCCCCTCCTGTTCTGCAATGTGATTTGTCCTTTTCATATTTGTTCATTTTTTTTAATTGTATCCTTTGGTATATATGGTTGTGACTACTTTCTTCCACTATTTGATCTGAGGAAGTGGGTCTGGCCCACGAAAGCTCTTCATCTAATAAACCATCTTGTTAGTCTTTAAAGTACTACATTGTCCTGCATTTTATATTCCTAAAGCTACTCTGAGGTAGTATCCTCTTACCTTTGGTTTTTACATTGACATGGAGCTGAAAAGACAGAGAAATGTTAGTGAAACCTTCTAAATGACTCATCACAACATTAGTAAAGAAAAAAGGGAGCATAAAGCAAACTAGTTATGGGGTAAGGAGAAAGGGTTTGGAGTTGTGACTTGAACTGGATTTAGGGTAGGACTAAGGGTGCATGTTTCAGGTCACACCAGGCATCAATGTTGTGATTTTGCAGTTCTAAAATGTCACTGGTCATTCTCACAAAAAATTGGCCTCAAATAGCACAAATCTCAAAAAAGCACTTGGTCTTATGAAATTTCTGATCTCTCAGGACAAATCAAAGGGAGATTGCCCTTCTGGTTAGGTCCGTTACTCAAATCAAAGCTGTAAGGACAGGTTCCAAGTTGGCAATTTGTGAGTAAGCTAGTTCACTTCATTGTTCCTATTTATGTAGATTACAGCTGGTCAGAATTGAACCCCTTTCTGACATTCAGCTTTATTCATAAGAGATAAACAAAACCCAACCCAAGCCACAACCCAAGCTTGTTTGCTCCCAAGACTCCTCCACAAGGACCACTCAGCTCGCACCCTAGATCATCTCTTTATAAAGCCTCTCACACTTCTGTTCTAGTCAGGTGGGATAAAAAGCTCCCCTTGACTGAATTACAGAGATACACTCAATGTTTTCTAGCAGAATTTTCACCTGGAATGTTCTGGAAAACACTGCCAGATTGTTACAGGATCCAGAGCCAAACCCCTGAATTTGAGCTGGATTCACATTTGAGGTTCTGATTTTGGCCTATCCCTAAAAGAAATGTGATGCAAATGTCTACCAGTGATTCTATCCTGGCTCCCTGTCCTTGTCCGAGAACATTATGGAAGGGGATGTCTTCTAAGTTTGTCTTATCTACTTTCTAATAGATATAGTTGTGTACATACCTTTCCTTATTACTAGATACAGTACCAAACACAGACACAAGGTGACAGGAATTGTAATTCCAAGTATCATTTGCAGTCCTAGAAAACCAAAGTAACACAAATATTGACAGAACACAATAACATTAGACAAGAAAGAAAATAAAAGGAAACTTGGTTTATATTGATGACCAGCCCTTTGACAACCAGATAAAAAACAAGCATCAGATGTTACAGAGGCACTCACTGAATGGCACAATGAATTTTTAGAGCTGTTCAGAAACCAAATTTTCCATTCTGTTGGAAATTCTATCATTTCAAAATTTGTCTTCATCCCAATTGGAACAAAAAGTCACACATTTTACATTTCCCTCAAAAGGAAAATTGTTTTTAAAAAAAAGTATTCTAAACTAGTGAAATTTTTGTTTTGATAAATTTAAATCATGTTCTTTTTGTTAAGGTAAAAGATTTCATCTTGAGATGGTTGAATCATTGTATCAAATAATAAGTTTAGTATTAATACAAATTATATACATAAAACATGTATCAATATCATTCATACTTTTAATATACTATTCATAAAATTAATATAATATGGAAGTCAAAAAGATTCATCTGACCTTTTTTTCTCTAAAAATCTCATCAGAACTGACACTTTCTCTTGAAACATTTTGATTTTGACAAGTTTGCAGTTTTCAATGAAAAACAGTTCTGTATTTTTGGTTTGTTTTGTTTTAACCAGCTCTATTTACTTTCATGACCTCATGGGCAAGTAACCTGAAATATGGGACCCTCATTTACAGACGGCTGGGTTGAGAAAACCAATCTGACCTTTCCATCAATAGTACTAGAAGGACAGTGACTTACTGTTGTTTTCAACTTAGTCTGCACAAATCAAGGAGATAACCCTAGTGAGAACTGCTACTATGTCTGGGCCTGGTGCTAACAGACACTTAGCAGAAGTGGATGTTTTCATTGTTACCTGGCAATGTTAGCTGGGAGGTCTAAGGAGAGTTCAGAAGCTGGTGACCCGTGTGTGAATGTCTTGGGTGTAGGAATGCTTTGCCTGCCCTTGTTGAGTGGACATCACCAAGTCAGTGCAGTGTTGTCCAGGTGTCTCTTATCTGGAAGTTTATCTATGTATATTCTGGGCCTACTTCTGTGCCGGCTCAGATCCTGCAGAGGATCTTAGCATTGGAAGCTCTGCTTGGGACAAGGCAGCACAAATTGGCCTCAAGGTTCTTTATTCTGTTTCAGAGTGACCCAAGAAAGCTCTGACTCAGCCTTCCCCTCCGGGCTCCTGCAGGCAGAAGAGCCATGGAGCACCCTGGTAGAAGCTGGGAGTCGGAGAAACACCGTCTGCTCTCCCTTGAGGTGTATCCTGCTAAGGAACGAACAGCCTCACTGTGGGAATAGTGTTAACTGGATGGAGGCTGTTCAGTGGAACACAGGTGAAGACGTCCTGTATCAGGTCTTCAAGAAGGGAGCTGAGCGATAGGAAAAGGGTACTGGAGAAATCTCCTAATTCATGAGTGAATCAGATGTTTTACCATGGGAAGAGGTCGTCTCTGGATCCTGGCTGCTGGAATTGGTGGATTTCTCTGTGTAAAAATTACAAGAGCAGGAAATGTTAAAGCAAAAGCAGGTTTCCCCTTAGATTTGCTAACATTAAGGCAGTCTCTTCTTTCCCTTGCTGGAGAAGAGGGTCTCATACCATTGTTTTGAAATGTGAAGGGTCCCTCAGAGTTAAGCATGGCAGCACAGGCTTTGTATAGTTTATAATTTTATCAGACAATATTCACATTTATTTTGAAGCTTTTTTTGTTCTTACCAATTTAAATTTTCACAGTTGTACAACATGATGGGTGTTCAGTTTTCATTTCTATTTTTATGAATTTAAATTTTCATGATTACAATCAATTATTGAGGGGCAATTTGAACCTACATGGCTTGAATCTACATGGCCATTGCCTTAAACACAGAACCATGCCTCAGCCAGAAGAAATCCTAGTGGGTATTTAAAAAAAAAAAAAAAAGCAAAATACAACCATTGGAAAAATCATTCAACAAATATTATTCAAACAACTCTGTAGTTTCCATCCCTTCCCCCCGAGGCACCCAGCACTGGCTATTACTAAAGAGGAGATCCTAGAGAACGGGGACATTTGAGCCTCCCACCCTGCAAAGTAGCTGAGTGAAAAGTGAGAAATACTCTTTGTCAGACACTCCCGTTCAATCTCATGGCAATTAAGGGCTCTGTGTATTGCACCAGCCATGCTGAGCTGCTCTGAGGAACAGATACTCTCTTTGCTTCTATTCTGAAACTTTTATGGACCAACACTTCAATGCCATGTCTCCATTGACAGAGACACTTGCTGGAGCAAGGGTTGCAGGTATAGGCCCCCTGTATGCTTCTAAACAAAACACTAAACAAAAGGAGCATTTTTATCCTCTGAGACAAGGAGGCCTCCTCACCTGTGACACGCAGGTAGCGGGCGATGCTGAGGTTTGAATTCTGCACTTGTTTATGGCGGCCTTTGTGTTGATACCCACAGGAAAAGTTGCCTGAACTCTGCTCAGTCACATGATAGGAGAAGTCAAAGGAAAATTTCCCTGGCATGGCTGGTTTCCTAGTTATTTCTTTGCCATCCTTGCAAAGGAAAGCGAAGCTCACGACGGACTCCGTGGGGATGACACACCGATAAAGAAGAGTGTCACCCACATAAGCGGATGACTTGCTCAGAAATAGCTCAGGAGCAGGGAGATCCCCTGGAAAAACAGAGACCATAAAACATGCAACATGAGCGATTTCCCTTTCTTATTAGGGACGTGATCCACCATCTGAGGAAAAGAAAGGGCTCAGCCCAACTTGGGGCCTGCATTGGACCTGATTTTCAAAAGTCCTGAGTATGCTGGGCTTGAAATGAAATCCTGAGGATTTTTGCTTTGGGGGGGTCAAATTGAAATATGGGGGGGGGGGAGATTAATTGGATCAGAAGCTGATTTTTTCTCTTTTAATCAATCAATCAATCAATCAAGTTTGTTTGTTTGATTAACAAACACCCCCCCTCCCTTCACACTCACAACCAAAAAAACCCAAATTCCTTTTGGGTCAAATGAAACTTTTTTCTTTTCATTTTTCATTTTGTGGGGAGGGAAGTATTTTTCAATTTCTTCCACTTTTTCCTTAAACTAGCTGACTTTTGAAACAAAATGCTATTTCAAAATACAAAGACGACACAAACCATTCAGCTTTTTATATTTTTTTCATTTTTATTTCAGCTAAAAGTATTCACTGAGTTCAACTCAAAATTACAGTTTCCATACTCCAGTGAATTGGCTCTTCACTGAAACAAATTCACCCGATTCTATGCAGAACCTTGAATAATAAACCTCTGCAAAGCTCATGGACTTCATTTGTCATTTTAAAAAAGCATAGTTTAATTAGTGTGAAGATCAGAAAAGGGGCTTTCACACTACTGTGAGCATGGTATAGTAATCTATATAGATTGGACTGGAATAGAATAGCTGTTCAAGACTGCACAACTGCCAATGTGAAATTTGCAAAGTTTGAGTTTCTTTTTCATTGTGATTTTCAGGGATAAACCAATTATAGAGTTTAAATCCACAGTGGCTCACCTTATACAGCTATTTCCACAAATACAATGTAGGTATGAAGCTCTATCAGATCACAAAGGTGGCTTTTTAAAATAACTTCTCTTAGAGTTAAACTATGACCCACAATGCCAGGTATGGAGAAGCAGGGCCAGTGGATGTTACTGGGCCACTCAGCCACTCAATAATTACATGGGTGCAACTATGGCTAGAAAAGATGGCACCAATACAAGAAGCAGCCCTGCTTTCAAAGCAAACTCAAGTCAGTGCTCACCTGCTGAGGAAATGCAGTTCAAGGCCAGCTGCTGCTGGGATGTAAAACTCAGAGCTTTGGGAGAAGAAAAATACAAGTATTTTAAGGGAAAAAAAACCTTTTTTTTTCATTTTATGTGAAAATGATTGATAGCGGTAGAATTTCCATGAGATGCCAATGCAGTTAGGACTGTGCGTGAGGTTGGAGAATTTTTGCTTTGGTATTCCAGGCACTGTCTCCACGGGGACAAGTACTTTGACACCACAGGAAGGCTTGTATGTTCTGGTGCCTGCAGATGCTTTAACCACAGGAAAGAAGGTTAGACAGGTCAAAGAGTAGGTGTCCTATTTCACAGCACACAGAGGGAGAAATTATTGCTTAAAATTGAGAATCTTAACAGACAAGAACCAAAACCAGAGAACGAGAGAAAGCAGGCTGCTCCCTGAGGCAAAAAGGCCTCACCCTGCCTTGCTGTGACTGTCTCATTGCAACCTGATAGCTCTTCGGCCCAGACTGCACATTTCCCACACAGCACCCTATTTACAAGCAGGCCCAGAAAACCCTTTGAAATTTGAAATGACCGTCCCAATTTTTAGCAGAATTTCCAATACCAGATGAAAAGCAACACACTGCTCCTTCACCTGGGTGGTTGAATAAGAAGCCAACAAGGTATTCTTGTAAAAGCCTTAAGCTATCGAAATCCAAGGGAGTCATTTTTGCACCCACCATGGTAGAAAACATGGGCAGGACATTGTTCATGCCTTAATGGCGCACAAGAATTTCCGAGACAAACTCTCTGTGCTCTGTCTATGACAGGAGAATTTTACTTGTACTTTTCTTAAGAGGGAAACAAAGCCCAGTACTCACAGACAAGCCCCAGGCACAGTGTGAGAATCATTGGGAGATCAGCCTTCCTTCAATTGCCTGTAAATTCTGCAGCAGCTTCTGCTCTCCCAAGAATAAAGGGATCTTCCCTGAATCTCCTTAGGTCTTAGACAAAGCTCTAGCTCTGTTCTCCAGTCTCTACTCTGCCAGATGCTTCTCACGGCCTCGGAGCAGAAGTGTCTTGGTGCGGTGGGTCAACCCTCTCGTCTGCAGGATTGAGGCCAATGGGAAGCCACAGCTGGTCACTGCTGTGTTCTGCTCTGCTCCTTGAGGCTTAGAGGCTTTCTCCAGTGACCTTTCTCTTCTGCTTCTTGGATTTAGGTGGGCAACTTGCAGTTGCCCTGTGTCTGGTGCTTTATTTACATCATGCTACACACTCACTTTGTGCTGGTGCAAATGAGGGCACAAAGACCAGGGCATTATAAAACCTAGCTCTCCATTCCCAGCCCAACTCTGCTCATTCTGGTCTTGGTTAAGGGGAAGCTGCGGTCTCCTGCTGCTCTGTATCCCCTTTCTCTTCCCATGGTCAAACCCGCAAACAAAAACAAGCGACAGACGGCTGTTCCCAGCTGAGTGGTTCCTCGGCGCTAAAACGGACAGAAAGCCACAGCCGCTTTTTGCTCTAGCATCTCCATTTCTTTGCTGTCTGTGTGAGCCAGAGAGAGATGCCGCAGCCTTGGGATGAGAATAGAAACTGCTTTTCATCACCAGAAACTGAAACAGGGTCAAATTCTCCCAGCACCAGATCCGGACCTTTCTTTGGTGCTGTGCCCAGGGCCTGCCAGCATGGGGCACAGCTGTCGAACTAGGAGCATCTTTTTGGTTCATATAATGACACTGTAACATTCTCACCATTCTCTTCTCATATCTGAATTACACATCTCAGCATTTGCTTCCCTTAAGTGAATGCATGTTGAACAAGGTCTTCATTGAGCGGTGCCCATCTTCACTGAGCCGTGCCCAGGGCTCCTGTTTCAGCTAATCTTGCACCCTGCAAGGATGTAAATAGCTCCAGCTGTTCTCTCCAATTTGTACTGCCTTCTTTTCCCTCCAGCTTTGCCAAGCGTGACTTCAGCATGGTATTTATTTCCCACCCCATTGCCCATTCCCTCAGTTCTGATAGGTCCTTCTGAACTTCGGTACCCTCTTCCCTGGGCTTGGTTTTTCTGAGTAGAGTCACAGAGTTCCAGGCCAGAAGTGTCCACCAGATTGTCCAGTCTGAGCTCCTGTATCTCACACCCACCAGCCCCAACCACCATCTGCACACTAAACCTGCTTACCAAATTCAGGCTAATGTATTACTGTCTGTAGGGGTATGTCTACACTACCACCCTAGTTCGAACTAGGGTGGTTAATGCAGGCATTCGAAGTTGCAAATGAAGCCCGGGATTTAAATATCCCGGGCTTCATTTGCATCTTGCCAGGCGCTGCCGTTTTTAAATCCCCGCTAGTTCGGACTCCGTGCCCACGGCTACACGCGGCACGGAGTAGGTAGTTCGAATTAGGCTTTCTAATTCTAATTACACCTTTCTAATGAGGTGTAACGGTAGTTCGAATTAGAAAGCCTAATTCGAACTACCTACTCCGTGCCGCGTGTAGCCGCGAGCATGGAGTCTGAACTACCGGGGATTTAAAAATGGCGGCGCCCAGCAAGATGCACATGAAGCCCGGGATATTTAAATCCCAGGCTTCATTTGCAACTTCGAATGCCTACATTAACCACCCTAGTTCGAACTAGGGTGGTAGTGTAGACATACTCTAGGAGACTAGTGTACCACACGCAGGAAATAGGAAGGCTAGCGGTGTAGCAGTGCCCTAGGCTGCTGCCATGGCTGAGAAGAGATTAGCTGAGAAATACAGGTTGAACCTCCGTTAACTGTGACTCCCTGGTCCGGCAACACAGATGTTCCAAGACCAGGAAGACCCAGTGGAAGGCTGGCAGCCGGGTTCCCTGCAAGTGGGCTGCTTGGCACACCACAACTCGGCTTCTAGGTACAGCCCAATGGGGCTGCTCAGAGGGGCCAGGAACCCAGCGCACTGCATAGGGGCTGCCTGGTACATCCAGGAATGCAGTGCACAGGGAACTGGTCTGCTTGGCTTAGCAGGGAAGGTGGGTGGGACTGGCAGGGCAGCAGGACTGGCAGGGGAAGGGAGCAGCCAGGAGATCAGCAGCCAGTCTAGGGCTAGGAGGCTGGTAGTAGGGGAGCCAGGTATGACCTCCCTTGGTCTGGAAAAATCCCTCCTCTGGGACTGGTCAGGTCCTGAGGGTGCTGGACCCAAGAGGTGTAATTTGTATCCAGATAATCCCAGTAAGCTGCCGTCAGTTCAAGTTGCAGAGACAGGCAAAAACAACATAAGATAAAAACCAAACAAACAATCTCTCCCATGAGGTCCCTGGTGTCTAATGCAAGTAAAATTCCTTCCCGACCCCACACATGGGGATCAGCTAGACTGGGTGGGGGGACCTCTTTTGGGCCACTGACCCACAGAAAAATCATTTGGAGGCCACACACAAGTGAGAAGCAAAAAAATCCCCCCCCCCACGGACCCTGAAGGAGAATGATGCTCCTCACATTCCCCTTGCACACCAGAACCTAGGGGAGCCCAGGCTAGTAGATTTTGTGTGCTCCAGCCCTGCAGAAGGATGGGGGAGGAGGTAGGTGGAACACCAGGGTGGGCTCCCCAATGCTGGAGGTGCCCTGAGTCTGGGGGGCTGGGTCCAGACAAGCTGGGGGCTGCATCCAGCCAGGCCTAAGGTTCCCCACCATGCTACACCTTGGCTGTGTCTAGACTGGTAAGTTTTTCCGCAAAATCAGCTGCTTTTGTGGAAAAACTTGCCAGCTGTCTACAATGGCCCCTTGAATTTCTGCAAGAACACTGACTTCCTACTGTAAGAAATCAGTGCTTCTTGCGGAAATACTATGCTGCTCCCGTTTGGGCAAAAGCCCTCATGTGCAAATCATTTGCGCAAGAGGGCCAGTGTAGACAGCACAGTACTGTTTTGCGCAAAAAAGCCCTGATGGCTAAAATGTCGAAAGCGAGTCTAGATTGGCACGGATGCTTTTCCGCAAAAAGTGCTTTTGCGGAAAAGCATCCGTGCCAATCTAGATGCTCTTTTCCGCAAATGCTTTTAACGGAAAACGTTTCCGTTAAAAGCATTTGCAGAAAATCATGCCTGTCTAGACGTAGCCCTTGGGTGTGGCAAGGTGCTATGGTCTACTTCAGAGGCTGGCAGAGAGGGAATTCCGTGAGCCTTCTAGTGGGCAGAACCAGGAAAGCCACATCCCATATGCTGGAATCAGAGGGGTGGGGCAGGAGGAGGAAGAATAAAAGTCTCACCCAGAAGGCTGCTGCTGTAGTAGGAAACCGAGGGAGCCATGGCTGCCCAGAAGACATGCTTGAGCCTCTGGAGAGCCCTGCCACTCCTGGCACCTAGGAGCTGCTGCTTCTACCTTTGGCAGTATATCCCAGGGAGATTGAGGATAACCATTGGACACAGAAATACCTGAGGGGAGAGTAGGGGAACCAGCCTGAGGACCACTGGAAACATGATCAGCATGTTGCAGGAGGATTCTGTCACTGTTAAGACCCTGAGCTGGGCTGGGCTGGGTTGGAGTCCGGTGGGCTTGAATCCCCTCTGCCCCCCCCCCCTCCATACACACTTCTGTGTTTGTAGTACTCCTCCTCCTTAGGCCAGGGGCCCTGCACTCCTCAGTCACCCATGCCTGAGCCCCATAGGCTGTATTTGGGAGCTCGCCTCTGCCTCGGCCTCGTGGGTATGTTTGAGGGATCAGCCCTGCTGGAGCCTGGGGCTGGTGCTACTGCTCTTAGCCCGGACTGCCCCACCCCGAGGGCCTGGTAATTCCCCCCTTTTCTTCGTTGTAGGAATACTCCAGCAGGCCAGACTGAGAGGATTGAGTTGGGATTGGTCCTGCCTTGGGCAGGGGGCTGGACTTGATGACTCCTGAGGTCTCTTCCAGCTCTATGGTGCTATGATTCTATGAGGGGTGGTCTCTGTCAGAGGAAGATGCAGAGGGATGGGCATGCTTGCTTACACGGGGCATTTTGTGCCATCTGCAACCTCACTGTTCACTCTTCTTTCTGAATGACTAAAGAAATTAAACAACAGAAGGACTAGTACTGACCCTTTAGGCCTC
The DNA here is from genome assembly GCF_052426305.1 of Pelodiscus sinensis. NCBI lineage: Eukaryota > Metazoa > Chordata > Testudines > Trionychidae > Pelodiscus > Pelodiscus sinensis. The sequence continues at coordinate 12,581,242 of NC_143069.1, read as the reverse complement.
CTCTATTCTCCTCTGTTGAGCATGTATTAATATTCTTTCTGTCTCTGAGCCAGTTTCTGCCCCATGACAGAATTTTGCCCCTCAGCCAGTGAGGCAGCTAGTAAATTTTTGAGTGGGATAGTAAATTAGCTGAAAAAAAATCATCTTGGGGCACTGACACTATTCGTGAATTTGAATTAAATGTGGCAAATAGATTTTGGCTAAAAAATAGGTTTATATTAGAAAAGTAAAAAGTTTGTTTTGAACATTTTGAAATAAAATATGATTGCATTTTGAACTTTCAGTATATTTATTTTTCAAGGGCAGAAAAACACTCAAAAACAAAATTAAATGATACCTCAAAATGAAAACAAAACAAAAACAACAAAAATAACCTTTCCTTAAAGGGTTTAGTTTCTGATTTTTCATTTTGTAAAGCTTAAAGTGTTTTCAGTACAAAATAAAATGACAACAAAAACTACTCTTTTTTTTGTTTTTGTTTTGGTGAAAACCAAACAAAACAAAATCAGTTTTGCTTCAAAATTTACTAATTTTTTATTTTATTGAAAATCTCAATTTGTTGATTATCTCTATATACATTACTACACAAAACTTGTTTTTCTTTTTCAATTTTATTTTATTTTGCATATATTGAAAAAAGGAAATGTATATTAATAGTTGAATAGAGATTAAAGATAACAAAAAGAACATACTGAGTCCTATGATCAAATAGCAAAGTGAACTCTTTCACACATAACAGCCCAGCATACGTGTACAAAAATCTAATGATGATTTATAATACATCATCATCATCTATTTATATCAAACTCACATTTTCCCTTTGCACACAAGAAACTTTTCTGAAATTGACATATTGCCTCATCCTCAGTTAAGAAATGAAGTAGGTTAAATTCATGTTTCTCTTTATTTCTCTCTTCAGAATCAAAAAGTTCTACATATTTCCAGGTATCTGAAATGTTTCATCATTATGTGAGTGTCCTCTTTTGCTGGTTCTCAGACACTGAAATCAGTCTTTGAAAATGCTAAGCTGAGATGTTTTTCTTCCAACAGCCTGCACCTCTCATGATATGTACATGTCTATAGGAAAATGAGAAGGAAACATGGAAAACTTTTACACACCTGCAGATCTCACATCAGTGATCCCCCAAAGAATTTCACCCTGTCCCAAACAAAGCACACCACTAATCGAAGTGAAGATTGCTGAGAAAGACATGATTTGTACAATCTGTATTCCAGAGACAGTATATAAATATTACAGGCTAAATTGTGACTTGGACTAAACACGGGAATAGGGGATGAGATGGATTCTGATGCCTCCAGTGTTTGCCTGGAGGTGGGTTCCAAGCAGGCAGAAATGAGGGAGAAACAATGCCATTCATTCAGCTCAATGGATGGAGAACTTGATGGGGCCCAGGGTGATTGGGACGCCCCCATAGAAAGCAAAGGAGAGCATTTATGGTAGATGCAGGGGTGCCCCTTCTTAACCCACTGGCTCTGTCCACCTATTGGCCAGCTGGGGATAGAGGGAAGCTGATTGGTCCCTTGCTGCCGGCTTTGATTCATTTAAGCCCTATCTTGGGGCACGTGGAGTTTCTTTTGGCTGCTTTTCAACAGCCACTGGCACGCGGTGTCTCCCATAATGGTAGTTTCAGAGCTGTATTTTTCCAGTACTAAGGGTTGGACCAGTGGCCTGTGTAAGTGTCAGGAAAAATATTTCTTCATGTTTGGGTCAAATTAGCAGAGACCTGGTGGGATTTTTGCCTTCCTCTGAGCACCTAGGAGGCACAGTTCAGTTAAGTAGGAATGGGATTTAGTAATTTTAAGAGGGATAAGGGATCTTTTGGAAAAGGCTTTATTTTCCGAAAGATCCGCATCTAGACTGGTGCTTTTTTCCAGCAAAGCTCCGAGCTGGAAAAAAGCGGCAGCCATTTTTATGCTAATGAAGTGGGGGAGATTTAAATCCCCGCTTCATTTGCAATTGCAATATGTCTAATTTGCATCCCTTTTACGAAAAAGGGATGCAGTCTAGACTCAGCCACTCTGTTTCTTGAGTTGGGTGCATCACTTACTGTTCTCATATAGGTGAAAGGCAGACTTGTACTTCTGTTCAGAGCGATGAGAAGAACGAGGCACATCCTCTATGTCCAGATTTTGATAGATTGGATCTGGGGCTTCTTTGTCCTTTAAATAAATGGGGGCATGTTAAATTGGGTGAAAAAAGTGCCATTTTCAGGCTGAAATGCTGTCAGAAAGCTGATTTAGAAGCACGGTCATGTAACCTTGATCAAACATCCATCCCCATTATTAAATGTCAGGGGGGATTTAGTTAATTGATTACACGGAGTGAAATACTGGCTTCACTGAAGTCAATGGCAAAACTGCATCATGACTTTCACTTGAAATCTGAGTACAGGCAGTCCCCGACTTACGCGGATCCGACTTATGTCGGATCCGCACTTACGAACGGGGCTTTCTCGCCCCGGAGCACACAGGCAGCGGTCAGCCACCTCGACCTCCGGGGCGAGAAAAGCTGCTCCCGGTGCCCCTGGTCTGCTGGGGACCATCTCCAGCAGACCAGGGGCATCGGGAGCAAAGCCGCAGCCCCGGCGGGTTTGCTCGCAGTGCCCCTGGTCTGCTGGAGACGGTTTTTGACCATTTTTTACCGTTTTAATTTGGAGTATACTTTCTCAAATAAAAATCTGTTTCACAAACTCGCTATCTGTAATTATGTACCTTTACAGTCCCTAAAAGCTCTGATCACAGCTGGGACCATGAAGTTTTACCATAGTAGAAACAATAATTTATTAGGAATGTGTTAAAGAAAATACATTTAAACAGGAAATTTATTGCTATGTAATACGTCAGACTCATAGTATATGTTATAGCTTAACACCACATCGTAATCACTTACCAAGCCATGAGACTCTCCAAAATTGTTATCTGTAAAAAAGAGGTCACATCTATAATAGTTGTTGTTAACATTGTTTCCGATAAGATTTTTCTCCCAGGAATGTAAAAAGTGTATTTGTGACTTTACAATATAGATTTAACTGGAGTGTCAGCAAATGTAAGGCCAGGTTTACACTTGGCCTGAGATCGAGGCTCTAGAGATCAATCTTCTGGGGTTTGATTTAGTGGGTCTAATAAAGACCCACTATATCTATGGCTGATGGTGCTCCCATTGACCCAAGTACTCCTTGGGGTCATAAGGAGTAAGGGAAGTCGATGGGAGAGTTTCTTCTGCTGACTTCCTGCAGGGGATGCTGCAGAATTTTGACTTAAGGTACGTCGACTACAGCTACCCTATTCTCATAGCAGAAGTTGCATATTTTAACGTTGATTCTCTCATGTAGTATAGACCTGGCCTATAGGCACGGTATAGTTCCAAAAAGATTTTTTTAAAATATTTAAACTCATAGTTGATTACTGAAATTAACTTGTTATGATAGATAATTGGAGGAGGACCTGATTTGTGCTAGATGCATATTCAGGTAGATCTGCTTCTGAAATCTGTTATAATCAATGTAGATTTAAAATGCCAGTGTGGTCCAAACAACTACTCACTACAGTCAGAGTCAAGAGGCCTGGGATTATTCATGGTTCCTCCACTAAGGTGCTAATAGAGAGCAAAATAGGATGTCATGTTTCCTAATCAGGCATTAGATACCGTGCTGGTAAATTGGGTGCCTTTGCGGACAGAACCATTGGTAGTTATAAAAATTGTTGAAGATGAAAAATAATTCCAATGGTTATTCTTATACACGCTCTTAACTGACTTTTCACAGATCCTGGCCACTGAATTACTATACACACTTCACAAAACTCCCCTTTCCTCCAAAAACCAAACAGCAAATGCATCTGTTGCTCAGATCAATAAGCGATTAATGTGTCTGATTTCCATACCGGAATACTCATCTTCAGTGACCTTATTGCTCTTCACACGGAGGCTTTGCAACCTAAAAAAGCAAAAGAAAAGTTTCAAAAGTGAACCAGGGAGATGAGTCAAATGTATGGTCTAAAACAGGGGTGGGCAATAATTTCTGCTGGGGAGAGGCGCACTCCAGGATATTGGATAGTGGTCGAGAGTCGCACTCTTTCATAATATTAATGGAGATGCGGGGTGTGGAATGGAGGCTGGGTACAGAAGGGAGCTTGAAGTAAGGGATTAGGGTGCAGGAGAAAGACTGGAGTCTGGGAGGGAGTTGGGATGAAGCAGGTGGTTGTGACCTAGGGCAGGGGACTAGATTCAGGAGGACAGGATGTAGGATATGACCTAGGGTAGGAGGAGATTGAGATCTGGGGAAGGAGATTGGGGTGTCAGATCTGGGAGGGGTATGGGTGAAATAGGGCTACACAGGGTTTGGATATGTTGGGGGGGGGATAGTTGGGGCAGAAGAGGGCTGGGGTCCAGAAGCAGGCTGTGGCCAAGAGACTTACTTGTCAGCTGTCAAAATAATCTGCCTGCCTGCATAGCTTAAAATGTTTCCCAGACAGACAGCCTGCCTGCCTGGCCATGTGCTTCATGAATATTTGAGTCCAGGGAAAGGGGTGTGATTTTTCTAGCTGCCTGTTATTCTAGCAAGCCATTCCCATTGGCTGATTTATGGCAGAAACCGGCCAATGGGAGTGTGCTGGAGGTGGGGTGACTCCTAAAACTTCCCCCCTCCTCTCCAGTTTCAAAACAAAAACAGAGCCCTGCAGCTGTGTTTCTGCACAGTGCATGGGCCTGAGGGGCTGCCGGGAAAGTTGGGGAGCCTGCTTGGTGGGCCAAATCCAGCCCACGGGCTGAGGCCTGCTATAAATAAGAGCTAGGCCTGGATCAAAATCCTGAAATTCATGTAGCCTGAACAAAGAGGTGGTGGAGGGTTGGAAGCCAAAACTCTATTCACACCTGAGCCACACAAAGGGTGTATCTAGACTACACTAGACTTTTGAAAGAGGATATGCAAATTCTGCGGGAATTTCCATATCTTCTCTTGAGTTCACTTTCAAAAGTGAAAGTAATGAAGATGCAGTTTTGTTGGTGAACCCTCCCGTTGGTTGACAAGCCTCATAAACCTCATTTTTTTAAGGAAAAGCACCTTAATTACTTTCACTTGAAAGTGCCGCTTTTGAAAGTGAGCTTGAAATTCCATGGGAATTTGCATATCCTCTTTCAGAAGTCTAGCGTAGTTTAGATACCCTTAAGTAGTCCCTATCTCAGCAATATATTCATCATTTTTTGAGGAGTATAGGATCTGACAAAAAAGCTCCCCGCTGTAAGCAGAACCGTGGCAGAACTGTGGCTAGACTTTACTTTCACTTTTGAAAGGGTGCTTGATTGGCACAGCACCCCAACGTGAGTATGCAAATGAAGCCTGGGATATTGAAATCCAGGGCTCATTTGCACTTTTGAAGTGCCTAATCTACATCCCTCTGTTGGCAGAGGGGTGTAGTTTAGACACAGCCAAGAAGGTGACATATTGCGTGAGAGTAATCTTGCTCTGTCTGTGACGTGAGAGGTGATGGATTGCCCCCATGCTTACCTTTCTTGTTTCTTTTTAATTACAACTGGAAAAATAGGAAAAAAGTTTTAGAGAAAAACACCTTACCTCTAGCCATGATGTCAGCATGAGGGAGAGGAAATAAACAAACTACTTAAAGGATAAAGCCAGGGATTTGTTTCTGCAGTTCTGTTAAGATTTAGGTTAGGGGTTAGAGCTATGCAAAAGTACAGTGTTCATCAGAGCTGATACAAAAATGGAGCAAAATTCACTTTTAGACTTTGTCTTTGGGTCTTTTGTTAAATATAAAACTTTGAATTTCCTATAAGTTGATCTGGCAATAAAATTTTAAAATCAAGAAAAATGATTGGTGAATGTTTTCTAGTTTATGTTTCAAATGCCAAAATGTAGATTTTAATCCAAATTTTGAAATTTGAAAAATAGTAATCAGCTTTCAAATTCAAAATAGTGGTGCTATTTCAGGATAATGTCCATTATCCTGAAATTGCATTCTGCGCTGTCTACACAAGAAACCCGTTATTTTGAAATATATTTGAAATAACGGTCATACAGCTTCCTGTAAACCTCATTTCATGAGGAATAAAGATGACGTCAGAACAGTGCTCCATTTCAAAATTTATCACGGTGTAGACAGCACTATATTTCAAAATAGGCTATCTCAAAATAAGCTATGTAATTTGCATAGCTCAAATTGCGTTGCTTATTTCCAGCTTCATGCGACTGTGTAGAGATACCCTCAGAATCAGTGATCAAATCCAACAAGCTGTGAGTCATATAGTTTTGGTCTCAGATCATGCAGATCTCATAAAATCAGCTGTTCTTGCAAGATTTTTTCCATGTCAAGTCAAATCCAAATCAGACTCAGAAAATACATCTCAAACCAAAACTGTAGGCGCAAGTTATGATGAAGGGGTGATCAATTGTTCTCCATGTCCTTCAAGGTAGGACATAAAGTAATTATCTTAATTTGCAGCAAGGGAGGTCTAAGGTTAAGTAGTAGGTAAGGAGTGGAAACCCCTTTATAGGAGTATTTTGAGGACAGATTAGACAAATATCAGCCAGATTTCCAAAGTCCTGGCTAGATGATCTCTGAGGTCCTTTCCAGGCCCATGATTCTAAGTTCAGACCTCATGTTTTACACCCATTTTCCCCTATTCATCTTCACATGAGTTCACATGTCAGGTTCAGATTTTCTATACAGCAATTATTTAAATGTTATTCTCATCAGGTTCCCCATGTGAGGTGGTAATTTTTCATTTATACCTGTTCCTTTGTGAACAATGTGAGCTCTCCATATATACATACCTTTCTTCTTTTTAAGATAATACACCAGGGGCACAAGAAGGAACAAAACCACACCCACCGAAGCAGAAACTGTAATTATCAAGATTGTGATGTTTTCCTGTTCTAGAAAATGAAAAAAACCATGGATAGTCACAGTGCATTAAGGTAGGTCTACACTGCAACACTTTTCTGAAATAACTAGTGCTATTCTGAAATAACTCAGTTTGTGTCTACACAGCAGGCAGTTATTTCGAAATAGTATCAAAATACCATCAAGCTAGAGGACTTCTTACTCCAACTCCTGTGACCCTCATTGTACAAGGAGTAAGGGAAGTCAGAGGAAGAGAGCTCTATTTCCAAATATGTGCTGTGTAGACGCTCCCTATTTTAAAATAAGCTACACAATTGACATAGCTCAATTTGTGTAGCTTATTTCTAGTTAAACCCTGCTGTGTAGCACACCGTTAGAAAACAGGGGAGAGGTAGTCCTGGGAAAACTTGATCAAGAGGTGCACATTTTTAACAGAAAGGTTCATTATCACTAGAACTGTTTGCCAAGGGTCATGGTTGATGGACCATCACCAGCAATTTTTAGATTAAGATGGGACGCTTTCCTATAAGATTAGCTCCAGTACAAAGAGCAATTCATTCAAAGAGGTCCTATGGCTGGTATTACACAGAAGGTAAGAGGAGATGATCACAATGGTTCCTTCTGGACTTACATAAGAGGGGGTATGTCTACACTACCCTCCTAGTTCGAACTAGCGGGGTAATGTAGGCATACCGCACTTGCAAATGAAGCCCGGGATTTGAATTTCCCGGGCTTCATTTGCATAAGCGGGGAGCCGCCATTTTTAAATCCCTGCTGGTTCGAACCCCGTGTAGCGCGGCTACACGGGGCTCGAACTAGGTAGTTCGGACTAGGATTACTATTCCGAACTACCGGTACACCTCGTTCCATGAACTAGCGGGGTAGTGTAGACATACCCAGGGAGGGTAGGTTGGTCCTGAGGGTAACCAGTGGATGGGGCAGCCGAGACCAGGGTTAACCTCAGCCAGACAAAAGCTTTCTCTGTGACCTTGTGAAAGTCACAGAATGTACTTTGGGCCTCACATTCCTGTCTGTAAAATGGGGACAATATCTCCCTACTTCATAGGGAAAGAAGTCCAAGATGGGAGAAGAGCAGTAGACACAACATCTGTTCTGACTTAGGGTGACAACCCACTATGCACCAGATCATCCAAATGGGGCTTATTAAGTGACATATAGGGAAAACCCTCCTTTTAATATTCAAGAAAGTGAAAAGTAAGTGAAGAGAAAGAAACATGCCACACAGGACCTAGCTGCATTGCAGAGCCTAGGCCGGCACAGCTATGCTGGCAGGAATTCCGGGGGGGATACAGGGTGACAGAATAACAAGGTGGGAGAAGTAATATATTTAATACGACCAGCTGCTGTTGAGAGGAAGACAAGCTTTGCAGACACCAAGGTCTCTCTCAGCAACAGAAATTGGCCCAATAAAGGCTATTACCTTGCTCTCCTTGTCTTTCTAATATTCAGGGACCCACGTAGCTAACAATGCACTAAATGCTGACAGAAGCCATTCTTCTCCTGGTGTAGTTACACCACTTCCTGGAAAGACAGCCTGACACGAGCATGCTTTTGTGGATGTAGTTGCATCTACACCAGGGTTCACCAGCATAACAATATCGACTGGGCTGTGTGAATTTTTTGCTTTCCTAGCTGAGGTGGCTGTGCCGACAGACCTTTGTAATGTCGACAGCCCCAGAACAAGCTTCTGCCCCTTAGCCCACAGACATTACCGAATGCATCATAGCAAATATAAATCTGTTACCTAGAAGAGGTGAATTCTCGGTCGGGCTGCTCCTAGGACTGGCACCTGGGCAGATAGTGCAAACACAGAAAATGGTTGGCATGAGAACAAATGGAGATAAAGGGGCCAAGAACAAATTCAGGCTGGGAATGTGGAGATGGTTTCTAAACATCAGAGGAGGGAGCTTCTCAGTGAGTGTGTGTGTGTGTATGGAGGGGTGGGGTAAAGGGGAAGCAAACACAGTAGCTGGTTTGAAGACAGAGCTTGATAAGCTCATGGAGGAGACAATAAGATGGGGGCACCTGCAATAGCAAGAGCTGGATTTGCTAAGGAAGGAGCCTCCTTCCCGTCCTGTGCACCCCCATGTTCCTATGAGTGACCCTCTTTGGAAATGCTGAGCCAGCCCCTTAACCCTCTTCTTATCTCAGTGGGAGTGTTTCCAGATGAGACAGAGGAACTGAAGAAACGTTCTGTCACCTCAGGCCCTATTAACGTTACGCTGGATTTCCCACAGGGCTCAGGGCAACAGGGGAAACTGCCCTCTTGGTTGAGGAGAGTCATTTCAAAACCACACATGATAATAAGTGGCCTGTTCACCGAAAGACTTCACCACTCTGGGGGCAGACTGATTGCTTACCAGTCTCCATGTTACCAAAGGCTTTCCCTAACCTGCCACATTTGCTACCTGTTTGAGCTGCTCACATATTTTTTCCCTGAGAAAAGTTTTTCTTTATAAAAATGCCTTTGTGAACAAACTAAAAATTGAAAAAACAGAAGCAAATTATTTCTTTGTTCTCCAATGAATATTTGAGCAATCATGTTTGAGCTTTGGTAAAAATGGATCTTGTTTGGTAAAAAATGATACGGAAACCCAGAAACGTGACCCACAAAATATTTGATTTCTATTTGTTTTTGAAAAAAAAAACCCTGGAGAAGTTTCAAGGGAAATTTTGAAAGAACTGAAAAGTATTCAATTCACAGTTTTGTGGCTGAAACCATTTTAAATTCTGATAACAAATGAGTGCAATGTTTTATCCTTCAAGTAATTAGCACTGCCTTCTTACCTTTAACCTTCAAGTATTGAGTGACACTTTGCTGAGAATGTGACACCTGGTCATCGTCATTTCTGTAAATGTATCCACAGGAAATATTGCCTGAGCTGCCAGTTACTCTGTAAGCTAAATCATAAGAGAATTTTCCCCTCCTGGCTTGCAGCCTTGAAATTTCCAGCCCATCTTTGCAAAAGAAAATAATGGTGACAGAGGCTCCGGTAGGGATGAAGCATCTCCCGCTAACAGTGTCCCCCTCCTTAGCAGAGGTCGTTCCCAGAAACATCTCAGCAGCAGGGAGTGGGCCTGGAAAAAGAAAAACTCAGTGACTCTTCCTGCTTACATGGTTCTTTCTCACATAACCAAGAGCCCACTGGCATGAGTGAGTGCAGGATCAGACCCAGCTAGAATTAATAGACTAATTGTCAGAGAGAACATTTTAGACTGAGATTGTCACAGGAGCTCAAAGCACTTAAATTGCCTTCAGACTGCAAACTGAGGGAGCCAGACAACCACCCAAGGTCCCTTTAATGGGTTTTCCTCTGATAGCGGGGAAGGGGCTGGGTTCTGTGACCCAAAAGGATCTTTCCAGTCCTATGTCCAATATCACAAACTACAGATCAGGCTGTTAGATTCTTTAGGAAATGCAATCTTCTGTTGTTGCTTTAGTTCCTGATCCTGCAATGAGCTATACAGGGGCAGCCTTCTGCACCCATGTGGGGTCCACTGACATTAATGGGACCCCATGAACTTCATAGAGATCACTGCAGTATCTGGAGATTACCTGCCCCTTAGTCAAATATTACTCTCACGCTAGAGAAATGTCATTGAGGTCAATGTAGTTTCCTTCGTTGGTTTTACTTCTGCAGCTGCTTTCACTCACCAGAAGAGGTGCATCTGGAATCCTGCCATTGCTGCGAGGCAACACTCAGTGCTGGGGAAAAAGCAAATGTATTTTAGGGAAAGGAAATGAAACACAAGAAGAAACATTTCATTCTATTTTACAAGGTAGAATGTCCCTGCAGTACAAATGAAATAACGTTTATGCATTAAACTGAGATTCACTAAAAGAGATTTCACCCCATTCTTTAAGAAGTGTTGATATTAAACCATATCTAGAATTAGCCACATTTGATACTTGTTGATCTTTTCAATTAAAAGTTCAGGCTTGTTTTTGTTTTTTTAGGAAGAGAAAGGCAGCAAATTTCTCATGATAATGTCCAGTAAGTTAATCATATTGTCATGTCATCTAAAAAATAATTTAATTGGATAAAAAGAAAGGTGAGAGTGATCCAGATATGTAAGCACTTAGGGCTGCTTGAAAAATGCCCATCAAAACCATTCGGTGGAAAATTGGGATTTTAGCTCAATGCAATTTTCTGCTCCCACTTCATGGGCTCTTTGCATTCCAGAGCAATGTAAAGGAGTATTAGGGTAAAGGAGAATTGGGCCCGAGTCTGCTCTCTCCCCCAGCATTTCTGCTCTAGTTTAATTGCACTTGGGCCCGATCCTTTATCACCCTGCACCTGGTGGAGTTCCAGTCCCAAGTCGGTGTAGATGATCCTACAAAGGGCTGAGGGAGCTGGGGGTGAAGGAGAGGGGAACAAGCTGAAACTCACCAAAGCTCCGCACACACAACACAGCCGAGAATCAGGCTACTCACAGAGGAGATGGAGACACAGCGCGAGAAGCCCTGCGAGATTCGCCATCCGCTGCCCCGCCCGAGAACTCTGGAGTGGTCTCTGCTCCCTGTAGCAGAGCCTCTGTCCGGCTCTGGCTTCCCCAGAGTATCACGATGTGGAGAAAGTGCAGCTGTTCTGAGCCCAGCCCTGACCCTCCTCTGCCCTTCCGGTCATGGGGGGATTAGATGCACGTCAGCTCTCTGCTCTGCACCTCCTTCTTCTTCTGGAGGCTAGTGTAGCTCAGCAGCAGCCTTTCCACCCTGCTCCTTTCAGTAGGTGCAAAAACCCACAGCTTCTTCCCACACTGACCTCTCTCCCGCTCCATGGGGTGAGGCCGTGGGGACGCTGCAGGCCTGAGCTCTGAGCCTGCGCTTGCATAGAACCACTTGGAAGGTGGATGAGCAGTCTCTGAACCCCTCTCTGGTCTGGGTGGCTGTGGTGGGAGCTCTCCACGGACAGGCCATTTCCACACCTTTAGGGTTTCAATCGCTTCAGTTGCTCTCTTCTCAGGTGACCCATGCTGCTGCTGGCCTAGACGGACCGCGGCCTACTTCCCCCACTCAGACTAAGAACAGTGAGACGCTTACTGCCGTTCACCCCATGAGACTCAACATGGATTTTCCCACACATGATGGCTTTGCTGGTGCACCCATGGGGAAAAAGTAATGGGTTCAAGCCCTGGCAGCGACTCACCCATCAGTAATGCTCCAAGAATTTGATTCCAAAGCCCAGCACTGTACTGAGCCTCGGGTGTAACCAGGCTGAATTGCCCTTAGTTAGTAAGAACCCCTTTGTGAACATAGAGGAGAATCACTTTTAAAAACAGAAGGGAAAAGTTAGGGCCTGATGCATGGTTCAGTGGGAGCTTTGCTGCAGGGCAGGCAGCAGACATGAGCCCTCTGCACTTACCTGAAAAGGAGATTATGCTGACACATGTCATGACTCAAGAGGTGGATTTTCAGGATGTAGATCATTCGTGAGCATGCTCAGTCAGTTGGGCCAGGGACGCTCTCAGCATTTCCCAGTGGCTTGCAAGAGTGGGCCAGCCACTGCAGTAACAATGGTGTAACACCAACAACTGTTTTCAGGTATCTAAAAGGGTGTTATAAGGAGGAGGGAGAAAAATTGTTCTGGGCTTCTGAGGAGAGGACAAGAAACAAGGGTATGTCTACACTACCACCCTAGTTCGAACTAGGGTGGTTAATGTAGTCAATCGAAGTTGCAAATGAAGCCCGGGATTTAAATATCCCGGGCTTCATTTACATCTTGCCGGGCGCCGCCATTTTTAAATCCCCGGTAGTTCGGACTCCGTGCCCGCGGCTACACGCGGCACGGAGTAGGTAGTTCGAATTAGGCTTTCTAATTTGAACTACCGTTACACCTCGTTCCAGGAAAGCCTAATTCGAACTACCTACTCCGTTCCGCGTGTAGCCGCGGGCACGGAGTCCGAACTACCGGGGATTTAAAAATGGCGGCGCCCGGCAAGATGCAAATGAAGCCCGGGATATTTAAATCCCGGACTTCATTTGCAACTTCGATTGACTACATTAACCACCCTAGTTCAAACTAGGGTGGTAGTGTAGACATACCCCAATTGGTTTAAACTGCAGCAAGGGAGGTTTAGGTTGGACATTAAGAAAAACTTCCTAACTGTCAGGGTGGTTAAACACGGGAATAAATTACCTAGGGATGCTGTGGAACCTCCATCACGGAGATATTTAAGAGCAGCTTAGACAAACAACTGCTAGGAATGATCTAGATGGATACTTGGTACTGCCAGGACTACCAAGGACTGGACTTTACGACCTCTTGAGGTTCCTTCCAGTTCTATGATTTTATGAAGTTACCCTTGCCTTTGCCTGGGTACTTCAGAGCAGGGGGCCGGTGTGGGGGGTGTGCAGGAGTCAGGATAAGACCTGGGGATGTAGGGAGCTCAGAGAAGGAGGCTAGAGTAGTTGGAGGGTTTGAGAGTGAGGGTTGGGAAGTGAAGAGGGGATCATGGAAAGGAGTGGGGGGTGCAGGATTCAAGGCAGGAAGTGGAAAGGGGCTCAGTGTAGTGGGTGAGAGTGTCCACTGGCTTCTCCCCAGGTGGGGGAGAGCAGCCCAGGGCAGCGGGGACTGTGCACCCTGCCCCGCTGGCTTGTCCCTGGTGGCTAGCAGGGGCTCTCTCCCCACTGGTCCAGCTTAAGGTGGGAGGGGCTCTCTCCCTCCCCCTTAGCACCTCCCGTATATTAATTGTGGACCTAACAGTGTAATGTGGGAACCAAAACTTTTGCATTTCCTGACAGCTGAATGCTTGCAGCTGTTGCCGTAACATCGCTGCTAGTTCTTTATTTGGCTGATCAAGATGATGAGATTCAGTCTAACCCCTTTTCCTGTAACCTCGCCGGGCTCCACCACAGCGCTTTCACTGTGGCTTCCCCCTAGGAGGCTGCCCCGAGAGAGGCCCCATGGGAACCTCTCTCCTGAGAAGCACAGCAGCATTTCCTGGAAGTAGCAGTTGCTCAGAGCTCAATTCACAACAGAGTGACTGGACAGCAAGTGTGAGAAATCAGGCCGAGTGCTGGGGGAGGTAATAGAAACCTATGTGAGACAAAGCTGCTAATATTGAAACAGTTCCTAGCCAATGAGGAGTAACAGAAGGGGAGTTGTGTTATTGTGTAGCTGCAAAAACTAGGAGTCTGGTGGCACTTTGGGGCTTTGGAAATGTCACCCAAGGGAATTAGCTGTGTGGGCTGCTTCCTATTATTCAGTAATAGAAATGTAGCCATGTTAGTCTGGTGTAGCTGAAGCAAAATACAGGACTATGTAGCACTTTAAAGACTAACAAGATGGTTTATTAGATGATGAGCTTTCGTGGGCCAGACCCACTTCTTCAGAAGTTGATCTGAGGAAGTGGGTCTGGCCCACGAAAGCTCATCATCTAATAAACCATCTTGTTAGTCTTTAAAGTGCTACATAGTCCTATTATTCAGGCAGAGTAATGTAGTCATGGGTGTAGCAAAGTGGCACTCATTCAGTTAGCCTCTACCCCTAGATTTTAATGGGAGTTGGGGTGTGTCTACACAGCACAGGTATTCCAAAATAACAATGTGAGCATCTACACAGAAATTCTGTTATTTTGAAATAAATTTGAAATAACAGGTGGCTTATTCTGACTTCTGTAAACTTCATTCCATGAGGAATAACGCCTCTTCTGCAATAGCTATTTTGGAACAGCAGTAGTATGGATGCTCCACTGCTGCTATTTCAAAATAGCTCCTTCCCAGGGCCATTCAAAGTAATTCATCACCAGTGCCTCCTGGGGCTCTAAACTGAGGTAATGCATCCACATGAGGGGATCCTTCTTTGGACTCATTTTGAGGCCTTGCTGTAGTGTAGACGTGCTATTTCGAAATAAGCTATTTCAGAGTACTTCTTCTGGAATAGATTATTTCAAAATAAGCGTGCATACTTTGAATGACTCTGGGGACTAGTTACTTCGAAATAGCAGTGGAGCATCCACACTACTGCTATTTCAAAATAGCAATTTGGAAATAGGCCTTATTCCTTGTAAATTCAGGGGTTATTATTTTGAAATAATTTTGAAATAACGGGCTTGCTGTGTGGACATGCACCTTCTTATTTGAGCTCCCAAAATCCTGAGGAGTATCCAATTTACTGTCTGAAACACTGTGCATTTGTAAATTAATCCACAATCTCTTCTCTGTAGCTTTATTGAGGTCTCTATGATTTCAACATATGTGTGGTAGGCCATTATTTTTCTCAACCATGACTAGGGAACTCGTTCATTCAGATTTCTCCTTAGGTTTTTTTTTTTTTTTGTATTACATGTATTGCTTCCCTCCTTGAAAGCTCAACCTTGAGTTTATTGTGGAGTGCAAAAGGCATCTTTCTACATGAATCATAAAAGCATAGAATCATAAAAGGACTGGAAGGGACCTCGAAAGGCCATTGAATCCTCACAGTAGGACTAAGCACTGTCTAGATCAGTGATTCCCAAAGTTTTTTATGCCAGTGATCAGCAATCCCATTCACAAATGTTTGACAGACTGGGAACATTTTATCTGCATCTTCATTTATTTGCGAATATACAAATAAAATATTACCGGTCCACCTAGCCCCCACCCAGACCCTTGCTTCCCAGTGCATTACACCCTTTGACTTCCCCCCCATCCCTATGCCCCTGCCCTTTGACACTTTAACATCCTACCCCTACAGCCCATGCCAACACCCTCCTGCCCCATGACACCAACCATGCCCTCACCAATCACCCCTTTGCCCCCTCCTCATCCCCACACTCCCCAAAGTGAGGCTGCTGTCCTAGGGAGCGTGGCCATTACCGCCACATAGGCAGGTGGGACAGCCGTTGCTGGCATGTGTGTTCCCTCCTCCTTCATGCCCCTTCCCTCCCCAAGTGCGTCTTTCGCCCTTCATGGGTAGAGGGAGGAGCCCCGGGGGGAGGAGAGAAGGAGGTGTCTCCTGCTTTGCCGCCTCTTGCCACTGCCTCAGCCTCAGCGCTGCAGCTGGCAACAGTGGCTGCATGAATGGGGGGGAGCCTTCTGCTCTGTCTCTGCCACCAGTGGGAGCGGCTATTGGCAGGGTATGCGCCTCCTCCCTTCTTTGCACTCCCTCCTTCCCCAATGTGGAGGGGGGAAGAGGGAGGGAGGTGCCTGCTGCTCCGCCTCCTCCTGCTGCTGCCTGAGCAACCACAGATACCAGAGCTGAGCCACGGGGAACAGCCAGCTGTAGACCAGCGGTTGAGAATCGCGGGTCTAGATCCTCCCTGACAGGTGTCTGTCCAACCTGCTCTTACGTATCTCCAGTGATGGGGATTCCACAGGCCTCCCCAGGCAACTTATTCCAGTGTTTCACCACCCTGCCAGCTAGGAATGGATAATTGGAGGGACCTGCTTGTTTATCTGGGTCGTATGTTAACCCTGCAAGTGACCCATCCCTTAAAACAGACCAGGATATTCCTATATGACTGTCTCATAGCCAGGTTCAGTATGACATTGTACGGAGAGCACCCGGTCTAGTTTTTCACAGGTGGACAGGCCTAAAATGAGTGTCACTTTGGCATTACGATAAACAGGAGCCTGTATGTGGTATTTTTACATTTGGTTCTAGGAATGCACCTCCCTTTCACTGGTATATTCATTCCGGAATATACTTTTATATACAGTTACTTTTATTTTGGTTGGTCTTCCTTTCAGTTGTTCATAATCTTGTTCAAACACAATCATAACCTGAGCTCCTGCAACCAGTCTGAATGGAATACTTGTTTCATTCACTTTTGGAGGCAGAATCCAGTCCCTCTTTTCAGGTTTGCTTGACCCCAGTACATCTGTGTAAAACTTCTCAAACAATTTGTCTTCAGCTGAATGCACTTAACTTTTCTGCACCGGGGAGCCACTGAATTTTGCAAAATAATTATTTTCCATACATTTATGACTCAGTCTCCCAAGAGCTAAACATTGGTTTGGGCCATGGTGTGCTACACACATTTCATATAATTGTCTGTACTCAGTGTGTCTGCTAGCATTTATAGAGGGTGTTTCAACTGTTTGGTTTTATCTTTTATCTTTTCAGACTATCTTCTTTTGTACTTAGTATGGGTATGACTACATTACAGCGCTATTTCAAATTATCTAAATTCGAAATAGTTAATTTGAATTAAGCTAATTTGAAATAATGCATCTATGCAAAAAAGCAATTTTGAAATAGCATTTTGCTATTTTGAAATAGCGCATCCACACTGAGTGGACCCTGAACCAAAGTTAAGGCTGGCCTGAACCAGTGCCGACAGGGCATCAGGTTAGGACTTAGCGTGTGGGGCTGCTGCCTGAGGCTAACTGAGCTCCATGCTTAAAGGGACCCTACCTCCAACCAGGGCAGACAGTTCTCAGGGTTCCCCACTTGCTTGTCTACCTTGATGAGGGACAGCAAAGCAGTCCTGTCTTGGAGTGCCCTGAGTGCCCGCACTAGGGACACCACAGCACTCGGCCACATGGAGCCAGAGCTGCACCTGGGCATGCCAGTGCATCTCGTGGAGTCGTTGCCAAGAGCCTGGTAGCACTTGCTGCAGGCTGCCATCTGGAGGGTTCATCAGGGGGCTGTCAGGATCCAGGAGGCCCTGTGGGAGAGTGTCCACCCCGAGGAGCCCTCAGAGACTCCCCAGTGCTCCCCACCGCGGGATCATGCCCCATTCCTCCCTCACATCTTTCCACTTATCCCTCCCTAGCCCCCCTTACTGATGTCAAATAAAAGACACGTATGTTCAAAAATAGAAACTGGGTTTGCTGAACAAAACTGGGGGGAGGAATGAACCTCTGGGAAGACTGGGAAAAGGAGGTAGAAGAGGGCAAGAGGGAGGGTGGCAGAGGGGAGGGGAAAACCTGGGAGGAAGGAGCTGGAAGGAGGAAGCAAGGGGAAGAAGGGGGAGAGGAAGCTCAGGGCTCAGGGTTGGGGGCCACACCAGACCAACTTGAGTTTCATGCCAACCTGCTCCTGGGTTCATATGTGGCCTTTGGTGGCCAGGCTGGCAGCTATCCATCTAGTGCAGAGATCATGGAGGTTGGAGGCATCTCCCCAAACCTGAATAAAGTCCATGATCTCCACCCTGTCAGGCTCCTAGGAGCTGGCAGACTGCTCCTGGGGAGTGGTGGAGGGCTGGCTGCCAGTGGCTTGCTGGCTCATGTTTTGGGGCCGCTGGGTCAGAGGCTCCGGTGGCCACTGCTAGTTCTGGGCTGGCAGGCTTGAACTGGCACAGGCACTGTGGCCAGGGTGCACCCCTTTAATGGCTCTGGGGCTAGGGGAGAGGAGAGTAAGTTTTCCTAGTTGTGCCCAGAGTGGCCATCCGGGCTCCCTGGGAAGGGCTGGAGGCCCCCTATTTCGAATTAAGTGTCTACACAGCACTTAATTTGAAATAGGCATTTTGAATTTGGCATTACTCCTTGTAGAATGAGGTTTACCAAATTCAAATTAAGGGCTCTGCTATTTCAAATTAAATTTGAAATAACGGTTTGCATGTTAATTTGAAATAACAGCTGTTATTTCAAATTAACTTTGCAGTGTAGACATGCCCTATGTGAATAACTCCTTCTGGTGAATTCACCAGTAAAGTTACAGGTTTCACTGATTCTCCTGTGACATCTTGTTCCATGGTCACATACATTTTTTGCATGCATGTAAAAAAGTGTCTCCCAAAGGTCTCATTGCTTTTTGGCATGCAATGTTCCTCATATTTACTTAACATTTTGATTGGGACCTTCAATAAAATTAAAGGTGTTATAAATATCCATTGTCTCCTCCCCGAAAACATGCAAAAGATGGATGATTTCACTCTATCATTTTTCTCCTAAATACAATTCAAATCTCTGTCAGAGTTTTTTACTTATGTACTGCACCATCGCCTGACAGTCACAGACTATTTGCAGGTTGTGAAATATCCATGTTGACCTTCCTTCCCTTCTTAAGCTTGTCAAGCTGCTATTGTGCTTATAAAACACATTGAAAGGCTTTTGTTTCTCTTCTGTTTGCAGATCCATTTGCTCCCCTTTCCTCTCCTTTCAGTTTCAAACACAGGAGTTAACCTCAAAATGACTGCTGCAGTCTCCTTCTCGTTCCCATAGGATGTCTTGGGGGCCTTGTTCTACTCCAAACCACTGAGTGAGAAAGGAACAAAACTTTTATTAAAAGGAACCAGTGAGTGTCTATGGTGAACTGCTGCGTGCTGCCAGATCGTGTTTTCACCCTCGACTTCCAGGGCATGGCTCGCAATTCCTATGGTCCTTAAGCGGGAGCCTCTTTAAATAATAACCTTGTACAAACACACCTCCACACCTGCTGCCCCTGCAGTGGGAGGGAACAGATTAGGTGAGCTCAGTCTAGCTGCCTTAGCCTTGCAGGTGATCCTTGCCTCCTGATGTGTAGGAAAGTGGGGGGGAAAAGCCACTTTCCTCATTACAAACATTTCATTGAAAAAAGTTTGAAATTTGAACATTTTCACTCACCGTTCTGCTACTCCCATTCAGAGATGTTTTCAAAGCAGTGCATGGTGGTTAGGCTGGTGTTTATATAGGACCTAAAGGGCTGTTTTGCAGAGGGAGAGAGGAGCAATAAATCTACAGCCACACCCAATCCCTTTCCCTACATGGAGAAACTGCTTTCGGTTTCACCTCCTGGATTAATAGATAACTTTGGCAAAGGACAGCTCTAGCTTTACTGAAAGCAGTCACTGGCAGGGTTCAAAGGTTGCAGGCAGCCACAACCAGCACGGCCAGATACTCAGAGGGACTGGATTCTGGGCTCCAGGTAGTACATTCTGCTTCTTTAAAGTAGAGCTGTCTTATTTGGTTCTGTTGGGGGTGCTGCTCAGAGCTGGGCCAGCCCCATGCTGGTGGCTGCTGGGATTGCTTTAGCCCTCACTCTGGAGCAGAGCCATTTGGGCATTTACACACTTCAGACCCTCCCCTGGGGAAAATCTTACAGCTTTTCTTCTAGCCCAGCGGCTCAGCTCTCTGCTCCCTTTGGCTTTCTCTATCTCGCTAACTAGGCCTGCCCTGCGTTGAGTATCAATGTTTGCGTGCCAGCCCAGAGGATCGCTGGAGATCAGTGTGTTACAGGGGATGAACACACATGTGCTTCTTAAGCCTGAGTTTCTCTGCTGTGTTCATGCTGCTGCTGGTTCTTACCCAAGAGCACTTCTTGCAACTTCTGAATCCTGGTCCCAAGCCTCCTTTCTGGCTTGGCTGTATGAAGAAGTGTCTTTAGGACACGAAGGCTGCGATTTGCCCAAGTGATCCAGGGATGCTACTGTCATTGAATTTCACTGGGATTCAGGTGTCTTACTCCCCCAGACGTCACTGAAAAATCCAGATGCTGTAAATATATAGTTTTCACGTGACAGGCATGGCTTCCTAGTCACAGTCTCCCATTTTATCTTTCCCTGAGTGCAAGAATTACTTTCATTTTTAATAGCTGTCCCTCCCTCCCAGGGCTGCATGTTCTGCAGTTGAATCTTGCCTCATGAATGGTCAGTTCATTTCTTCCTGTGTGTTTCCTTCTGCTCCCTCTCCCTGATGCAGGGATCAACCCTGAATTTTCACCAGAGGCCATTAGTAGTGGTGCCAGTTCTTCTGATTTTGGTGTTTTCCTTAAATCTTTAGCTCCTGGACTCCTGTGATCATGCGAGGCTCTCAGCTGTCATAAAAAAGTAAGTTTCTAGAGCTCTTGGTTGCAGAAAAAAAGCTTGAAAATGTGAACTATGTGTGATTTAAAAGCTCAGAAGACAAAAGGTCTGAAATGCTCTTGCACTGGTCATAACAGCAGGTCTGGGTCAGTGTTATAGATTTTAGGAATAGTTAAGGTAAAGAAAAAATGTCTTTTCCTAGGAGTAGATCTCTCCCCTTTCCTTGAATGTCCTGTTGAAATGAATGAGGTGTGAATGGAGACTGAAAGGTGAGCATCTCCAGCAACAGTTGCCAGGGTAGAGAGGAGCTGGGAGCCAGATCCAAGACTGGGGCTTGGGCTGCCATTTTAAAACCAGCGTGTGACAACCCTGTGACATCCCTCCTTTTCATGTGTTTTATATGTGATGTCTCCAAACGCAGAGCCCTCTTGTGCTTCCCTTTCCAGGTGCCCTGGGATCCATGTTCCTGGTTATTGAACTGCCAGCTGCTGCTTTTTGTTGTGTTCATATCCGGGTCTTCTGAATCTGCTTTTCCGTTTCACAGCAATGGGTTTCTCAGGTCCCTGGACTACAGCCGTTCACGTGCTGTTGCTAGTGCTGGCCCTCCAGTCTGCTGAAGGTAAATTCATGGTGCTTATTATTGATATGCCCAGCAACAGTTTGTACTCATATGCTAATTTTAGAAGTTGTGAGCATATCTGAATTTGTATCTCCCTTTCCATTACCGTTCATTGCCATCCTGTTAGGAGACATAGCTGATCGCTAATCTTTCATGTTCAGGGGTAGGGGTGTATTGAACACAGGTTGAAATTACAAGCTATGACTTTGAGTTTTAGAATTTTTTTCTTGGCCCTGGTTACAGGCAGTAGAAGTGTGTGCTCTAAGTATATCAGCAGGCAGTCTGGAAAGAGACAGCCTAGAGCAAGTTGGGGTGAGTTAGGACTCTGCCTCAGGGAGCAACCTGCTTTGTCTCTCTCTGTTTTGTGGGTTCTTCTGTGCTATGATCCTGAATTCTAAGAAATAGTGCAACCTTGCAACCTTCCGTAAGAGTATTTTATGGTTTTTATCTAATCTCACTTTTGAAATGTTACACTGCTATGCAATGTAACACATGGTAATCCTGACTTATATTTAAGGAAATAGTTTGTTAATGTCATTGAATTTTTTTACTGTTAGACTAATGTAGAAGTTAAGAACTTCATAAAGTTCCCCACTGCCTCCTCTTCTTTGGAAGCTCACAGAAGGAGCAGAGCTGTTAACATTGTGGCTCAGTTCATACTGTAGTGAGTTTAATTCTCTTTGTCTGCTAGACAGCCCTTTCACGTGGTATGCTGCAGATCGAATGGTTACAATGCTCCTCTTGAATGTCTGAGCCCTTTGAGCCTCTCCCTTTCAAGGAACAGAAAGAACTATATGAGATGGAACCCATCTGGCTAGAAGGAGCCACTTAAGTGAAAAAACGATTTCAATATCCTGGATTTACTTTTATATTTTCTCTTCAGCTAGCAATTAGAAAGCCACATGCCATCTTTCTCTTACCTTTCTCTGTCTGTCTGTCTCTCTCATGCAAGCCATTAACTTTGTTTTCAGGGCCACGTTTAAAGAAAAGATGTACTCTAGTTTTCAAGGACACTGTCATATATGGAAAGTTGAAAAGATAGTAACAAGTAGACTGTTTGGGATTTTTTTTGATGAAATGTTGTTGTAAAGAAGATATTTATTGAAACTCAAACTGGTCAAGGCAAGGTGGGTGAGGTATTATCTTTCATTGAACTAACTTCTCCTTGTGAAAAAGCCAAGTTTTTTAGGTTACCCAGAGTTCTTTTTCAGGTCTCTCTTGGCAAAAGAAGTAGTCACCCTCATTACTTTTCCCTGACCTGAAGAAGAGCTTGGTGTTACCTCAAAAGCTTTTCTCTTTCACCAGGAAAAGTTGATCCAATCAAAGGTATTACCTTATCTACCTTGAATCGCTATTACGAAGGATAAAAATGGCTATAACAACATTGCATGAAACTGAAACAAAACATTTGAAAATCATCAGAATGAAACATTTAATTTTTTCCCGAAAATTTTATTTTTCCCCAATTCCAGGAGAGAGAAAAAAAAGTCAGGCTCCTAAAAATGTTCACAGGATGGTAAAACTCTTGCCTATCCAGCTCTAGTAACAAGGCATTTTGGAGCTAGAGCAAGGGGGCTCAAACTACGAGTCGTGACCCAGCACTGGGGGGTGGAATGTTGGGCACTGGGTCTCATTGCTGCAGGGTGATCAGGTGACAAATGGGGGGGATAAGGCAGCTAACTGCCTGTCCTGGCCCCCCAGACTATGCTGCACCCCAGAAGTGGCTGGCAGCAGGCCTGGCTCCTAGGTGGGGGAGAGAGTGCAGTGTCCCTGCTCTGAGCACTAGCTCCATGCTCCCATTAGCTGGGAAGCTGCTGCTGGCTGCTTCTGGGCACAGAATGGTGTGCGGTACCAGGAGAGACAGGAAGCTGCCTAAGCACCTCTGCTGCACTGCGGATTAGGAGCTGTTCAAAGTAAGTCCTTCTTACCCTAGCCATGACATCTCCCAAAGCTGGAGCCCCCTCCTACACCTCAAAGCTCCCACCCTCATTCCCATCCCAGAGCCCATACTCTAGTCCACTGTTTCTCAGCCTTTTTTTTTTTTTTATAAAAAAACCCCTTTTTAAAAAAAATCTTAAATACCCCCTTTTAAAAAATGTAAGTACAGGCAGTCCCTGAGTTACGCGGATCTGACTTATGTCAGATCCATAGTTACGAATGGGGTTTGCTCCGCATCTCCCTGGTCTGCTGGAGGCTAGCAGACCAGGGAGACGGGGAGCAAAGCCTCTGAGGACGCCGGCAGCAGGACAACCGCGGCACGTCTGGGCTGTCCGCTGCCTGCGTGCTCCGCGGCTTTGCTCCACATCTCCCTGGTCTCCACATCTCCCTGGTCTCCACATCTCCACATCTCCCTGGTAAGCTGCCCCCCCCCCCCCCAACAGACCAGGGAGATGCGGAGCAAAGCCGTGGAGGACCCGGGCGGTGGTACCGCGGTGCGTCTCGGTCCGCCGCCCACGTCTCCCTGGTCTGCTGGGGGGGGGGGGGTACAGCTAGTATGCCCCCCCCCCCCAGCAGACCAGGCTTTTCTCCGGACGCCTGTGGTAGAGCAGCTGGGGCGCTGCCGGTTGGTTCCACAGCGCTGCTCTGTGCGCTACTGCACCAACCCGGCAGCACCCCAGCTGCTCTGCCCCAGGCGTCCTGATTCAGCCGCTGCTGGTCAGTTTCAGCAGCAGCTGGATCAGGACGCCTGGGGCAGAGCAGCTGGGGTGCTGCTGGGTTGGTCCAGTAGCGCCGAGGAGCGGCTCTACTGGAGCAACCCAGCAGCACCCCAGCTGCTCTGCCCCAGGCGTCCCCAAGTCAGCCTCTGCTGAAACTGACCAGCGCTGACTGCAGGAAGCCCGAGGCAGAGTTGCTCTGCCCCGGGCTTCCTGGAATCAGCCGCTGATCAGTTTCAGCAGCAGCTGACTTGGGGAGGCCTGGGGTTCTTAAGTTGAATCTGTATGTAAGTTGGAACTGGCGTCCAGATTCAGCCTGTTGAAACTGATCAGATGCTGATTCCAGGAATCCCGGGGCAGAGCAACTCTGCCTCGGGCTTCCTGTAGTCAGCTGCTGGTCAGTTTCAGCAGCGGCTGAAGCTGGACACCAGTTCCGACTTACATACAGATTCAACTTAAGAACAAACCTACAGTCCCTATCTAATACGTAACCCGGGGACTGCCTGTACCTACAGTTTTTAGACACACAATTTGTTTCTACCATTGCAACACATTTATTTAAACAACTTAATCGTAGCTGGGTGGAGGATAACATTTTTGGGCATAAAAACTACAAAAATAATAAAACGTTGTAAAACTTAAAACAAAAATTCAGTTTTCTTAAAATTTCAATTGTTTTGATGTACCCCCCAGACTTCTCTTGAGTACCCCTGAGGGTACTCAAACCACTGGTTGAGAAAGCCTGCTCTAGTCAAATTACATTGGGTCTTGGGCATCAATAATTTTCTACAAGTGAAACCACTGAGCTAGAGTGATTCAGAGAAATGCAATACATTAATTGCCATTTAAATAGTATTCAATAGCCTTTATTTCAAATACAGTGCAACCAGTTTTGTGCAGACATTGGAGAACTAGTCTCCATTTTCAGGTCTAGCTAATTTCACTAACCAAACTTAAAGGAGAGGATGCTAGTCCAAACGGCCCACAATAGAATCTAGGGTGGAATATTTTTCACACCTAGACAAACCACGGTGAGTGTGTGGACCCATTACAAATTATGTGTCTCGTTCCCTTATAGGTAACAGCAGAGAACCTTTGATCATCCTGGAGAATTATGAGGACAATGGAATCAAAGTTGTATGCTCTTCTGAGCAGAGTGTTTCCAATGTGCAAGTGTTGTGGACAGATGGTAAAGGACACAATCTCACTGGAAACTCACATAGCTCAGATGCTGACACAGATTTGAATGATGCCAGAAGTTCTATCATTCTGAAATCAGGATCGGACAACTCCATCTCCTGCAACGTAATTGATAATGTGAGAAAGAACTCAGCCACATCTACAGTTGTAATTGCAGGTAAATGAGAACTTGAATCTGTGTCTCACCGGGGGTAAAAAACTCAAACCAAAACATGTTGTCTTAAAATGATTCCAGGCTTTTTAGATTCAACAGTTCCCAACTCCCCAAGAAATCATCTTCTTGGATCTTTTCCTTGTCTTCTTTACACAGAACCACCTTTCACAGATATCGACAAGTAAAAGTGAAATTCTGTAAGCGTACATCTACACTTGCTCCCTAGTTTGAACTAGGGATGCAAATGTAGGCGACCGAAATTGCTAATGAAGTGGGGATTTAAATGTCCCGCGCTTCATTAGCATGATCTCGCCAGCGCATTACTCCAATCAACAGCTGTTTGAAAAGTTAAAGTGCATGCCAGGATGCGTTAATTCGAACTAAACTCCTTGGTTCAAACTAACATTGCTCCTCAAAAAATGAGGAGTAACGTTAGTTTGAACCTAAGGATTTGGTTCAAACTAACGCATCCCAGCATCCACTTTCAATTTTGAAACAGCTGTTGATCAGAGTAACGTGCCGGGGAGTTCATGCTAATGAAGCACGGGATATTTAAATCCCCGCCTCATTAGCAATTTCGGTTGCCTACATTAACATCCCTGTTCAAACTAGGGAGCAAGTGTAGACATACCCTTCCTACATATGGAGTTGCTTGGTAGAAATGAATTCCGCCAGTTGGCAGCAGTATCTTTTTCTCAATTTCACTATTTAGCAGACTGATGGAGAATGCCATCTCTCTATCTCTTTCTGAAGTAAAGTGGATGAGGTAATAACTTATGGGGCCAGATTTTGTTGGTAAAAAGACAGGATATGGAGTTCATACAGCACTCTTGCAAGATACTCAGAAGGTTTCAGATGAATATAGTGTGGAACAGATTGTTTAGTATAAGAAGTTAACACATGTTGCAAGAGATGATACAAAGTGAAGAAGGCAGTAAGCACCTCCAAAATTATAGGGTGAAGGAGGATTAATGGCTTACAGATAGTTGTGATAAGCCATAAATCCAGAGTCTTTACTGAGACCAGGATTTAGGTTTAGCAAAGTTATGAATTTCAGTTCCCAGGCTTGTTTTTTGTGGGTGTTGTAAAGGTTTCCCTGAGAGGTCAGATATGGAGTCATCATCTTATGAAAAATATCCTCGTCCTTTATGATTTTTCTGAGTGAATTCATTTGGGAACATGGCAACTGTCATTTTTTCACCAACATAGTGGTTATTGAGGCTTTTAATGCTCTGGGTAAGGTACACCACAGAGGCATATGTAGGACCCATGGGTCATCATCGAAGTGGTGATATCTGTCATTCTGGCAGGGTCCGGTGATCTTTGAATTGGTATCCTTGTCTGCATGGGGAGCTTGTGCTACTTTATGTTGGTGCCCTGAGACGTGTGGAACCTTCTGATAATGAGCTTGGTGAGGCTGGGGGAGGGAGGAGTTGTTTAAAGGCATGAAGTGATGATTCAGGAAGGATTTAGTTCAAGATGATGTCTCCAATAAGCATGGGTTGTAACTATTTAAAGATATCCCTTAGTGGTTCCAGTGTGGATGAGTAGGTGATGAAAGGTGCAGTAAAAATGGTTTTGGGTTTTTTTCCCCATATTGAACTGGGTTCTCTCATGATATCTGAGTGGCCTGTTCCAGGAAGTGATCTACTTCTCTGGTTGAGTGTCATTATTTGGTGAAGGCAGATTTAAGTGTGTTATGGTGTTTACCTCAGAACATCTTTTGTGTTATCTGAACACGTGACTGTACAGAGCAGATTTGGTGTGTTTAGTGAATCTGTCAAGGTAGGTGTTGTGATCCATGTGTTTCTTGTTGGTAGTTGTCTGTAGTTGTTGAAGCTGATGTTGGTGTCTAGGAAATTCATGTGGGTGTGAGAATGTTCTAGAGAGAACAGTCTAATCTCTCTCTTGGTCTCCCTTATGACCCTCAGCATAGTCTCTCTTAATGGAATTAGGAATGCAGTATGGGCTTTCCAAAGAAGCAGTGCTCCAAAATTCCTCAGACACATTTGAAAATCTCATCCCAGAGACCCAATCCAATTCACATAGAAGTCAATGCAAACATTTTCATTAGCTTCCAAGGTTGATGATTAAGACCTTGAAGTTGGGGTTTTCAAGAGTAACACAGCACTGAGAACTCCCTTCCCATTCAGATTAATGGGAGTTTTAGCAGTAACAGTGTCGGTCAATGCTGACCTGTTTTTGAAGATTCCATCTTGAGTGTTTACAACCTTTCTCAGGATGCTACTGGAAATCTTCCTTAAGGCAACCTCTGTTTCTATGCAATGCATGAATCCACACAAATAATACACTGATGTTTGTATTTCTTACTCTCAGGGTGGCAGGGTAAGGGCCTATAGCAACTATCCACAACATCACTGAGAGCTGAATAGTCTTACAATGCAAATCTACCCCTTTGTGCAGAAGACAGTTCCCCAGTATGTCCTAGTGGGAATTAAGATCTCTGCTGCATCTTTTGAACATTTAATTTAGTGTTGTCATTTCTGAAAAGAAAGATGAATGACTTGAGAGATTAATGGACACTGATCTGCTTTGCAGATGTTTTCTTTCCTGCCACCTCCCCATGGATGGCTGCCTTCATTGTGATACTGCTGATTAGCATAGCCCTGGTTACCGCTGCCATTTACAAGCTGAAAAGTAAGTTTTCCTACTTGTATTATTTCAGCAAATGCTAAAGAGTCTAAACAGTGTGATATGAAAGAGCTTGGATTGAAGTTGTGGCTCATTCCTGTGTACCACCTATACCTCATGCATACCATCCAAAATTGTACAATGAGGCAGTTTGGGCTAGATTCATAATGGACTTTCAGGTGCTTGGCTAATCAATGGGATTCACAAAGTGCGAATGAGGTGCCCAGGCTCCCTATACCATGAGGCTGTGTCTAGACTACGTGGGTTTTTATCAGAAAAAGATAAGCAAATTGCAAATCACAATTTATGTATCTTTTTCTACTTCTTTTTCCGGAAGTGGCTTTTCCAACACTGGGCCAAATGTCAGAAACCCCCCCTTTTTTTGGCACTTCCCTTCTTCCTCATAAAATGAGGTTTACAGGGATGCTGATAAAACGTGTCTGCTTTTCTGATTTTTTTTTTTTTTTTGGAAGAGCTGACATGTTCCATGGACACAGCCGAGTTTTTCTGGGAGACTTCTCAAGAGAAGAGGATAGCACAAGATGACTTTGACCACCATGTTGTTGTTTTTTAATTAGATTTAGACAATGATAATACATGAGAACAGAGAGGTATAGGCAGCCTCTTGGCACACAGATGTCATGCAATCTGTAGAAAAGGATGAAACAACTACAAATGAGATATTACTTGTTACTATATTGTAAACCCCAACCTTTCTTCACATCTAGTGACACTGAACACAGTTTTGTGCACTAGGAAATGGGCTGAGTGGGAACACTGATTTCAGCTAGCTTATTAAACACCTACCACATTCACCACTGGTCTGCATCTAGATATGGTGTCCTTTATCTCAGTGTGACAGGTTTAATTTCTGAGTTGCCATGATTTTTGAGCACTAGTTTTAATGATTCATGTAGATCATATCTGACTTATGTGCTGATTACTTGAGAAATCCCACATTTCCAGTCCTGTGCTTTCAAACATGACACCTGTGAAGCATACCAAGTTATACTGTGAAGTTAAATATTCTCCTTTAAAAGGAAGAAAAAGCAATCTTCTTATTTATGTATTTATTTATTTATTTATTTATTTGCTTTTTCAGAAAATAATGAGACAACTGCTCTTGCTGGTAAGTCTCAATAAATATAATATTTACCTATCTCCATTTATTATGTAAATATTAAGCGCTACTGGTTACTTGAACAGTATAAATCCTGGGGCTGAATTTCCTTTTAAATTTTTTTTATCCAATTGATACTCTCACTTTGCAGTGGTGGGCTCTGAAAATTTAACATTTGTTCTAAAATACCTGCAAGAAGCAGTTCCAAAACTGGGTTCTGATAATAGTTGCAGGGCCGTTGTTAATGGTCCACAGAGAACAGACTAGTTGGCTCTCCTCCTTGTTCCTAGCTGCTAAACTGTATTAAAAGACAGATACAAATACACAAAATATCTCCCTAATCGTACTTTCCATAGAAATTGATACCGAGGTTGTGACAAGGGTATTACTTAATATTTCATGGGTGGGGGAGTTTGTGCTACTCTGAAAGGGAAGAAAGATGTTCATGGGACATGCTCTCAAGCAAGAAGTTGTCCATGGTAGGTTGGTCAAACCCCTTTTTTAATTAAACAATTTTTTCAGAAATTATAAATGATTTCAAAGACAATATATAATGCATAGAAATGGCAGCTGGCACCACAGGAGGAATGTGTGATCAGCACCGCCACACTCCAGGTGGAATGAGCAATTGGTGCCCGTGCCTCTACAGCCCTCAATGGCATGACGTCGTCACTGGACGCCCCGTTTAATGCGGCGCCCTAGGCAACGGCCGAGTCAGCCTATATACATGGGCCACCCCTGAGTGTACCTAAACTATTGCTGACAGGTGTTTGTCTAAGCTGTTCTTCAAATTCTCTAATCAGGGGATTCCACTGCCCCTCTGGATGACCTGAGTCAGTGTTGAACTATTGTGAGAATTAGAAAATAATTCCTAATATCTAGCCTAGACCTACAAGATGATTGCTTTCTGATTTATCTTAATGGACACAGACAGCAATTGATCACTATTCTCCTTATAACAATCTTTTAAAGACTGTTAATCTCCATTAGCTTCTCTTACCTAGTCTAAACTCGTGCCTTTCTTTAAACCTTTCCTTGTATGTCATATGGAAAAAGGAGGCTGGATTAAGATTGCTCTTGCTTTCTTTTAATGTAATTTGAATGTAATATTTATATATTTTTGAAACTAGCTATTAATTCACTGATAATTATCTTTGAGATTTGTAATATATTTCTTTTTGTATGCAGTAAATGACAAGAAATGCATCGAAGACGGTAGCTATAAAATACTATACATATCCTTTTGATAATATTCCTTTATGTCTATCAGATCTAGTGAACCATAGTATCTGACAAATGCAAATTTTAATTTACTCATCAACCAGTCCAGATTTTTCTGAGCATAGCTCATAAAACAGAATATCTGTTTTACAACTTAATTGGGGATTGAGGTGTCTATAAAATGGAACATGTCAAAATGACAGTCCATCCAGTGCATAAGTTGCAGTGTGGGGTACATCAGTGCTTTCTGCTTGACTGTCTCACCATTCAAAGCAATTTCCTGTGCAATTACAGCACCAAGATATAAAGGAATATCAACATGTTCCTCACTGATATCACATTTGTTATGGTTTTTTTTTCTTAATTGGGAAAAATGGTTTGTATAATTAATAATTCACAAGATTGGTGACTGTAAAATTGAGGTTCCACTCTATGTGAAAATAGATGCCAGATATTTCAAATGAAGAACTTGCAATTTATGAAAGTCCTCTGTCTACAATTGGTATTTGGCAATCATGCACCTAGAGGGAGTGATGAGCATGATCAAGGAAGAAGTAGAAGGGATATCAGTGCACAGGATGAGAATTAACAACTTGAGGTTTGTGGATGATATACTTACCATTGAGGAAGATGAAGAAAAGCTAGTGAGAACAGTGCAGGCACAAAATGAGGAAGGGAAGTGGTATGGACTAATTATGAATATCCATAAAATGAAGACTGGTATTTGGAGATAAATAAATAGGAAGGAAGATCAGTGTAGTTGGGATTGAACTAGAGAATGTAGAGAAGTTCACATATTTGGGAAGCAACATGATGTATGATCTAGACATCTAGACTGTAAAAAGGAAATAGCGACTAGAATTGCAAAAGCAAGAGTGAGTTTGAAGGTGATGGATAAGATCTGGAAAAGTAAAGCAATTAACTTGGGAACGAAGCTGAGAGTCTCAAACGCATGTATTTAGCAGCAAATTGTATGGATGTGAGACATGGGTGATAATGAAAGATTCAAAGAGAAGTATATTGGCATTCAAGAGGAGTTTGTCATAGAAAGATCCTGAGAATAAGATGGATGCAGAAGGTCATCAATGAGGAATTATATAGGAAAGTACAGCCAAAAGAGAACCTACTGCAGAAAGCTATACAAGGGAAGTTACAGCTATTCGGGCATATCTGCAGAATGAACAACAAGCAAGAAGTTAAGACCTTGGTATTCAGCATAATGGATTGTCTGAATGGGAGAGGCAGACCTCACAGAGAATGGGTAGATGATATAGTAGATTGGTGTGGAGCTAGTCTACAGAAACTAAGCCACTCCTCACTGGACAAGGAAAGATGGAAGAAAATAGTGAAGGAGGCTTTGGACACCAACGGGCATTGAGCCCATGATTGTTGACAATTATGATGATACAGTGTTTGAGTTAGATCCACTCAAGTCATGCTGTTCTGTTTATATTTGAAAACTCATTAAGCAAAGCTTTTTAGAAAGCTTGATTAGGTGTGATATATGTCTAACCGCGTAGTGCTGTCCATCTCTGAAGTTTTGCATAAGTTTTAAACATGGGCAAAGATTTTAAACATGATCAAATTGAACAAGATCCCTAGTTTTTGTCAACTATTTGCACATATGACCAGCTGGCATGAGACCAGCTCTGAGATCTGTGTCTGGTTTTTATGTATATATTTTCTACCTGCCGTCGATATCTGCTGGATTTTCAAAATACCAATTGCTGGATGTTACATGGATTGGAAAAAAATATTAGTCCAAGTCCCAAAAGTTGGGATCATTGTCAGTGCTGAATTACCATCAAATCAGGGATATGGACAAAGGGTTTTGATTGTTAGAAAGGTAAAATGTGTGTGCTCCAGCCCCACGGTGTAACGGTGTCTGTGTGTGGGGGGGAAAGGGTGTGTAGAGTGCCTGTACAGGCTCTCTAATGCTTGGGAGGGAGTCCCAAGCCTCAAAGGTCAGATCTAAGCAAGCCAGGGGCTACAGGTTCCCCACCTCTGCCTTAAGATACCAGATCCTCAAAAGGTCCAAAATGGTGCAGCTCCATTGTGAAGTTATGTCAATTTACTCTAATAATGGAGCTATATAGATGTACACCCACTGAAAATCTGACCTCTAGCATTAAATTCAAATAGTGCCCATCTAGGTGTAAATAAAATATTCCTAACATTTAATTTACACCGTTTTAAATAGAAATATTGGAGGCATCTGATAAAAGCCTCCGAACTAAATAATATGAAAATGTTTTCCTGCTGTAATACTAAGATATGTTTTCTTTCAGAAATATTGAGGCTCAAAAAAGAAGAGGGTAAGAATGTATTTTAGCTTCATTAGAATAATAGAAATCCTAGGGCTGGAAGAGACATCAGGAGTCATTGAGTCCAGCCCCCTGCCCAAAGCAGGACCAACCCCAACTCGATCATCCCAGCCAGGGCTTTGTCCAGCTAGGACTTAAAAAACTCTAGGGATGGAGATTACACCCCCTCCTTAGGGAACCCATCCCAGTGCTTCACCACTCTTCTAGGGAAATAGTTTTTCCTAATATCCAACCAAGACCTCCCCCACTCTAATTTGAGACCATTGCTCCTTGTTCTGCATCCGTCACTACTGAGAACAGCCTTTTTCCATCCTCTTTGGAACCTCCCTTCAGGAAGTGGAAGGCTGCTATCAAATCCACCCTCACTCTTCTCTTCTGCAAACTAAACAAACCCAAATCCCCCAGCCTCTCCTCATCAGTCATATGCTCCAGCCCCCTAATCATTTTAGTTGGCCTCTGTTGGACCCCCTCCAATGCATCCACATCCTTTTTGTAGTGGGATCCTCAAAATTGGATGCAATAGTCCAGATGTGGCCTCACAAGTGCTGAATAATTATTTACTCTACTAGGTAGGTGTATGCTTTGCCAGCAGTAGTCAACATGTCCAAGACCAAATATTATAACATCAATATACAGAGGCTCCAGTTAAGAGTGAGACAGTTGTTACATTCTAGGGTTTTTTCAACAGACCCAAAGGGAGTAGGACACCCAGTCAGGGATTTTCAAAAATTAATCCAAGGTTAATTAGGAGCAAAAGCCCCACTGGCTTCTCTTGAGATCTGTGCTAAATTGCTCAAGCTCAGATCCCCAAAGGTATTTAGGCTCCTAATTTCCATTGGACTGTAGGCATTTTTTAATCTTCTCATGTCTACCATTTCAATGGGAATTGGACATCTAACTCTTTAAAAAGTGTCTTTTCACAATCCCAGTGAAATCCTTCCCACAAAATGCCAGCTGAATTTGAATTTCTTATGCTTGGTGATAGCATTTGAAATGTTGAATCCTACTCTCACCCAGCTCAGCTACCTTCCCGTTTAAACTATAGGGTTACGTCTACACTGCAGGTTTCCTGTACAAGAACTGTTTTGCACAAGAGTTCTTGTGCAAAAGGTGTTCCACAAGAGCACGTCCACACTGCCATGTGCTTTTGTGGAAGAGATGTGCTTTTGTGCAAGAGTGTCCATGGCAGTGTGGATGCTCTCTTGCACAAGAAAGCTCTGATGGCCATTTTAGCATCTTGCGCAAGAAAATCATGTTGCCTGTGTACATTGCCTTCTTGTGGAAGAGCTCTTGTGCAAGAAGGCTTATTTCTCATTAGGAGAGGAATAACCTTTCCAGAAGAAGCCCTGTTTTCTGATGCTGTACTGTAAATTTACTTGTGCAAGAACGCATATGCAGTGTAGACAACTGGCAAGGTTTTATGCAAGTGTTCTTGCGCAAAAAGCCTACAGTGTAGACCTAGCCTAGGAGTGTGTCTACGTATCCGGGCTTAACTAAACATAAACAACGCAAGTTGAGCTATTGCAGTTTGTGTAGTTTATTTTGAAATTGGGAGCATCTACACAACACTTATTCCGAAATAGAGCACTCTTCCCCAGAAATTCCCTTACTCCTTGTACAATAAAGGGCTGTGTCTACATTGGCACCCTTTTCCGGAAAAGGGATGCTAATGAGACACTTCGGAATTGCAAATGCCGCAGGGATTTAAATTTTCCCCACGGCATTTGCATGAACATGGCTGCCGCTTTTTTACGGCTCGGGGCTTTGCCGGAAAAAAGCGCCAGTTTAGATGGGGATCTTTCAGAAAATAAAGCCTTTTCCGGAAGATCCCTTATTCCTCTTAAAATCAGGAATAAGGGATCTTCCGGAAAAGGCTTTATTTTCCGAAAGATCCCCGTCTAGACTGGCGCTTTTTTCTGGCAAAGCCCCGAGCCGTAAAAAAGCGGCAGCCATGTTCATGCAAATGCCGTGGGGAAAATTTAAATCCCCGCGGCATTTGCAATTCCAAAGTGTCTCATTAGCATCCCTTTTCCGGAAAAGGGTGCCAATGTAGACACAGCCTAAGGGTTACAATAGTCAGAGTAAGAAGCCCTCCAGCTTGACAGTATTTTGACATTATTTATTGAAATAACTTCCCAGTGTATAGAAGCAAACTATGTTATTTTGAAATAATGTTGCTGTGTAGACATACCCCAGGAGATGTATAATGATTTAAAGCCAAACAAACCTGCCTGTGTCACTTGGGTCCCATATATATTAGAGGTAAGTTTTTTCAAAACCACTTAAAACAGGGTTGGTGAAACTGTTTTGGGTTGGGAGCCACAGAAAAATTAATTGGGGATGGCACACAAGTGAGAAGCAAAAAACAAAAACAAAAACAAAACCCTCCCTGTGGCACCCAACTAAGAAGGTGAAAGACACTCCCCACATTTCTCTGTCATACCAGAGAGCCTCGGGGGGCCCAGTCTAATAGATTTTGTGTCCTCCAGCCCCGCAGTGGGTCAATGGGGCAACTGGAGCACCAACATGTGCTCTCCACTGACTGGGGGGGGCCCTGAATATTGAGGGCCGGATCTAGGCAAGCTGAGGGCCACATCTGGCCGCTGGGCCTGAAGTTTCCCATCACTGACTTAAAAGATGTAGAGGTAAAAGTTCCATTGAGAAATCTCCACTGACATTAATTATATAAAAAAGAAATGATGTGTGACTACGCAAAATGGCCGACCCATTAGAAACCAAGCTCCATACTGGGTTCAGGAACAGGTCTGTGCAGCAGGGCAGTAGACCAATGCTAGATGGATATTAGCGTACTCACCTTTGCTCAGCCTCTGAACAACCCCAGGCCCACAGTCAAAAAGCCTTATCTATGCACCACTTCTTCCCCAACATCATTTAGCTCTCCCCCAAAATGTTAAAATTGGAAACTAAATCCTTGCCTGAGTCTGGGGTGCCCTCTAACTTGGAGGTTCATCAAGGGAACAGCTGGCTCTGTAGCAAACAGAAGGCTCCAGATCGTTAATTGCTTGGGTTCCAGTTCTGACCATCTTCTCAGCCCTTCATGTCCTTTGTTAACAGAACTGGTTGGGAGTTTTCCAGTGAAGTGTTTTTTAATTGAAAAATGCTGATTCATTAAAAGCAAAACTTTTCATTGAACTGTGTCAGTTTTGACAAAGTTTTAGTTGAGAGGTTCCTCAAATCCAACATGCAATTTCTGGAGGAAACCCCAGAGAAATCCCATGGTCAGTAGCCTGGTGGTTAGAGAACTCATCTGGCATGAAATAGGCAGAACACAGACTGGACACTGTATTTGTTGCATCCTATTAGAGGGCCCTAACGGCTAGGCAGTTGGCTACCATAGAGTGAGTTTATGTGTAGATGTGTGTGTGTGAAATCTCAACAGGCTTAGGCTTTCTCTCCAACAGAATGTGAAAGTTTTTAAAATCTTGAAAATTCTCACAGGATTTCCCACTCAGCCCTACTTGCCAATAATTGGAGTGAGGACACAGTGGGAGAAGGCAAAGAAAAGGCTGAAATCCAATTTTTCAGGAACTGCAGCTTCCCCGATAGTTTTCAGCAGTTCTACTGGCTTCTTTTGACCTAGACTAATTCAGTTCTGATGGACTTGGAAAATAAACCAAAAGAGGCCTAGATCTGAGCTCTTTTGAGGATGATGTGTGTGTCTGGCTGGAATAAAGAATGTGAGGACTGTGTCAGTGTAGCTAGAGGAATCATTAGCAAATTAATAGTGAGAACTGTCAGGGCACTATTTCTAAGGAAAAATTTATTTCATTTTTCTCTGCAAAAGCTTGCATTCCCCCCTTTCCCTCCCCCTCCCCCTCCCCCCAACGGATGTATTGCTTGCAAATGTTACAGAAAGATGGGGAAATTGACAGCTCAAAGATGATGTAAAATGCTTAAAGGCCTGTATATCACTCTGAATCTGAAGGCTGAAATTTTCAATCAGCCTGTGGTGTTCGGATGCCTGATTTAATTTTAATGAGATTTAGGCATCCACATTCCATAGGCATATTTGCAAACCTCTGTCAAAATGTTTCCACTGTCATATCTCTGAGTTTGAGGTCTAATATAACCTCTGTCTTGTTACTCTTCAGTAACCTCTTCCTTTTATTTTGCAGAGGATCAGAAGGAAAAAGCTCAAAGAGGTAATTCCATCTCTTACCATTGCATATTTAAACCATCTTGTTAGTCTTTAAAGTGCTACATAGTCCTGCATTTTGCTTCAGCTACACCAGCTAACACGGCTACTTTTCTATTACTAAAATTAGAGTTTTCTTTCCATCTTGGGCATGGAGGCTTCTTTTGAACTGGTGTAACTATCTTTTTTTGGACTCTGTAAGCTCAAAAGCTTGATTCGTCAACAGAAGTTGATCTAATAAAAGATATTACCTCACCACTTTGCCTCTGACCAAAACAGCTACACCAAGGCTTTGTCTATACTGCGAGTTTTTGCATCACAAAATATGCTAATGAAAGACTCATTACCATGAGTCATGATATCATTAGCATATTTTCTGCTGTTTCTTTTTATAGAAGGGGTTTTTGTGCAAAAAGAAGCAGTGTAGCCACTTCCATTTTGTGCAAAACCCCCGTTTTTATGCCCGGAGCGGCATAAGGATCTTGCACAAAACAGGGGTTTTGCAAAACTCTGCTTCTTTTTGAGCAAAAAACCTTTGTACAAAAAGAAATGGCAGAAAAATGCTAATGATATCACGACTCATGCTAATGAGTTCCTCATTAGCATATTTTCTGCTGCAAAAACTCGCAGTGTAGACATAGCCCAACAGTGCAAACTAAGAAAATAAGGTTATTATACACACAGGAGCAGCTCGAGGAGAGCTGCTGGCAACTGGCATCGTAGGCAGAATGCGTGATCGACGCCCCTTCCTCCATAGCCCTCAATGGCATGACATCATCATTGGGCGCCGCGTTTAACGCGGCACCCTAGGCAACTGCTGAGCTTGCCTGCATCCACGGGCCGCCCCTGTATACACAAATGATGATCAGAGAGATAGATAAAAATTTTAGAATGCTTTGGTTTTTATAAAAAAAAAGAGCAGAAAATACTGATGAAAATGTTAATCACAATTTTTGGGGGGCGACAGGGGAGCATTGCAAAAAATCCTGATGAGATCAATTATGATTTCCAACAAAAATCATTTACATTTTATGTTTTGAAAAATGAAAATCTACACAATTGTTCTGACTATTTTCACCACCTCCAGCTGAGACCCACAATAAATAAGAAAATGTAATCTGAAGATATCATTTTCTAGTTCTCAAGAGCCAAATAATAACTCAAACACTTAGCGCCAATAGAAGGGAATCACTTACCAGATAAATTGCACTTAGTGCACATATCAGAAAGGGAGTGTCTGAAAAAAGCAGCACAGCATATAACTCCATATGCTAGGGTTTTCTGCCTATAACTGCAGTTTATACCTATGTTAGCTGAATCTATGTATTCTGCAAACCGATGTAAGTACAGAACTAGAGCAAGCATTTGAGAGAGACAAATATCTGTCAAATGTTGGTTTCTACTCACAGATGAATGCATTCTGCACTCCCACAAACTCACCTCCGCAATGTATGTCTGTTATATTAAAATTTTCTGTTTACTTAGGTTCACAGTCTGACTTCTTTTTTGGTTAAAATTTAATTTTGTTTTCTTGCAGAAATTCAGAAAATAGAAGAAAAGTATAGTGAGTATTTCACTGGAATAGTTTCAATTAGCTCTAGTCTTTAGCATCTTCAACCAACTCTAATCTTTAACATCGTCCTGGTAATAAATTCATCCTAGCCATCTGGCCACTTAGGGGATAGCTAGCTCCCTTGTTCGTCATTTTTTCCCCCTGTTTTCCTTCTCTGTAGTCTTAGATTCCAAGGCCAGAAGGGATCATTGTGCTTTTCTTGTCTGACCACCAGAGCATAACATAGTCCAGAAACCTTTTCTCAAATCCATATAGCTTTTAGCTCTTTTTCCATAAGTGAGGAAATACAGTTAAAAATACACTATGTCAAAAATTCTGAATTTTAAAGCATGTAAATCAGTATGTCAAATCCAAACAAATCCAGGATTAGATTTAAAAATACATATTTACTCTGTAAAGATGAGATAGGTACGTAGGCACTTCTGAAAATGCTGCTAGGAGCCTCACTCTCATTGAAACCAATGGGAATTTGACATCTAACCTCTTTTTCAAAATCCAATCCTTCTATCTAGCTGCAGTGTTTAATACAATTACAAATCTGACTCCCACTCTCTTATACATTATTTTCACTTAGGTAATCTCCCATTGTTTAAATGCAGCATGAATTTAAAAATTTAGCTACATTTTTGTGCATAGTTTAGTTTGTATGAAGAAGATACTGAACATAATATAGTAGAGGTCCTATTGCAGCTCATATGGCAAAAAGACAAACATATAGGGTATGTCTACACTTGCACCCTAGTTTGGACTAGGGATGCAAATGCAGGCATTCAAAATTGCTAATGAAGCAGGGATTTAAATATCCCGTGCTTCATTAGCAAGACCTCGCCAGCGCTCTAGTTCAAATCACAGCTGATTCGAACTGGGAAGTGTGCGCCAGGACTCATTAGTTCAAACCAAACCCCTCCTCAGTAACGTTAGTTCGAACCAAGAAGTTTGGTTCAAACTAATGTGTCCCAGCACGCATGTCCCAGTTCTAATCAGCTGTGATTCAAACTAGCGCACCGGCAAGATATTGCTAATGAAGCGTGGGATATTTAAATCCCCGCTTCATTAGCAATTTTGAAAGCCTGCATTTGCATCCCTAGTCCGAACTAGGGTGCAAGTGTAGACTTACCGTAAGATCCAACCCTGCAAAGATTTAGACAGATGATGAAATTTGTATTTAACACTATGGAATAACTCACAGCAACTATATTGAAGCATGGATTTAGATTTTTGCAGGTTTGGGTTCTTAGAAACTGATCCTTACAGAGCTGTGTAAGGGGGACAGATTTCCTACAATACAGAATTAACAGAGGAATAATGCACATGTATAATATAGTAATCTTTTTCTATTTCAGAAAAAGCCATGGATGAGCTGGGTGAGTTGAAAGGCCATGATTAATATTACACTTTGTCTAGTCATCTGCTGCATGGATGAATATAATTTGTTGGGGGAAAGTCAACATGGTTTCTGTAAAGGGAAATCATGCGTTACTAATCTGGAAGTATTTCACCTAGAGTTCTTTGAGGGGGTCAACAAACATGTGGACAAGGGAAATCCAATGGATAGAGTGTACTTAGATTTCCAGAAAGCCTTTGACAAAATCTCTCACCAACAACTCTTAAGTAAAATAAGCTGTCATGGGATAAGAGAGAAGGTCCTTTCATGGATTGATAACTTGTTAAAAGACAGGAAACAAAGGGTAGGAATAAATGGTAAGTTTTCTGAGTAGAGAAAGGTAACTAGTGGGGTTCCCCAAGGGTCTGTTCCGGGACTCATCCTATTCAACTTATTTATGGATGATCTAGAGAAAGGGGTAAACAGTGAAGTGGCAAAATTTGCAGATGATACCAAACTGCTCAAGATAGTTAAGACCAAAGCAGACTGTGAAGAGATTAAAAAAGATCTCACCAAAGTAAGCAATTGGGCAACAAAATGGCAAATGAAATTTAATGTGGATAAATGGAAAGTAATGCATATTGGAAAAATAATCCCAACTATATATGGGGGGATATGTCTACACTACCACCCTAGTTCGAACTAGGGTGGTTAATGTAGGCAACCGAAGTTGCAAATGAAGCCCGGGATATTTAAATCCCGGGCTTCATTTGCAACTTCGGTTGCCTACATTAACCACCCTATTTCGAACTAGGGTGGTAGTGTAGACATACCCATGGGGACTAATTTGCCAAAAAGTACTCAAGAGAGAGAGCTTGGAGTCATTGTGGATAGTTCTCTGAAAACATCCACTCAGTATACACCTGTAGAGAAAAAAGCAAATAGAATGTTTGGAATCATTTAAAAAGGTATCAAGAGTGCAACAGAAAATATCGTATTACCTCTATATAAAACCATTGTACACCTACATATTGAATACTGCATTCAGATGTGGTCGCCTCATCTCAAAAAAGATATATTGGCATTGGAAAAGGTTCAGAAAAGGGCAACAACAATGATTAGGGGTTTGAAATGGGTCCCATATGAAGAGAGATTTAAAAGACTTGGACTTTTCAGCTTAGAAAAGAGAAGACTAAGTGGGGATATTATAGAAGTCTATAAAACCATGACTGGTATGGAAAAAGTGAATAAGGAAAAGTTATTTACTTATTCCCACAATAAAAGTACTAGGGGTCAACAAATGAAATTAATAGGCTGCAGGTTTAAAACAAACAAAAGGAAATTTTTCTTCACTCAGCGCACAGTCAACTAGTGGAACTCCTTGCCAGAGGATGTGGTGAAGGCTAGAACTTTAACAGGGTTCAAAAAAGAGCTAGATAGATTCATGGAGGTTAGGTACATCAATAACTAAAAAACAGGATGGGTAGGAATGGTATCCCTAGCTTCTGTTTCCCTGGAGGTGAGTGACGGGGAGGGATCACATGAGTATTATCTGTTGTGATCACTCCCTCTGGGGTACCTGGCATTGGCCACTATCAGAAGACAGGATACTGGGCTAGAAGGCCCTTTGGTCTGACCCATTATGGCCGTTCTTATGTTCTTATTATTTGAATTTAAAATAAGATATATGCTATATATGAAATTCTGAATTCTCTTTATTTTGTTGTAGACTTCAGGAGGGCTCGTAGCAATGCAGGTAATTTGCCTTTTATCTGGAATTATATCCAAGTTATTTTCTGAAGTTTAATATTTGATTAAATATTTAAGATGTCCTGAGATCTGAAAGGAGAAGTAAACCCCCCCCACCCCCCTAAAAATGTGTCTACTCAACAGCCCTGAAAGGCAATGTGACTGGGATTTGATTAGCCACCTCGCTGCAGAAGAAAGGAACAATATTTGTTGATAAAAGAATTGGTGACTGTGTCTGAAAATAACTTTTGGACATGCAGTAAAATGTAGTTTCCAATCTACTGAAATGATTGACAAATTGATATTGAGTTAGCTGAAGAATTTCAATTGTATTGAAAAAGTCAAAATGTTTCATTTCAGTCTGAAAAACATGTGTACATGTTCAGGCATTTTGACAGAAACAAAGGAAAGGGGGACTAGAGTCACCAAATGGCTAAAGGAGAAAAGCCTGGTGCCTCTCTTATGCCATGTCTTCACTCAGCGGAAGACTGACGCTGCTGTGATCAATCTTCCAAAGTTCGCTTTAGCGGGTCTAGTTAAGACCTGCTAAATTGAACTAGGAGGGTGCCCCCATTGGTGCTAGTACTACCACTCCTGTGAGGAGTAAAGAAAGCCTCCAAAAGCACTTGCTCCCATCAGCTTCCATTGTGGGGATGGCAGGGAAACACGAAACAAAGTATGTCAACTTCAGCTATGTAATTAACTCGAAATATGTTAATTAACTTATTAATTAACTTTCAATTGCGTAGCTTATTTTGAAATTGGGAGCTTTTACACAGCACTTATTTTGAAATAGGGCACTCTTTCTTTGACTTCTTTACTCCTCCTACAATGAGGGTTACAGGAGTCAGAGTAAGAAGTCCTCCACCTTGACAGTATTTCAACATTATTTTGAAATAACTGCTGGCTGTGTAGACCAGTGTTTCCCAATTTTATTTGGCCACTTTCACTTTGTGGAACCCCAGGGTTCTGCAGAGCACTGTTTGGGAAACACTGGTGTAGACGTACGCTGTGCCTACACTGGCCCCTTCTTCGGAATAGCCATGCTAATTTAGAACTTTGGAATAGGGAAATGCGCGGGGGATTTAAATATCCTCCGCGGGATTTAAATAAACATGGCCGCCGCTTTTTTTCCGGCTTGGGGAAAAGCCGGAAAAGAGCATCCAGACTTGCGCAATCCTCCGGAATAAAGCCCTATTCCAGAGGATCTCTTATTCCTACTTTCAAGTCTGGATGCTCTTTTCCGGCTTTTCCCGAAGCCGGAAAAAAAGCAGCAGCCATGTTTATTTAAATCCCGCGGGGGATATTTAAATCCCCCGCGCATTTCCCTATTCCAAAGTTCTAAATTAGCATGGCTATTCCGAAGAAGGGGCCAGTGTAGACGTAGCCTACAAGAAAAGCCATAGTGTTCTAAAGGAATGGAGAAATTTCAAAAGATTCTGCAGGAAAAATTGATTTAGCCATGCAACTTCTCTTGAATGTAATGGGTGCTAACACATTACTCCTGCTGCCATTACTCGCCTGATCCATGGATATCAATAAAGTTAATTACACGTGTAATAGCAGGGGCACTGGACACTAAGAACCTTCTTCACACTGGTAATCCATAGTCATACATGAGGACAATGGATAGTTAATGGGCCAGAGAAGGAGAGTGGGAGTAGCTAGAGCCTAGTAATTAAGAACTAGGAGTCCCAAGTTAAAGTCCCTCACCCAATTACTTGTTAATTATTTATAAAACATGGAACAGCTTTAAAAAGGAGAGACTGAAGCCACATTTCAAAGCCCAGTACAGGTTGTGCTTTCCTCTAAAATGGGGGACCCAAACATGCATCTATTCTCTTCAACAAGCCATAGTGTGACAGCACAGTTCATAGAATTATAGAATCATAGAATCCGAGAGCTGGAAGAGACCTCACAAGACCATTGAGTCCAGTCTCCTGCCCTAAGCAGGACCAATCAC
Source organism: Pelodiscus sinensis (assembly GCF_052426305.1). Lineage (NCBI taxonomy): Eukaryota > Metazoa > Chordata > Testudines > Trionychidae > Pelodiscus > Pelodiscus sinensis. Next base: position 12,537,986 of record NC_143069.1, on the reverse strand, counting down.
AATTAATCATCCCATATTAACATTGCTTATTTATTTTATTCATTTTCTTGGAAGCCATTGTCTCTAGATATCTTATGTCACAGTTCAGGGCTTCTGTACTTGTATGCCCTCTGCATTGTCCCTTATAGACACCTTCTATAAGCTTCTTAACACCATGCTTGTACAGAGACCCATGTCTCTGTCCTGAACAGAGATTTTAGAGGCTTCACAGCTCCCTGCCTACACTTGCCATGCCCAGCAAGTCAGAGCCCCTGAATAAACCAGCATCTGCACTTTAAAGAGAAAGCAGACTCTATAAACAGCTGTAATTGCTCAAAGCCACATGTTATCACACACCTCTTTTTAAGGGTATGTCTATACTGCACCCTTAGCTCAAAATAAGATAAGCAATTTGCACCATGCAAATTGTGTATCTTATTTTGTTTCCTTTTCAAAATAGGCTATTTAGAAATGTGGCACATCCACGCATCGTCAGATTTTAAAATAAATCACTATTTTGAGATATCCCTTATTCCTCATGGAATGAGATTTACAGGGATGCTGAAATAGCACGTCCTCTATATTTTGAAATAGTAGACATGTTCAAAAGATGTGGGGTAGCTATTTCAGAATACCGCAGGCTAATAAGCTTACTGACAGCCTCAGTCTTTGATTGATGATCAGTCATTCAAAAAGCACAGGTATTTTCTTGCAATTATAAATTCATAGCAACCTTAATTCAGAACTAGCACCTCCATAACTTTCCTTCATACTCTATGGGCCTTTGATCTTAAGTCTCTGGGACCAAGTAGCCAGCAGATAATGATATCACACTACCAAGCCTATCATTTTGAATCAACAGACCACTTATTCTGAAATCTGTACTCCTGCTTTCCTCGGGGAATAAAGCTAATTTCAAAACAGTTAGTTCAAAATAACATTTGTGTGGACACTCTGGTCTCACTGTTTTGAAATAACTACTCTCCAGAGTAATTCAAATTAATTACTCCCCAGTGCTTCCTGGGGCTCTAAGTTGAGGTAGTTCATCCACATTAATAGAACCTACCTCAGACTAATTTTGAGGCTTCCCTGCAGTGGGGATATGCAATTTTGATTTTGTAAAATTGGGAAATTGTATTTACTACTTCACATAACACAAGAATCAAGGTCATCCAATGACATTAATAGGCAACAGACTGAAAAGAAACAAAAGGAAGTATTTCTTCACACAATGCACAGTCAACCTATGAAACTCATTGCCACGTCTACTGTGTATGCCAAAACTGTAACAGGGTTAAAAAAAATCTAGATAATTTAATGGAAGATAGGTCTGTCAATGGCTATTAGCCAGGATGGTGAAGGATGCAAACACATGCTCTTGGTAATTGTACATCTCCAGTTTTCAGACAGCACTCCAAAGTGCCCTGTTTCATTCGTTCCTTTTTGAAACATCAAGCCCAGTATCACTGCCAGAAGACATGATACCGGGCTAGACGGATCCATTATGACTGGTCTTATGAGATCAGAGATTTCCTCACTCTTTTCCTGTGGTTTTTACTAGGGGACAGGAACATTAATTCCGGTTATAACTTGGCAGGACTGCATGGGCATTTCTACACTAGGAAATTATTTCAAAATAATAACTCCCGAAACAACTATTTCAAGATAGTGTGTCCACACTACAGGGAAGCCTTGAAATTAGTCTGAAGAAGGCTCCCTTAATGTTGATGCACTACCTTGACTTAGACTCCCAGGAAGCACTGGGGAGTAATTACTCTGAATAACTTTGGTGAGCAGGCATTTTGAAATAGCAGCAGCTACGCATCCACACTATCACTGTTTCAAAGTAACTATTTCAAAATAAGCATTATTCCTTGTGGAAAACAGGAGTTGTTATTTCAAAATAATCAGCCCTTTATTTTGAAATAATGGGCTTAGTAGTGTGAATGCTCAGCTTTTTATTTCAAAATAAAGGGAGTTATTTTGAAATAACTCTGTAGTATAGACCAGGGCTATGTGTCCTTGCTGTTACATATATTACTTTTTCTGTTATTTTTTCTGATTGGTTACAGTGTTTGTTGCTGAAATATTTAATATTTTATTTCTCTTTTTCTAGTATCTTTGCTTTTTTTACCTGCTTTGATATTTATTTAATTAGTTAGAGTTAAGGAGTCTCTGGTTACTGATGAAATAAACATTTTTATTCCTCCCTCCAGTTAACATCACTCTGGATTCTGACTGTAAACACTCCAATCTCTCACTCCTGGATAAAAATAGAGTTGTTTCCAAAACAGAGAGCAAAGTCAGCAGTGAAGTCATAGTGATCGCAAATGAAGGATTTTCAGAAAGGAAACAATACTGGGAGGTGGAGGTGGGGGACAGACCATACTGGGAGCTGGGGGTGCTGACTCAGGCTATGAGGGACAAAATGAAAAAAGAGAAGTTTGAGAATCCTCCTGAGGGAGGATATTGGAGTTTGCAGTTTTCAGGGGGTCGATACAATTGTCATGGGAAAAGTGTCGAAATCGCCTCTGATGATGATAAATGCCCAGTGGTTGGGATTTTTCTGGATTGGGAAGAGGATATGGTTACATTCTATAATGTTGAGCTGTCGTGCCCTATTGAGTCCATTCATCAAGAGTTTCAGGGGAAGCTGTACCCGTTCTTCAATCCTGGCGGTGATAAGCAATACCTGGGTGTCCGTCCTGTCAATGTTTCCAGCCCCTTAACTTCCCTCTGAAATCAAGAACTGAATCAAAAGTTGATACTTTTAAGCTTACTGCATTTGAGGAGATGGTGAACATCTGAACAAAAACAAGTAAAGGAGAGGTTTTAATTCATCATTATAGAACTGGAGAGAAAGAGATGAGAGAAAGGGGGAATTGTACAGTTTTGACATATTTGAAGATGGCCCTGAGGTCCTGACCTAGACAAAGTGAAGTGAACTGAATAAAAACTAGGGTTGTTCCAATGGATCAACACTTTTTACAGAATGTATGTACTTGCAAACAAATAATAAAGTAGAGTTGTGTCTTTGTCCATTTTGTGTTCACTTTTATCAGGTATCTAGCAAATTAGTTCACTATCAGTTACAATAGTAGAAATAAAAAAGTATAAGCAAAGACGACGGAATATTTGTAAAAACCAAATTATGAATGAACAAATCCAAGTGTTTACACCAGAATCCTGATGCCGAGTAATATGATAATCTAGGCACAATGCACCAAAGTCCATTCCTCTGCAGCAAAGTTTAAGCCTTTGCTTCAGTAACAGACTTTAGAGGACCCTTATGTTTTGCTGAATAGGGATGGTTTGCTGGCCTGGAGCCCCATTCAAGGTAGAATTCTTATGCATTCGAACAATTGTAACTAACACACCTCAGATTCAAATTTCAGATACTCTTACTGAATAGTTCAGTCTACCAGCCAAGAATTGTTTTGCCACAATTATTCAGAACAGGACTTTGAATAGTGAATACATTGGAGAAGTGAGAAATACTAACATTACATTCACTAGTAGGAAAAACAATACAAATAATACAATAATAATAATTTAAAAAAACAATCAAACCTACTGTGCAGAATTTGCTCAGGACTCCTAAAGACATTTGAAACTGAACATAGTCTTCACAACAGTGGTTCTACCCCCTGCCAGAGTTCTGCCTCTTTGTAAACCAGCAGACCAGTTCTTCAGAAAGGAAAAGGCTGCTTCACTTATAGAGGTATAGTTTGGTATGTTCAACTCCTGAGCACCAGGGAGTCCTAGGAGGCTATCTGGCACCCTGTCAGGGCTGTTCCGCACTCTGGCCCTCCAAATGCAGAAGGTGGGGGCCCTCAAGGCTATGTCTACACTGCTCCATTATTACGAAGTACACTTCTACACAACAAGCCATTATTTTAAAACATTATTTCGAGATGGCACTGGACCAAATTTTGGAAAAGCATCCTCTTTTAGAAAAGCCCTTCTTTCCTTGTGGGAGGAAGAAGACAGGTTTTCCTAAGGAGTGTGTCTGCTCTTCTGCAAAAAAAACAAAAATAAAAACAAAAGCAAACAGAAGAACAGATGTGTTCCCTGGATACTATGGAGTTTTACTGGGATACCTCTGGTATCCTGGAAAACCCCTGTAATGAAGACATAGCCTGAGAACAGCCTCTCTCCATTCTCTTGGAACCCCTTTTAGGTAGTTGAAAGCTGCTATCAAATCCCCCTTCACTCTTCTCTTCTGCAGACTAAATAAGGCCAAATCCCTCAGCCTCTTCTCATAGGTCTTGTGTTTCAGCTTCCTAATAATTTTGGTCGCCCTACATTGGACTTTCTCCAGTGTATCCACATCCTTTCTGTAATGAAGGATCCAGAACTGAATGCAATATTCCACATGTAGCCTTACCAGTGAGAACTCCCACCCCCCCTCCACAAAAAGGGAACCATCACTTGTTTAGATCTGCTGGCAATGCTTCTACTAATGCACTGCAGTATGCCATTAGCTTTCTGTCAGGGCTGTTCCCCACGCTGGCACTCTGAGTGAAGAAAATGGGGGCCCAGAAGAGACCTTAAATACCTTGCCTCTATAGGCTCTGCTTACAAAAACTCCCCAGAATTACATTTTTAGAGGTGGTAGCTGACACCACCAACTGAAACACCCCTTTCTTCTTGAACCCAGGAAGAAAGCACTTGGAGTTCCATCCACATGGGGTACCCTAAGCTTTTCTGCCACAAAAGACCTTGAAAAAAGAAACAAAAAGAAAACAAACTGTGTCTTTAATAGCTGACCACTCAGGCTAGGGAGATATGCACTCAGACAGATCTTCTGCTTCTTTCTAGGACAGAAGAATAAAATCATTGCCTTAAAAAGGATGATTCTATTAACAAAACAGAAAGATATACTTGATAAAGCATACTTGGTTGCTCGGAATTACAGAGTAACTGAGTATAACAAGGAGGAGGTTGCAGATGTGCACGTAACTCAGTAATGCAAAGGGGAAGCAGAGGCACTTCACTATTTTTTTTTCCTAGGGAGGAAAGTTGTAACCAAAATTACCCTCCTTTTGTTATCAAAGCAATTGAGGCCAACTGAGCAGGCCCATGCCTGAGGGGGCTAATGGGAAACATCTGTGGCCTCATTAGCTAGAGGGATAAATGAGGAATCCAGGGGTATGTCTAAACTGCATTCCTCTTTTCAAAGAGGAATGCAAATGTAGACATCCGAAATTACAGAAGAGGCGGGGATTTAAATATCCCGTGTTTCATTTGCATAATTGCAGACAGGCGCTATTTCAAAATAAAAAATGCTATTAAGACGTGGATATTTAAGAGAAAACCCTTCTTCCAAAATAATCCTTACTCCTCATAAAATATTTAAATCCCCACTTCATTTGCAATTTCAGATGTCTACATTTGCATTCCTCTCTCAAAAGAGGAATGCAGTGTAGACATACCCCAGGAAATGGAAGGGAAAGGAGCCAGAGAGTGTGCTCTGCAGTCAGCTAGAGGGGCTAGCTAACTTAGCTCTTGGAAAAAGCTCTGCCAATGGAAGGTGGTGGGAAGTGGGCACCGGCAATAAAAAGACATGAGTGATTGCATGAGAGAGGGTCTCTGGGTGATTTGTGGCTGAAGCGGGGGTCACAAGGTGAGGGGCTAGTGCAAGGGCTTTGCCACGAGATAGCTATAATATCCATATCCCACAGAGTTAACAATGAAGTTTGCATTGAAAAGCAGCCTGTGGGACCCAGAGCACCGCAGTGGGTGGAACCAGCCCAAAGACACTGCATGGTTCCATGGCAGTTGGGAAATGGCAGTTGGTCAGGGGAGGGGCTGGTGTCTCAGCCCAGCCCTGGAGGTGATGAGGGAGGGGCGGGTGTTAGCCCTGCACTGAGGTGACAGGAGGGAAGGGGCTGGCAACTCTGCCCAGCCCTCGGGGTTATGAGGGGAGGGGACGTTGCCTCAGTCCAGCACTGGGTGATGCGAGGGAGGGGCTGATAACTCTGCTGGCCTGGAGGCGCAGGGTGGGGGAGAAATGAACGTCTCCATTCGGCCCTTGTACGTTTCACTAATAGCAGCGCTGTGGGTGTTGCACAAAAGAGCTTTGCTTACTGTGGGTAACTGGAAACAGGAAGGTCGAAGGTGCCCAGCTAGATAACACAACTGGCTACTGTATCGCAGTGGGAAGGAGTAACATCTACTGCAGTGGTCCCCAACCTTTTGGGGCTGCCGGGTGCCTGGGGGCAGGGTCGCTCACCCGCCGTGCGTCCGGGGGCGGAGCTGCCCTTGTGCCACGCGCCCGGGCCCAGCACTGTGCATGTGTCGCGTGCCCGGGGCAGGGGCCGCCCATGCACCCCCCAGATCATTCGGCGGGCGCACATAAATGCCCCAGTGGGCACCATGGCACCTGCAGGCATCGAGATGGGGACCACTGATCTACTGGATGTGACATGAATCAGATCTACACTGTTGTATGGTCTTGTCATGGTCAGTGTATTAACCCTAATGTCTTATTACATTTTTTTTAACCAAGGCTTGTCTACAGAAATCCTGCAAGAGTCTCAGATGAATGGACTGTTACATTCCTGTTCTAGCAGTGCTGGACTTTGTACAAGTAAGTGACTGATATTTGAGTTCATAAAGCCTGTTGGGATGATAAATACTGGAGTTGCTGTACATCAATGGTTACTACAGGGACTTTTTCAGTCCTGGGGACTGTCACTGCTTACTTCTACCACACTCTCTGTTTTAAAATAGGGTTTTGTACAAGAGGCATGGATGTCATCTGAGCAGCAACTGAATCAGCATTTCTAGGCAACATACAGCACATTTACAAGACACTACAAGGTGAGTTTCAATTAGAATTTTTTCTTTCCAATGATTTTTATGTTTGTGAAAAGTTCCCATTGAAGCGGTAATACTATGGATGCTCCAGGGCTCACACATCAATGGCAAAAAAATAGGAGTGTGTGTGTGTGTGTGTGTGTGTGTGTGTGTGTGTGTGTGTGTGTGTGTGTGTGTGTGTGTGTGTGTTAGTACTTAAACTATAGACTATGGTGCTGCCCACACTCTGTCCTGTCCTCCACGGCCCCACCCAAGCTGTTCCTCTTTCTGCCCCTGCTCTACGTCTCTCCACAGATCCCTACCAATCACTCCTCTATGCCTCTCTCCCATCACTCACCCTTAATGGAGGAGGGGGCAGAAAGGCGTGGTAGGTGTGAGGGGGTCGGGGAGGGGGTAGAAAGGAGTGAGTGGTGACTAGACAGACTTCTGGGGAGGGTACAGAGCATCGGTAGGAGAGAGGCAGAGAATGGGCAAGGTTTTGAGGCAGAGCAGGGATAGAATACCCACCAACAAAAAGGTCAGTTTGAGATCAATGGAGACTAAATTCTTTTATAAGATTTTATAAGCAGAAATAGTAAAAGAAGCGTAAATCTCCCAACCAATATCTAGAGAGACTACTTGTGGAATCTCATGTCAGTTTCACAAAGGACCAGCTTACTTCCAATTTGGTTTTTACTTTCTCATTAGAATAATTTTGTATTAGAAATGTGGCTGGGACAATTAGCCATTTCATATAGTCCAGATGATTCACTGAATGGTACTGACTTTGTCATTTAAAGTCTGGGCTCCTCTTGATTCATACAGCCCCTGATAGGTGAAAGTTTGCCAGGTTAACTAAATGTCAAATGTATTATCTTCTCTTCTCTCAATTTGTTATCACAGAAGATAATTTTTGCATAGTGTTTTCTGTTCAGGAAAGTAGAAGTGCCCATATACAATTAATTTTGTATACAGCTAGCAAAACTCACCATTTCCATTCTATTATAAATTCTGAAATTTTGAAAAAGCTGCAAAGTTTGAAATGTCTCACATATAGGAAATTATTAAAAATCCTTTCTTTTCCTGAAAAATAAAATAGTTTCAATTCAGTTTTCTCAACATGAGAAACAGCTGGCTGTTCTCAATTCCTGGAACTTCTCTGGGCTGAATTGGGAGGGTGGGGGGATCCTCCAAAGTTTGAGGAGTCTTCTGATACAAATCCTAAAAGACTGGGTCCAAGGTGCTGGACCATCTGTGTGATTCCTGGAGCCATGGATCCTGGAGGGCTAGACTCCGCTGAAACAAGCCAAGTGTTCTGTTGAAATGTTTTGGTTTTGTCATATGAACATTTTCTGATGCAGCCCCACTGCAGAAGAATTTCTGACCAGCTCTAGTTGTGTGTATACCTCATGCTAGATTTTGTGTTTTGTATTTCCATTGGCAGAGAGTTGGATGGATGATATTACAAGTACTTTATGATGACTATGTGGATCAAATCAATCACCCTTCTCGTCACCCTTCCATTTTTTTATATAATTGGGAAATGGCTTTTGGGTAAGAACACCATTTTGTCCTAACTACTGATCAGAAAATAAATATATCCATTGCTACCATGTAATCCATGTCATGAAACCATGATGTATTCTGAAAAGGAAAACCCAAACAAAATTTGGGAGCTCTAATGGCAGTGATCTGGGATTAACATCATTGTGTTGTGGAGTCTCCCTGATTGTTTTTACAAGATCTCAGGTGTGTATAAAGTCTCAGTGACTCTCTTCATTAAGCAGAGAGAGCAACCATACACACTCCCTGTCTGAACACAATGTATACATTCCCATTAGTCACCCTCCTCAATCTATGCAAAATTACAGAAGATCATATTTCAGGATGAAAGCACAATTATATGTAGATACTTCTTAATGGGACATTTACTCTACCGGGAGAGCTTACAACTGATTGGTATTAAGTATCAGAGGGGAAACCATGTTAATCTGGATCTGCAAAATCAATAAGGAGTCCTGTAGCACCTTATAGACTAACAGATGTATTGGAGCATAAGCTTTCGTGGGCAAAGACCCACTTCATCAGATGCATGACATGCAGGACATGCATCTGATGAAGAGGGTCTTTGCCCATGAAAGCTTATGCTCCAATACAACTGTTAGTCTATAAGGTGCTTTAGGACTCCTTGTCGCTTTAACTGATTGGTAGTGAGCCAAAGTAACAGAAAAATTCTTGCATACATACATGCTCTCTCTCTCACACACACACACACACACATTTCATAGGATAGTGACTAGGTACAAATGTTTTTCCTGCTCTCAGGATATTCTTCATGCTACTTTTTAGAGATGCCCAAATAGGAAGAAAGCAGGACAATAACTAGGATGAGAGTTTTATCAGTAAATGTTGATAACACTGTACTGACTGATGAAAAATATATACTTTTCTGCTAAATATTCAGAGATGGAAAGTAAGAAATTAGGGTTTGATTTCAAGCTAAACTTTTGATATAAGCTGTTGACAGAATGTGTTTTAATGCTTATAAGCTTTAACTTTTTGAATCCCAGAATCTACTCTCATTAAATAATGGTGTGAACCACCCCCAGGTGTTCCTCTATAATTTTCTGCAACTGTGAATATTTAAATGAATACAAATTTAAAAAAAATCAAATCTACAAGTCTGCAAAACTCTGCACATTTCAATAAAAATAGAAGAAAATGATTAAAAATAAACATGTCAATTATCTATCAACATTATTTAAAACATTGAATTCTGCCAAGTCTAGCACTTGCTTTGTTGTCCTCCTCCTTAAGCTGGTGAGCGCTAAACGTTGTAATACTGTCAATGGTGGTACAAGCTCCTGCTGTGCCTGGAATATTGGGAGGGACTATTCATCCTGCACGTATCCCTGAAAAATTCAGTCTGCACCACCTCTTGCTCAAATCTGTACATAGCGTCAAACTTTTGAAGAAAATCCACGATCATGATTTATTTTCTTTCTTGCAGATGGTTTTACTGTCACTGTACATGCTGATCCTGAAGTTCCCTTGATTGGGCAAGGTCTGATGTTGTCCTGCCACCTCATAGGCAAGATCCCCACTAACTTTCAAGTACATTGGTATAAGTGGGAAAGGAACAAAAATATGACATTATATTTTTACAATAGCACATCAAATGGGAGTGAACTGGTTAGGGCTTGGGATGAGCACAGGAGTATCACTCCCAAAGGATGGTATGAGAATGGAATCGTTAAGGTGAGACTATTTCCAGTGCAAGCAGAAGACAGAGGGCAGTACGTGTGTGCAGTGACAGGTGACAATGTCTATCAAGAAGCCATTGCAGAGGTGATTATTGCAGGTAAGCATGGAGATGTTCATACAGATGTTCATACACTGCTGGCAGTGAACAATGCTGCACTTATCACAGTGACTCTGATTCCCTATTGCTTTGCACTGTGAGTGACCAGCTGTATTTCCATTTAACCTTCCCTCTCACCAGGGAGGGTTCAACAACTGGCAGGGGTAGGAGAAATAGAATCTTTTATGGACAAACACCCATGTGGGAGGTGGGCAGAGGAACTGATGGTCTGGGAAGGAAGCGGGGAGTAGTGCTGATCTTGGAGTCATGGATGCTTCTATAGTTTGGTGTCCAGCTCACATAGTATATTCAAATTATACGTAGTATATGCACACAACATACATACATTATGTACATTTTTCTCAGACTTTTTAATGGTGGCATTTGCCTGAGTTATGTGTGCTACTTTGCACAACCACAATAAAATGAATAAATTGCAGTGGTAAGGCTGGGCCATTACCTCCCAAGTGCACACGTATGCATCCAGGCAGTACGTTAGAGTCCTGAGGTCTTATCTACACTAAAAGGAAGTTTGATGCTTGTGCAATCGATCTTCCAGAGTTGAATTTAGCAAGTATAGTTAAGGCTCACTAAATCAAATTCAGAGGGCACCCCCACTGGCCTCCGGTACTCCTCCTTTGGTGAGGAGGAAGGGAAGCCAACTGGAATGCTTGCTCCTGTCAGCCTCCCACTGTGGGAAAGCCACCACACTCAGCTAAAGGTAAGCTGACTCCAGCTACATATCCTACATAGATGGAGTTAAACCTTAAGCTGAGCTGCTGGGTCTAGTATAGACCTGGCCTGAGGACCTGTGAGGTCACTGTCCTCCAGGGTTTGTACACACTGCACCTGGTTTTCAGTTATACCAAAGACTCTTTTACATGGAAATAAAACATGGATGTTACCCCTTTTACAGAGAAGTGTAGAGATGATTTAAGACAGTGGTCCCCAACATGGTGCCCGCGGGCACCATGGCACCCCCCGGGCCATTTCTGTGCACCCGCCGAGTGATCGGGGACGGCCCTGCCACTGGGTGCGCAGTGCATGGGTGCTGCCGGCTCCTGGGCGTGTGGCACAGGCTCCAGCTTTGGGCACGCAGCGCATGGGCGGTGGCAGTCCTGCCCCCGGGCTCACAGGACATGGGCTGTTCCGGCCCCGGGCATGCGGCGTATGGGTGGCGCCAGCTCTGGGCACACAGCATATGGATGGCCGTGCCCCCAGGCGCGTGTGCAGCCCCACCTCCGGGCGCATGTGTGGGGACCAAAAGGTTGGGGACCACTGATTTAAGAGCTCTGTAATAGCATTGCTTCTGAACATGGTGTAAAGAGCTTGTCATGGTTGTTGAAATGAGAAAACAGGCTGATAGGGGTATGGCTGGTGCACTGTACTTTAGCTATGCTCTGCTTCCAAGGGCTAACAAGGGACCATGGTAAGTATAAGTCAGAATAGCCCTAAGATTGCTCTGACTTACTTTGGGTCCTACGAGGGCCCCTGAATGTGTCCCAAATACAGGAAGCACAAAAGTGGATTGCCTCTTTCCTACTGACCTGCTGCCATCCCCATAGTAAAGTATTTGGTGATTTCTTGAGGTGGAAAAACTCTATAAATTTACGATACCTGGAAATGCTAGATTGCAGTTCAGTGTAGATTCAATAGGACATGGAGACTGCAATGATAATGGTGCTCATTCATAAGTTGCACTTTTTGTGTGGGTAAAAATAAAGGACCCTTCATTATTTTTGCAGAAACAGACTAACACATCTACCTCTTTTGTTTGGTGTGTAAGCTAGTTCATCAGCCTGTTTAACATCTGAAACTGGTTTTCACTCTAGGTTTTGGATCTACACCTCGCCTAATTATAGAACAGCAGCAGAATAATTCAACCACTCTGAGGTGTACATCTCATGGGTGGTACCCACTCCCTGAAGTACTTTGGACTGACAGCACAGGACAAAATATAAGTACTATGGCTGAAACAAGAATCCAGAAATCAGTGACAGAGCTGTATGAAATCGACAGTACTCTCAGGGTAGCAGATATTGCTTCAGACATTATCTCATGCACTGTAATAAATCCCTTGCTGAAGAAGCACCGTGAAAATGTTATTGCAATTTCAGGTAAGAGATGCAGTAGTGCCAAAGCAAACATTCCTGTCTGACTTACAATATAGAACTAAACACACTTGCTTTGTGGCCAACATGCTTGACTATGTGGTACACCAACACACATGACTGGAGTGTGAATTCTAAAGCACATTAACAGGTTCCACATTAATTAGTCAATGTAGACACCCAGCTGGTGCTCACTAAGGGTTCCCTTTGAAATAATAATACAGGAAAGCTCAATAGGGAACTGTTAGGGTTCATCAGCAAGGTCTAGGCAGACCAGTTAATGCTCAACATGTTGATGTTCGTAGTAATCACACTCCTGTGATGCGCATTACCCCACTGTGTAGACAGGGTCAGGGTGCAGCACAGTGAATCAGAAGAACTATACAACTCAGCACTTCTTTTCAAATAACATTCTTGAGATCCTCTTCATAGATGTGAAAGATGACATAGCTCTGCTTCTCCTTTCACTTTTCTGTGTGTACATTAGGAGTGAAGTCCCTGAATGTAATGGATTTACACTATTGTAAAAGCAGTATAAATAAGAGGATAATTAGGTCTATGCTCTTTTCTATTCTCTCTTACAAATTAATATAAGTCAGTGAGTGCTGCTGGTGCAGATATAACCCCCTGCACATTTTTCAGATTTCTTTGATGTGGAGGCTGAACATGAGACGATTACTGCTGTAATTGGAGAAAATATCATTCTTCCCTGCCGGCTGATTACAAAACATGTGCCCCCTAGCATGGAACTGCAATGGAGGAAAGTTGAATCTGGGGAGGATAAGACAATCTATTTCTACCTCTATGATGAAAGCAGCCCCCTGATTAATTCTTATCCAGAGGATGACAAATGCCCAATGGGTTATTTATCTCCAAATGGAAGCAATAGCAGAGAATGGCTCAGGAAGGAGTATGAAAAAAAGGCAGAAGTTTTTAAAGGAAAAGAATTTGGGAAAGGAAATATTTCTCTGAAATTGAACAATATTCAGGTGGAAGATACAGGAAAATACATATGTTCTGCCACATCCAACATTTTTCACAGAGAGATCATCATTGAAGTTGTATTTGGTGGTAAGAAATATCTAGACTTGGAGAGACCAGATTTAACAAAGCAAAACTATTGTTTTATATCCTAAAGAGTCAGTGTGGGCTCATCCTTTCTCTACAGCACATTTCCTATTGCTTTGCCTATTACTGTTTACAAACTCCTAAACAATAGATTTTCCAGAAGTTGGGAATGAGTGACAGGAAATGGATCACTTCATGTTTACCTGTACTGTTCATTGACTCTGGGGCACCTGGCTTTGATCACTGCTAGAAGCTGGATGATAGGGGATGCTGATAAATTGCCCAGTTTTGTTCATTCCCTTGGCACCAGCCACTATTGAAAGACATGATACTGGACTAAGCATACCTCTTATCTGAAACGTCCGTATGTTCCACTTCTTCAGTTGGGAAGCTATTACTTAGTACATTGGATCTCACTGTGAGATCTGTTTCCTTATTTCAGAAATGATTTCAGACTGCTGTTGTGAAATATTCCAATAATAATCACTCTCCCATTTATTTTCCTTTGAAATGCCAGTTCTTCAAATTATCAAACATTGAAGGAATGTTAGAATGCAATTAATTCTATTTTTATAAGCCTTTTAAAAACATTATTCATGTTACCAGAGTTTCTTAGCATTCTAAGAAGAAAGCTGCATCACACTAGTTGCACCAATCCACTGTTTTAAGGGCAGACCAGCCCTAAGCTCAGAAGTGCATATATCACCTTTGAAAGTGGGACTGAAATGCTTTTGAAAATTTTACCCAATAAGTCTACATTGTTATTTTTTATTGGGACAGTCTCTGCCCCCAAAAGTTTATAATCATATAGCTAAGACACATTTAGTGAAAGGTGAAAGAAAGGAAGTGTTCTAATTCACATTTTATAGAAAGGGAACTAAAGAACAACGAAATTAGTGACTTGCTTTAGGTTGCACTCTGTGGCGAAACCAAGAATTGAGCCCAGAACATCTGCACCCTCAGTCCAATGGAAGCTTTGACCATAAGCCAATCTTTCTTTTTTATAGACTTCTGATCAATTTTAAGATATTTTTATAAAATACTTTTTTACCTGAAAAGGAAGTTCTAGAGCAATGTTTGACTTATGCCATCCTTGTATGAGGAAATTTTCATGAGCCATAATCAGCTATTTTTCTTTTGCTGTCTATAAAAGATTTTTATGGAATGACTGTATCTAAGGAGGGAAGTAGAGCCAACCCACCCATTTCTTAGTTCTCTTTTACTGTGCAGGGATGACAGTGGGAGCATGCTGTCAGCTCATTCTATCTGTGAATGTGCTACTATAATGAGTAGTTATTGTTATTGCCTTTTAATATCATTTGTTATGCCTCCTTTTGTCTTCTTTACAAGATAAGTCTCTGTATTAGAGTTATCTTCTACAGTTCTGGATTATCCTAACCCCTTCCAGGAACTCCTGAAAAGTGTGACTATGTCCCTAGGGATATATATAGAGCTTGTCATGGAAAATCCCCAGAGACTTATAGGCATTTTACACTCTGCTATGACAGGGACAGATGCTTTTCCTATAGTTGAGGCAATTGTTCAACCTATACAGGTCTTTTGGCAAATGCCATTATCTCTTAAGCCAGTGTCAAAAGTATATGCAGTGCAAGTACCAAGTTCCATCACAGTACTATGAAGAGTTTTATCAGCACCCCACACAAAGCTCCCTGGTAGTGACAGCAAATAAAAGATACTGTGAAGGAATACAAAAGTTCCTCCTAAAGAAAGAGATTTTTAAATTGGTCCTTTTTGATACATTTCTTCAACTGCAGAATTACATCAACATTAGCACATTGTCAGGTTCTAGTATCTGGTTGCGATTATTTGAACTGGGATGATTTGATCAAATTGCTCATCATTCTGCAAGAGGACTCCAAGGATGAGTCCCACTCCCTTCTTGAGAAAGATCAACTGGTAGCAAGGTCTGCATGTCTGTTGTGGCCATGTCAGCTGCCAATGGTTTTGTGATGACGTTTCTATACAGTGTTCCTCATGGCTTCAGTCTTTGGAGATTCCTGTGGAAGTTCAAGACCCCATTGAAGAACTCCCCTTCATGTATAATATTTCATTTTCTTTGAAGATGGGCAAAGCACTGCCAACACTAAAAGATTCCAGGGCACTACTGAAATCTCTGGGCTAGTGTACACTAGTCCTGAAAAGAACCAAGTTTGGTCATCAGTTTCAGTCAATACAGACACATGATATGTTTGGACAGGCAGATCAATACAAACAGAAGAGCAACCAGCAAAGGAAGAGCCCCGATTCCATCCACCTGTGCTGTTACCTCCGCTTTCTCCACTCTCTTTCCATCTCTTCCCTACTGGAATCTAGCTGATTTACAAGTGTTTTTCTCCATGCAGGTAACATGTTTTCTGAATCTGCAAACTGGAACTCACTTGTCTACTTACTGATGGCTCTGGATGATATATAAAAGATACAAAAGCAAATTCACAAAATCAAAGACTTAGAATAGCAAATGAGTTATGATGCAATTGTAGTTTCCTCATAGTGTATGAATTATAAATTCGTAATAAGAAGATAATTGAGATATGCTAGTCTTGAGGCACTTGGAAGGAGAAGGCTTCAGGAGAGGTTTAGAACTGATAGAAGATTCTGTCACCTTAGCATAATTTACAGACATGTACAGAGGATTAGAGTCAATTTTTTTTGCAAATAGAGTTCTGTGGCAATTCCATAAATTCTGTTTTCCTGCTATCCTGTTATCATAATGTATTCATCTATGAGCAGAAGCTGGCAATTATATCCACTCGTGACACAAAGTAAGTCCTACATGTGACCTTTTGCTGAATTATTCCCAGTGGCACACATTCAGCTCAATGAAAACATTCAGGGCAAATTCTGCCTACCATTAAGCCCCCATTAACTTATCTGAAGTTATACATGTGTTAATGAAAGTAACACTTGACCATTCAGCTTGTTCAGGCAGATCAGATCAGATGTGTTTCTGAAAACAGAAACAATGCTGGAGGAGAATCATAGAAGATTGGGTCTGGAAGGTTAGGAGGTCATCTAGGCCAATCCCCTGCTCCAAACTACTTTTTCCACTATTTTTTTCTTAAATCAAATTTACCAAAACATACACTCTGCTATGAAGAGAAATAGTGAACAAAGGTGCAGATGCCCCATAAATCTTTTTTACACTGAATGCTTTCTGAGTATGTCTCTGCATTGTCAGACATGAGTTCATGTTATAATTCTACCTTTCTTATTGGGGTAGGGAATGAAACGTCTTTGCAAGTGCATCAGCAGAAGATTTGTGGATATGAATGTAAGTGGACAGGGTGGTATCCAAAGCCCAGATTCTCCTGGAGAAATCACAAAGGAGAAAGCCTAAACTCACTGGCCGACACAAAAGAAATGCAGGAGGAAAATAATCATTTCACAGTTGCAAGCTCCATTGCTGTGCCATGTGATACTCCGGAGGTTACCTGTGCCATTGTCAACACAGAATCAACTGATGGACACCTTGGTATGTAATTTTATGTCCAAGAAATTTGACCTCTTACCAAATGTTACTGCCCTTTTTATTTGGGTTTTGGGGCTTCATTCTACCATCTATCCAGCACAAATATTTACATTCTGAATCTTATTTTCATCCCTATGCCCAAATAATTTGTCCCTAACTAATTAGGAGATTATCCTTCAAGATTCTTAACACCTGACTGTGACCTGTTCAACACCCCATCTCCCATCATATTTCCCAAAGATTTCAAGAGCATCCAACAGATGAAGGGCTTGAAGTATCATCACACCACAGCATGTAGTGTTTCTGATGGGAAACTGACTCTGCAATCCTCTCAGATGTGATTGCCTTTCCAGGGTGGGGGTGGCATTTCTATTTTAGAGGGATTTCTTCAGTTTCATACAAAGGTGTTTCAGCTTGTGCCAGTCAGGATAGAATATGGCCTTCCCTTTGTTATGGAGTAACTCGGTATGAGACAATTTTGTCGGTGTTTGAAGGGGAAAAAAACATTCCGGGACTGGCTTTTGAGCTCATTCATAATCTTAATGTAAATATTCACAGTGTAGTCCAATAGAGAAATTAACAACAGAAAAGTAAGGACATTATATTTTGGATGTTGCTGTAATCGCCTGAGACTCTGAAGGCAGGCCTCCTTTGTTATTCCACATAAAATATACGAGGGGATGGTACCCCCTACTTGGGTAGGCTTGCCAACCTTCATTCTAGGGGTAGGCAGCCTTAGCTCTCTCCAGTGAAGTTGGAGAAGGCCAGGCCAAAGCATGTCAGCCCTGGCATGCCCCAGCTCTCTCCTCCCCATGGCTGCCAGTGGCAAGCAGGCTGAAACCATCCTGACTTTCTCCTTCTAGCCACTGGGGGATTGAACTAGGCCAAGGCTCTCCTTCCTCTCTCCCCTAGAGAGGGTCCAAGGCCACCTCGGCTCTTCCCCCCTACCCCTGGCTCCAAGGCCGCTCCAGTTCTTGCCCATCCCAGCCCCTTCCCCCCACACTGGCCCTGACTCTTCTCCCCTGCCCACCGCTCAAGGCCACCCTGGCTTTCGCCCCCAGGAAGGGGGGCTGAAGCAAGACTAGCCTAGCTCTTCCCCAACCTAGAGGTGTGTGTCAGGGACTGGGGTGCAGGGAAGGGATGCAGCTCTTACTCCCCTGGATCAACTTAGAGGGGTGGCTCCCCAGAGCACAGGAGAAAGGGGAGAGGAAAGGCTGCACAGTTCACAGCTTCAGCCCCCTTCCCCACTCAGAGCACTGGGGACAGGGGAAAGGAAAGGCCACACAGCTCCTGGGCTGCGTGGCTTGCAGCTTCAGTCCTCCCTCTCAGAGTTTGGGGGAGGGGAATCATTCGGGGCTTCTCTGGGCCCACATGGCAGCCAAGCATTGGGGAAAGGGGAAGGAGGGAGGGAGGAGGCAGGTGGGACACAGAGTGATGTGATGATGTTACTCTGTCATTCTTCAGGAAAAACTTTTTGAGAGAGAGGGATTTTCTTTTATTCTCTGTCAAAGTGCAGAGACAACAGTAGAATGAAAAAATGTTTTACCCTTGTTTAGGTCCAAAGCTATAAACCTAGTAATACCTCTGGTGTTCAAGGCTACATTACTAGTTAGAGTAACATATGCTGTTTTTCAGTAGGTTTCTTAATCGGTTTAGTGCTGTTTATTGTTGTGACCTTCGAACATTTTTTTGGAAAAAGCAAAAGTAAGTTAACTTATTTTTGTTTCATTAAATTTATAGAAAGAGTTAATTTTCAACGGTGAGAGTAATTAATCATTGGAACAGTTTACCAAGGGATTCTGTGCATTCTCCATCCCTGTCAATTTCTAAATCAAGAGTGGATATTTTTTTCTAAAATCTCTGCTCTTGGAATTATTTTGAGTCATTTCTCTGGCCTGTGGTCTACAGGTTGTAAGACAAGATAATCAAAATAGTTCCTTTTGGCCTTGGAATCAATGAAAAATCTGTCATATAGGGGTCCTTAACAAAATTTTACCTTAGGTTCAGATGGCGATCCTTCATTTTTTTTGTCAGCCTGCCATGTTGGTGGGAGCATGGTGTGTTCATGCTAGTAATTGGTATCTCTTGTGGGCCTGGAGTCATGACTATAGAGGGATACAGGGAACTTTTGTATGGGGCCAAAAAGTGGGCATTTCCTGCAGGCAGGCAAAAAGGTAAACTCCAAGGCTATGTGGACGCACATGGCAGTGTGGACGCTGTCTTGTGCATGAACTTTTGCACAAGAACTCTTGTGCAAAACAGTTATTGCACAAGAAGCCTGCAGTGAAGATGCAGCCCAACAGCTTGTGCAGCAGAAGTTTTCCAAATGTTCATCCCTCATACAAAGGAGTGGAAGGAGTTCAATAATGGCACTGAAATTCTAGTTAATTGGTTGTTTTGGAGATGGGAGAGACCAAAGAGTTGCCTCTCCTGTGTTATATCTGTCTTATATGGGGTAGGCATGAGTGTGCATTAGACAGCTTATTACCAGGGAGTTTGAAACTCGTTTTAAATCTTGTATTTTGAGTCAAATTGATACAAGTAACAACCTGTGATTAAAACGGTCTTGCAGTACCATATATGTCATCTTGTTGAGTCAGAGTCAATGCTATTTACATTCTTTGAAATAAAACAAAAAAATCTAAATTACATATAAGCTTAATTTTTTTTTCATGTTTTCTAAGTTTTTATCTCCTATTCCAGCAAAATTCCTACATTATTTAAAATATATTTATAGTATGTGGACAAGATTTTATAGGTTTGAGTCAGACCAAACTCCCAAGTTATGTCCCCAAAAAATGTTTCTTATAGATGAGGGGATAATAACGCAATTATCTATATCTCTGTTGCTGTTTTGCAGATAAACTATGCAGAGCAATGTTAAGTTTGTACTGATTCATGCAGACTTCATGCTAGTAGGGACTTGGAACATATGATGGAATTGAAAAATCTATACCCTTGTTCAGAAAATTGCTCATGTTTGAAATAGTTTGCCACGCATGAATTACACCAGGAAAAAAATAGGCACAAAAATAGGGACAAAAGTTGATTCCTTCTACACAAATCTGTAAAAACAGTAACCTCTTACACTTCATGTGAAAGACATCAACTTTCCTTGAAAGAAACAGTGAAAAAGCTGACTGTGAGCAGCATAGAGATCACAATGCTGGTCAGATTTACTGATATAAAAGTACTAAATCCAAATATTTCAGCATATGCATATCACTGAAGGTGGCTAATTTATGGTATTCAAGATGTTTAAAATATAATTTATGTATTTTAACATGGACTAAGTCTATTAATCAAATTTAATGTTTTGCAGAACATTTCCAGAATATGGTTGGTGAGTTTGACTTCATTACTAAGCAGATGCATTCAGATTTTTTCATTTTCTCTTTGATTTATTGAAAAAAATTATATTTCTATCATTTCAGTTCTACACATTAGTCACTTGAAAATCCACATTGTAGTAGGCACTAAGAAAAGAACAGAAATGCTTATATCTACATGAATAATTAATTTGATTATGTGGATCAAATACAGGTTTTACTGAGTTCTTATTGACACAAAACTTTTTTGCTAAAATATGAAAAACACAAGAATGGCCATACTCAGTCAGACCAATGATCCATCAAACTTACTATCCTTCAAATGGTAGCAATTGATCACCATTCACTGTTGTCCAATCTGAGTGTTTGCCACACAGAGACTTATAAACACCCAGTGCATGAAGTTGCATCCCTAACAACACCCTCTCACCCACAAAGCCAGCAGGCTGTCTGGAAGGGAGAAGACTTGAGGATTGCTCCCCAGCAGCCCCATCTGCAACTTGCAAGGATGTTGAGGTGAAGGCAAGGATCTGGGGGTTTTCTCTGGCTTCCAGTGGCCCTGCCCTACTACATCCTGCAGGCTCTCCACTTGGAGGAGGAAGGCTCCAGGTTTGGGGCAGGAGAGCTACTTATCAGCTTTGGAGTGAGGCAAATTGGCAGAGCTCCAACTCAGCTTACAACTCTCTTGGTGCTCCAGCTGCCCTCAGTGGCCACTCTCAGTATCACATCCCTCCTCTTTGTGCCCCTCCCTTTTATGTTCCTTCTCTTTCTGCCACCTCTTTTTCCATGCTACAGAATATAATCTCATTCCGAGCACTTCATGTTTTCTGGGCACAACCAAACCCTAGCCTTGGTTTAAGTTAGGATACGAGGAGGCTGCATACCAAATTTGGTAGTCCTATTTTTTACGGTTTAGGAGGATTTCTTGAACAAATGGACTCTTAGGCTACGTCTACATTGTAGCCTTCTTCCAGAAAAGCTTATGCAAATGAAGCACGGAGTGGAATATCACCGCACTTCATTTCCATAATTAATTAGCAGCCGCTTTTGCGCAAGAGGCTTTTGAGCAAAAAGGAGTTGTGTAGACGACTCCTTTTTGTGCAAAACCCCCCTCTTGTGCAATAGCCGTTCTTTCTCATTTTTTCAGGAATAATGGCGCTTGCACAATAGGGAGTTTTTGCACAAAAAGGTGCTGTTTACACAGCTTTTTGCGCAAAAGCCTCTTGTGCAAAAATGGCTGCTAATTAATTATGCAAATGAAGCGTGGCAATATTCCACTTCATTTGCATAAGCTTTTCCAGAAGAAGGCTAAAGTGTAGCTGTAGCCACAGATATACCAACAGATAGATGCATTGTAATATATATTTATATATATATTTCTTTTTTAATGATTCCTAACAATGTTAGCTTTTTTTTTTTAACTTTTAATGCTTATTAAACAGTTGTTTTCAGAGAACTGCCCGTGATTTTGAAAATTTTCTTTGAATTACACCTGAATAAGACTTATGGAATTGGCCAAATGTGAGTTGAGGCTGCTTAGAAGTAGTGCAGAAAGCTATTAACATAAGCTACCTACCTAATCCTTTTTTTTTTTTTGCAAAAATATATAGTTTGTGCTTTTTTTTCTCCTCTCCTCTTCTTTCTTTCTGCTGTGGCTATGGGGGAGCTACATTTGCTCAGGAACCAATGAGATATGAAGCCTCTTTGCTTGCTTCAGAGGCAGCTATTCAGTCTTTTCACTGCTAGTGAGGAGCCTCATTCTTTCTACTCTCATAAATTTAAGAGATGTGATTAAACATTCCATGGTTCATCTGGGAGCCCTCAAGAAAGATTGTGCTGAGAGGCAGACAAATATATTCTTTCTCATAGTGTGTGCATATCAAAAACTTTCTTAAAGGTAAGTTTGATTCAGGATTTTATGGGGTGCTAATGTGAAATATTGGGGACATTAGCTCCCAGTCATAGACTTTGCTTCAGTCTTCTTCAGAATCTTCTGGGAGAATAATTATTTACATAAGTGAGCAAATACATGTATTTATTTAACACTGTATCTTTCCATTGCAGACCAAATGAAGAGAGAAAGAGGTAAGTCAGTATTAATATATGTAGTCTTTTCATGCCAACATTAAATACAACATCTGACGGTAGTGTGTGTACTATATATTTACTGATAAAAGAGCAGGTCTAGTCCACTTTACTGCACTGGAGAAATTCATCATTATTGAAATTCTAGTGAAGTCAGTACAGTTAGAACATAGAAGGATTCGATTGCAGGATTTTTTTTTCTTATTATTTTGGGTATCATATATATAGTAGCCCAGTATCTGAGAGTCTGTAACGCTGAAATGCTGGCTGTTCCCCCTGAGCGGCGCTGTTGCCTGAAATGCTGGCTGTTCTCTCTGGGTGGGGCTGTTGCTGAAATGCTGGCTGTTCCCCCTGAGCGGTGCTGTTGCCTGAAATGCTGGCTGTTCCCTCTGGGCGGCCCGTGCTGCATGGGGAGTGTGGGGTCCAAATGGCCGTTTGCTCTCCTGTGGCAGCCTGGCTGAGTGGCGCAGAGGTCAGCCAAGCGCCACGGCGGGAGGGGAAGGAGGGCGGGGCGGTGATGTGCGGCGTGACAGCAGTTCCAGGTCCCGCCCCCTGGCTGTGAACGTCACCTCCCTGCTCCCCTTTGCATCCCGCTGTGGCTCTTGGCTGACTTTTGCACCGCTCAGCTGGGCTGCCGCATGGAAGCAAGTAGAGCAAGCGACCATTTGGGCTCCGCACTCCCCATGCAGCACGGGGAGTGCAGAGCCCAAAAGGCCATTTGGGCTCCGTGGTCCCCCGAGTGAGAAGCAGAAGAGGGAGGAGAAGAGAAAGAGAGAGACAGAGAGAGAGGCAGGAGGTGGAGGAGAGAGAGAGAGAGTCGGAGCAAGAGATCAGAGGCTCAGGAGAGAAGACTGATGTGGAGGAGAGACCTGAAAATCCCGTCTTATGATGGGCTAATTGGCCAGTCATATATATAGGGGTATGTCTACACTACCCCGCTAGTTCGAACTAGCGGGGTAATGTAAGCATACCGCACTTGCAAATGAAGCCCGGGATTTGAATTTCCCGGGCTTCATTTGCATAAGCCGGGCGCCGCCATTTTTAAATCCCGGCTAGTTCGAACCCCGTGCCACGCTGCTACACGCGGCACGGAGTAGCTAGTTCGGATTAGGTTTCCTAATCCGAACTGGCTGTACTCCTCATTCCACGAGGAGTACAGCTAGTTCGGATTAGGAAGCCTAATCCGAACTAGCTACTCCGTGCCGCATGTAGCCGCGCGGCACGGGGTTCGAACTAGCCGGGATTTAAAAATGGCAGCGCCGGGCTTATGCAAATGAAGCCTGGGAAATTCAAATCCCGGGCTTCATTTGCAAGTGCGGTATGCCTACCTTACCCTCCTAGTTCGAATTAGGAGGGTAGTGTAGACATACCCTAGTAGCCCAATGTCTGTGACTCTGTAATGCTGAAATGCTGGCTGTAACCTCTGGGCAGCGCTGTTGCCTGAAACGCTGGCCATTCCCTTTGAGCGGCCCGTGCTGCACGGGGAGTGTGGGCCCCAAACGGCCGCTTGCTCCCCCGTGGCGGCCCGGCTGAGCGGTGCAGAAATCAGCCGAGCACCATGGTGGGAGGCGAAGGGTGGCGGGGTGGTGATTTACACGCCCAGGGGGCGGGGCCTGGACAAGCGTGCATCCCCGACGGAGACAGAGGAGAGTGGAGAGAGTGAAAGGCAGGAGGGGAGAAGAGAAAGAGAGAGGCGGAGCAGACAGAGAGTGAGAGGAAGGAGGAGGAGCAGAAGAGAAAGGGAGAGGTGGGAGGGGGAGAAGCGAAAGAGAGAGAGGCAGAAGGTGGAGGAGAGCTGGAAGAGGGGGAGGCAGTAGGAGGAGGGGAGAAAGAGATGGAACAAGAGACTCAGGAGAGAAGATCGAAGTAGAGGAGAGACCTGAAAATCCCGCCTTATGACAGGTTAATTGGCTAGTTTCCAGAAAGAAGATAACTATGAAAGGTGGAGAAATGTAGCTGTGTTAGTCTGGTGTAGCTGAAACAAAATACAGGACTATGTAGCACTTTAAAGACTAACAAAATGGTTTATTAGGTGATGAGCTTTCGTGGGCCAGACCCACTTCCTCAGGTCAAATAGTGGAAGAAAATTGTAACAACTATATATACCAAAGGATACAATTTAAAAAAAATGAACACATATGAAAAGGACAAATCAAATTTCAGAACAGAAGGGGATGCGGGGGAGGTAAATGTCTGTAAGCTAATGATATTAGAGGTGAAAATTGGGGAAGCTATCTTTGTAATGGGTGAGATAATTAAAGTCTTTGTTCAAATTTAGGCATAAAGTGTCGAATTTAAGCATGAATGACAGTTCAGAGGATTCTCTTTCAAGTGTAGTCTTAAAAGGTCTTTGAAGCAGGATGCAGGTAATCAAGTCATTGAGCCAATGTCCTTTCTGGTTGAAATGGCAAGAAACTGTTTTTTCTTTGTGATTCTGTCTAATATCTGTTTTGTGGGCATTGATCCTTTGGCGAAGTGTCTGAGACGTTTGTCCAATGTACATAGCAGATGGACACTTTCGACACATGATAGCATAAATTATATTTCTGGATGAGCAGGAATATGTGTTCTTGATCTTATAACTCACTTGGTTAGGTCCAATAATGGTATCAGCAAAGTGAATATGTGGACAAAGCTGGCAACGGGGTTTGTTGCAAGGGAAGGTACCAGGGTTGGTATTAGTGTGGTATGTCCTGTGGTTGTTGGTAAGAATCATCTTGAGGTTAGGTGGTTGTCTATAGGAGACTATGGGTCTGTCTCCCAGAGCCTCTTGGAGTTTAGTATCCTGTTCCAGTATAGGCTGTAGTTTATTGATAATGTGTTAGACAGGTTTAAGTTGGGGGCTGTAGGTGATGACAAGTGGTGTTCTATTGTTGGTTTTCTTGGGTCTGTCTTGAAGGAGATGGTTTCTGGGTATTCGTCTGGCTCTTTCAATTTGTTTTTTATTTCTCCGGGTGGGTAATTGAGGTTTATAAATGCTTGGTAGAGATCCTGAAGTTTCTGGTCTCTGTCAGTGGGATTAGAGCAGATGCGGTTGTATCAAAGGTCTGGGCTTTAGATGATGGATCGTATGGTGTGTTCTGGATGGGAGCTGGAAGCATGTAGGTAACTGTATGAGTCAGTGGGTTTTCTGTACAGAGTGGTATCTAATTTTCCATTGTTGATTTGTACGGTGGTGTCCAGAAAATGGAACTCTCATGTAGAATGGTCCAGGCTGAGACTGATGGTGGGGTGTAGGTTGTTAAAATCTCTGAGGAATGTCTCCAGTGTTTCTTGGCCATGCGTCCAGATCATAAAGATGTCATCGATGTAGCGTAAAATGTAGCGTAAGATGTAGAGAAATGGTAAAAGGGGACGGGAGTTGAGGAAACGTTGTTCTAGGTCAGCCATAAAGATATTAGCATACTGTGGGGACATGCGTGTACCCATGCCTGTGCCGCTGATCTGGAGGTATAAGTTGTTCTCAGACTGGAAATAATTGTGGGTGAGAACAAAGTTACATAGGTCTGCTATCAGATTGGCAGTGGTATCCTCTGGGATAGTGTTTCTAATTGCTTGTAATCCGTCTTCATGAGGAATGTTGGTGTATGGTGTTCTACATCCATAGTAGCAACGTGTTATCGGGGTGGTTATCGATGTTTTGTAGTTTCCTTAGGAAGTCAGTAGTATCTCGAAGATAGATGGGGGTGTTGGTTGCGTAGGGTTTGAGAAGCTTTAATTATCTTACCCATTATAAAGATAGCTTCCCCAATTATCACGTCTAATATCATTAGCTCACAGACATTTACCTCCCCCCTCATCCTCCTTCTGTTCTGAAATTTGATTTGTCCTTTTCATATGTGTTCATTTTTTTAATTGTATCCTTTAGTATATATGGTTGTGACAATTTTCTTCCACTATTTGATCTGAGGAAGTGGGTCTGGCCCACAAAAGCTCAACACCTAATAAACCATCTTGTTAGTCTTTAAAGTGCTGCATAGTCCTGTTTTTTATGAAAGGTGGATTTCACCTAAACTTTGCACAAGATTGGTCTGAAAGCAGTTATATTTCAAATATAGCATGAACCTGGATGGAGATTTTATGAAAAGAGTAATTCTGCACTGTAAAGAATTAAGAGCTTCAGGGGGTAGCTGAGTTAGTCTGTTACAGAAAAAAACAACAAATGGTCTGGTTGCACTTTATAGACTAACAAAACATGTGGATGGTATCATGAGCTTTTGTGGCTCATGATAACATCTACATGTTTTGTTAGTCTATAAAGTGCAACCGGACCATTTGTTGTTTTTTTCTGTGAAGAATTAAGTTTATTTTTCTTATTGGTACAAGAGATAGTGGGGCGGAGAGTGAAATAATATAAACTAACATAACATAAGTATTAAAAATTAAATATACTATAATGTGTTTCTCATTAAATAAGAGTGAATCATGAGATTCATTAAGTTAACAATTCCATCAGCCAATTGTAATTCTAACCAAATTTCCAGTGATAAAATGCACATTTTGAACCAATTTAATCTGTTGCAGATCAATCCCGCGATGATTATGGTAAGTTTGTAATGATTTCTAAATAGTAGCTCTCAGACTTTTTTTCTCTTTCAGAAATGTATATCCTGTTTTACTGAGCTGCATTATTAATTTGGCCATGTAAGGTTTACTGAGGTTTTAGTATATCATGTAATAGGGTATAATTTCCTTTCAAATGATCACTTCTACAAAGATATAGATATAGAGATTGATTGCTACTTCTGCTGTCCTATTCATGTATTTTGTTGTGGCTATTGGAAACCCAGGCTAAGTGACTGTGTTTTTAACTTGCTATGGAAGTGGTGAAATCAGAGGATATTCCCTGCTCCTTGAGAAGGCAGCTTCTTTCTCTAGTGTCAGCTGCTGGAAAAGCCCCATCTATCATTAGATAAATGACATTTCTCTAGTTCCCAAGGAAGGTGATTGTGAAGAAGAATCATTCTATTAGGGTATGTTTAGACTGTGGGATTCTTCCAGGATACCTAGACCTGGTGGCTCAGCTTAAAGTATGCAACTCTGCCGCGTCCCGGGAATGCATTTGCTCTTTTGCTTTTTTTTGTGGAAGAGCAGATGCCCTGTATACTTCAGTCTATGAGGAACAAGGGCTCCTCCCAAAGGGGAGGCTTTTCCATCATTTGGCCTCTGCATGGGGCCAAATGGTGGAAAGGCCTCTTCTGGAAAAGAAATCGGAAAAAGCTACGCAAATTGTGGCATGCAATTTGTGTAGCTTTTTCCTAAAAAAAGGCTGTGACCTAGCCTTGAGTTCACAGTCATGAATGATATAAAGGTAAGGGCCTGGAGTTTGATTCTGATTCACTATTCAATATAATGAGAGCAACATAATGAGAGCAGCAGTAAGATCACAGACTTTCAGGCCATATCTATACTACTAGGAAACTATTTTGAAATTACGAAATTCAACTTAATGGCCGATTTAACAAATTCGAACTACCATAGACTTAATATGGGGAAGTATCAAAATTAGTCTGAGGCAGGCTCTGTTAATGTGGACTAGTTACCTCAGACTTAGAGCCCCAGGAAGCATTGGGCATTGGGGAGTAATTAGTTCAAATGAACTTAAACTGCAGCAAGGAAAGTTTAGGTTGGACATTAGAAAAAAGTTCCTAACTGTCAGGGTAGTCAAACATTGGAATAAATTGCCCAGGGAGGTTGTGGAATCCCCATCTCTGGAGATATTTAAAAGTAGGTTAGATAAATGTCTATCAGGGATGGTCTAGACAGTATTTGGTCCTGCCATGGGGGCAGGGGACTGGACTTGATTACCTCTCGAGGTCCCTTCCAGTCCAAGTATTCTATGATTCTATGATACTCTGGGGAGGAATTATTTCAAAATAGAGACACTGCAGTGTCCATACTACCATTATTTCAAAATAAATATTTCAGAATTAGCATTATACTTGATGAAAAGCAGAAGTACAGAGTTTGAATTCCACAGACCATTATAAAATAATGGGCTTGGTACTGAGGATGCTCCATATATAAATTCAAACTTGGGGGGTTATTTCAAAATAATGCCCTAGTATAGTCTATGGCTCAGTCATTAGTGTTCCTCAGGAAACAGGCATTTGCTTTTTGAACGAGATGACTGTTCATGTTCATGTTCCAAAAATCATACAGCTCTTCTTAAACCCCATGAAGGTATAATTCATTGTAGGTAGAATCATAGAGCTGGAAGAAATCTCAGAAGGTCATCAAGTCCAGCCCCCTGCCCAAAGCAGGACCAATACCAAGTCATCATTTGATGAAATAAATATTTCAGAATTAGCATTACACCTGATGAAAAGTGAAGTGCAGCCAACTAGTCAGTCCCAGGCATAGCAAGGAATTTTAGGAGTTGCACATACCAGAGGGTGGATCCAGAGTTAAGACTGTAGAAGGAGCTGAAGACCACAGATTCACTTGGCAATTGAATCTAGTGCAGATTTCAGCCCTCGAAACTTTCTTCCTTCATCATCATCATCATCATCATCATAATAATAATAATAATAATAATTAATAACAACAACAATAGGAAACAAATGCATTTTGAAAACTGCGAAATTGTATTAAGTGGGAGATGGAGGAAGATCTAATTCTTTCCTATCTAGAATCCTGCTGTCTTGCATACTTCCTGCTGTTTATTTATAGCCCCTTTCTGTAAACAAATAACTTCAGTTAAGACATGTCTCTTAGAACAGGAGAAAAATTATTTCATTACTCAATCTGTCATTCCTTTACAGATCAGCTACGGCTGGAAATGGGTATGTTTTATGTAGGTTTCTACTCCTGCAGAAAAGAATGGAGCATATAGTGAAGGTACATGTGCTTTATGTTTGTTGACCAAACCGGTGCTCCCTCACAGAAAAATCCACTGCACAGCTGTGGCTAAATCCATCCCTATATAACTTCCATAATGTCCAAGAAAACATAAAAAAAGTTCTTATATCCATCCTAAAAGTATCAGCCTAATAAGGTATTTTATAACTCAGATTTTCTGCAGTCTTTTTCTAATCAAAGAGAACAAACCCCTATCCTAATTCTCACTCATCCCTTTTAAATAATTTGATTATTAACAATGAAAATGGTGTACTTTCTTTTTAGATGAACTACAGATGGAAAGGGGTAAGTTTACATTGATTTCTGTATGCTTCTATTAAAATTGACAGGAAAGGGAGAAGTTGTTGAAGCTGCATTGATCCCAGGATATTATAGAGACAAGGTATGTAAAGTGACATCTTTTATTGAACCATCTTTTGTTGGTGAAAGAGACAAGATTTCAAGAGCTCTTTTTCAGATCTTGAACACTAGCTGCAGAAGACTGCTGTGAGAGCGTGAAAGCTTGTCTCTTTCACCCACAAAAGTTGGTTCAATAAAAGATGTTGCCTCACCCACCTTGTCTTGCTAAGAAAGCAAGACTATATTTGTTAAAATGTATTTATCTCCAGCTTCAGCAGTACAATGTGCCCATATGTGAGCTGTGAGCACCTTGACAGTTATTTCAAAATACACAATCAAATACAAATTTCAGTCTTTGTGTCTGATCGCCTCTCAATATATTAACCAGTTCTATGTCATGCTCTGAAAGTTTGACAATCCAGGCTATTTAAGACCTAGGTCAGGAGGGTAACCAAAAGCTGCAGGAAATTTAGAGTTCTCTCCACCAGCCATTTTCCTTTTTAAGAAGGAGAGCTAGTCTCAGCTTCTCTGCTGATTGCAGATGTCACATGGCCAGGAAGAATTGTATGTGATATGTGTGACAGGTTTTATCACAGAGATCCCTTTGAGACTGTCACCTGGTGTGCTGATCATGTCACAGAGCCTGCCTACCTGCCCTCTGGGGTGTCCCCCACCCAGTTTGCTTCAACCAAGACACAGAGTTGAGATGACAGCCCTCAGAGCAACACAGATGCATGGGTGTTTGCGCAAAAACTTGCCAGCTGTCTACACTGGCCGCTTGAATTTGTGCAAGAGCACTGGTGTTCTAATGTAAGAATTCAGTACTTCTTGAGCAAATACTTTGATGGTCCTACTCAGGGATAAGCCCTCTTGTGCCAGTGTACACAGGCACCTTAATTTTTTGCGCAAGAAAGCCCGATGGCTAAAATGGCCATCCGAGCTTTCTTGCGCAAAAGCGCATCTATACTGGGCATGTATGCTTTTGTGCAAAAGCACTTTTGCGCAAAAGCATCCTTTCCAATCTAGATGCTCTTTTGCAGAAATACTTTTAACAGAAAAACTTTTCCATTAAAAGTATTTCCGCAAAATCATGCTAGTCTAGACGCAGCCATGGTGTAACAGGTCAGCTGTGAGAGGGCTCAGCTCTAGGGCCTTGACAGCATCCAGGAACACAATCCTCAAAAGGGACTAGAATCCCAGATAAATCCATCTTTCTTTGTTTAAAAGTTTTTACACAGAGAAAGCTTGTAAGGACATTTCCCCTTTTATCAATGAAAGAGATTTACACAGCTGTTTTCCCTCCAGGTAGCAATTAGAACACTGGATTTGATAATAAACAAAAATGGCCTTATTACATATAAAAAGTAGGATTTAAGTGATTGCAAGGGAAAACAGACATAATAAAGTAAGTTATTTAACCAAAAGAAACAAAACACACCAGTTAATATACACTAAGTAAAAATACACTAAGTCCAGGTCTACACTAGACCGGGCAGCTCAGCTTGTACACCTAAGGGTACAGCCCAAGCCCTGCCCCTGATGGGAATGACTAGACAGCTACCCCAAAGTAAGATACCCTCTAAAGGCAGCAAGGGGAGGGGGTCCTAGAATGGACTATGGGATATAGCATTCCTGCAGAGGAGCACAGGGCAGTGTGTTCAAGGAACCCACCCTGGGAAGTAGCAGGGCAGCCAGCACAGGATAAGGGAACCTTTGAATGTAGGGATTGAGCCCTTGCAGTAGGAAAGCAGAAATCAGGGCTGCAAGGTGGGTTCTGGACTGGCTTAGGGGATAGAGCATTCACATAAGCAGCACAGGGCAATGAGTTCAAGTCCCAGCCATCCCAGGAGTATCTGGAGGAGAGACAACACTGCCTGCCCCAGCAATAGGGCTAGTTCCCTAGTTAGGGTAGCAGTATCAGGGACCCTGAAGGAGGGCAGAACTGTGGGCTTGAGTAACAGCACAGCTGGAAGAGCAGAACAAAGGCAGGCTTATTCATGCCCTGGCCTAGCCCCACTCCTAGAAGTAGCTGGCATGTGCTGCCCCTCATCTACAGGCTCTGACTCCACTGGGCAGAGCCCTGTTAGGGTATGTCTGCACTTGCACCCTATTTTGAAATAGGGATGCAAATGCAGCAATTTGAAATTGCAGATGAAGCCAGGATTTAATTATCCCACATTTCATTTGCATAATCACATTATAGTGCTATTTCAAGTGAGCGCTATTTCGAATTAACAGATGCTGTGTAGGCACGGTCATTTTGAGAGAAAACCCTTGTGTCAAAATAACTGTTCAACCTCATTGTACAAGGATTAAGGGTTATTTCGAGAGAATGGTTTTCTCTCAAAATAACCATGCCTACACAGCATCTGTTAATTCGAAATAGCTCTAACTCAAAATAGCGCCATAACACAATTATGCTAATGTAGCACAGGATATTTAAATCCCAACTTCATTTGCAATTTCAAATTGCTGCATTTGCATTCCTATTTCAAAATAGGATGCAAGTGTAGACGTACCCTAATATTGTATAATGGGAGCTTCAGGAGCAGTGTCTGCAGGCAAGGACAGCATAAGTGGACCTCCCTGCTCTGATTTTCTTAGGGACATCCCAGCCACTTCCAGGAGCACAATTGCCATAGGGATAATGACTCCTGCCATGACAGGTTAGACATTTTAGAAAACACAACTCAAAAAATTACGCTGAAGCATAAGAGAGAAATAAAAGTTATGAAATGTACAGACCAATCACAAACCAAAACTAACCGACTTTGCCATCAGTAAAAGTAGTAACAATGCCCCATGGACCTGTTGGGTCAGCATGACAGTGGGTGGAGGGGCAACTGAAGTGCCAGTACTTGAAAGCTTCCCAGTCAAATCAGTCAGAATCACCTGTCAGAGGCTCCAAGATCCTTTCCCTGGTTGGTGACCACTGCCCTAGAGAAAGGGCTGGATGGAGCAGCTTCAAGGGGAATTGGCCCAGGGATGTGACAGCAACCCATCAGTTTTGAGACTCAGCAGGTAACTGCTACATATAGGGTCCCCAGGCTGGAACACAGAGTAGTGGGCAGGCTTGGGTCTCCTTCAGGTACCAGCAACCACACCAGGGGGTAAAAGAAAAGGGCTGGTCCCAGGCCACTTACTGCACACTTCCTCTCCCACAAACAGTCAAGTAGAGACTATAAAACTCCCCTCAGCCACTAAGGTGCACTCACAGGGTGGAGACCTTTACAACAATATACACATTCAACAGACTGTAACTTTAAAGATGATATGTATCATGATGTACTTCACATAAAGCATCTTGCAATTATTCATATACATATTCAAAAACATATTTCCATAAAATATGGGGGTTTAGTGTCACAATAGATATTTATTGTTCAGAGTGCTGCTTCATCTTCATGCAGTCCATTACACAGCAATAGCCAAATTCATCCCTGTTGTGAAAGAGATGTAATTCCACAAAGGATAGATGATGGAGTTTTTGCAAAACTCTAACTGGAACAAAGGTTGGTTTATTTAATTCTTAGCAAGAGGGCTAATCTATAGAGTAGATTTCTGCTAAACTTTTCATAATCTTCTAGCCTTTCATCACATGGGAAGCTAATTTAATCAAATTTAATCTATTGCAGTCCAATTCCGCAGTGACTATGGTAAGTTTGCCCTGGTTTGTAAGTAGTGGTATTTTTCCCCATATTTGCAATGTGCATCTTTACATTTCTAAATTTTCTACTTATCTTCGTTTCTACTCTGTCTCACTTACCTCAAAATGTGTATAATACTTACAGTGCCTCTTATTATCAACATGTCTCCCAGAAGATAGCAGGCAATCATTATTAATTTTTTTTGCAAATGGCCTACTTCTCTCTTTGCTTTCCTTTTTGCAGCTGTGGGAATCTAGCTCTTCACCATCCTCTTAGCGAAACTGTTTTTCCTACTATCCAACCTAGACCTTCCCCACTCTAACTTGAGACCATTGTTTCTTGTTCTGCCATCTGTCACTACTGAGAACACCTTCTTTCCATTCTGTTTGGAACCTCCCTTCAGGAAGTTGAAAGGTGCTATCAAATCCCCCCTTACACTTCTCTGATGCAGACTAAACCAATCCAAAATCTCTCAGCCTTTCCTCATAGGTCATGTGCTCCAGCCCCCTAATCATTTAGGTTGCCCTCTGCTGGACCCTCTCCAATGCATCCACATCATTTCTGTAGTGGAGGGGCCAGAATAGGATGCAGTACTCCAGACGTGGCCTCACTAGTGCTGAATAAAGAGGAAGAATCACTTCTCTAGGTCTTCTGGCAATGCTCCTCTTAATGCATCCTAATATGCCATTAGCCTTCTTGGCTACAAGGGCACGCTCTTGACTCATATCCAGCTTCTCTTCCATGGTAATCCCCAGGTCCTTTTCTGCACACCTGCTACTTAGCCAGTCAGTCCCCAACCTATAACAATGCTTGGGATTCTTCCGTCCCAAGTGCAAGACTCTGCACTTGTCCTTGTTAAACTTCATCAGATTTATTTTGGCCCAATCCTATAATCTGTCTAGGTCACTCTGGACTCTATCCCTTCTCTCCAATGTATCTACCTTTCCCCCTCCCTACACTGTGCAATCCCTAGCAAGCCAGACTGACTATACAGATCTGCATCTATTCATTGCTTTCTGTTCAAAGCTGGAATTACCAGCATGTACAAGTTACTCCATATCTTTTATATGCAAACACAGTTCTTAAAAGGTGAAACAATTACTGAGAAAATATAATCCCCAAAAGAACCAGTAAATGTTCCCATACACATGCTAAAAGGTCACCTGTCAGTCTTATGATTCTTTCATAGACCCACGTCCTTCAAATGCTTCCTGGGAAGGATTGGGCCCCCCTTCACAGAAAGTCATGACTTTTATTTGCTGGATCAGACAGAAGGTGGCCATAAATCAGTTTAAATTCAGGTTATTTATGTGAAAGTCCATTTTTGTCTTTTGGTCCCTAAATAATCCAGTTTGTATCAGTATATCTTAGCCTCTCCAGGAGTTAGTACTTTTGGGAGGTGTTACAACAGGAGTCAATTTGCGAGATCATTCCTTGCTGTTTTTAGCTCCTGGAGGGGTGTGCTAATCCTCCCACATGGAATGAACTATAATCCATGACTAAAATTGAATTCAGTAAAATTTCTCCCAAAGATATTTTAGGAAATTGCCATATTTGTCACGGTAACATTCATGCATGCCTGGTAGGGGGGGCTAATTCCTTATCTGTCAGCATCCTGTGATAGTTATATTTTTACTTGAGTCTTTTTTGTAGCTCCTGTCTAATAGCCACCTCTGCCATCTCATTCTATATAGAATACATTTCTTTACAGGATAGCACAAAAACTCTTGCTGCTACTCAAATATGTGTTGTTCCTTTACAGCCCAGCTATGGGAAAAAATGGGTAAGTTTGATATGATTCTTGTAATCTTTTACTGAAGAAGAGATACAACAACAAAAAACAAAAAAAACCCTCACACTTATTCAAGTGCCAGTCCAGATTATCAAACTGTATAGAAAATGTTTGTGGAAGAGGGAAAGTATTTTCTTACTCAGCTTTGTTTTTTCTAGACCAACTGCAGAGAGAAATGAGTAAGTTTTCATTGATTTATGTAGCCTCCCACTCAAGCAAAGGAAATATAAAAGGATATATTGTGGAATTATGGGTGTTTTTTATTTGTTGTTTAGGAATCTATTCTCTCTAAAACATTCCACTACATGGACATGGCTAAATTAATCCCTTCTGTAACTACAGTGGTGTCAGTGTATTTACTCTTAGTAAATTAATCCCTGGGATTTTGGGAAAACTCCAACATATTTTTCCTGCATTTGTATTCAGATGTTTGCAGAAGGGATAATTATTTCATTACACATATGCACATATTGCCAACATCCATAGGACAGCATCCTAGCCATCTGCAGGTTTGAGAAGGAAATACATGAAGCTCCTAAAATTCTATGTCCAACAATTGTGAATTGTCCAAAAGGAAACTAGAGGTTCTTTCTCAAATTCAGTACAGTGCTTTGTCCATCAATCCTTCATTATTCTTAGTAATCAGGAGATAAATAAAGCAATTTTAAAACTTGAAAAAAATTGAAAATATTATGTAATTTCAAATATGTTGTTCTTTACAGATGAGCTTCAGAGGCAAAGGGGTAAGTTATCACTGAGTTGGGAGGATTTTGGCTAGAAAAGACTGTATGAAGTAATCAGGGGCAGCAGTGATGGATTGCAAGGAGATTTGAGAAGTTTATTGTAGCTGGTACTTGGATTGTATTGCTCATTATTCATTGAGGGATTGTTGGGAGTTTCTTTCATTTTTGCTGGGCTGGCAGTTTTAGATTATCACAAGAAGCCATAGTTTGTTATCCAATTTGATACATCTGCCAGGAAATCTACGAGCTTCTCCTGGGGGATGGATTTTCCAACTCACAGAAGGGATAAAGTTTGCTGCCTGGAAACCTTTACTTTGAAGCCAAAGCAGGTTCTATCCATGAATCCTGGACCATCCACAAAGAGATTCTTCTCCTTCAAGTGTCCTCTGCATATTCATACTCATGGAAATACTGAAGACTGGTGCAGCCTGAAC
This sequence comes from Pelodiscus sinensis, assembly GCF_052426305.1. NCBI lineage: Eukaryota > Metazoa > Chordata > Testudines > Trionychidae > Pelodiscus > Pelodiscus sinensis. The sequence goes on along the minus strand of NC_143069.1, from coordinate 12,501,946 downwards.
AACAGAATTCTTGCCACCTATAGCCATTGGACAGCTCACACACCTCCACTTCTCCCCTCAGTGAACCTGGAGCATATCAGGGCCTGGGTATAAAAAGGGCAATGGTGCTCCAGTCATCACAGTTCCTTTTTACTGTGACCCGTTGAATAATTTAGGAGGAGCTCAGGAATATTTTTGCATCCATGATAATGGCTAGTAAAGAAAAGTAGCATATTAAATAGTTAGGAGTTAGAGTATATCTAGACTGCAGAGCTTTTCTGGGATACGGTATGCTGGAAAAGCTCTGCTGCATCCAAGGAATGTGTCCACTTTAAAAAAAAAACGGAAAAGCAGACGCGTTTTTTTCAGCATCCCTGTAAAGAGGTTTGGTAGCTGTGTTGAAGGCTGGAATTGTGTCAACTTGGCCATATGATAATATTCAAAATGAAAATAGTTGTTTACTTTGAACCTGTTCTTGCTCTCATGGAAATGAATGGCTGAAAACCAACTGATGACAGTGGGGCAGCACTAGATCCCTAATATAAAAATAAAGTGTATTTATTGTCAATATTGTTTTTTTTCAGGGCGGCAGCAGGTGGGAAACAGTAAGTTTGCTATAATTTCTAGGCTTTGAAGGTATAAGGCCAAATATTGCTCCATTGTTGACATTTTCTCAGTTCTTCATGAAAGGGAGTCAAAGAGGCTCCCTCCTCCGAGACAGAACAGAATAGAATATTATTTCTTTGGGAACCATTGAAATAACTAGTTTACACAACAAAATAAATCAGTTATTACTTTTATGAATGTCATTCCTTAGCAACAACCCTGAAGAAGACACTGGGAAAGTGTACATAGATTTTTTGCAATCTTCTTATCAAACAGAGATCAGAGAGAATTTATAATGTGACTGCATTGAATCTGAGGATACGCCTACACTACATGGCTATTTCAAAATAAGCTATTCTGGAATAGATATTCCAGAATAGCTTGTTTTGAAATGGCACATCTACACTGCAGGAAAGCCTCAAAATTGGTCAGAGATAGGATTCCCTAATGTAGAAGTGCTATCTCAATTTAGATCCCCAAAAGGTACTGGGGAGGAATAACTTAGAATGGCTCTTGTGAGCGGCTATTTTGAAATAGCAGCAGTGGAGCATCTACACATGCCTAATTTTGAAATAGCTATTTCGGAATATGTGTTATTCCTCATTGTAGCCTACTAAATTGCACCTGTCCTATTTTATTTTGTTGATTTTTTTATATAGTTATAGACGTATATAAGCTGGCAACACAAGGTGCCTACAGAATTAATTTTCTAATTGATTGCTTCTAGTAAAAATATGGTAGCTGGTGATAGTTAGATTTAAGTTTTTCTTGTGATTTTCCAAAAGGTGTATGAGGCAAAAGTTTTGCAATTGATGTAATAGGTTACTTTTTAAATTTTTCTCAGAATCAACAAGTAAAATCTGCTATCTTGTCAGTAACTGCCATCCTAAACTTCTTATAAGAACAGACAACAGATTTCCGAATCAAAACTGTAATTTCCTGACTTTTCTTATGCAATTCTGGAATGGAACCCAAGAAAGCATCAGTCATGTCTAAAAAAGATGAGTTCCCCAGTATTTTCTCCAATTAGAGATAGTAACCACAGAAATCTTAGGGTACCAAGACCAGCTATGGGCAAAGGGTTAAACATCCAGAACATTTTGGTGCCAAAAATGGTATTTAGGCCTAGGAATTTGGGAGATCGGGGCTGCTGCTGCTTCAGCCGCTGCTGACCGAGCCCACTCCGGAGTGCTTATCTTTAAGGTCAGAAACTATATACTTATCTTTAATCTAGCTTTGTATTTCTTCCTTGCTTTGATTTTGTTTAAATTTGCTTTTAAAAATCTCACATACCACCTGCTCCAAGGCCTGCCAGGCAAAGGGAGATTGGTCCTCCAAGCCCCGACTTAGGGGCATTACGATTTTATGGGTGTAAGATATTGTTAAATGGTTAATTTCTATATACCTAGATAAGTTTTAGTTTGATTTTGTTAATGCCATCGGGGAAGGGATCCAGGTAATCTCTGTTCTTGCTGCCATATTCATTGTGGTTGTTATTATCACATTCCCTTTGGCAATAAGATTGTTCTCTATTTCATTTCCTGAATTAAAGTGTATTTGTTGTCAATTGACTGTGGACTGTCACAAGGGGGAATCTTATGATTCTAACACATTGTAACCTTGGATGGTGAGGACAAATTTAAAACTTCTGGTCAGATTGGCAAGTTTTACCCACCTTAATTACACTAGTGTTCCATCCCAGGCTACACTCGTAGAATGAGGTTTACAGATTTTGGAATAATCCATGCATTATATTGAAGTTATTTTGAAATGGAATGGCTATGTAGATGCTCACATTATTATTTTGAAATAATGCTAGTTATCTCGAAATAATGGTGCAGTGTAGACACACCAGGGTTTAAGTGGCCAGAATTTCACACCTGACTCTCATTTAATATTCAATTTGTTTTTTTGGTAAGAAAGAAAGCAGTTTTTTGCTGCTATAATATATCTGGTAATTTAGGAGATTATTTACTTTTAAAAAAGTTACATACCTTGCATCTTTTGGAGGACAATTCTGAACGAGTTATTTCAAAATGTCCTTTTCAGCAAATCTACAGCCACTAATCCGTAAGTCAAAGTTTCCTTATCAGTACTTCCACTTAAATTAAAAATTGTCTGTGAGAAAGTTTTTCAGTCTTTCCTTAATGATGCCCTCTATTCTGCTGGTTACAAAAATGTGTAATTGTCTCATCTACACAAAATCTTAATTCAGCATATCGGAAGCTCTGAGTAAAGGTGCTTCTATTTAGTGACATTGAAAAAACCCACCAACTTCTATTCATTTATTATTCCAGTTTCAATATAAAAGAATAGTCTTTCCAAAATACAAGGGGCTACTTTGAGAAATTTTGGAGCTTGTTTAAAGTTCACAAAATCCAATGGAAAGTGTTACATGGCCGAATTTGTTCACTGAATTTAGGTAATTCTTGCTATTCCAGAAATTATGTATAGACAGAAAATGGTATAACCTAATTTTCAATAACAAAGAAATATAAATGTTGATCAAATTTATTCTTTTGCAGAACTACTTCAGCTTGAAAACGGTAAGTTTGCTTTATTTTCTAAATAGGTGTGCTGAGTTGTTTTTCTTTTAAAGTTAACTGTACGTCCTCTATTTGTAAATCTAAACAAAATCTTCTAACTAATTTTTGTATATTAGAACTTAAGAACAAATATTTTTCTGTGGTTTTTATCTTCTCAGATTCTGAGATATGCTTTTCCATATCTCTAGCCCCTTTGCTGCAGATAGTTGTTCAAATACAGAATTCTCTCAATTTTTTCATAATGCATTAGTCTATCAATTTGTCTACTCTGATCCTTAGAGTATCCAGCCACCTTAAAATAATCAATTTTATTGTATGCAATGCATCATTTCTAGATTTCTCCTTTCTTTCCTCATGGGATCTGATACATCCTTCCCCCTCTCCTCCTTACAAATGTGATTGATAGAGATAATAGTGTTGTGTAATAGGTGCTTACAATGCATTTATCTTAGTATCACATGATAATTTGGATTAAAAATTAAATGAATATAATATTTACATGACATACAATAAATAGATTAAAAGATTACTGAGTGATAGGTTTCAAAATCTTCAGGGGGTAGCTGAGTTAATCTGTACAGGAAAAAACAACAAATGGTCTGGTAGAACTTTATAGACTAACAAAACATATAAATGGTATCATAAGCTTTCATGGGCACAGCCCACTTCTTCAGATGACTGGAGTTTTGAGTTTAAGATATGCAGACCCAAAATAAATAGGAGAGAGGGCAGGGGGAGGGAAGAAGGGGACTGGGAGACAGGGAACAGAAGGTTTGGAAAATCCAGGGGAAAAACAGGAAGGCAGTTTCAAAACGTTAGAGTGCGTCTAGACTGGCAAGATTTTGTGCAAAAGCGCCTGCTTTTGCGCATAAACTTGCCAGCTGTCTACACTGGCTGCTTGAATTTGCGCAAGAGCACTGACTTTGTAATGTACAAAATCAGTGCTTCTTGCGTAAATACTTTCACGCTCCTGCTCAGGAAAAAGCCCTCTTGCGCAAAAATACTTGCTGAAGAGGGCCAGTGTAGACAGGGAAGAACTGTTCAGGTAGGAATAAGAAATCCTCCGGAAAAGGGCTTATTTTCCGGAGAATCTAGACTGGCGCTTTTCTCCGGCTTATCCCCGAGCCGGAAAAAAGCGGCATCCATGTAAATGCAAATGCCGCAGGGGATATTTAAATCCCCCGCGGATTTGCAATTCCGACTCGTCTCATTAGCATCCCTTTTCCGGAAAGGGGTGCCAATGTAGACGTAGCCCTAGTGTATAGTACCACGACAGAGTTATTTAACAATGTACAGGATCTAGAACGTATGATCATATGACTGGTTAGTGAACTGCAGTGCTGAGCTTTAGTTCATCAGTTAAATACAATCTTATTAATAAAAAGGAAAACAATGCTCATAGAAACTTGTGGAATGATCATGATTGTTCATTTCTGTGAAGTAGTCAGAATTCATTATGCTCTAGTCTTCTGCACGTGTAACATTTGCTCCAGTCTTGCTATAACAAGTTAAACATAATTCATTCTGCACAGAAAACATTAGTTCACACTTTGTGGAGAACACGCCTTTTTTTTCCAAATGTATCTCTTTCCTTTGCAGAAGCACTGCGAGAGAAATGTGGTATGTATATGTTGATCTCTATAACTTTTTCTTGAAGCAGGGGAGGGATAGAACATCTGATGCAAATGCATGTGTTATTTAGTTGTCTTGGCCTCACATCCTCTCAGAGCAGTATACTACCCACTACAGGCCAAATACATCCTCTCTATATTTCTATTAATATCAGTGGAGTTACACAAAGGAAAAAGAAGGCTTTGTTGATTTAAAAAAAAAACCCAATATTATTTATTTAATTATCAGGAAGTGGTTTAATGTGCAGAATAGCTGAGTCCTAATCTTTGTGTAGAATGTGATTTAACTGAGGCTGGATTTCTAATACTCCCTGAATCAGATCTAAGAACCTGTGCATTCAAGAGCCACCTTACATTGCAAAAGCACAATTTTTCTAGCAGTAAAAATAGTGAAATCATGATGATAGGATAAGAGCAAGATACAGAATTGTTGAATATGCAGCTAGCACAAGTGATGGCCCAAAATATTATCTCAACTGAATATGAGTGTGTTCGAATATGGCTGGTTCATATAAAACTGCTCATGAATGAAGTTAACAAATCAAGTAGCCAATTGCTTATTAGCCACATGTTTTAAAGACATAGACATAAATGTTGGTCGTTTTCCAATTTGAAAATTAAATTGATAAACGTGTATTTTAAGTAATGTCTCCAGTGTTTAAAATGTTTCAATATGAGTTTTTAATGTATGTCCATATTTCTAAACATTACTTGCAGGAGGGAATACAGAAAGTGATATTGGAAGCAGCAAAAGAGGGAGGGATAGAATATCAGTCTTCATAATATAATAAAATATTTAGCTGATAAAAGACTCTGCCTGATATGGAAGATAATCCATATCTGTTATATTTCAACATTCATTTATTTTTCAATAAAACTTCAGAGTAAAATTTAGTCTTTCTACATTATTTCTATTCTCATTCACTCAGAGAACATCATAAGTTTGTTCTTTGGGACTGCATTGGTGTGGAGTGGGGATTTCCGCAATTGCTTAAGGATAGAGAGCTTTTCATAATAATTGAGAGGGACAGACACATGTAAATTATTTAATACTGGGTAAAAGGGGGATTCTGAGTTGGCTTGAGTGTATTTCTCTTTTGGGGAATCTGAGTGTATTCTGCAGATGCGAGTCAATTGAGTTTTGGTGTTTATCCTTGAGGGAGGACTGAATATGTTTCACAGTTGTGTCAAAGGTTAGAATGATGTCAGTCTGGGTGTATGAATACTTGTTTACTTTAAGCCTGTTCTTGTTTTCATTTAAATCAATGGCTGGAGTCTCAGTGCTGTCAAGGAGCAGGAATGGATTCCCCATGTGAAAGAAAAGAGCATTTTTTGACAATATTTGTTTTCCTTTTTCAGGTCCGTTCCAGATGGCAAGACGTAAGTTTGCTCTCTTGGTGAATTTCTGTAAGGGTACGTCTAAACTACATGGCTCCGTCGACGGAGCCATGTAGATTTGTTGTTTTGGCAAAGGTAAATGAAGCCGCGATTTAAATGATCGCGGCTTCATTTACGTTTACATGGCTGCCGCGCTGAGCCGACAAACAGCTGATCAGCTGTTTGTCGGCTCAGCACGCTAGTCTGGACGCTCCCCTGATAACATCAAAGCCCTTTGTCGGCAGCCCTGGTAAACCTCATCCCACGAGGAATAACGGAGCTGCCGACAAAGGGCTTTGATGTCGGCAGGGGAGCGTCCAGACTAGCGCGCTGAGCCGACAAACAGCTGATCAGCTGTTTGTTGGCTCAGCGCGGCAGCCATGTAAATTTAAATGAAGCCGCGATCATTTAAATCACGGCTTAATTTCCCTTTGCCTATCTGTCTAATCTACATGGCTCCATCGATGGAGCCATGTAGTCTTGACACAGCCTAAGAGCTCTATGATGAAAGATCATCTCAATTGTCCATGAAGGGGAGGTTTGCTCTCCTGGGACAGGACAGATTGAGCATTGTTTCTTTGGGGACCATTGAGATGATAGGTTTACACAACAGGGGACTCAAATATAAATTATTCTTTTTTACCAAAGCTACTTTAAAAACTGCAGAACTATACACTTTTGTAGGTTTTTTTATCATGGAAAGGAGAATGAATTGAAAGTGAGATTAAACAGGCAAAATTTCACATCCGACTCCCAATGTACAATTTTAAATGCAATTTCATTTCACACAGTTTATTTTTCAAGTGAAGCAGAATGTATTTTTTTTTCTGTTCATATGCTATACCTAGTAGTTTAAAGATCTGTTAAAAAATTACATTCTGTGTCTCATTTTGAGAAAAACTCTGAATGGATTATTTCAATATTTCTTTTTTAGCAACTGCCCCTCAGATAATCGGTAAGTCAAAGTTTCTTCTTCAGCACTTCCATTCAAGTCATCTGTGAGAAAATTTTTCCTTCTATTTTCTGAATAATGCCATTTGTCCTGCCATCACAGTTGTATGCCAAGGTCCTCACTGTACACAATCTTAATTCATCATATGAGAGGCTTTCAGTAAGGGTTCTTTTATTCCATGGCATTTAAAAAAAAATTTACACATTTGTTATTCCAATCTCAGTAGGAAAAAGATCTTTTTAAAATATATTTGACAGTTTTGAGAAACTTCAGAGATGATTCAAATCCAATGGAAAGTCTCCCAGGGCCTAATTTGTTCACTGAATGTAGGTAATTCTTGCTATTCCAGAAGTTAAATATTGACATACTCAATGGTATTGAGAATCTAATTTTCAATAATTAAAAGTGAAATCTTGATTTTTTTTCCAGAACAACTCCAGTGTGAAAAAGGTAATTTTTCTCCAGTTTCTAAATCAGAATTGTTAACTGAACTCTACATCCTAAGCATCTAGGTCTAAATAAAAGCACAACTTTTTCTTTAATAATTGATCTTAGTTGGGTAGCCATGTTAGTCTCTAACTTTAAAAACAAGTGGTCCTGTAGCGCCTCAGAGACTAACCAAAATATAAGGTGCCACAGGAAGACTTGTTTTTGATAACTAACTTATTCTATCAATTTATCTTCAAATATCTAGAAAACTTATGCTTTAAAGTATCTAAGCACCTTCAAAATCATCACTTGAATTGTACAAAGCTTATTTGGTCCATATTTATCCTTCCATCTCTTCAGGGAGTTGGCATGTCCCTCCTTCCTACTCTTTACCACATCGTACTACATGACACTTAGTTTGAAAATCTGTATAGACTAGGGGGCTACACCCTGCTCTCTATGCTCGCCAATTCCCCTCTCCCTGGACGCTTTCATGGCCAAACAGCCTCATGACATCATTCTGTCATATAACAGGAAAAAAAATTAAATATGTTTATATCTATATGTCATGTTAATTTTATGTTGATTTAAATTTTTTAAACTATAGATTAAAAGACGGCTAACTGGTTGGTCTAAAAATGCAATAATAAACCAACAATCCTCACTAAGTGGGTATGTTTGTCATATGGTCCAACATGAATCAGTTCTTGGCATTATTCTATTTAACATTTTCATCAATGACATGAAAGTTTGGAACATGTTCCCATGCACTAAGAAGCTTCACCTTCACTATTTATATGTGTATACTGAAACTGGAGGTATAATTTACAACATGGACAGACCTAACCATGCTCGTTCTGATCAAATTAGCATGCCAAAATTATCAATGTAACCATATCTGCATTAGGTTGTGAGAATTCCTTTTGTACCTAGCTAGTTTTTCAGATGGTATATGCCACTTACACGGTTGTCACTGCCTCAGTTACACTTTTTATCCAAGCTGAGAATTACACCTCCAGCATAGACATACCTTGAAAGCGTGTAGAGGTTCTAAGTCACATGAGTGGTTAGTCCACTGTTGGGCTTTGGTCCTGGTTCATTGGTCTAACCACATTCTTATTAATTAGAATGAAATATAGAGCTCCTATAAACAAGTGAAAAGAGGATGATGGTAGTTGACTTATGTGACTGGGTGTAAATATAATTCCTTATGCTCTAATGCCCTGCACACGTGCACCCTTTGCTACAATCTTGATAAAAGAGGCTATGTGTCTAAACTCAGCCTGCATGGAAAACATTAGTTACCTGTATTGAGAAAAAAATTACTTTATTCAAATATATGTTATTCCTTTGCAGAGGAGCTGCTAGTGGAAAGAGGTAAGCTTATATTGATTGTTATAGCTTTATATTTAAGCAGTAGTGGGATGGAGAATCTGATGCAAATTCATGTACTGTGTAGTTGTCTTAGGATATGTCAAGACTACGTTGCTATTTCGGGATACCTGAAGTATCCCGAAATAGCAACTCCACATTCTTAAAAGAACCTGTCACAAGAAGGCGCTGTTATATGGTTAATCAGACCACACACCAGGTCTTTAATCAGTGTCACAGAACAAAGATCCACAGTAGCTCAAATATACCTTTAAGGGTATTATTGCCAGCAATTGTTCAGGAGCAGTTTTAAAAGTGATATACATATCTAGTAATTAGCAATTTTAAAGACAGGTTAAAAGCAATTTAATTTAAGTTGAACAATTAACAATCTAATTCTTAACCCAATTTAGCACACACTTTCAAAGACACACTCATACATACCACTCACCCTCTGGAGCTGGCCAAACCCCAGGTAAAATTGATTAATTTGCTTAAGGCAGAAGTCCGACGTGCACATCACTCCAATATGTCCAATCAATGGACTCCAACCTGTGGGGCAAAATGGTGTGTTATATATTCCTTTGGCAGGAGCCAGTCGGGTGGCACAATGTTCACTGTTTGCACCCAGCCTGGGGGGGGGGGGTGATGTTGCACCCTCCTTCTTGCTAGCTTGACCACAACCAATCTTGAGGCAGCCTGCTCCAACCACCTAATTCTGCTTGCCTCACCATGAGTGATAAACCTCGACTAGGTCTCTCCCTTGTTACACCTTATCTGGGAATGTTTCCTCTTTCTGTACCATTTTGTCTCTTCAACACACACAATTTTTTCTTTCACACCCTGTAATCCTCATTTATTATTGAGACTAGATTTGAAACTCACCCTGCATTTGGTGAGAGAACTTGCATGTTCAGCAACAACCTAACATTGCAAAAGAATTAGGATAATTTTTCTAGCAGTAAAACAGTGAAATTGTGATGGCAGGCTGAGAGCAGGAAGGGGAATTGGAATGGTGGTTGAGCATACAAATAGCATAAATCATGGACTAAAGTATTTATCTAAGTAAACATATGTCTGTATGAATACGGCTAATCCTTATGAGTGCTCCTGAATGATGATAGTAAACCAAGTAGTCAACTGCAATATTAACCATTTGAGCAAAAGAAATATAAATGTTGAGCAAATACATTTTTCCCAAAAATTTTAAAATAAAATTGTTGAATTTGCATTAATTCCTCAGATTTTTTTATCTTTGAGTTTGCATTTTTATCAGAAATGAATAACCCATGCTTGGAAATTTTGCTTGCAAGGGAGAATACAGAAAGAGGCATCAAAAGCAGTAAAAGATGGAGTGACAGGAAAATTACCATATCAACCTTAAATATTAAATACAAACTTTAGATAAAATAGCCTTTCCTTTTTACATGGAAGAAAATCTACATATTTGATACTTCATCATTTATTACTTTTTCAATGACTCTCAAGGTGGAAATCCAGTCATTCTGCCTGCTTTCTTTTTCCTTTCCTTCAAAGTCATCCTGGAGCTCAAGTATAGACATACCAATAATGATTTATTTGCAAGGGAAAGGGGGAGTATTTATTCAACTGCTTAGAGACAAGGATCTTCTCATGATGTTTGTGAAAGATTTTCACATGTGAATCACTTATACTGGGCAAAGTTTGAGTGCATTTCTCCCACATTAATCAGTGGGGATGGGGTGTTCATCATGGAGGGAAGAGCAAAGAGGTGTGGTAGCTGTGTTAAAGGCTGGAATTGTGTCAACTTGGCCATATGATAATATTCAAAATGAAAATAGTTGTTTACTTTGAACCTGTTCTTGCTCTCATGGAAATGAATGGATGAAATCCCACTGATGTTAGTGGGGCAGCACTGGATCCCTAATATAAAAATAAAGTGTATTTATTGACAATATTGTGTATTTTTTTTCAGAACGGCTTCAGGTAGAAAACAGTAAGTTTGTTCTGATTTCTATGGTTTGGAAGAAGTTAGTCAAGTATTGCCTTCTTGGTGAATGTATTTTACAGAGTGATAAGGAGAGATTCGATCATTTGTGCACAGTGGTACAAGAGGGCGGGTTCAGTATGGTATGTCATGCCAGCAAGTTAGGTTTAGCTCCCAGGGCATACTGAAAAGACTGCCTGCTGGCTGACCCCAGCCTCTTCCCTGATCTGCCTCACATCTATGTATAGGGCTGGGTCCCGAGGGATGGGGTTTGGAGCACTATGGCAGCCAGAGGTGTTGCCGGCAGTCTGTACCTTTCCCCACTGTCCCTCCCTATGGGGAAAGGAGCAGAATTGCCACCCCTGCCCTCCATCCCTGAGCCCTGTACACAAACATTGAAGCTCTGTGGGAGAACCGAGGAGGAGGGGAGGGATGGGACTGGAAGTTCTACTCCTTTTCCTGCTGGGAGGAGCAATGGGGAAAGAAGTACAATGTTAGCAGCTCCTCCGTCTACTGCAGTGGCCCCAACCTCTCCTTCCCCCTGGCAATGTGGGATAGAGGAGGAGAAGAGCCTGAGGGTTCTGGGCTAGGGCAGAGTAATGTGGGTGTTCACATGGAGAGGTCATGTGCTTCCCCTCCCACACCATTAAGAACTTTTGTTTACTTGCACTATATTTTGTACAGAAAGGGGACTCCAGGAAGTTCCCTCACCTGGAACTGGACAGATTGAGTATTACTTAATGGGGAAGCATTGAGCTGACTGATTTATGCAATAGGTCAAATATGTAGTTACTTCAAATGTGTGTAATTCCTTTGTAACCAAGCTGTGGAAGGCACTTGAAAAGTATACAATGATTTACTGTGATCTTCTTATCAGGCAGAGGAGAGAGACAGCTTACGATGAGACTGCATAGAACTGAGATTGAGCAGAGTAATCTTCATATCTGAATCTCATTGTAGAATGTTAAAAGCAATTGGGTTTAAACATAGGTTTGTTTTTCTGACAAGCAATAAAGCAGAAAGTTTTCTATTGCTATAATGTGTCTGATAAATTTGATAAATTATTAAATTAAAAATAAAACAAGCTATGTTCCCCACCTCATTTATATAAAAACTAAACGTGTTATCTCAACTTTTCTTTTTTAGCAATTCCCCAGGAGATAATCTGTAAATCAAAATCGCCTTTTTAGCACTTGCATTTAAATTAATTACCCTCTGTGAGAGAGCTTTTCCTTCAATTTCCTGATTAAGTCCCTTTTTCCTGACAGTCCCAAAAGTATGCCATTAGCTTGGCTGTAATAAATCTTTATACAGTATCCATGATGAGTTTGAGTAAACTTGCTCATATTCCTTGACATTTAAAAAGAATTGTGCTGATTCATTCTTTCAGTCTTAATAGCAAAAATGGTCTTTCCAAAATATATAGGACCATTTTGAGAAACTTTGTTGCTGATTCAAAGCCTATCTAATCCAATGGAATTTTTTACAAATCCCATTTGCTCATTCAAAATAGATAATCATACAGTTCCAGAACTTTAGAATTGATATGATCAATAGTAATGACAACACAATTTTCCATTTAAAAATGCCAATCTTGATCAAATTTATTCTTTTACAGATCAAGTCCAGCATGAAAACAGTAAGTTAGCTCAGATTTCTAAGCAGGTGTAATACGATTATTTTTTAAACTCAACTACGCATCTTATATTTCTAAATCTAAACAGAAGTCCATAAATTAACCATTGTGTAGCACAGTTTTAAAGAAAATATTTTATTCAGAATGTGTCCAGTTCATCAAACTCTGAGTTGAATGAGGTGTCCTTATCCACATAAATAGACTATTTTAAGATAAGTGGCCAAATATGGAATTTTCTAAATTATCGGTCACACAAAACATCCAATCATATCCACACTTCTATGTGGGTAACACTTGAACAAATATTTTGAGGGGAACACACAAATCTGTTTTCCTACCTAATGCACTTTAATTAGGGCTGCAAATATCTTAATTTGTAACTTATATTTTTCTGTAACTACTTGCAACATTACTTGACTGGTGCCGAGATCCTGAATCACATTGAAGTCTGGAGGGAGGAGACAAACATCCAGGATCTCTGCACCAAGAGGTGCAATGCCAAAATCTACAGCCCAATGGCCGCCAGCCTGGCTCTGAAGAGACACAGTCGGACCCTGGACCAGATGTAGATGAAGACAAAAGAGCTCCAGCAGGCCTATATCAAGGCCAGGGAGCAAAGTTCCAGCTCTGGAGTGGCACTACATACCTGCTGCTTTTATGAGCAGTTGGATGCCATTCTGGGAATTGGACCAGTCTCCCCTGTATCATCGTGAGGACATCAGCCTCCACGAGAGCAGGGTTGTGGAGGAGAACAACGAGGAGGAGCAGGTTAGACTGGACACCGTGTCCATCAACCAGGAGGTCATCCTTAGCCTGGAGCCAGTCTCCTGGAGCCAGTCTCCCCTCTCCTTTCCCCCTGAATGTCTCTCAGGGCTTGGACAAACCTGGGATAGACATTTCAGGTGAGTTTTATAACTTACCATATACACACGTGGGGCACAGGATAGGCAGAAGGCGGCAAGGGGCTTGCACACTCCTGGCCCAGCCTTCTCAGCCTGGGCTTGCACAACATCCTGGGCATGTGGGTGCACATGGAACACCAGTCTGGAGCATTCAACCCCATGACTCTCTCGGACAGAAATCCATTGCTCATTCTCACAAGGTTTCTGGACAGGCCTGTCTTATTCTGGACATTGGTGGGACACCTTCCCACTACAAGCCACCACTAAGGAGGCTGGGGTCAGGGGAACACACAGCAGTGCTGCACACAGCACTGGGGAAGCATCCACTCCTGGTCAAGCACAGCCATGCAGAGGAGACCAATCCCCCTGCATGAGAACCTGTCGGGTGGAAGAAGTGGAGGGGACCCCAGTACCACCCTCTCTGGAAAGTGACCTCTGCCACTCACACACACTGCCAGTTTAGAAATTGACTAGCGTCTACACGCAGCAGTGAAACGGGATTCCGAATTAAAGCCCTAACTCGAATTAGCTGTTAAACCTCTTTCCAGGAGGAATAATAACAGCTAATTTGAGTTAGGGCTTTAAATCGGAATCCATTTGTAGACACGGGCAGTTACTTCGGGCTAATCAATTTCTAAAATGGCGACCACCCGGGAACATGCTAATGAAGCATGGGATATTTAAATCCTATGCTTCATTAGCAATTTCAGTCACCCTCATTAGCCTCCCTAGTTTGAACTAGGGGAGCTAGTGTAGACATACCCTTAGTGTCAACTCAGAGATTAGGGCTAGGCTTCATGCACAGTGTCTCCAGGTATGACTGCCCTTATCACTTTTATTCACAGCTGGGCCAGCTGCAAGTGTGGTGTGTCCACCACCACCGATGCCATCAGCACAACCTTGTAGATCCACTGGTGGAGGAGATCTTGTGAGAACCTGGTGTGGGTATACCTGGACTGCCTCCATTTCCTCATCTGCAGCTTTGATGAGGAGCACCAGGAGCAGGTCACTGACCATGAGGATTGTTAGGCTTACCAGGAGCTGAGGAAGGCCATGTGGGAACAGCTGTCATGCCAGCATGAGGCCATGTGCTCCTCCATAACTTCCATCATGGAATTCATGGTCATGTGTATGGAGTGGTTCACCAGCCATCTCCCCACATTTGTCCCCCACAACGCTCTGCCTAATTACTCATCCCCAAACTCCCTGTTCAATTCCCCACACCCACTCTCCCCCAACTCCCAGCATCTGCCCATTCCTCCTGGCTTCTCTTCCGGGGCTTGCAAACATGTGGTGGTAGGAACTCCCAGGCTCCCAGGCATACTCCACTGTTGTATATCCTCCAAATAAAAGAAAAAAGACTGTTTTTCCCCCAAACAAAAAAGGCTTCTTTATTTGCTCTGCAGGGGAGTAGGAGAAGATTGGAAGGGAGAGCAGGGAAAGGGAGGTGTGGAGTAGGGAAGGCACACAGAGGCAATGCAGGGGCCCCTTCTGGGCCCATGGTCTCCCTCACAGCCTCCTGGATGAGTACAGCTCTCAGTGTGCATGCTGAATGGCAACAGTGTCCAGCTGTTTGAAATCCCTGGCCAGTTGCTTAGCCTCTACCTCCCCATCCTCCCTTCCCACACAAACACACCACACCCTGGCAAGAAAGTCTCCCCTTTGCACTCACAGATATAGTGGAGCACACAGCAGGCTCCCACCACATAGGGAATGTTCCAGTCAGGTGAGTGAGGAGACTCCTGAACCTCCCTTTTAGATGGCTGAAGGCACACTTGACCCCCCAAGCAGTATCTGCTGAGCTTTGGAAGTTCTCTTTGATGGGGTCCAGGCTGCCTGTGTAGGGCTTCATCAGCCAGGGGAGTAGGGGTAGACTTGATTGCCAAAGACACACATGGGCATGTCCACCATCCTGTCTCTCGTGGGTTAGTCAGGGGAAAAACTTCCAGAATGCATCCTGTGGAACAGGCTTGAGTTGTGGAATACACAGGCATTGTGCACCTTCCTCGAACACCCGACATAAATGGCAGTGAACCATACCATGTGGTCCACAAGAGCCTGCAGCACCATTGAAAACTACCCCCTTCCTGTTGATGTAGTTGGAGGCACAGTGGTCAGGGGGTAGAATAGGGATGTGGGTGCCATACATGGCCCCCTGCAGTGGGGGAAGTCCATGGCGGCAAAGCCAGTGATGATGGGGTCAGCAATTTCCAGGGTGATGACCATTCACAGTAAACTCATGTTGATGACCTTGACCACCTATAGAAACATAGAATCATAGTGTTGGAAGAGGCCTTAGGAGGTTACAGAGTCCAATCCCCTGCCAAAAGCAGGACCAAACACAACTAAACAATTCCAGCCAGGGCTTTGTCAAGCTGTGACTTAAAAACCTCTAGGGATGGAGATTCTACTACCTTCCTAGGAAACCTATTCCAGTGTTTCACCATCCTCCTAATAAAATAGTAAAATAATCAAACCTGCATGAGCACTGCCTCAATCGTGGATTTCCCCATGCAGAACTGGTTCCCCACGGAGTGGTAGCTATCCGGGGTAGTGATCTTCCAGAGGATAATAGTGATGGTGATATGCTTCTACAGAGGAATGGTGGGTTTCAATTGGGTGTCCTGTTGCCTCAGGGCAGGGGTAAGCCACTCGCAGAGCTCCAGGAAGGTGGCTTTCCACATGCAGAAGTTCTAGAGCCACTACTGGTTGTCCCATTGCTGCAAGACGATGTGGTCCCACCAGTCAGAACTGGTCTCCCTGCATCAGAAGTGGCATTCAACGGTGTGCATGAGACAGACGGAAATTTGGGGTATTATGAGTGTTAGCACCTGGGTGAAGATGCCCCCCAGTCTGGGTTGGTCATCATGCTCCCGAATCTCCACATGGGATGAAGTATGCCATGGGGCACAGCACAAGGCCTAAGAGCCTGGCACTGCTTTGCAGCGGCTCCAGCTCCAGGTTGGAAGTGTTGTGTCTTCCTCAAGGACAACCAGAGCATTCAACATGAGTTTAGTGTTCCAGGAGGAGGTAGGCAGTGGACAAATGGCGTGTGGGACCCAGCTGTAGAGAGGAGCCCCTTTAACTGCAAGTCTCAGCTAGCTTAGCAAGCAGCTTAGCAAGCAGCTACAGAAAGTGATAGCTCTCCTGATGCCCTCGCTGGAGTGCTTCTGGGGTCTTTAAATGCAATGCAGCCTCCAATTACTGTGAACACACTACTTCAAAATAATTCAGCACTATTTTGATGATGCCTTGTAGCATGGACAAGTTATTTCAACATAGTTATTTTGGGAGTTATTAAAATAATTTCCTAGTGTAGACATGCCCAAAAGCATTTGACTTGATACCACAAGGCATTTTGGATAAAATGCTAGCTCAGTATATCATTAAAATAATACAAGTTAAATGGAGTTAAAGCTTACTACCTGATAGATCTCCAAATGTAACTGCAAATACGGAATCTTCATAGTTCTTCGTGTAGTGTCCCCATAGGTGCTCCACTGTTAGTGTCCCCAAGGGTACTTCATTGTTGGTGCTGTTGGGTGGTCCTAGTGCCATATATCAGAGTTTTCCATTAGCAGTGGTTGGCTGGACTGCACATGCATGGCACACACTGAGCAGCATTCCTGCCCTTTTGGCATCTTGCGTGGTCCAGCTCCCGCCAGTTCCTTCTTCGCCACCCCAAGTCACATTTGTTGACTCTTCTCATCAACAAATCTAGTCAGACAAGAAATTAACTTTTATTGTTAGATATTGTTATCACTTTAGTCAGTTTTCAATTGTCATTCGTAGTTATGGTATTAGTTAGCTTGTTTAAAAAATGTTTTTTCTCCTGTTAGAACTTTTCTCCAAAAAAACAAAACAAAACAAAACAAAACAAAACAAAACAAAACAGAAGAGGGAAGATGAAAGACTGTCACCACCAAAAACAAATATATCAACTACCATGCTCTAGGGCAGTGTTTCTGAAAGTGTACCATGGAAACACTTTCAGAAACACTTTAACTGGTAACCCTGGTTT
This sequence comes from Pelodiscus sinensis, assembly GCF_052426305.1. Taxonomy (NCBI): domain Eukaryota; kingdom Metazoa; phylum Chordata; order Testudines; family Trionychidae; genus Pelodiscus; species Pelodiscus sinensis. The sequence continues at coordinate 12,484,530 of NC_143069.1, read as the reverse complement.
TTTTATGTACCAGCACCACAGCCACAGAGCCTAAAGGCTCCTATTGGCTCCATTTTATCTTTTGCAGCCACGGGGAGCCGTGGGAAACTCTTTGAGATGTGTGTCCCTGTGGGTGCTCCTCTACCTGCCTAGAGATCATATAATCAGGTTACACCATCCCATTTGTAGCTATAACTTCCACGTCCCCACCATCCCCGTCTCTCTTCAGGGACCCTTCTTGCAAAAGGAGGTCTACCATGTTTTATACATCTATGTGGTATAGATGGTTCCAGAAGAGTTCAGAAACAGAAGCATCTATTTCCACTATTTTCTCACAACAAAAAAGACCGGTCACTGGAGACCTATTCTGAACCTTCACAGGTTGAACCACTACCTTTGCAAACAACAATTCAAGATGGTGACCTTAGCATCTATTAGTCTAGCATTTGAACACACAGACAATTTCTATGGTTCGTAGTTGGATCAGACCACTATCAGTACCAAGTCCTACCCTTCGGCTTGTGATTGGCATCCAGGGAATTCTCAAAGACACTTGCTGTTATTGCGTCATATCACCATCGACAATGGATCATGATCTTTCTATACTTAGTTGACTATCTGATAAAAGGGTCAACTGCTATGGATACTCTCCATATGATATCCATAATCAGACAGACTTGCAACCTGATAGGTCTCATTCTCAATAGGCAGTAATCAACGTTTGTTCCTACACAAACCCTAGAGTTCATTGGAGCCCAATTAGACTCCTCTGCAACAAGAGCATACTTACTATTCCAACAGTTCCAAGCAATTCAAGACCTGGTCTTTATGCTTACGAACAGCCCTAGAGCCTCAATACTTACCTGTTTACAACTCATGGGTCACATGGTAGCTACAACTTATGTAGTTCTTTACACGAGGCTCAATTTTCGCTCTTTTCAACACTGGCTTGCTTCCATTTATATCCATTGCAAGAGCGATGTAATCAGACAAGTGTCGCTACCTGCCAACGTCCTAGTGTCCCTGAAGTGGTGGACCAAACCAAACAACTTACTTATAGGAGTCCCATTCCATCAGGACCAACCTACCACACAAATCACCATTGATGCTTTCCTCAAAGTGTGGGGAGCTCATGTGGGAGACCTGTTCATCCAAGGCTTATGAATGACAGGAGAGTCTATCCTACACATCAACATACTGGAACTAAGGACAGTTGCAAATGCATGAAGACATTTTCTACCACACATCTTAGGAACCATAGTGAGGGTACTTACAGACAATGTATCCACAATGTGCTATATCAATCGCCCAGGGTGGCGCCCACTCCTATTCCCTATGTGCAGAAGCAATTTGATTATGGAATTGGTGCATCCACAATGTGGTTACCATAACAGCTTCCTACGTACTAGGCATCAGTAATGTATTCTCCAACTTGCTCTGCAGACACTGCTCCAGACAATGCAAAGGAACGTCATCTGCGTGTCCTTCAGACTATTTTCAACCACTGGGGTCAGCCACAGATAGACCTCTTCGCCCCCTCTAAGAACACAAAATGCCAACAATATTGCTCAAGGGCTGGCATAAAACTAGGATCACTAGGGGACATCTTTCTCCTTCATTGGACAGGTGCCTTCTTATACCCTTTTCCTCCCATACAGTTTATTTCCAGAGTTCTTGAGAAAAATCAAGAGATAGAACAAGAGTCATTCTCATAGCCCCATTTTCGACATGACAGACGTGGTTCCCCTATCTGTATGAGATATCTTCTCAACCACCCTATCGCCTGCCCATATACCCCAATCTCCTAACCCATAACAATGGGATTTTCATCCATCCTCAACCCCATACACTACAGTTAACGGCGTGGCTCATTGTTGGTTCCAGGAAGATGAACTCCACTGTTCTGGCAAAGCGAGCAATGTGCTACTGAATAGCAGAAAATAATCCATTAGATCCACTTACCTTCAGAAGTGGCACAGGTTCCTTTCCTGGTGTGCTGGAAAGTGAATAGATCCAGAGAGCACCCCTATACATGATATTTTGGATTATATCCTACAACTAAAAGAAACAGGGCTGAGCATAGCATCTTTAAAAATACATCTAACACTTATTACTGCATTCACGATTAATTTGATGGTCATTCAGTATTTGCACATCCTACCAACAAGAGAGTACTTAAAGGCCTTTCCAGCCTTTACCCTCCACACCAGATACCACTTGCTACATGGAAATTGGAGCTGGTTCTCAACACCCTTACCCACACTCCCTTCAAGCCCATAGCAACCACTCCACTTTCAATCTTAACACTAAAATTTACATTTCTGTTGGCCATCACTTCCACCCACAGGGTTGGAGAAATAGAAGTATTAAGGGCAGTACCCCAATATACCGTCTTCAATAATAACAAAGTTGTATTACATCCACATCCATCTTTTATACCTAAGGCTTGTTCTGATTTCCACATAAACGAGACAATCATACTTCCATCTCTCTACCTGAGACCACACACCACTTGTTACGAAGCTCTACTTCATTCATTAGACGTGCATGGATCACTTGAAAGAACATGATCTTTTCACAAATCGGCCTGACTGCTAATTTCAGTAGCGGAACATTCCAAGGGCCAACCTCTCTCCTCACAGTGAATTGCTAAGCTTATTGCTACTTGCATCACAAAATGCTATGCTATATGAAATAACCCACAACCAGTCACTTAGAGCTCATTCTACAAGAGCGGTGACAACCTCTACAGCCTTCCTTCATGGACTTCCTCTTAAAGATATCTGCCAAGTGGCCACATGGTCCACCAACGATACCTTCAGAAAATACTACTTGATACCCCACGCTCTCAGCTGTAGCTAAACCTTGGCTCTATTGCCCACCTTCCACTTATATGGATACTGCTACAGTCACCAACAGTGGAGCACCCGCGGGGACTCCATTCGAAGAAGAAGAGGAAGTTACTCACTTTCATGAAGTAACAATGGTTCTTCGAGATGTGTGTCCCTATGGGTGCTCCAGTACCTGCCCTTCTCCCCTCTTTGGATTCTCCTTTTTTTTATCTTTCAGATCCTGGGGCGGACTTGAGGAACTTGCAGGAGCCGGACTGTGCGAGACATCAAAAAGGAGCGAACACTGCTCAGTGCATGCTGCACATATGTGGTCAGCCACTGCTAATGGAAAACTCCAATCTGCGGTGCTGGGTCCACCCAACACCACCAACAGTGGAGCGCCCATGGGGACCCTAACAATGGAGCACCCATGGGGACACACAACTCGAAGAACCATCGTTACTGCACAAAGGTGAGTAACTTCCTTATTTGGTGTGTTTTACTGTGGTCCCATGGGAACCTAAATTTTCATCAGTGATCACACCAAAATTAACAGTGCAGTGCAAAGACAGGAAAGGCTTGCCTTCCCCAGCACACAACTACTGTTTCAAATGCGATCATATTTTGCGTGGATAACCCCTTAAATTGTTGTTGTTGCCATGGTAACACTTTTTTTTCCTGTACACTAGCTCAGTACCAGCTATTGTGGGCATGTTTTCTCAAACTGGGATTTATACCTGCCTCTACTGTAAACATACTCTGAGGGCACATCTACACTATATGGAAGATTGATGGTGCTACAATCAATTTTCTGGGCTTTGATTTAGCAGTTGTAGTATAAACCCACCAGGTATCTGGACCTTGATATTTTTTAGATTAGCTTTTAAATTCACCCTGCATTTGCTATGAGAACCTGTGAATTCAGGATCCAATTTATACTGAAAAGAATGACAATACTTTTGTTAACTGAAAACAGATAAGCCATAATGAGACTTTGAAAATAGGGGAAAGAATGTGATAGTGGTTGAACACATAGATAGAACAACTTACAGATCATAATATTTATCTCACTAAATAAGGGTATGTCTACACTACAGAGTTAGTTCGAACTAACGGACGTTAGTTCGAACTAACTTTAATAGGCGCTACACTAGCGCTCCGCTAGTTCGAACTTAATTCGAACTAGCGGAGCGTTTAGTTCGAACTAGGTAAACCTCATTCTACGAGGACTAAGCCTAGTTCGAACTAGCTAGTTCGAATTAAGGGCTGTGTAGACCCTTAATTCGAACTAGTGGGAGGCTAAGGCTTCCCAGGTTTCCCTGGTGGCCACTCTGGCCAACACCAGGGAAACTCTATGCCCCCCTCCCGGCCCCGGACCCTTTAAAGGGGCACAGGCTGGCTACGGTGCCCGTGCCAGGTGCAAGCCTGCCAGCACCCAGCCAGCAGACCCTGCACCTGGCACGGATCGAGCCACCCACCCGATGCCCCCCAGCCCTTCCCCTCTTCCCGGGACCAGGCTGGCGGCTCCTGGGAGCTTGCCCGGGACCGCAAGAGGCGGGCACCCGCCTGGGCTAGTGCGGACACCGTGGACCTCGTCCACGATCTCCACACTAGGCACAGGAAGGTGGCTGTCTAGGGCAGGAGAGCTGCCAGCCTGGCCACCCAGGACCAGGAGTGCATGAAAATCAAGGTGGTCCACTGAGACCCCCGACCCTGAGCCCTGAGCTTACAATGGCCGTCCTGGGTCAGACCAAAGGTTCATCTATCCCAGTAGCCTGTCTGCCGACAGCGGCCAATCCTAGGGACCCTGGAAGGGATGGACCGAAGACAGTGACCAAGCCATTTGTCTTGTGCCATCCCTCTCCAGCCTTCCACAAACTTTGGGCAGGGACACCACTCCTACCCCCTGGCTAATACCACTCCATGGACCCAACCTCCATGACTTGATCTCACTTCCCTTTCAACTCTGTTCTAGTTGTAGCCTTCACAGCCTCCTGCAGCAAGGAGTTCCACAGGTTGACTCTTTGCTTTGTGAAGAACAACTTTCTGTTACTAGTTTGAAGCCTGCTACCCATTCCTTTCCTTTGGTGTCCTCTAGTCCTTCTTTATGGGAACTAATGAAGAACTTTTCTGTATGCACCCTCTCCACACCACTCATGTTTTTATAAACCTCTATCATATCCCCCCCCCTCAGTCTCCTCTAAGCTGAAAAGTCCCAGTCTCTTTAGCCTCTCTTCATATGGGACCTGTTCCAAACCCCTGATCATTTTTGTTGCCCTCCCCTCTTCCACCCTCTCTCTTCCCCTCTCCCACCTCCTATTCCCAGTCTCCCCCAGTTTTGTTCAATAAAGACAGATTCCATTTTTGAACACAATTGTCCTTTATTTTGTACATCAAGAAAAGGGGCTAGGGAAGGGTAAGTGGAAGGAGGTGAGGGAGGAATGGGGTACGAGCCCCCGATGGGGAGGCTCTGTCTAGACAATCTCTTTCGAAATAAGCTGTTTTGAAAGATTCTTTTGAAAAAGCCTCTTTCAAAAGAGGCTTATAATCTAGACGTAGCCCTAATGTGCCCCCTTAGCTGCTTGTTTAGTTGTTTCCTTTTAGTTTTGTTTAGCCTTACATATTTCTTAGCCCTGAGAGAGTTATATCTAATGTATAGGATCTGGAACAGTAGGTTACATAATTGGTTAATTAAGTCTAGTGCTGGCTTTTAGTCTATCAGTCAGAATACATACTTATTAATAACAAGGAAAAACAATACACATCAAAATGTATGGAATGATGACCATAGTTGACTTGTGTGAATAGGTTTGGGGTAGATCTAATTAATTACACTGATGTCTTACACATATGAAATTTGCTACAATGCAGCTCCAAGAATTCTTTACTGTAAATCAATCTACATAAAAAATGTAAGTTCACACTATGTGAGAACATGTATTCTTTATTCAAATGTATGTCATTCATTTGCAGAACAGCTGCGAGAGAAATGTGGTAAGTGTGTATTGACCTCTATACCTGTACATTTAAGCAGTAGAGGGACAGAGTATGTGATGGAAGTGCAAGAACTGTTGCACACAATGTAGTAATGTTGGCCACAATTCCTCTCAAAATAGTATCCTATTTAGCAGAGGCCAAATATGTGAAATTCTAGCAAAGTCAGTGTGGTTACACTAGAGAAAAATTAAGACTTTGATCAAAATCTCTATTAGAACAAAACTGTTTTAATTTCCTGAAAGTGGTTTACTGTTCTTGGTAGGTGTGTCTTAATCTTTCTATAAACATTTATATTATTGAGATCAGATTTTGAATACATCCTGAATTTGGTGGGAGAGCCTGTGAATGTAAAAAGTATTAATTTCACTGAATATGGTGCTGAACAAATAATACAGATTCCTACTGCTGTTCATGAATATATTTAATAAATCAAAAATATCAAAATGCTGCATTAGCGAAATATTAAAAAACCCACAGACAGAAATCATGCTGTCCCCACCAGAAAGTCTCAATATGCAATTGGTAAATTTGCATTTTAAGCAATCCCTCAGATTTGTTCTTTCTATAAATATTTTTAAACTCTTTATCCAATACTTCTATATTTCACTTGCTGGAAAGAAGACCAACAGTGATATCGACAGTAGCAAAGGAGAGAGGAATGGGAAAACTAACATCTTAATATTTTAATATCTATAGTTGATAAAATATTCTTTGCCTGATATGGAAAAACATCTACATATTTGACATCTCAGTGATAATTTCTTTGTCAATAATACGCAAGGGAAAACTTTAGTCATTCTGCATGGCCCATCTTCCCTCATTCATTCATACAGAGAACTGAAGGAAGAACAGATTTACTGCTTACTCTCTTTATTCCACATCTCAAACTGGTCCTAAATATATATTTGGAATTTGACAAAGGAAATATAAAAATACTAGGAAACTATTCCTGTAGCCCTGACACCTAAGAAATTGAAAGTAGTTAGCTTAATCTGAGTAAGGGTGGGCCTGCAATGGAGCAGGAGGTTTAATTAACATACTTCCATACATCAGTATATTGAGCAGAGCCAGCAGCCACCACAGGCTGGAGGCAAGGAGTGAGGGGTTGGCGCCACATCCCCAGAAGGGTCAGAGTATGGTGCTGTGGCCTTCTCCTTCCTCAGCCCTTAGCATAGCAACAGTGGTATAAGTGGTGGGGGAGGCTAGCTACCCAAGTAAATGCCTAGGATTTCAAACAAGATCTTGGTGGGCTGGGGGCTCTGCCTTTTTCCATTGCCCATGCCACCATGGCCACATTTTTATTTTTAATGCACTAGCCTGATCAAGGGTAATGAGTGACTTAGAAATAAGAAGGCAGACTTTAACAAACTTAGAGAACTCGTAGGTGCAGTTTGGTAGGATTGATAGGAAGAAAACCTAAGGGCTAAAGGAGTTCAGGAGAGCTGGAAGTTTCTCGAGATGGCAATATTAAACATACAAATTGCATACTACTCTGATATAAGGGAAAGACTGGAAGAGTTGTAAGAGGCCAATATAGCTCTACGAGGACCTCTTTAATAATCAGAAAGGAATCCTATAAGAAGTGAAAACGCAGGCGCATTACAAATTAATGTGTGGTAGAAAAAACAGCATAATCACCAGGAAGCTTAAGGCACAACATGATATACACATAGCAAGGGACATAAAAGGCAATAAAAAGAAAAAGACTAAATAATTGATAGTATCAAGAAGCTGAGGTGTTTAATGCCTATACGGCTTCAGTGTCTGCAAAAAATTTAATGGTGATCAGATACTTAGCACAATTTTTATTGTTAATAACAGGGGGTAAGGAACACATGCCACAATATGGGGAGACCATGTAAAATAATATTTAGAAGAATTAGATATATTCAAGTTAGCAGGGCGTGATGATATTCATGCTCACGTACTTAAGAAATTAGCTGAAACTCTGTTCTAACCATTAGCAATTATTAGGGCTCTACCAAATTCATGGCCATGAAAAATGTGTAATGGATCATGAAATCTGATCTTTTGTTTGCTTTTATCCTATAATATACAGATTTCACAGCAGGAGACCAATGTTTCTCAAATTGTTGATCCTGACCCAAAAGAGAGTTGCATAGGGGGTCACAAAATTATTTTAACGAGACCATGATACTGCCACCATTACTTTTATACTGCCTTCAGAATAGGGTGTCCAGAGAGAGAAGACTGTTGGTCAGGGATTCAGAAATTGAATATGAATCAACAATGTGATGCAAATGCAAAAAGGCAAATATTATATATCTGAGAAATTCGGCACTCCCTGGGTCCTAAAGTTTACTGTATATGGAAAGTAATTGTCCTGCACTACTTGGTGCTGCTGAGGTCCCAGCTGGGGTACTGTATCTAGTTCTGGACATCAAACTTTAGGAATAATTTGGAGAGAGTTAAATAGAGACCAACAAAAACAGTAAGGAATTCAGTAAATAAGACCTCTCAGGAAAGGTTAAAGCAACTGGGCATATTTAGACTTGAGAAAAGAAGAAAAGGAATCTAATAACTGTCTTCAAATATGCTAAGGGAAGTTATGAAGAGGACTGTGATCAGTAGATCCATGCCCACTGAAGGTAAGAGCAGAAATAAGGAGTTTAATCTTCAGCAAGGGAGATTTAGGTAAGATTTTAGAAAAAACTTTCTAACCATGAGCGTAGTTAAGCACTGGAGCAGGCTTCTAAGAGTAGCTGTGGAATCACCATCATAGGAAGTTTTTAAAAACAAGTTTAAAAAACAGAATCATAGGGCTGGAAGAGACCTTAGGAGGCCATTGATTCCAGTCCCTTGCCCAAAGCAGGACCAACATATTTCAAGTTTACTTGGTCGTGGCTCAGGACAGTGAGCTGGACTTGATGACTTCTCGAGGCTTTTTCCAGACATACATTTCTATGAGTCAGGGCAAGCATGGGTACCTACACCCACAACTCAAAGGTAGACATGCTTTGAATGATCCAGTTGGGTAGGCATGGGAGGAGGGAATGTTTCTATACTATTGCTTCAGGTTACAGGGGCTTGTCAGCATGATTGGGATGGACAACTCCAGATGAGTTTTTATTAGTGGGCAAAAGTTGGAATCTAAATGTTACTGCATTGTTTGAGCGCATTTCTCCACTGAGTATTCTCTGTTAATAGAAATTTTAGGGATTGGGTATTTATCAATGAGAAAGGGCTGACAGCATCCGATAGATGTGCTATGGGTTATGTATCAGAGTTCACATATGGCAACAAAAAGTTTGACAACTTTTAAGTTGGAGTCTGGTCCTGGTCTCAGTGAAAACAATGGCAGTCCCCTTGATGTCAGTGGGGGCAGGACAGAGTCCCCAGAATGAAAATAAAATGTATTTATTAACAATATTGGTTGTGTTTTGGGTTTTTGTTCTGTTTTGTTTTGTTTTTTGCAGGCTGGTTCAAAGTGGAAAAGAGTAAGTTTGCTGTGATTTCTGAGGTTTGATGATGGAAGAAAAATATTGGCCTTTTGATAACAGGGGTGAGCATTGCTTCTTTACTAGGGTGATACTGAGAAATCTTTTCACTTGCTCATAAAGAGTCAAGGAGAATCCCTCATCTGAAACAGGAAAGATGGAGCACTATCTACGGGGAGGGGGGGCAATTAAGATGATTTGTTTTAACAGGGGAAAAGATTTACTTATTCAATATGTGTCACTCCTTTGCAATCGAACTATTGAAGGTATTGAGAAAATGCACATTAATTTATAAAAAAAATTCTTTTCAAGCAGAGGAAAGAGAGGAATTAAGCAGTCTAAATTCACCCATTGCACCAGTATAAAATACAATCTTAGTTCCTTTCTATGACAAGTATCAAAGAAGAAAGCTCTCCATTGCTATGATGTGTCTAATAACTTGATTGGTCATTTAGTTAAAAAACAAGAAGTTACATTTTCTGACACAATTTGGAGAAAAACTGAAAATGTGTTATTCAATCTTTCTTTTTCAGGCTCACTTCAGCAGAAAATCCGTAAGTCAGAGATGACTTTTAAGCACGTGCACTCAAATATATAGCAGTTTGTGAAGAAGTTTTTCAATCAGTTTTCTGTATATTGGACTTTTCCCCATCAGTCACTAAAGTATAATTGACTTGGCTGTACAACATTTTAATCTGGCATATGAATAGTTTGAGTAAGACTGCTTAAAAGTCCACTCTTTTGTGTGTTTTTTCCCAATGAATAGCAAAAATGAACTTTCCACAATATGCAAATGTACACAGATTTCATGCACAACCTCAGAGTTGACCAAAGCCCATCAAATCTAATGGAAAGGCTCACAATAATTTTACTTTGCTTTAGATCAGGCCCTGAACATGGCTAATTCTAGTTATCCCAGAAGTTAACTATTTGAGCAAACAAGAAAAGAAAGAAGAGGGACTGCTAAGTACTAAGGATGAGGTGGAGATTAAAGAAAATCTAGGCATGGCCTAACACCTAAATAAATAATTTGCCTTACTTGTTAATGAGACTAATGAAGAGCTTTAGGATAGTGGTAGGATGTATAATGAGAACAAAGATAAAAAGGCAGAGATTACCACATCCAAAACGGAATTCGGAGTCATACAGTTTGAGTGAACTAAATCAGAGGCCTATATAATCTCTGTCCAAGAATACGAACAACAATTGTGATTAAATACAGCATGGTTTTACAAAAGATATATTGTGCCAGACTAATCTGATCTCCTTTGAAAAGATAACTAATTTTTTAGACAATGGAAATGCAGGAATATAATCTACTTGGATTTCAGTAAGACATTTGAAAAAGTTTTACATGGACAATTATTTGTTACATTTGCTAAAAAGGGGATTCATATGAGAACTGAAAAGTGAATGAGAAACTGGTGAGAGGGGAGACTTCCGCAGCTCATATTGAAAAGTGAATGGTCAGGCTGGAAGTAGGTTAGTAGTAGAGTTCCTCAGGGATCAGTCTTGGAACCAATTTAATTTAATTATTCTTATTACTGACACTGGCACTAACAGAGGCGCTGCATTAATAAAATTTGCAGATGAGATGAAGTTGAGAGTTATTGCCAATACAAAGAACTGGAATATCATACAAGAAGATCTAAATCATCCTGTAAATTGGAGTAATAAAAATGAGTTGAAATTTAATATTTCAAAGTGCGAGGTCATGCACTTAGGAACTTACAAGAATTATATTTCTCTATATAAGTTGTGTAAAAGAACATGGCAATGTGGATGCTCTCTGTGCAAGAAAGCTCTGATGGCCATTTTAGGAATAGGGCTTTCTTGTGCAAGAAACCCCAGCTGCGCGTCCACACAGCCCTCTTGCTCAAGAGCTCCTGCACAAGAGAGCTTACACCTGTTAGAAAAGAGTGTAGCTCTTGGGCAAGAAGCCCTCTTTTACCACACTTTACTGTAAATCTTCTTGCGCAAGAGCAGGTGGGCAGTGTGGACACTCTATGGAAGAATGGCCATTCTTGTGCAAGAACCTGCCAGTGTAGACATAGCCTGGGTGAACAGTTTCACCTTCCCTGGGTAAACAGGGTCAAGCCTAGTGGAGCATAATTAGGCAGGAACCTGAGGCCAATGAAGAGCTTGCCAGAAGCAGCAGACTTCTGTTTATAAGGCTTTATTGCAGAGGGCAGAAGCTCAAGATCTGAGAGCAAAAGGTCTTCTGAATGAGAACTGAGGACTCTAAGTAAGGCAGAGTGCCATGGAGGAGCAGGACAGACTTGATCAGGTACCAGAGGAAAGGTACTGAGAGGGATCATTTGGGGGAAGTGGTCCAGGGAAGAAGCTGCCAGACTGGGAGTAGAAGAAACTCTGTCTGTGGCCACTGACTTAGGGTTCTTTGGCTAGAACTCAAAGTAGTGGGTGGGCCCAAATTCCCAGCAACCCTCCCCATCCACAACAGATTTTTCCCATGAGAGTGGAGATCAGGACTGGAGAGGAGTTTTCATCCCAACTCTGATGAGTTTAGCTCAGTAGGCTGTGATCCTTGCCTATAGAAAAGAAGAGGCTGTGAGGAGGATCACAGCAAGCCTCTGAGGCAAACATTATCCTCCAGAAGCTCAGGACCCTAGGGCCATGGCCAGAACTTTGACACACTAGTAAAGCCAAAAACTGTTACAACCAATATACAAGGCATTGGTAAGACCTCATCTGGCATACTGTGTGCAGTTCTGGTCTCCATGTTTCCCTGATGTCTGATTGGTGGGTCTTGTCTCCATGATCAAGGCCTAACTGGCTGTCATATTTGGGGCCAGGAAGGAATTTTCCCCCAGGGTCAGACTGGCTGAGACTCTTTGCAGGAGTGTTTCACCTTCCTTTGCATTATGGGGCCACTTGCAAGATTAAATTTAATGCAAAAGATTCTTTGCAACTTGAGGACTTTAAACTGTGATTTGAGGACTTCAGTAACTTAGCCAGAGTAGGGGTCTGTTAGAGGAGTGAATGGATAAGGCTCTGTGATCTGAAATGTGCAGGAAGTCATACTAGATGATCACAATGGTTCCTTCTTACTAAAGTCTTTGTAGTCACTGGTAATTTTCAGCAAGGAAATTACAAATCTTGATGAAGTTTATTTTCTACAGGTCATCTCCAGGTTGAAAATGGTAAGTTTGTTCACATTTCTAAGCAGCTTCACTATTTTTTTAGAGTCTGACCTAAAAAAGACCTTACGTATGAAAAACTAAACTGTCTCCCTACTCAATCTATTTATAGATTTATACATTTTAATCTTAATTTTTTCTTAATATTTTACTTTTTATATCATTTTGTTTATTCACAAATTATAACATAATCATGCTTAGAATATCCAAGCACATTAAAAATCATCATCTAATATGAACTCCTCTCTAACTCAGGTCATAGAATTTCCCAAAATGATTCCTAAAGTATCACTTTAAGAAGGAAGATACTCATTGAATCTGACTGGGAGGTCGGTCAGTGGGAAGGTCCCATAGGTCTGAGTTTCTAGTGGGGTTCTATAGAGTGTTTCACAGAAACATTCCAGAAGAAAATCTATTAAGTCAGATATGACTTTTAAGCACTTCACTCAAATATGTAAGGCTGTGTCTACATTGGCACCCCTTTCTGGAAAAGGGATGCTAATGTAGACTTTGGAATAGGCAAATCTGCGGGGGATTTAAATATCCCCCGCGGCATTTGCATTAACATGGCTGCCGCTTTTTTCCGGCTTGGGGAAAAGTCGGAGAAAAGCACCAGTCTAGACATTATTCTCCGGAAAATAAACCCTTTTCCGGAGGATTTCTTATTCCTACTTTCAAGTAGGAATACAAGAAGATCTGAAAAACCTTGTGAACTGAAGTAGTAGAAATGGGTTGGAATTTAATATTGGAAAGTGCAAGATCATGCATTCAGGAACTTACAAGAAGATTATTTTTCTATATAAGTTGGAGACCCATCAGTTGAAAGTTATAGAGGAGAAAGATCTTGGTGTTTGGGTTGACTATGAGTTTCCAATATGATGTGGCTATGAAAAAGGCTAATGTAACCTTAGAATGCGGCATGTGAGGTATTTCTAGTAAAGCTAGAAAGTGTTATGACCATTTTACAAGGCATTGAGTGAGACCTCATCTTGAATACTGTGTGCAATTCTGGTCTTCCACATTTCCCAGATATCTGGTGGTTGGGTCTTGCCTCTATGCTCAGGGCCTAACTGTCGTATTTGGGGTGAGGAAGAAATTTTCCCCGAGGATCAGATTGGCTGAGACCCTTGCAGGGGTGTTTCACCTTCCTTTGCATTATGGAGAATGGGCAACTTACAGACTGTAATTAATATAAATGATGGATATTTTGCAACTTGAAGTCTTTAAACTATGATTTGAGAACTTCAGGAGTTCTGCTACAGGAGTGGGTGGGTGAGGTTCTGTGATCTGGAATGTTCAGGAAATCAGATTAGATTATTGTGATGTTACTTTCTGACCTTAAAATCTATGTAGCCAGTGGTAATGAAAATCTAATTTTCAACAAGGAAATTACAAATCTTGACCAAATTAAATTTTTTACAGGTCAACTCCAGCTTGAAAATGGTAAGTTTGCTCAGATTTCTAAGCAGTTTCCCTATTTTGGGGATTCTGATGTGAAAAAGATTTTAAGTATGAAAAACAAGGCTGTCTCTCTACTTAATCTACATCTATTTATATGTTTGTACATTTTATACTTTACTATTTTTCTTAATATTTTACCTTTTATATTAATTTGTTTATCCATAAAATACAACATAACTATATTTAAAATACCTAAGCACATTAAAAACCATCATGTGATATGAACTTCCCTCTAACACAGACCATAGAATTTCCCCAAAATGATTCCTGGAGTATAACTTTTAGAATAAAATCCTCATTGCGTTAGAAGAGGGGGCCAGAGAATGGTCAGGTCCCATAGGGTATGTCTACACTACCCCGCTAGTTCGAACTAGCGGGGTAATGTAGGCATACCGCACTTGCAAATGAAGCCCGGGATTTGAATTTCCCGGGCTTCATTTGCATAAGCGGGGAGCCGCCATTTTTAAAACCCTGCTGGTTCGAACCCCGTGCAGCGCGGCTACACGGGGCTCGAACTAGGTAGTTCGAATTAGGATTCCCATTCCGAACTACCGGTACACCTCGTTCGAACTAGGAGGGTAGTGTAGACATACCCATAGGGTTTATTGTTTCTAGTGATGTCCCACAGAGATCAGTTTATTGCCCTATACTCTAATATTTTTATTGCTGACTTAGAAGACACCATTAAATGATCACTGATGAAGTTTGCATATGGCACAATAGTTCGAGGAGTGTTAAATAATGAAAAAGAGTAACCTCTCAGCACATTATATGGGAGCTTAAAGGACCAGAACACTGAACTTCCAAATATTTAATTTTTCCCACGGTGATTAATCTCCTTAATTCTCAAAGTTAAGTAAATAATGGCATGTCTACACCAGGAAATTATTTTGAAATAACTAAATTTGAAATAATAATTCCCAAAATAACAAAATTGAAATAGCATATCCACACTTCAGAGGAGCCTCAAAATTAGTCTGAGGTAGGCTCCATTATTGTGGACACACTACCTCGACTTAGAGCCCCAGGAAGCACTGGGGAATAATTAGTTTGTTATTTTGAAATAGCAGCAGCAGAGCATCCACGCTAAAACTATTTTGAAATAACTATTTATAAATTAGCATTATTCCCCAAGGAAAGCAGGAGTACAGATTTTGAAATAACCAGCCCATTATTTTGAAATAACGGGCTTGGTAGTGTCGATGCTCTACTTATTATTTCAAAATTAGGGTTGAAGTGGGTTATGCCCACGAAAGCCCATGATACTATCTACATGTTTTATTGGTCTTTAAGGTGCTACTAGTCTATTTGTTGGTTTTTTAGGTTTTTCTTGTTGCCGAGTTAGTCTGTAACGCCTCTGAAAAATTAGGGGGGTTATTTCAAAATACCTCTCTAGGGTAGACCAGGGCTAAATGTGGAAAGTTGCAATAGGTTTACAAAGGTTAGCTCTCATACCACAGCTACTACATTAAAGCCAAGTCATAGAACAGAATAAGGAAATAGTATGACTTTGAAAAGGAATAGGGAGCCATGGTGGATAATCAGCTTAACATTAGCTTCCAGTATGCTGCCATGACTAGAATAGCTAACCTTGGGAACACAAACAGGGAAATTTCAGGTAGCAGTAGAGAGATTTATTTTACTTCTTTGTTTCGCACTGGTGCAACTTCTATTGGAATACTGTGTCCAGTTCTGGTGCACACAATTCAAGGAGGATGTTGATAAATTGCAGAAGGGTCAGGAAAAAGTATCAAGAATGATGAAAGCATTAGAAAAACTTCAATATAGTAAGCACTGTACATGGGGAACAAATATAATGAGCGCTTCAATCTAGCAGAGAAAGCCAATGGCTGGAAGTTGAAACAGGGAGGGTGATTAATTATTGGACAAATTTATCAAGGCTTGTGCATAAATTAACTAGGGCCCTGGTGTATTCTCCAACACAGATATATTTAAAATCGAGAGTTGGTATTTTTCTAAAATATCTTCTCTAGGAATTATTTTCAGGGAAGATCAATGGCCTGTGTTACACAGCGGATCAAACTAAATGAATCTTGGTGCTATGATAGAGCCAAGTTAAGCAAGTAGCTATGGGTATGTCTACACTACAAAGTTAATTCGAACTAACAGATGTTAGTTCAAATTAACTTTGATAGGCGCTACACATGCAAACCGCTAGTTCGAACTTAATTCGAACTAGCGGAGCGCTTAATTTGAACTAGGTAAACCTCATTCCACGAGGACTAACGCGTAGTTCGAATTAAGTAGTTCGAATTTAGGGCTGTGTAGCCACTTAATTCGAACAAGTGGGAGGCTAGCCCTCCCCAGCTTTCCCTGGTGGCGACTCTGGGCACCACCAGGGAAACTTGTCTGCCCCCCTCCTGGCCCCGGAGCCCTTAAAGGGGCACGGGCTGGCTAGGGTGCCCGTGCTAGGTGCAAGCCTGCCAGCACCCAGCCAGCAGACCCTGCACCTGGCACGGCTCGAGCCAGCCACCCGTTGCCACCCAGCCCTCCCCCTCTTCCAGGGACCACGCTGGCGGATCCCGGGAGCCTGCCCGGGTCCGCAAGAGGCGGGCGCCCGCCTGGTCTAGTGCAGACATTGTGGACCTCATCCACGACCTCCGCACTAGGCACAGGAAAGTGGCCGTCTAGGGCAGAATAGCTGCCAGCCTGGCCATCCAGGAGCAGGTTTGCATGAAAATCAAGGTGGTCCACTGAGACCCCCGACCCTGAGCCCCGAGCTTAGAATGGCCGTACTGGGTCAGACCAAATGTTCATCTAGCCCAGTAGCCTGTCTACCGACAGTGGCCAACACTAGGTGCCCAGGAGGGGATGGACCGAAGACAATGACCAAGCCATTTGTCTCGTGCCATCCATCTCCAGCCTTCCACAAACAGAGGCCAGGGACACCATTTCTACCCCCTGACTAATACCACTCCATGGACCCAACCTCCATGACTTGATCTCACTTCTCTTTAAACTCTGTTCTAGTTCTAGCCTTCGCAGCCTCCTGCAGCAAGGAGTTCCACAGGTTGATTATTTACTTTGTGAAGAACAACTTTCTGTTGTTAGTTTGAAGCCTGCTACCCATTCATTTCATTTGGTGTCCTCTAGTCCTTCTATTATGGTAACTAATGAAGAACTTTTCTTTATGCACCCTCTCCACACCACTCATGTTTTTATAAACCTCTATCATATCACCCCTCAGTCTCCTCTAAGCTGAAAAGTCCCAGTCTCTTTAGCCTCTCTTCATATGGGACCTGTTCCAAACCCCTGATCATTTTTGTTGCCCTCCCCTCTTCCACCCTCTCTCTTCCCCTCTCCCACCTCCTTTTCCCAGTCTCCCCCAGCTTTGTTCAATAAATAGAGTTTCTATTTTTGAACACACGTGTCCTTTATTTTGTACATCAGGAAGGGGGGCTAGGGAAGGGTAAGTGGAAGGAGGTGAGGGAGGAATGGGGTACGAGCCCCCGACGGGGAGGACTAGGCTGGCTCTGCGGGCTCCTCGGGGTGGAAGCTCTCCTGAAGCCTCTTGATTGACCCCCTCCCCCCCATCCGGATGGCAGCCTGTGGCAAGTGCAGCCGGGCTGATGGCCGAGTGCTGTGATGTGCCCAGTGTGGGCATTCAGGGCACTCCAAGCCAAGACTGCTTTGCAAGCAGGGAACCCCTGAGAACTGTCTGTCCGGGGTGGGGGTTGGGACCCTTTAAGCACAGCCCTCGGCTAGCCTGAGACAGCAACTACATGCTCTAAGTCCTAATCTGATGCCCTGCTGGCACTGCTTCCGGCCATCCTTAACCTCGGTTCAGGGTCCACTCAGTGTGGACATGCTAGTTCAAATTAGCAAAACGCTTATTCGAACTAGTTTTTAAGTCTAGATGCGCTAATTCGAATTAGCTTAGTTTGAATTAACTAATTCGAACTAAGTTAGTTCGAATTAGTGCTGTAGTGTAGACATACCGTATCAGACTTTCTCTGGAAGTGGTAAGATGTGATGATATTCTCATTGCCATCAGAAATGTGCTCCAATGTCAGTTGCTGTAGGCTGGTGGATTTAGCTGACTCTTTCATAGTTGCCTTCCTTAGTTCCTCAGGGAATTTTTGGTGTTAGACAGATAGACAGTCTGATAGATACCACAGGAAGCAAAGCCTTAAATATGAGACCCAAGATCTAATGTAGGATCTTGTAAAGAGTGAGTGTCATGAGTGAAGCACCACCACATTCATTACCTTTTTTTGGGACAAGTGTTGCTGAGGGGACAGGCAGGTATGCTGTTTTTGAAGGTTGATGTGATAAATCCTACATCCCAGTATTTGAATCAAGAGGGCACATGGGCATGGATCATTGTAGCAGATATCTTCTGACGTAATACAGTCCAGCCTCCTAGGCAGCCATAAATGTTAAGAGGAGTTTGTAGCAATAGTGTGTACAGGAGTGTTCATTGCGAATGAGTTCAGAAAGAGTCAGAGGCTGAAAACTAACTTGATAATTGGCTGCAAGTGTGGGCTTTAGTTCATCCATCTTTCTTCATTCAGAGTAATGAGGGATAAACAATACAATTCTAACAGTGAAATACTGATCAGAACTGACTTATGTGAATGGGGCATATAGGAGGAACTAGTTCCTTTTACTTTGAGGAGTGTCCCTATGGAGGAGTGTCCAGAACCAAGACTTTCCATAAAGTCTGCTTTAGGTATCTTGGTGCCCTGCACTTCAAGATTTATAAGAGCAGCACCTGATGGGTTGAACATACATGACAGCCATCTCATGCCTCTCTGAGCAGCTTTCCAGAGTGCACAGCCGATCATCCCTCAGATTCTTTTCTACCTTCTTTGGCTAGAGTTGAACTGGCAGCAGTGCCTCTTCATTTCCTTAGGCAGTTGGTATTCCTTTTTCTTTTATCCTTTCAACCGTTCTATTAATCTTAGTTTTAATTTCTTTCATATTAAAAATAATTTAGTGTAGTTCCATTTCCAAACCTACACCTGGCTCGCCTCCATCAGTAATGACAAAATACATTTTAAAAAGGCTATCCTGTTTTCTCTCCTGGGCTAGCCCATCCTCAGATATGCCTGATTCTCCTGGATTTAAATGCTATCTGACCTACATGTTCCCGAAACTTATTTCAGACAGCCACAATCAGTGCACCCACTGTCTTGGAGAGAGCTATACTCCCCAAATTGTCCTCATTGTAAAGAACTGACTGCCAGGACAAGGAAGGCCAGGGACCTCTAACTTAAATGACTAGTGATGGAGAAATGTCTCAGACCAGTTTTTGACCCAGGGTCCAGGATACCTCCTGAGCAACAGTTGCCAGCAGGAGTCTCAGAAGGAACTCCACTAATAAGACAATTTCTAAGCACCTGATCCCTAAAAAGGTGACCAAACACCAGTCTCACTCATAGCCACAGGGAGAGCTGCCTAAAATAAAATGGGTTTTCAGAGAAAAATCTGCCCCACTAATGATGGTACTAAAAGCCTCAGACCAAGAAGCATCAGGAACATCCAGTACCAAGACTGTCCAAGAAGCCAAGGACCTAGTGTGGACAGGCTCTGTCTGGTGCATGATCTAAAGTTAAGCTCCCTAGCTCAGAACTAACCATACTAATGAATGTCCCAACACCTACTAGTGTCATGACACCACCAGCTACAGGTACACAGCTCAGCATTATTATCTACATCGTAGCTTTTCTCAATAATGCCCTTATCACAGACATTTGCAAATCAGCTACTTGGGTATCAATCCATATTTTACCAAGCATGCTCTGAAACAGCAATCTGCAACAGATGCTCAGTTTGGACTCTCAGTGCTTTCCACCACTACCAGTCCATCTTCAAAGCCCCTCCCCTCCAATGAGGAGCACTGCTCCATAGCCGGCTAAAGTGGAGCACCTACAGGGACACCCCTTGAAGAGCAGGAGAAGGTTACTCTGTACAGTAACAGGCTCTTCCAGATGTGTTCCTGTGGATGTTTTACTACCCAGCCTTCTCCCCCTCTACTTTGGGGTTTTCATTCAATCTCTAGCGTGGAGAAGGAACTGGGGAATGGATGGCTGTGCACTCTAGATAACAGTTGGGAGAGGCACAAGATGGCTGCTGACCATTCATGGTCATCAAGGGCACTGCTGCTACACATCTCTGATTCGAAGTGCAGGGTGCAAAGACAACTAAAGTGGTGCACAGACAGGGACAACCATCTCAAAGAACCTAAGTTACAAAGCAGGGTAAGTAACCCTTTCTTACTACCTCAGCAATTGGCTTCCATAATTCATTCACTGCAGCAACTCTGTAGCTCATACCCTAAAGCCACCTATCCCATGTCATAATGCACTATACAACATTTGCTTACAGAACCAGGCTAAAGATCTGCTGTTACTTAGTTGTGTGTCATTCCTTTGCAGAACAAGTGCGGTGGGAAAGGAGTAAGTGTGATTCAGTTATGTAGCCTTCTCCTCGAGCAAGGGAGAGACATCAGGCAGGGATGGAGTCATCACCTAGTGAGCTGCCTGTATTGGAGCGCTCAGAACAATGAAGAACCCAGAAGGAATCAGAGGCTATGAACTGACTTGATCATCAATGCATTGGTCCTACTTCATTCTTAATAATAGGAAGGGGAAATAATGCACTTTGTTTTTCTAAGTGCTGATCATGATTGACATGAATGGCTGTGAAATGGATGGGAAATAAAGCCCAGATCCACAAAGGGCATTGAAATGTTAGAGATTGCACCACCTAACTTGCAGGTGCCTGGACACCAAATATAATCCACATGGCCTAGGCTGCCTTTCTGATATATGGGGGGTGACATGCTTTTCCATATGGGATGCACAAAGGCCAGCATAACAGGTGGGGCTCTGCATAAAATAATACAAAGCAGATGCCAAAACAAGAGGCATATCTTAAGTTCTAGTCCTCCCAGGGTTTGTCTACATAGCAGCATTATTTCAGAATAACGTCAGTTATTCAAAATTAACAAAGAGCATGTCTACACTGCAAGCCATTATTTTGAAATAATGGCAAGCTGGAGGACTTCTTACTCCAACTCCTGTAACCCTCATTTCATGAGGAGTAAGGGAAGTCAAAGGAAGAGTGTTCTTCCTTCGACTTCCTGCTGTGTAGACAGCGCCAAAAGCTGAAATAAGCTATTTCAACTCCAGCTACATCAGTTGCATAGCTTAAGTTGTATTGCTTAATTCAACTTTTGCCCTGCTGTGTAAATGTGCCCTCAGGAACATAGGCACCTATCACAGACAATGTGCCTTTTCTGAAGTCAGCTGCCTAAACCATTTCTTGTAAGAATGGTAGTGAGACACATCTCACTCCATGTGATATTTTGCAGTGGGTAGTAGAGGAGAAAACAATAGCTAAAGTCCCTGTACATTGAGCATAGCCCTGCTGCCACTGTGAATGCACTCAAAGTTCTTGAGCTTGAGAACACCTCTCAGATTAGCCACTCCAGGCTACGTAATTAACACAATACCTAGTTTCACGTGGTTTGGGGATACCTCTGGGTATTAGACATGAGCGATTCACGTAGGTTCTGGGAAAGAGGTGGCTGTGCAGAAGCTGAATGGCTCTTTTACAGGGAAAATAGATGCAGTGGCATTTTAGGAACCTTTTCAGTAAGTCAACTTAAAGTTTGGACTTTCTGACTATGGTAGGAATTACCTTAGTCAGATACAGTTTTGTGTACCCGGGCTTCCAAACTGATACAGAATTCCCAAGGAGCCAGTGAAGCACCCCACTGATGCATGAGTGGAGATAAACTGATCTCTTCTGCACCCATATCATTTTTTCTGAAGGTCAGTGAGATTATTTATACCTCTCTCAGTACTGACTATTTCAGCCTAGCAAATGTCATCTGCCATCTTCTGACAAAAGGCAGTGCAGCTTGATATGCAGCCTCAGACATAAGAAGAAGTTTGCAGCAGCTGTGCAAGCTGGAGTGTTGATCTGGAATGAATCCAAAAAGAGCCATAGGCTGCAAACTGACTCAGTAATTGATTCCAATGCTGGGCTTCAAACCATCCATTTTACTTCATTCTGAATAATAAAAGGGCAAAATTATACTCTTTGAAAACTGTGAAATGCTAATTAGGGTTGGCTTGTGTGAAGAGGGTACATGGGAGGGACTTGATCCTTACTCCCTCAACAACCTGCATCCATTGTTTTACTGATACAGTCCCATAGCTCACATCTTGCAGCCACCTACCCCATTTCCTCCCCCATAAAAATACTGGATTAGAAAATGAGACAAGAACTATGTTGTTTGTGAAATGTGTCATTCCTTTGCAGAGCAAATGCAGCTTGAAAGAGGTAAGTTTGCTTTCACATGTGTAACCTTGCATTCAGTCGGGGGGAAGGACAGATTGGATAGGGTGCAATGGCCACCTGGGGAGTTGCCTGTAGGAGTGTTCATCAATGGTGAGAAGTTCCTGAATCAGAAAAGCAACTCTAAGGCTGGACTTCATTCCATTGATCCCACATTCATTCTTAATAATGGGGGGGGGAGGAATAATGCATTTTAAAAATTGAAATGCTGCTCATAGTTGTCTTGTGTGGTTGTGAAGTGATGAAGTGAAGGAAAAGCTAATTCCTTACACATTTGCATTCTCTATGCCTCACACTTCATAAGTGCCAGGCCAAAGTCATTCACTTAATGCTTATAGAAAAATGCAAAACTATGTAGTTGCTCAAATGTATGTCATTCCTTTGCAGATGAACTACGGATGGAAAAAGGTAAGTTTACATTCATTTATGTAGCCTTCTCAAATTGAGGAGAGAAAGCAAAAGTAGTGGAACTATATAATTACTGAAGAAACAAAGGATGTTGAAGGCCATATGAATATTAAAACAGCTAGACATACCTGGGTTAGATAGTTTCTTTTCAACTGGTGTATTGTTGGGAATATTCTTTATATGGGCTGGGTTTGGAGCATCAAGCTTGACTACAGAAAGCAAAAAATTAACTCATCTTGTATAACATCTGTGAATGCCATGAATATGGCTGCTAAAATCAATAGACATTTTAAATCATTTTTAATATTTTTCAGGGGACATTTTTGTAAATTAAAAATGCTAAATTTGATGAGTCTCCCCACTCTTTCTCACTATTATATAGATCAAATTTGCCACTTAGAAAATGGGCATCTGGCATTAGCTTCTGTTGTAAGAGATGCTGGGTGGAGGGGGCAGCTGCAAGGTGAGGAGCAGCTCCTTGTTCTTGGGCGTGGTCGCCTGGCTGTCCTTCTTCTCCTCCTCCATGTAGTTGTCATCCTCCTCTGCCACCCCACCCTCCTGCAGTCTGACACCGGGAGTGTCTTGGCCTGACTGTATGATGATGACGGGGGAGCTGATCAGCCCCCCTCCCTGGATGGCATCCAGCTTCTCATAGTAGAAGCAGGTGTGCAGTGTATCCTCAGAGTGTGTGCTGTGCTCCCTGGCCTTGTGGTAGGCCTGTCATAGCTCTTTGATTTTGAGCCAACACTCTCCGAGGGTCCTGCTTCGTCATTTCTTGGCCAGGCTGACAGTGATCCTTCCCTGTATGTCAGCATTGTGCCTTTTGGTGCAGAAATCCTGGAGGTTAGACTCCTCCGCCCAGACCTTGATGAGGTCCAGGATCTCCGCACCAGTCCAGGTCAGAGCTCTTCTGTGTCCTTGGGCAGTGGAGGCCATGGGACTAGCAGAAGTGCTGTAAGCCTTTGGAGGTTCTGAGGGAGCGTTGGGGTTGCTCAGACCTGTCTTGGATCCTGGCCTCATACAGCTGGCCACATGGGGACAGGAGGAGGAGAGCAGTGGAGACACCTGGTGTGGACAGAGTGATCAGAGCTGCAGCTGTGGGAGGCCTCTGGAGACTAATAAGTTCAAATTAGCAGCACTGGAGCAGCCACGCTACTGTTATTTTGAAATTAGCGTTATTCCTGATGAAAAGCATAATTACAGAGTTTGAATTCTATAGCCCATTATTTTGAAATAATAGGCTTAGTAGTGTGGATGTTCCACTTATAAATGTGATCTTGTGGGGGTTAATTGAAAATAAGGTCCAACTGTAGACCAGGGTCTACTGTGCTAACCACTGGGCTATAGAATAATCCAGTATGGAAGCTTCATAAGTCTCATCTGTTGATGCTGAAACCCAGCGTCTAGTCCTCCTGTTGTAATAATTCTTCAATTATTTATACCAAGTGGGCGAGACTCAACAGAAACTCAAAGCATTTCACTCAGGATGTCCCTGAACTGACTGTTTATCACAGCCTCCTGCAAAGGAGGTGTTTTGCTTTAAATCCCTCCTCCCGCTCAGAAAAAGGTGGGCAGTGAAACTGGGTTTCCAATTTATCAGGTATTAGCCCCCCCTCCCATTGATTTAATATTTATTTAATTAAAGAGCAAAAGAGATACTAAGAGATACTAAGACCCATAGCCCAGTAGTGAAGGCAATCAGCTGAAAGGTAGGGAATGTGGGTATGTCTACATTAGCCCCCTAGTTCGATCGAGGGAGGCTAATGAGGACAACTGAAACAGCAAATGAAGCACGGAATTTAAATATCCCGCGCTTCATTAGCGTATTCCCAGCTGGTCGCTATTTTAGAAATTGACTAGCCCGAAGTAACTACCCACGACTACATGCGGCAGTGAAACGGGATTCCGAATTAAAACCCTAAATCGAATTAGCTGTTATTCCTCCTGGAATGAGGTTTACCAGCTAATTCAATTTAGGGCTTTAATTCGGAATCCCGTTTCACTGCCGCATGTAGACGCGGGCACTTACTTCAGGCTAGTCAATTTCTAAAATGGCAATCAGCTGGGAACACGCTAATGAAATGCGGGATATTTAAATGCCGGGCTTCATTTGCAATTTCGGTTGCCCTCATTAGCCTCCCTCGATCAAACTAGGGGACTAGTGTAGACATGCTCTGCCTCTTCAAATACCTTCCCTTAGCAGACTAAGAGGAGAATTTAAGGAAATCCCATGTAAGTATCATAACCATTGGGTGGATCTGGGTCCAGATATTTCTAGACTCTACCACTAAATCCCCTACAACTCGTCTGTAATTCTGCAAAATATAAACAATATTTTCACTCCTGTTCACAAGTGGAACTCATGGGAACTAAGGGCCAGATAATCTTCTATGGTGGGAGTGGTGGGGATGAGGGAACTTCTGGGAACTCCAGGAGCCTCTCAGTGGAGTGTTTCTTCTGCAAAACTGGGTGGAGTTCCTAATTTTGAAGAAGGGATGGGGCATGGCCTGACATCAAGGAGAATCATAGTGTGTGACAAGAATAAATGGAAACAGTAGACTTGTATTCCTTCTCCCATTGCAGTCAATAGGAATTGGTCATGAGTTTCAGTGGGTGTAGTGCATGTGTGCATAGTAATGACAAAGGAAAAATGTTGTCAAATGGAAATTATCCTTTGTTGCTTCTCCTCCTCTAGGAAGGGATGACGGGCATTCTGATGAAGGTAAGATTTTCTGTATTCCTGTTAATTCATCAGCAAGGGGCACATTTCACCCATTCACAATAATAGAGTCCACATAAAAATATAATTGGTTATTTCATGTGCGAAGAGCCACTGTAACAGGGTATGAAGTTTTAAAATTCCTTTGCTCTTCCAACAGCAGTGAGTTGAATAAAGGGTATGGTTGCTTCCATTGTCTTTAGGGGGAATTAAGATTGTCTTGACCTCCTGCCTGCCTGTATTTCAGTGCCCTATACACTGAGCACCAGATTAGGTAAAGGAGTGTATTTCCATTTATGACTAGTGAACAGTCATTCGCTCGTAAAACTATTGGACATAGGAGCTGAGACGGCAGTCGTTCTTCTAGATCAGTGGTCGCCAATGTTTTTAAGCAAAAGATCACTTTCTGAACTTAAGTGCAATCTTGGGCTACGTCTACACTACAGGCTTCTTGGCGCAAGAAGCCTTTTGTACAAGAGTTTTTGTGCAAAAACTTTGTGTGCAAGATCACATCCACAGTATTGGATGTTCTCCCACTTATAAAATCCATCTGGAACCAGTTCTAGCTGGGCTAGAGGCCATCAGTCACTCTTGAGTGCTGTTGCCGGAGCTCTCCAGAGATGCGTGCTTAAAGCGACCCCCCTGGACAGCTGCTTCTCTGTTTCCTCTGCCTGCTTGCTAGCCTCTTTGGCAAAGCTAAGCTTCAGCAGTGCCTGTTGTGTTTGCCCTGTACCTTTTTGAGGATGATACAGCTTTTTGCTTTCTTGCTGTTTGCCATGGAGCCCAAGCTGCCCCAGGGCATGCAATGGAGGGTTGGACCGGAGGGGCAGCTACAGCTGGGTCAGGGTTGGCAGAGGGGCAGGAGGAAAGGCAATAGGCATCATCTGGGGGAGCGGAGATGGCCATGGGGGAGGCAGGGAGAAGAGGGATGGCATGGGGAGGGAGGAGAGGCATAGCAGGGTGGGCAGATGGATGGGCAAGAGCCATAGGAGAGGGGCATGAGGGTGGAAGGCAGGGGCAACTGCATCGGGTGGGAGTTCCCCCATGCAGGACAGGATGTTACAAATGTCGCAACTGGACATCGTCTCAGTCCACACACGCTCCCACCATTCAATGTCTGCATTGAACCTGCGCGGCTGGGTGTCATGGATGTCGTGCATTATGCCGATGTGTTGCTGTATGAGCTCCTCCCCAGGCCTGGCTCATCTGCAGCTCCCCCAGACTCTTTCAGGCGGCTGCGGCAGTGGTGTGGCTGGGCCCTCCTTCCCGGCTGGTCTGGCTGTGGAGAATACAGAAAAGGGAGAGGCCATCAGTCCTCCCTGCACACACATTCCCCAAGGCTGTGCTTTTCTGTGTGAGCAGCTGCACCAGTTCGCAGCCCACAGGAGGGGGATGTCCCAGGTGCAAGGCCATGCGCAGCCTGCACAGCATGCCCTGTGTCACAGGGGTCCCTGTCTCACAGGTGGCCAGAGGACCGTGCTGCCCTCTCCCTCCCCCCTGGACACACACCACGGCCAGGCAGGCAGGGGAACTGTACGGCCACAGTGGATCCCCTCATGGCTGGCAAAGGAGCCGTGAGCCACCTGACCCTTCCTAGGGGCTGCACACACAGCTGCAGCTCACTGGGCTATCATTGGGAGCGGCTGCTGCTTCTCATGTGCAGACATGCCCATGTGCTCTGTGCAGCACTCCGGGGTGTGTGTGTGGGGGGGGTTGTGCCTGCACCCTTGAGACTAGCCTGCTTGCAACTGGCTGTGCCTCTCCCCCTGGGGGCAGGACTTGTGGCCTGGCATGAGGCTGGCAGAGGGCTCCCGGCATGTTGAGGGGCTGGCTGCTGTGGCTGCGTGCCACACCCTCCCACTGCAAATGGCCAGACTGTAGCAGTATGTGCTGGCCTAGCAGCCTATGCAACACTGTGCCCCGCATCCCCTGTGCGGCCACCTCCCTCACCCTGTGTCTGTGTGTGCCAATGTACCTGAAGATCCCTCCCAAGTCTCCTCGGAGGCCTCGGAGATGTCCAGGGTGGCAGGGACTGGCTCCAGGGACAGGGTGATGGTCCCAATGTCCTGGTTGTTGTCCTCCACCATCTCCTCCTCCGTCGGGAGCTGGACCTGCCCCTCCATCTCCTCTAGGTCGGGGACAGCCTCTGGGCACTGGACTACTGGCTGCTCCAGTCTGGAGTCCACCACAATAGAGGGGGAAGAGGGTTCCTCCCTTAAGGATGTAGTGGAGTTCGGCATAGTGGGGGCAGGTTTGAGGTTCTGCCCCTGAGCGCCCCCTCTGCTCTCTGGCCTTAATGTACCCCTGACAGATCTCCTTCACCTTAGCCCAGACTTGCTCCATGGGCCAGACACGATGACCTCGCTCCGCCAGGGATATGGCCATGCGGGAGTAAATTTCCGAATTGCAGCATTTGGCCCTGGGATCCTGCAGGGACGACTCCTCGCCCCACAGTTCCAGGAGGGTGGTGATTTCTGGCCTGCTCCAGGTGGGGGCATGGCTTTTGGTTCCTCTAGGGGGATCCTGTGACCCCCGTGGCTGGTTCCTGAAAGAGTCAAGGGGGCCTCGGGGAGCTTGGCAGGAAGCCATTTGTGGCTGAAGCAGAGCGGTGTGCTGAAGGCACCTGTTCTGGGCAAACTTCTAGCCACAAGGCTTGTGCAGGGTGCCTGTGGCTTTAAAGGCAGACAGCAGACAGAAACAATAGAGTTCTATTTGAGTTGGCCGGAGCGTGGCCACCATTTTTTTCCCCTGGAGCCCAATTCTTGTGCAAAACCCGCTCTGGAGTGTCCACACTTGCCTTTTTGCACAAGAGCTGTAGCACAAAAAGGAGTTATGCCTCGTAGAAGGAGGTTTGCCTACACCACAAAAAGCCCTCTGCTCTGCCATTTTACTGTCAATTTATTTGCGTGGAAGCTCATTTGAGGTGTGGATGCTCCACAGGTTTTTGCACAAAAACGGACAGTTTTGCTCAAAAACCTTGTAGTCTAGGATCTACCTCCGTCCCAAATACCCTTGCCAAGCCTGCTTCTCTATCCCTTTTCTGAGGCCTCACCCCTGCCCCATCCTTCATCCCAGGCCCCCAGCATGCTCACTTCTTTCCCCTTCCCTTCCTCATCCCCACTCACTTTCACCAGGCTCGGACGGGGGGGTGCAGGTGCAATTTTGCAAGGAAGTTTGGGTGCAGATGGGGCTCAGGGCTGGGGTAGGGATTCAGAATGTGAGTCCTGGCTGGTCATTGCTTACCTCTAGTAGCTCTGGGGCGGTGGCACAGTGGGGCTAAGACAGTCTTATGCCCACCTTGGCCCTGCCCCACTTCCAAAAGCATCTGGCATGCCCAGCAATGGCCCCTGGAAGGGAGGGGCAGGTGGCTCCATGTGCTGCCCCTGTGTGATGTAGTGGCGGGTTTGTCCATTCTTGTAGTCCACTGTGTTCACTCTCTTTTTGCATTGTGTTTGTTTTTTTGTGCTTTATGTGATTCCTACTGTCCTGTGCTGCTCTCCAGTGACTCTGTGTGTGAGTGCCTCAGTTTCCCTGGGAACTGAAGCACTATCTGCATGAGGAGGGAAAGGCTGGGCATGACTCACTGTGGAAGTATGGTCAGTCTCTCACATCCTGAGGATCTAGTGACAGCAAATAACACCTTGGGCCTGGAAATTAACTTTGTTATGTCCACCAATATTGAGGTGATGTGCAGATGCATACTGCCAGCAGAAACAACAACAACAAAAACTAGATATCTATTATATGTTTGAGAGACGTTGTGTGTATGTGTGTCCCTCCAACTATGAGTCTGTTGTTAATGAAGGCCTCCTAAATAGTGAGAGCTGGAGCCATCACATTTGGTAAGCATCTTCCTCTTATCATAACTTAAAGTGAGGTCAGAGTTTGGTTGTGCCAAGATAATGGCATATACCTGAAATGCGATTGTTTCCCATCAAATGGAAAGGGAGAGGGATGATTATACTTCCAAGTGACCACGGGGGGCAGTAAACATGGGGGACAATTATACTCCAAAATGACCACAGAGGGGCAGCAAGCATTCCAGCCTTGGGAACCAGCTGCCATTAAGGCACCACAATTCTGGCCTGCCCCAGGGAGGAATGCTGCTGGAAAGACACAGTGGCCCCAGTTGCATCGGCCTCCCTCTTGGAGCAGTGCCTATGACTGCGCCACCTACCCCTGCCCCATATGAGGGTAAGTCGTTTCTTGCCTTCCTGGTATGGAGTCTTGGGGAAGTCTCAGCTGGCACTAGGTAGCTGGCATTGGGTTGATTCTCTTCCCCTTGATCATGGAGTGCAGGGCTGGCCCTCCCCAGTTACACACTAAGCCCCAATAGATCAAAGCCCCACTTTGGGAGCTGAGCGCAGACTCTTCAAGTTGTGCAATTCCTCTCCCAGTTCCAAACTCAAATAGACCAAAAGTGAAATCAAAACTGATCCCTTTGTCCTTCAGTCAGCCTGCTCCCTCCCAATGAGGGACTGAGTAGTTCAAACTCCTCTCTAGCCCAGTAAAACTGCCTGTATCATTCCAGACAAAGCTCCGCACTGGCTTTTTAAACATTTCTAGCCTATTCTGTCCCTGCCTAGTCCTGACGCCAACTGGGAAATGTCATCTGCAGGTCTACAGACAGTGTTCTGTAGGCCAGAGAGTAGGACCCCGAGAGCCTCAGTTCAGCTTTCAGGAACCACGAAAATACAAAGAACTTTAGGCTACGTTAAAATGTGTGTATCAGTTCAACAATGTAATATCTCTCAGCTCATGTTCTATTGAGAAAAGGTCTATCTAGCTTCGCTCTCTTATTAGATATTTCATTGGGGAGCTTGGCTGGTTCTATAGGCAGATTGTAGTTACTCCTTTAGCCCAGACCAGGTGATATCTTCACATCCCTGTGATTGGTAAGAGACAGGGCAGGACTGAGAAGGCTCACATTAGTACCAAGCTACTTTATTTCTCAGGAGTCTTCTTTCAATAGTCACGAGGCCAAAGTAGCATAGGCTTGAAAGTTACAAAAAGGTATGGAAATAGCCCTCCCAGCCTATGGGATTGGTAGTACTTGTGCAGTAAGCTACCAGTGAAGATAAGGGTACCAGAACTGAGCTCATACTTGTCAATAGCAACACTTTATTCTGCTCCACTTGCAAAAGGGACTCTTAGAGTGTGTCTACACTCCATTGTAACTCGAAATAAAATATGCAATTTGAGCTACACAAATTGCATATTTTATTTCAATGCTATTTCGAAATAGCTGTTTTTGTCATTTGGTGCTGTCTACACAGTGCCTAATTTTGAAATAAAACGCTATTCCGAAACGTCCCTTACTTCTCCTGGAATGAGGTTTACAAGGATGTTAGAATAGTGAGCCTGAAATAATGGACTTTCTGTAAAGACACGGGATAGCTATTTTGGGATACTACGGTATCAAGGTTCTGAGATTGTGAATGAAAGGTGCCCAAGGTGGGCAGTGTGTTAGGAGACCAGATAATTTACACGTTATTCTTTTCTCATCCTTTCATTAATTTATTTCAGAAATGAAAATACACAGCTCTCAATTAGGTATGAATACCATTTTTCATGTATTTAATAAATAGAGCAATTCAAGCAGTATAATCTCATAATTATTTTTAAACATTTTGTTCACCAAATGTCAAGTAACAATTGCTAGCAAAGACCTATTCTTAGCATAAGTGGGCCCGCAGATTCACAGAGATATAGACAGAATCAGATATGTCCTCACATTCCACAAGATATTTCCTATAATTTTCTCCAGCAATGGAAGCCCCAATTTCCAGTTGGGGGGATACAGAGTCCACAGGAACAGAAGTCCATGGGGAAGCCTCCCTGGTTCTGAGACACAAAAAATGAAGTTTGGGATAATATCTGAAACTGCAAAAAGACATTTGACTTATCTGTCACTTAGGGGAATAAATGACCAGAGCCCTACAAATCACATTATGATGTGTCCTTCAGGCAGGGGAGTTGACATGTCTGAGAGCTGTCATGAGAAACCTGCCTCGGCAAACACTATAACTTGCTAAAATTAAGTTTCAGATTTAGAGGCATATTTTAACTTCTGTTTGTTTCTTTGTTACTATTTCCATCCTTGTTCCTTCAGCGTGGTTTCACAAACACCTAGGTTAATAAACTTGTTTTACTTTTAGAAAACCAGCTCAGTACAGTACAGTAAAACCTGCACCATCCGAAACTCTGGAAAACTGTAGAAACCGGCAAATTTTTGATGCTGGGAAAAGCAAAACAAAACAAAACAAACAAAAAGAAGGAAACTGGCCCTTTAAGTTCTCAGACAAACATGCAGTATGTACCTGGGGGAGGGGTGAACGGCAGCTGGAAGCAAGCATCTTGGCTCCTCCCCACAGCTCCTGGCACCCCTGGAAGGCCAGCCCCCTCGTGACTCCCGCAACCCCCCCCTCCGGCAGGCTACCCCTGCCATCTCCTCCTCCCATCCCCCGGCTTTCACCCCCCACCCACATCCCGCAACTCCCTTCCCCCCACAGCTTGGAACCCCCCTAGCAGGCCACATCCCAGCCCCCATATGGCTCCCTTGCCTCCCCCCGGCATAGGCCCCGCATGGCTGCCCCACCCCAGATAACCAGAATTTTCTAAGTTACTGGTACGCCCTAATGCCCCAGGCATGTCAGATAACACAGGTTTTATTGTGTATTAATTGAAAGGGTAAAATCCTCAGTTAATCTAGAAGGCTGGTGTGTATTCTGTATCTTTGGAGGCAGCAAACTAGAGAATTTTTGGGAGGAGCCAGCAAGAGGGCCTGGAAACATCAGGCAATAGGAGTCTGGTGAGACTTGGGTCTGGAAGAGCTCAGTCACCCTGCAAGGAATAATCAGGCAGGTGGAACCCAGAGTGAGGTCATTGTGCTGAGACCAGGCTGTCAGGACTCAGAGCTAAAGCTGCATAATACTGAATCATCCAGGGTTGCAGGGCAGGCAAAGGCACACCATGATTTTGGGCTGGGTGAACCACCAACATGTCTTATGTGCTGTCTATGGGGTTAATATGTTGATTAGTCATATTGAAATACTTCTCACATTCTCCAGGGCAAACACACAGGTGTTGATTGATAATGTTTTTGTTTTCACAGAGAAGATGCAGAGACAAAATGGTGAGCTTACACGACTTCTAAGCCATAACACTTAATACTAGTGAATGTCTTGTGTTTGTATGACCCACCACCAGTTCTTCAACAATCCATTATACTGGAGCAGGCTTCAACCTGAGCAGAAAAGGTACAATTCTTCTTCGAGGAGTGTCCATGTGGGTGTTCCTTCTTAGGTGTCTTGGACGTTCCTTCACTCCTAATCAGAGATTTTTGGGAGCTGTGCTCTCCGGTGTGCTGCACACACGAAGCAGATGGCACACATGGCACCTCTACTACACATACAAAGCAACTGTCCTTTCAGTTCCTTCTCTGCCACTGCCGACATTGGTTGGAACCACTCTGCTCTTCAACATAGGCTTTCCCATGTTATTTTTGGATAGTTAGTTATTCCTTTATTCTCTAGTTAAATCATTTCAACTTTATTATTAGTGATAGTTGTAGTTTAAAAAATGTATTGGTTCTTTGCTTACTTAGAGTTAGTTCTTTCCAGCAAACCTAAAATTTTTTACCTGTTTCCCCGGGTTTCAAACAGTGCCTGTCCTGTAGTCTCCAGTGGACATTCCTTCCCAGTGTGTTTGGTGCCAAGGTCAGACACACACCACAGCACACTGTGAGCATTGCAAATAGTTAGCAGCCTGCATGCAGAAAGCAAGGGAGCTGCAATTGAAGTTAATCTCCCTGGAACGTGCAGTAAGACCAGCCTCTGACCCAGAGTACTCTACACTGCTGCAGCAGCCCTCACTAGCAGCGATATTTCAAGTAGGAATAAGGGATCTTCTGGAAAAGGGTTTATTTTCCACAAGATCCCGTCTAGACTGGCACTGTTCTCCGGCAAAACCCCAAGCCGGAAAAAAGTGGCAGCCATGTTCATGCAAATGCCACGGGGGATTTTTAAATCCCCCGCGGCATTTGCAATTCCGAAGTGTCTCATTAGCATCCCTTTTCCGGAAAAGGGTGCCAATGTAGACACAGCCTTAAGGTTCATCTTGCTGTCATAACAGCTCTTCACCATCCCAACAACAATAAATCAGTTTTTGCTCACTCTGTGACTAAATGGTTTTTGAGAGGCATACAGAAAAATTACCCTCCCCACAGGTCCCTCCATTCCTGGTTGGTATCTGAATCTGGTTTTGTGGACTCTCACAACAAAACAATTCAAACCTCTGGCAACATGTTCCATGGTACAGCTCTCCATGAAATTTGCACTGTTCATAGCACTGATATCAGCCAGGAGAATCAGTGAGATTGGCACTCTCATGTCAGACTCTTCATTCACTATATTTTATCAGGACTAAGTAATTTTCCATCCCCACCCAAAATTCCTTATTTACCTGTATTTTTCCCAAAACCTCATGCCAGTGCCAGGGAGGCTGTATTACACACACTTAACACAAGATGTGCGATTGCCTTCTATTTGGACAGAACTAAACAAATGGACTGTTTGTCTCCATCACGGAGAGATTGTTCTGCATACTGATCTCCACTCAGAGGATATCTTGGTGGAGAGCAGAATGCATTAGCCTACCTTACACTACTAATGGATAGTCACCTCCTTTCCAAATCAAGGCCCACTCAACCGGGGCTAACTCGACTACTATGACCTACTTTCAGGGGTTAGGGTAGAGTGGTACCAGGATTGAATTGATTTTGTGCCTGCTTACTAGAGAAATGTAGAAGCCAGGGGACTCTTGCCACCTCTGAGATTAGGTGGTAGTTGGGATTTGGGTTTGAGAATGACAGTGATACCTCAATGCTGGATTTCGTCACATAAAGGCCTCTCTGTTCTAAACCAGAATCACATGTGCCAACCCTGGTGCCTTTTACATAGGACAAAAGCAAGGAGAAAACATGAACTTTGCAGTCACTCAGTTACGTCTAGACTGCAGTTACGTCTAGACTGCAGGCTTCTTTCAGAAGAAGCTCTTCCGGAAGAGATTTTTGGAAAAACTTCTTCCGAAAGAGCATCCACACTGTCAAAGAGCATCGAAAAAGCAGTGCACTTTTTCGAAAAAGAACGTCCAGACTGATTGGACACTTTTTCATATGTAAGCTGTGACTACTATGGACAGAGTGGCCACCAGGGCACCTGTGCTTTTTCCTCTTTCCTCTTCTTCTGAAAGAAATCCCTCTTCCCGTCCACAAATGCCTTTTTCCAAAAGAGCTCTTTTGCAAAAAAGCTTCTTTCTCACAGAATGAGGATTACCAATGCCAGAAAAACCCTGTTCTTTTAATTTACCTTTGAAAGAATGCAATTGCAGTGTGGACATAACTCTGGTTTTGTCAGAAAAACAGCTGTTTTTCCGACAAAACTGTCTAGCGTAGACATACTCTCATTGTGCTCTTTCCAGAGAAAATTATAAATACTTAATCCAGGGCCTGATTCTTCTCTCAGTGAAATCAACAAAAGGATTTACATGAGGAGAAGGATTAGGCTCATCAGCTCATACAGTAAATATAATGAAAAGTGTGTTTTGTTTTCCAGATCAACTGAGGGAAGACAAAAGTAAGTATCCTCTGATGGCTGCACTTTGAAGGGGGAAGGACGTAGCATTTCCCCGTGGAGGTAGGCAGGGTTCCTTCAACTGAGTGGGGAATCAGGACTTTTGCACTTATGCAGAAATGAGGAGGAAAATATTTGCAATCAAGACTGTTTGGGCCAATCATGCACAAACATTCTATAATGGGTGTAGATGAAACGTCTTCAATGACATTTTTCATCGCCTCTTTCTGCTGCATGTGTATTACATCCTCAAGTGAGCCAGACCCAAACTAAATCCCTCTACAACAGGTTTTTCTGCCCTACAAATGATCAGGGTTCAGCTGACCCCCCTGTATCCCTTCACTGTTTACACAAACCTCTTTATTTGGTCCTGGGAGCCGTACTATTGCAATAATGCACACTGCTCCCCTTGCTGTCCCAATGATTGCACAGACGGGACAGTGCAACACAGTGGAATCTTTGGCCTTTAACAGTTATTTACCTTTCTGCCTCACACTTACAAAATGCAGGTTTCTGTGATTATCACTGAATATTTTTTCATTTTCAGAATACCTAGAAAGGATACTAAGTAAGTCTGTATCTCATTTCTTTTATATATAGTCTGATCAATATATACATACCAAATCTTGTGTGGTAGACTTGATTTTTAAACTTCTCTGCTTTCTCCCATCTCCCACTTTTCCCACATAAAAACATCTCTGAGGGTGCATCTACACAGCACCCTAAACTGGAAATAGGATACTCAATTTGCACTTCGCAAATTGTGTATCATATCAAATCTTCTTTTGATTGTATTTCAAGATACTTTATTTCAAAATTTAGCATGTCTTCACAGTCAGATTTTAGAATAACATGCTATTTTGACATATCCCTTAAGCCTCGTGGAACAAAGATTATAGGGATGCTGAAATACCGTGCTAGTTAATTTGAAAAATATTTTGAAATAAGAGGCGCATTTAAAAGACACAGGGTAGCTATTTCGGGATACATCTGGTATCCCGAAATAGTCCCACTGTCTAGATGTACCCTGAAAGCTTTCTAGATCTAAGAATATTTACTTTTATATTCTGGAATTTTTTAAATGACTTTCCCTTGCTGTCAGTATCCTCTAGACAATGTAACTCTCCAGAAAACAGGTATTTTGTATGAAAATGTGTATATATGAAAATAATTCAAAATTGAAATTGTATATGAAAAATAATTAAACACATAATATATGCCTATTTTAATTACTGATTCCCATATTAGGTGTGTTGAATTTGGAGTGTCCCCATTGAGCTTTTTGTTATTTAATCATGTTCTCAAAAGGTTGGGATCTGACCTCTCTTCTAGTCTTCTGTGCAGAGGGTTTGGCATATGACTATCCTCACAGAATGACTAGGTGGTGAAGCTCTTACCAACAAGGCTAATATCTGTACTATTAAAGAGATAAAGGATCCCAGCCACTCTCTACAGCCTGACAATACTTAAAGAAACATTAATAATTTTCTCCTCTTCTCTTCATGATTCTTTTTCAGAGCAAATCCAACAACAAAAGGGTGAGTTTACTGAATAAATATCCAGTGAAAGAACCAAGTCCCTTGTGGGCTCTGACAGTGCCACATGCAGCCGGAATGTTATATTAGCACTTCCCAGGCTTGCCAGGAACTTCAGGGTAGCTAACTCGTGTTGCCTTCACTACTGCCCATGCTACTTCAGCTACACCCATAATTTCCAGTGTGGAAGTGTAGCCAGTGACAGACTGCATTTGAAGGTGAGGATGGTACATTCTTATGCTAGCAGCAAAACATTGCCACAGCCTGGGAATTTGAACTCTTAATTGCGTGATTATCTTTCAGTTCAATTAATCTTCTGATATTCAGGAATCTGGCCTGTTTTTGCAGGTTTTTGTCAGAAGATTTTGAAATGTTCTATTGCCCATGTGTGAATTAACAGGCATATAAGAAATGGGAAGCAATGTCTTTTGTAGGGCTGAGAGCAGTAGAGATGGCAGGGTGTGGTCATTAACACAGTTAGTAAATGTTGGAATAAATATTGAACACACTGAGTGAGCCATACTGAGTGTGGCTGATTCATGCTGTTAGTAAATGAAGTATGCACTGATATATTCTTCTCACATCCAAAACAACAAAACTCCAAGTGGTGACAGATAAAGTTTATTCTTTTGCAGAGCAACTGCAGAGAGAAATTGGTGAGTTTCTAAGCAGTATCACTTCATTTTTTATTTCCCCTAGATATATTGTATATCCTGTATTTGCACCATTCCCCAAATATTCCTTTATGCACCAGTAGACGGAAATGTTAGCTCTGTGAAGTATTGTTCTCCTTTCAGTGGTGTTCCTGTGGGTGCTCCACTCGGTGTCAGTGCGTCCTTGTGCTGTTGATCAGAGGTTTTGCCCCTACCAGAGCCCTTCCTGCACTGCACATGCACAGTCACTGCCTCATACTGTTGTGTCTGTTAGTTACGCATGTGGCATGAGCCCCTCAGTTCCTTTCCTATTGTCCTCAGCAGAAGATGAAGCTCATCTTTTCATCTTTAGTCATTTTTTCTCAGTCTAACCCTTTTTGCTTCAAAAAAAGTTTGTTTGGAGTTTATTTGTTTTTTTTTCTCCCCTGACTCTCTCCATCCCTATTTGTTCATCATGCCAAGCTTTCCTGGATTCATGAAATGTGACTCCCGCAGGGATCCCATGCCTGTCTCAGACAGGCCTGCTTCCTGCATAAGATGTCTGGGTGAAGGGCATGTTGTGCAGAAGTGCCAGACTTGCAAGAGCTTGACTGCTAGGGCCAGACAGGATAGAGAGATGAGACTAAAGAACATTCTCTGGGAGATGTGTCTTGAACTAGTCACCATGGCTGTGTCTAAACTACATGGCTCCATCGATTGAGCCATGTAGATGAGGGTTGTAGGCAAAGGGAAATGAAGCCGCGATTTAAATAATTGCGGCTTCATTTAAATTTACATAGCTGCCGCGCTGAGCCGACAAACAGCTGATCAGCTGTTTGTCGGCTCAACACGCTAGTCTGGACACTCCCGCGCCGACCTGAAAGCCCTTTATCGACATCCCCGTTATGCCTCGTAGGATGAGGTTTACCGGGGATGTCGATAAAAGGCTTTCATTTCGACAGGGGAGCGTCCAGACTAGCGCGCTGAGCCGACAAACAGCTGATCAGCTGTTTGTCGGCTTAGCATGGCAGCCATGTAAATTTAAATGAAGCTGTGATTATTTAAACCTTGGCTTCATTTCCCTTTGCCAAAAAACAAATCTACATGGCTCCGTCGATGGAGCCATGTAGTTTAGACGTACCCCATAAGTCCCTCTATGTACAAGAAGGGCTCAGACAGCTGTGCAGTCCCTTTCCTGAATCTCAAAGTCCCTTGAACTCCACACATTCCTCCATTCCACACACTCATCTGCAAAAGATCATTAAATATCACATGAATTATTCCAGCTATCTGGCCATCCTTTTTTCTAGCTTTTTTAAAATGTAAGTCAAGATTTTACAAGGATGTATTAACTGTTCATTTTTTTCCAGATGAAATGAGAAAGGAATTAGGTGAGTGAAGACCTGTGCACACCCTTGCTGATGTCCCCGCTCCCACTGCTTTGATATTTGGATAGAGGGGCCATTTTTCTTGTGTCTTGTCCATCTCCCTAGCTGCTTTTGATGGAGATAGGAAACCTGTCAGTCCCCCTACTTCCCCATCCAAAGCAGGGAGTACAGCAGATGCAGGCACACACATTGCAGCTCTCCACATTGCTTACACATACCAGGCAGCATTGGGGATGTGACCTGAGCCCTCTTTTCTGTCTCAGCCTCCTTCATAGCAACATGTGGGGTCTGAAACATCTCACAAGTCACAACTCTAGTGTCACTTATTTAGAGTATGTCTGTACATACTGGGGTATATGGTTCCCAGTGCAAGCTGACAGACACCTGCCAACTCTGTTAGAGCTGGCGTGTTCAAAAATTTGTGTGTATATATATATACAGTGCATCTGTCTGTGTGTCTGTCTCAAGTGCATTTGTTCAAGAATTTCTCCTAAACAATAAGAGCTAGGGCCACCAATTTGGGATGCAGCTTCCTCTTCTAACTTGAAGCAACGTCAGGATTTGCTTGTGCCAGGATAATCAACTGGAAGCTCCAGAAAAGGGACTGTTTTCCACAACATGAGAAAGGAGAGGTTACTGTTTGAAGGGATGCAATACTAAGCATGGCCGCTGGGGGCAACAAGCTCACAGAGGAGAGCTATCCCTCAGAGAATCCACTGATGGGGAGCTGAGGTGAAAGAAAATACCTCTGCAGCTAGAGAGTGATTGGGGACGAGAAAGTGCCCCAGGCAGTCAGGGGGCTCTTGGGGAGAGAAAAACCTGTTCCAAATGAGACACCTGTTGGCCCCTTCTCACCCCCAGCCTCCTTCACTGCCACCTCACCACATCCTCAAGCCCCAGCCCTCCCCCGCCGCCACTCCTGCACTCCCTACACCACAAGCCCCCTATCTTGAAGGACCCAGGCAATGCTGGGTAACTCTGCTAGTAGCAATATAAGTGCAGTGAGACTAGCTTCCTGAATATGTACCCAGAGGGTCAGGTGGAATGTTTAACTTGAGCCAACATAGTCACCCTCCCTGCAGTATAGACATGTCACTGTAGAGAATTGCTTTCTATGTCCTGCTTGGTAGGAGTTGGTCAGCTGAAACACAGCCTTTGTTGACTGGACATGCTGTGTGTGTCAATGGAAGATTCATTTTCTGTTTCAGTGAGATGGGAATGTGTAAGAGGGAGTTGGAAACAGATAAAAAATCGTAAGAGCAGTTAGTACAGTGAGGTGAGGCATTGGTTAGAGGTGCAGGATGGAAAATATCTCAATCAGCCTGATCAGGACTCTTGCTCTGCTTTCTAATCATAGCTCAAAATAGCCCATGTGTGTGTGTGAGAGTACGTCTTCACTGCAGAATTTTCCTGAAAAATGACTATTTTTCCAGAAAAACTACACTTACATCTACACTACAGTTGTGTTCTTTTGACAGAAAGTCAAAAGAATGGAGGGTTTCTTTTCTGATAGCAGTAAACCTCTTTTTACAAGGAAGAAGCCTTTTTCTAAAAGAGCCATTTCAGAAAAAAACATATGTGAATGGGGAAGAGGGACTTTTTTTTCGAAAGAAGAGGCCTCCAGGAAAAAGCACAGATGCCCTAGTGGCTGCTCTATCCACAGTAATCACAACTTAAATGCGAGATCACATCCAATCCATGTGGACACTATCTTTCGAAAAAGCAGATCACTTTTTGATGCACTTTTGCTCTGTGAAAGTTCTCTTTCAGAAAAAAATTTTCAGAAAATCTCTTCTGGAAAAACTTCTTCCAAAAGAATCCTGCAGTGCAGACATAGCCTCTAAGAGTGAGTTAGGGTATGTCTACACTACAGCACTAATTCGAACTACCTTAATTCGAATTAGTTAATTCGAACTAAGCTAATTCGAACTAGTGCATCTAGACCTAAAAACAAGTTCGAATCAGCATTTTGATAATTCGAACTAGCATGTCCACATTGAGTGGATCCTGAACTGAGGTTAAGGATGGCAGGAAGCAGTGCCGGCAGGGCATCAGATTAGGACTTAGAGCATGGAGCTGCTGCCTCAGGCTAGCTGAGGGCTGTGCTTAAAGGGACCCAACCCCGACCCCGGACAGACAGTTCTCAGGGGTTCCCCACTTGCAAAGCAGTCCTGGCTTGGAGTGCCCTGAGTGCCCATACTCGGCACATCACAGCACTCGGCCATCAGCCCGGCTGCACTTGCGGCAGGCTGCCATCCGGGGCAGGGGGCTCAATCGGGGGGCTGCAGGAGAGCTTCCACCCCGAGGAGCCCAAAGACCCAGCCCAGTCCTCCCCATCAGGGGCTCATACCCCATTCCCCCCCTCACCTCCTTCCAGTTACCCCTCCCTAACCCTCCTTCCTGATGTACAAAATAAAGACATGTGTGTTCAAAAATAGAAACTCTCTTTATTGAACAAAACTCAGGGAGACTAGGAAAAGGAGGTGGGAGAGGGGAAGAGAGAGGGTGGGAGAGGGGAGGGCAACTAAAATGATCAGGGGTTTGGAACAGATCCCATATGAAGAGAGGCTAAAGAGACTGGGACTTTTCAGCTTAGAAAAAAGGAGACTGAGGGGGGATATGATAGTGGTCTATAAAATCATGAGTGGTGTGGAGAGGGTGCATAAAGAAAAGTTCTTCATTAGTTCCCATAATAGAAGGACTAGAGGACACCAAATGAAAGGAATGGGTAGCAGGCTTCAAACTAATAACAGAAAGTTGTTCTTCACAAAGTAAATAGTCAACCTGTGGAACTCCTTGCTGCAGGAGGCTGTGAAGGCTAGAACTAGAACAGAGTTTAAAGAGAAGTTAGATAAAGTCATGGAGGTTGGGTCCATGGAGTGGTATTAGCCAGGGGGTAGAAATGGTGTCCCTGGCCTCTGTTGTGGAAGGCTGGAGATGGATGGCACGTAACAAATGGCTTGGTCATTGTCTTCGGTCCATCCCCTCCAGGGTACCTAGTGTTGGCCGCTGTCAGCAGACAGGCTACCGGGCTAGATGGACCTTTGCTCTGACCCAGTACGGCCATTCTTATGTTTTTATGTTCTAAGCTCAGGGCTCAGGGTCGGGGTCTCACTCGACCACCTTGATTTTCATGCAAACCTGCTCCTGGGTGGCCAGGCTGGCAGCTATCCTGCCCTAGACAGCCACTTTCCTGTGCCTAGTGCGGAGGTCGTGGATGTTGGAGGCTTCCCCCCAAACCTCGATGAGGTCCACGATGTCCGCACTAGACCAGGCGGGCGCCTGCCTCCTGCGGCCCCGGGCAGGCTCCTGGTAGCTGCCAGTCTGGTCCCGGGAAGAGGCGGAGGGCTCGGTGGCAGCGGGTGGCTGGCTCGTGCCGTGCCAGGTGCAGGGTCTGCTGGCTGGGTGCTGGCAGGCTTGCACCTGGCATGGGCACCGTAGCCAGACCATGCCCCTTTAAGGGCTCCGGGGCCGGAAGGGGGGCAGAAGGGTTTCCCTGGTGTTGGCCAGAGTGGCCACCAGGGCAAGCTGGGAAGGGCTAGCGTCCCACTAGTTCGAATTAAGTGGCTACACAGCCCTTAATTCAAACTAATTAATTCGAGCTAGGCGTTAGTCCTCGTGGAATGTGGTTTACCTAGTTCGAATTAAGCGCACCGCTAGTTCGAATTAAGTTCGAACTAGCGGTTTGCATGTGTAGCGCCTATCAAAGTTAATTCGAACTAGCATCTGTTAGTTCGAATTAAATTTGTCGTGTAGACATACTCTTAGAGAGAATGACCATTACGGCCATTCAAGGACCATTTTGTCCACATTAACTCCTGTACAAATAATCACTCCCTAATGCATCTGGCATCCTCACTTGCCCTTAGTCTGTAATTTCCCTGCTGCTAGAGGGAGGAAATGGACAGTCAAAGCCTCTCCTAATTCACTGTCTATTGTTTTCTCACTGTCATTTCAGAATGGAGAAGGATCCGGAATAATTCAGGTAACAGTACACACAGCACAGGAGTAGAGGTACTAATATTATGGTGCACGCTGCTGCACAAGAACATCAATACAGGCAGTCCCCGGGTTATGTACAAGATAGGGACTGTAGGTTTGTTCTTAAGTTGAATTTGTATGTAAGTCGGAACTGGTACATATTGTAGGGGAAACTCTAGCCAAACATTTCTCCAGAGCTCAGTTTTATTCTCCCACACCTCACTTCCCTCAGTCCTTTATTCTCAAGCTGAGGTGTCTGCTGAGAAAAGCCGCTCCGCGTCTCCCTGGTCTGCTGGGTGGGGGGGAGCGCTAGCTTCGCGTCTGCCTGGTCTGCTGGGGAGAAGCAGCTAGTGCGGGGTTGCCTTACCCCGTTTGTATGTCGGATCCATGTAACCCGGGGACTGCCTGTATATTAGAATCTGTCACAATATTAAAGAGATTGGAATATTTGCTACTATCATCAAAACAGACAACACAACCTGTTCTTGTCAGACATAGCTCCTAAGGTCTTTTCTTTCTAGCTCCCAAATTGATTTCAAGGCCTGATCCTGACCTTGTTTACACCAGTTTCATACCATTGTAACTCTACTTACTCCTGAATGACACCAGTCAGATAAGGATTGTCCCACAGTGAGAGATTTCCCTGAATAATGACTTATGGTGTGATTTTTCAAAGCCACCTAAGTTTTTTCATCACATAAATCTTATTGTAACCTAATGGGGCTTTGAAATATGGGGCTTGTATCTGTCAGCGTCGTACTGTGACTGAACAGAGAGCTATATCTCCTGACTCCACTCCCCTTACTCATCTACACTTAGTTCTGTCTTTGTCAAGTTCATTGTCTCGCCCTTTGCTTATATAATCTAACCAAATTCACGCATCACAGAGCTGGGTACAGAACAGGTCTACTTACTAGGTAAAAATGTATTTTAATTAATAATTATAATGTGTTGTTA
This sequence comes from Pelodiscus sinensis, assembly GCF_052426305.1. NCBI lineage: Eukaryota > Metazoa > Chordata > Testudines > Trionychidae > Pelodiscus > Pelodiscus sinensis. Next base: position 12,441,063 of record NC_143069.1, on the reverse strand, counting down.
TTTGTATGCATCTTATCTTATTTATTTACAATGATAGTAATAGGAGCAGTTTGACAAGACCAGTATTTGAATTTTTTGATAATTCTACTCTGGGTTTCATCATGAACTTCTCATCATAGGTAGCTGTCACAGAATATATCTTTTTGCCATACTTCATACACAAAACATCCTATAATGCTGGGACATATGGAGACCAATTCAGCTCAATGATGATGTTGAAATTGTACTTTGCTGGCCATTAGTTTAGTTTAAGGAAATTTACTCTGTATTCACACTCATTTGTCAGAGCTCAGAATCTGGCCCAGTTTGAGTGACAATGTGAGAAAAAGTTCCAGATCACTTTTGTTTTTGTGAAAATATCGAACAAGTTTAATTTCTGAAATAGTTCAGTGGAACTTCCAATTTGCAAGTGGAAATTGGCCAAGTCCTGCAGTCCTTACTCAGGCAAAACTTCCACAGAAATCAGTGGGAGCTGTGCATGAGGAGAGGTGTTATGACAAGGCTCATACTGTGTATTTCCTTCCTATTCAAGATTATACTGACATTATAAGAATTATTCTCATAAAAGAAAACTCTCTTCCCATAGTTGACATCACTCTTCATGAAGTCACAGCTCACCCCAACCTCTCCATTGCTGGGGATAAGAAGAGCTTGAAACATGAATCCACACCTCAGAAAGTTCTACCAGCTCCAGAGAGGTTTGATTTGACAGTCTGTGTGCTGGGCTCTCAAGGATTCTCCTCTGGAAAGCACTACTGGGAAGTAGATGTTGGAAGCAGCACTAACTGGGACCTAGGGGTAGCCAGAAAATACATACAGAGAAAAGGAAATCTTTCCCTGTTCCCCAAAGAGGGATTCTGGGTTCTGGGTTTCAGTGGGACAGATTATTGGGCAAAAACAGACCCATGGACCCAGGTCATGGTGCAGAAAACCCCCCAGAAAATTGGAGTTTACCTTAGTTATCAAGAAGGGCAGGTAACTTTTTTTAATGTAACTGGCATGTCTGTGTTGTTCACATTTAGCAATTGTTCATTCGCAGGAGATGTTTATCCCTTCTTTAAAAATTCACATAAGGAAACAATAATGAGGATTTGTTCAATTACAGAGGAATAGCTATACGATGACACTGATGCTGACTTTATACTGATGTAACTTAAATCAAGATTTTCATGAATGGATTTTAATGTAAAAAAGCTGTATTTTTCTAAAAATGTACATTGTACATGCTATAATTTGCAATAACATTTTTTTTCATTTCCCATTGGTTTTTTGCTCGTGACTTTTATCCAATAAAACACCTTCCTTATAGGCATCTTCATCTCAGAGGCACAATAATAAGAATCTGTTTGCTAAATCTATCCTTTCTCTCTAAAATAAAAGATATATAAATGACTTGGATATCTCACTAATAACCATATTTTGGGACTGTTTGCTATTATATTATGAAATAGCAATTCTGGATCAAACTTTAGGCAGATTTCTGGTACAAACCTGCTTTTTAACCACACCTTTCCCGAAAAAGTTATTCAGTCTCCCTGGCACTTCCTACCTAGATAGAATTTCCTGGGACTTCACTCACAGTAAATTAGCTAATTTAAATTGAGGCCAGTTTTTGAGTGCTGGTCTATATCACACACAGGTATGAGCTATGTAGTTATACTGGACCAGATGCCCCTGTGTAGACAATGCTATGTTGATGGGAGAGAGTCTACTGTTGACATAGCAACCACATGTTGGAAAGGTGGATTAACCAAATCAATGGGAGCCGCTCTCTCCTTTTGGATTGCAATGTCTTCATTAAGGCACTACAACAGCACAGCACTGGTGCAGCTGTGCAAATGCAGTGTTTTAAATGTAGGCCGAGTGACAATATCCACTGAGAGGCTTAAAGCCATTTAGCTAATCCACTTACATTCACAGCTTTAGGATATGTCTACATGCTTAAGAAGGGAAGCTGTAGTTCTTCTTTGAGGATGTCCCTGCGGGTGCCTCACTGTGGGTGCTGGGCTTTCCCCAGTGCCGCAGAAAGGAGATTTTTCTAGAAGCAGTACCCGGCCAGACCACGCATGCGCCGGCGTCTCACAGCGTTCATGCTTTTTTCCCTGTGTGTGGGGTCCGGCCCCCACCAGTTCCTTTCGACTGCCTCTGGCTGCAGATGGAGAAAGGGGAACCAGATTTCTACATTTTGTTGTTGGCACAGACCATTATCAATACAAAGTCCTGCCATACAGCCTCTCGTCTGCTCCCACGGTATTCTCAAAAATCCTGGCAATAATCGCGGCCTATCTCTGAAGACAAAGAGTTATTATTTTTCCATACCTGGACAACTGTCTATTCAAGGGCCGTACCGCCTCTGAGATACTCAATATGATTTGCATCACCAAACAAACCTTTCAAGCTCTTGGACTCCTCGTCAATGAACAAAAGTCCATTTTGCACCCGACTCAAGATCTGGAATTCATGGGAGTCCACTTGGATTCAATTACAGCCAGAGCCTACTTACCTCTGCAGAGATTCCATGTTATCCGAGATCTCATTCAGAACGTTCATGGCATCCCTACTATTCCAGTTATCACTTGCCTGAGACTCATGGGTCATATGACCGCTACCACCTATATGGTGCATTACGCCAGGCTACACTTCTGTGCCCTACAGTATTGGCTGGCACTAGTGTACAATTACACCAGACACGACTTTCACAGGTCGGTATCACCTCCGCAATCCATCCTCAAATTACTACTCTGGTGGGCGAGTCGCAAGAACCTTCTTTCTGGGGTACCGTTCCACCAACAGCAGCCTCAGTATTACATCACAACCGACGCTTCCCTGCTAGGATAGGGGAGCTCATATGGGTGCGATCTCAGCACAAGGTCGGTGGTCAACACCAGAGGCACGTCTTCATATAAACCTTCTAGATTTATACACGATATTCAATGCCTGCAAATACTTCCGTGAGCAGATCTGGAACACCACAGTGAGAATCCTCACCGACAATGTCACAGCCATGTATTACGTAAATCGTCAGGGAGGAGCTGGATCCTGCTCCCTGTACATGGAGTCTATCTGATTTTGGAATTGGTACATTTGCCACGGAATAACACCTGGGGCATCCTACTTACCTGAAACTGCAAACACAACTGCAGATTTTCTCAGCAGACACTTCAACGTGAAACACAAATGGGAATGACACGAGGGAGTCCTTCACATGCTTATTCAACACTGGGGAATTCCCCTAGTAGACCTTTTCGCTACCCACCGCAACAGAAAATGCCGCAGGTATTGTTCCAGAGCGAGGCTCAGCCTGGGCTTCCCAGGGGACGCCTTCCTTTTCAACTGGAATGGACCTCTCCTACATGCCTCCCCTCCTATACCCCTCATTCCGAAGGTTCTACAGAAGATGAGGTCAGATGGGGCCAAAATCATATTGATAGCTCCAGCTTGGGTGCATCGACATTGGTTCCCCTTTCTCCACTGCCTATCAGCACGTAGACCATTTCAGCTTTCAGCCCTACCGGACCTCCTCACGCAGAACCAGGGCAATCTATGACACCCCCAGATTCACACCCTGAAGCTCACAGCATGGTTCCTAACTGGCTAAATCCCTTCAAATCCTTATGCTTGGCACCAGTCAAACACATCCTCATCCATAGCAGACGGCAAACAACTAGACATACTTACCTCTCCAAGTGGCGCAGGTTTGTCTCCTGGTGCATCACAAAGCAACAACTCCCAGAATCGGCTCCTCTTCCAATTATTCCTGAGTACTTGCTACACCTGAAACAGACAAGTCTTTCATTAGCACCTCTCAGGGTTCATTTGGAGGCAATTTCCGCATTCAGACTACCGATCGACCGAATCTCTGTTTTCATCCATCCAACCAGAAAAAGATTTATTAAGTGCCTTACAAATATGAGCCCACCACGAGATCCTACCTGTCAGCCAGTGGGGTCAGGGCAGTGAGTGGTGTGTGTGTGTTATACACCCGAGACTTCAACTGCTAGGACCTGGGTCCCTTTGCAGCGGGCAACCTGGAGAAGGTTGATGGGTGCCCCAAGAGGTTTTATGTCCGTGTCTTTGACCGCTAGGACTGGGGTCCCTTCGCAGCGGGCAGCCAACAGGCTGACAGATGTCCCAAAGTTTACAGGGAGAGCTTATTACATCTTAGACTTTAACTGCTAGGACACAAGTTCCCATTGCAGTGGGCAGCCTAGGTAAGGCTGAGAGGTGCCCCACGGATTTGTCCACTGGAGGTGACACAATCCAAACGCCCAGCTCTCCCTATATCTGTCCCTTATGACTGTCTGGAGTTCTTTTTAATTGTGTCTGGCTCTGTTACAGCAACAGGAAGAGTCAGGCTAAAGCTTAAACAGTTACTATTTTATTGTTACAAGGCAAACTTAGTTGTTAAATGCTACTGCTGTGTTACAGATAACACAAGCACTACAACAGGACAAGACAGAAATTACACTAAAAAGTCACTTACAGATACCATGAAAACCTTTTGGTTCTTTGAGCTCTTATTAAATGCATGCAAAATAGACACCTAGCAGGTATATTCTCATGCCTGCAATCCTTACTGCAGTGAAGCCAGGTTCCTCTCAATCCCAATGGGAAGCAGTCAGTACAAGACTAAAGCATCCCTAAAGTCTTGGGGGTCCAAGACCGCCTGACCAGCAGGTATGTGGGCAGATCTGCAATTTGAGTGGGGCACAGGGCCCTACTTTATACCCCTGTGGTCACGTAGATGCTTCTCTTGTCATTAAAATGCCAATTAAGTTGGAACGTCTTTGTGACGCCAATTCTCACAGGGGGTCCGAAGCTTAATTTGCACCTGTAAGGAATAAGAGATCCTTCGGAAAAGACTTTATTTTCCGGAGAATCACATCTAGACTGGGGCTTTTCTCCGGCTTATCTCCAAGCCGGAAAAAAGCGGCAGCCATGTTAATGCAAATACCACGGGGGATATTTAAATCCCCCGCGGATTTGCCTATTCCAAAGTGCTACATTACCATCCCTTTTCCGGAAGGGATGCCAGTGTAGACACAGCCATAGACATAGCCTTAGATGGGCTTAATATTTCCTCTGTTGAATGAAGATCACTGCTGCTGCACCTGCAAACATAATGGCTACGTCTAGACTGGCATGATTTTCCGGAAATGCTTTTAACGGAAAAGTTTTCTGTTAAAAGAATTTTCGGAAAAGAGCGTCTAGATTGGCACAGATGTTTTTCCGCAAAAGCACTTTTTGCAGAAAAGCGTCCATGGCCAATCTAGATGTGTTTTTGCGCAAAAAAGCCCCGATCGCCATTTTCACGATTGGGGCTTTTTTGCTCAAAACAAATCTCATCTGTCTACACTGGCCCTTTTGCGCAAAACTTTTGCGCAGAAGGGACTTTTTCCCAAATGGGAGCAGCATAGTATTTCCGCAAAAAACACTGATTTCTTACAGTAGGAAGTCAGTGCTTTTGCAGAAATTCAAGCAGCCAGTGTACACAGCTGGCAAGTTTTTCCGGAAAAGCGGCTGATTTTCCAGAAAAACTGGCCAGTCTAGACACAGCCACTGTGTTATCTCTAGGAGAACACACCAAAGCTGAAGGCTATAGATGGAGTGACATACAGAGGCTATGAACAGAGAAGGTGAGATGCTGGGGTTACCTAATGCCCTGGCAATTTCCAATTCCTGAAATGGCCCATTTGGAACTAATAGCAGCCAATAAAACTGAGAACAGTTGCTACCCTGTTCTAGATTGCATTAAGATGGACCCAGGATTGGGCAGAGAAAAGTGATGGGGTGGGAGTTCCCGAGCCCCTGGTTAGGTTCTAGCAGTAAGACATATGAGCATGGTAAGCCAATAATCTAAGAGATTACATAGTAGCTCCACCCATAGCTCAGGTTAACGTATTTGCTAAAACCCAACTATCCTCCCCTGCCCCAAGAATTGCCTCACAATTCATAAACTACATTTCAATTGGGATCCATAGGAGTAATAACGGTGTTTTCCTGACAGGTGCGGGGTGCGATTCATAGGTGCTTGTCTAGGGGTTTAAAGCAAAAACCAATATCACGTCTAAAGCAATGCAATAATTTATTGAGTCTGGATTGTTAGAATGGGAGGGTGTCGTATCATAATGACGTTAGGCCTTTCCCTGAACCTGTGGTTGGCCTCGGGAAGCCAGCTGTTGTTCCTCTCCCATGTAAGATGGCAGACTGTGAGGCCCCCTCAGGATTTTAGCCTTGTGTGTGTGAAACTAATGATAAGAATGTTCAGTTAGGGCTTTCTACCTAGTGTTATGCTACTCCATCTCCTTTTATTTGTTATAAACAGATGAGTTTGTTTTTTTGTATTAATCCTGTTGTCTGTTGCAGGCTAGGCCTCAAGTTGGATAGCATGGGCCTATGTGGAAAAGCTTAACAAGAGACAGTGGTTCAGAGTCTTACTTACATATCAATGAGCTAAATGCTATTCTATCCCTACAATGCTTAAATAAGCAAAGAAAAGAAAGACCTTCCGGGTGTATAAACCTTACATGGCTATCTATATGCCAAAGCACTGCACCATATGTCCACACTACTGATTTTAAAGTGTAGTGTCCTGCAGTCTCCCTGCTACAGGAAACAGCTCTAACTATGTGAAAAGGTTCTGGCAGGGGATGCAGGAGAAAAAGGCTCTACGAGTCCCTGATACCCAAGACTTTTACTGCCATGTGTAGCTACACACTACAGCATGAACTTTAGAACTATATTTTTTTATTAACTATATTAATTGCTTGAGAAGTTTGTGTTATCTCTTTGAGGATTGAATAGTAGTAAAGAGGTAGCTGTATTAGTCTGATCTTGCTAAAACAAAAGGGAAAACTATGTAGCACTTTAAAGACTGGTTTAATAGGTAATACAGAGAGAAACTTCAGAACTTTCATTCATTATTAAATTTGACACTTTATGAATGGGCCTTAACAAAGATGGTAATTACTTTACACATTACAAAGATAGTTTATCACCCTGGATTAGCCATTCATTGAATCATAAATAACTATTCCCTCCCTTCCTCTCCCTCGTCCCACCTTCTGTTCTAAATCTGATTTGTCAGTTTAATAATGTGTTCACTTTTTTCATTGTATTCCGTTGGTATATGTGGTCATGCCAATTCTCTTCCAGAATATGATCTGAGGAAGTGGGTCTGGCCAATGAAAGCTCATCATCTATTAAACCATCTTGTTAGTCTTTAAAATGCTACATACTTTTTCCTTTTTTTTGAGGGTTGGCAGCTTCTTTTCCCAAGGTCAGTCCTAGTGTTATTTTAATTGCTATGTAATTGGGAACCTCAATGTGAAAGTTGTTACTCTCACATTTTAGGAATATGTCTATATTTATAATAATGTATTACTTTTAGCAAAGTCACAAACACTCTAGGTAATGAATTCCTGAACATCCATAAACTCACATCATCCTTTGCACAACAAACTGGTATGTATGTTTGCCATTTTCTTGGTCATCACCAACACTTTCTTCATCATTACCCTAACAGAGTAATGTTAGTTCAAACCAAGGGGTTTGATTGGAACTAACGCATCCAGGAGTGCACTTCCTGTTTCGAATCAGCAGTTGAGTGGGATAACACGCAGATGAGATCATGCTAATGAAGGACGGGATATTTAAATCCCCGCTTCATTAGCAATTTCGGTCTCCTACATTTGCATCCCTAGCTCGAACTAGGGAGCAAGTGTAGATGTACCCTACCAATGACTAGATCTCTCTCTTCTCCTGGCCCCAAGATGAGATGCATGTTTTAATAATCCATGTTATGCTCACATCTTGGTTGAGGGCTTGATATCTCCTGTTCAGTGGGAATGGCAACACCACCACTCCACTTTTACAGATCACCTTCTTCCATAGTTGCCAGGGAACATATCACAACAGACAAATGGGAGCTGGAAATAATTACTTGCTGTTACTCCATCTATTCCTATGCACTCCACCTACCAAACTTCCTCCCCTGTCCATTGTCAGGGTCCCCTTCCATGAGATCTTTTTACAAAAGGAGATACAGCACTTGCTTCAACTAGGAGCAATACAGCAGGGCCCTTCACAGCACAAGGGAACAGGATTTTACTCCCTGTACTTTCCAATCCTGAAAAAGACCAGGCGATGTAGACCCATCTTGTACTTACATGAGTTAAGCATGTTTGTAAAGAAACAACTTTTCAGAATTCTTTCACAGGCAAACATAATCCTGTCACTACTAAAAGAGTGCAGCACTCACAGGCTGTGTCTACACTGCACCCCTTTTCCGGAAAAGGGATGCAGATTAGACACTTTGGAATAGGCAAATCCACGGGGGATTTAAATATCCCCCGCGGTATTTGCATTAACATGGCTGCCGCTTTTTTTCCGGCTTGGGGATAAGCCGGAGAAAAGCGCCAGTCTAGACGTGATTCTCCGGAAAACAAACCCTTTCAAGTAGGAATAAAAGATCCTCCGGAAAAGGGTTTGTTTTCTGGAGAATCACGTCTAGACTGGCGCTTTTCTCCAGCTTATCCCCAAGCCGGAAAAAAGCGGCAGCCATGTTAATGCAAATACCGTGGGGGATATTTAAATCCCCCGCGGATTTGCCTATTCCAAAGTGCTACATTAGCATCCCTTTTCCGGAAGGGATGCCAGTGTAGACACAGCCACAGCGTGTGTCTACACAGCAAAGTTATTTTGGAATAATGGCCATTATTCTGAAATAAATATATGAGCATCTACACAGCAATTCAGTTATTTCAAAATAATTTTGAAATAGCAGCTGGCTTATTCCGACTTCTGTAAATCTCATTCTACTAAGAATAATGCCGATTCTGAAATAGCCATGTTGAAATAAGTTATGTGTAGATCCGTGGTCACCAACCAGTAGATCGCGATCTACCAGTAGATCTCAGGGGCTCTAAGAGTAGCTCTTGAGTCCTCTCTGAACTGCACGCCTGCGAATACATTTACATTACATTTTCTCATTTGAGGAGCAGCTACTCACCGAGCAACAACACAGGTGAGTAGCTTCAAGGAATAGTGGGAGCTGAGCGATAGGGAGGGCTGAAACACCCCAGCAAGCTGACTGTGGCTTTCAGCTGAAAGAGGCTGCCCCGCGCTCCAGCTGATTGGCAGCTTCTTCTCTGCACCTGCCCACGTGGAGCTTGGTGCACCCTGGCTGAGCACCATGGCCAGCTGGTCGGGCAGCCACTTCTCTTCCCTCCAGCCCAGCTCCCCTGCGCTCAGCCCAGGGAATCTGCATCTAGCTCCAGCTGTGCTGGAGCAAGCTTCCCAGGCTGAGCGCAGGATCACAGATGCCCATCTGATGGACTGTATATGACTAGCAATCTCAGACTACAACCCAGACTTCAAGACACTGGCAGATACTGTTCAGTCACAGGTGTCACACTGAGACTTTGTTATTGGAAGAAAAAATATATAATTATCAATACTTTATTTTAGATTTACAAAATAGCAGAGAACAAAATGTATAATTGTAAATGCTTCATTTGACACTTATATAGCATGAATTAAAAATACACCATTTATTTCATAACTATAAACATTTGATTTTAATTTTATATATTGCATAATTTAAAAAACTGTTTAACAGAGTGTATAAGGGTTGGGGATAGCAAGTGATGGACAGGAGAATAGAGAGGGTGGGGCTTCAAGAAATGGGCGGGGCTTCAAGGAATGGGCGGGGCAGTAGAGCTTCGCCTGTTCTGAGACTTAAAAAGTGATCTTGGGTGTAAAAAAGTTGGAGACCACTGGTGTAGATGCTCCACTTCTATTTCAAAATAGCCCCTCACCAGGGTCGTTCTAAGTTATTCCTCCTGGACACTTTAAATTGAGATAGCACATCTACATTAGGGAAGCCTGCCTCTGACTAATTTTGAGTCTCCCCTGCAGTGTTGATGAGCTATTCCAGAAAGCTTATTTCAAAATAATCGTGCAATGTAGACGTACCCTACAGGACGTCTCGAAGAACCTTTGTTATTGCACAAGGTGAGTAATTTCTTCTTATACACAGAGGTTCCTGCATAGCTTAGAGACAAACATGTATCCACCACTTAAGAACCCAGTGCCTGCATGGGACTTAAATCTCATACTAAAAAGGATCATAGGCAGACCTTCTAAGCTATTAGCTACATGCTCTTTGTTACACCTCTCAATGAAGGTGGCCTTCCTTCTTGTGATTGCTTTTTCAAGGTGCATAGGAGAGTTGGGGACCATCATGTCAGACCAGCCATACACCACATTCCACAAAGACAAAGTAGTTTTGAGAATACACCCAAAATTTATACCAGAATTACTTACCTCATTCCATTGAAATGAACCAATACACTTATCTGTTTTCTACTTGAAACCTTAAAGACCAAAAGGGGGAGGCATATCATATCTCGGACATCCGCAGGGCACTCTCCTTTTACTTATAGTGCACAAAACCTTTCTGATAATCTCCACGACTGTTTATCTCAATGACAGAAAGGTCACAAGGACTACCCATATCAAAACAAAGATTATCAAAATGAGTATCCAACTGCATATGCTTAACGTAAAATTAGCACAAAAGGAGCCAACTCCCAACATAAGAGCTTATTCCACAAGAGCCATGGCAGTCACAATTGTGTTCCCAATGTGTCTCAATGGAACAAATGTGCAAGGCTGCGACACGGACATCTACACATACATTCACTCAGCACGATGCCATCCAGACATTTGCAGACTCAGAAATGAAGTTTGGCAAAACAATGCTCTTGATTGCAGACTCATACACTCCAAAGCTCCCACCTCCTAACACAACTACTGATTTGTAATCACCTAAGGTGGAGCACCCATGGGGACCCTCGCAGAAGAGGGGAAGAGTGGGTGGCAAATGCCATCAGGCCGAGGTGCACATCCAGGAGGCCCTAAGGGAGAGGTTCTCTCAGGCCTCCCCAGTAATTCTCCCCAGGGCCTCCCCAACAGGGGCATCTGCCTTTCTGGTCTCTCCCTTCCCTCTTAACCTTCCCCACCTTTGCCCCTTTCCTGTCCTCCCAATAAATACACCTGTTTTGTTTCAAAACAAAACAAGTCTTTTTTTATTAAACATAAAGAGAAGGTGGGCAGGGAGAGGGGAGATGTCTGGACTAGGAGAGGGGATCAAGGTTGAGAGGAGTAGTGGGGCGGCCTGTGCTGCCACCTTGGGTGCAGGGACCTCTTTGGGTTGGGTGGGTCTGGGGACCAGAAAGAGTTGGGCAGGAGAGGCATCCAGAGTGGGGTAAGGGTGGGGTGGGCAAGGCGGGCAGTAGGAGGGGCCACAGGCCTTGCTTGGGGACAGGGCATGGGCACTTGAAAGGGAGGAAGCAGAGGCATGGCATGGGGAGTGAGAAGAGGCATCGTATTGTGGGCAGACGCATGGGCAAGGGCCATCGGAGGGGGGGCAGGAGGGTGGAAGTCAGGAACAGCGGAACCGGGCGGGTGTTCCCCCATGCGGGACGGGATGTTATAGATGTTGTCGCAACGTGACATCATCTTGGTGCATGCACGCTCCTGCCATTCAGTGTCTGCATTGAGCCTGCATGACAGGGTGTCATGAATGTTGTACATGACGCTGACGTGTAGCTGCATTATTTCCTCCACCACTCTGGCCCGTCTGAGGCTCCCCTGGACTCTGTCAGGTGGGTGCAGTGGTGGTGTGACTGGACCTTCCAACCCAGCTGGTCTGGTTGTAGAGAACACAGAAAAGGGAGATGTCGTCAGCCTTCCCTGCACACACATTACCTCAGGCTGCACCCGCCTGTGTGAGCGGCCTCATCAGTCCACGGCCTGCAGGAGGGGGATGTCCTGGTGCAAGGCCATGTGTGGCCTGCACAGCACACCCTGTCCCACATGGGCCCTGATAGGGCAGAGAACTGTGCTGTCCTTTTCCCTCCCTCTCCGCCCGCCCCCACGCACACACCACGGCCAGGCAGGCAAGGGAAATGTGCAGCCACAGTGGGATGCCCTCATGGGCGGCTAAGGAGCTGTGAGCAGCCTGGCCCTCCCTGCTGAGTGTCCACACACACCTTTTTGCCCACCACACAATGCGACTCGCTGGGCTGTCTGTGGGAGTGGCTGCTGCCTCGCATATGCAGGCATTCCTGTGTGCTGTGTGCAGCACTCCGGGGTGTGTGTGGGGTTGTGCCTGCGCCCTTGCAGCTAGCCTGCTTGCAGCTGGGTGCGCCCTCTCCCCCACTGGGGGCAAAATATATATGCTCACTCATGAGGCTGGCAGCAAGATCCTGGCCATGTTCAGGGGCTGGCTGCTGTGCCCACGTGCTGCACCCACGTGCTGAGGATCCCAAGCTACACTGTGCCCCCCGCTCCCTATGCGACCGACTCCCTCGCACTGTGTGTGTGAGAAAGTGAACCCACTAACCCGAAGATCTCTCCCAGGATTCTGAGGAGGCCTGGGAGAGGTCCTGGCTGGCAGGGACCAGCTCAAGGTGACACTCCCTGTCTCCTGCTCTTCCTCCTCTGGCTGGGGCTGGACCTGGCCCTTCAGCTCCTCCTCAGGGGCGACCTCCAGGCACACGACCACTAGGGTTTCCAACCCTGAGTCCACCACGATGGGAGGGGGGGACCAAGAGATTTCCCCACCCCCCAAGATGTGGTGGAGCTCAGTGTAGATGGAATGCCTTCACCTTTGTCCAGACTTGCTCCATGGTCCAGGGAGGGTGACATTGCTCTGCCAGGGATATGGCCATGCAGGAGAAGATCTCTGCATTGCCGTGCTTGGCCTGGGGGTCCTGCAGCGACTTCTCCTTGCCCCACAACTTGAAGAGGATGGCAATTTCAGGTCCAGACCGAGTAGTGACACGCCTTTTCATCCCCCTGGAAGGGCCAGGGGTGTCTCAGGGAGTTTGCTGTGAGACCATTTGTGGCAGAAGCAGAGCCGTGTGGTGAAGGCACCTGCTCCCTGCAAACTTCCTGCTGCAAGGCTTATCCAGAGTGCCTGCAGCTTTAAGGGGGACCAGCAGACAGGAACTATAGAGTTGTGATGAACTTGGACTGAGTGGCCAAGAGGCCACCTTTTTTTTCCCCCTGGAGGTCAATTCTTATGCAAAACCCTCTGCTGAGTGTCGACACACACCCTTTTGCACAAGAGCTCTTGTGCAAAAAGGAGTTATTCCTTGTAGAAAGAGGTATACTTACACCGCAAAAAGCCCTCTGCTCTATTGATTCACTATAAATTTTCTTGCGCAAAAATGGGCTTGAGGTATGGATGCTCTGTGGGTTTTTGCACAAAAACAGCCATTTTTGCACAAAAGCCCTGTAATATAGATGGAGCCCCTGTGTACAGATCATAGGGATCCATTAATTCTGGTATTCAAAAGTGTACCTAGATGGAGTAGAGTGCAATTTCTACTTACACACACACACACACACACACACACACACACACACACACACACACACACACACACACTTATTCTTTCGTTCACTTTTAGTTCCCTCCCATTTTTGTGTTTGTTCATACAATTGCCCTTTGCCCATGCCCAACGGATTTTGGCGGGCTTACTTGTGGCTTCAAAGAGAGTTCTGAGGTGAGTACACAAAATCGTGGTGTGTGAATGTTTTACTCCAGAGAAGTGATCTATTAAATATGTTTTGTATGTTTACTGTACATTTTGGATTTTTAAATGTTACTTCTTGTTTCTGGAACAATTGGAATGACTGCAATTTAAGCTTTGATACTTTGCAGGGATGTTTTCATTCATAACTGAAGGTGAGAAAATACTGAAATTCATTCATAAAATGGAGGCATTTACTCAGAATGTGTTTTGTGAAAATATAGAGTTTGGACTATCATATCTATATTAACTGGTTCATACTGAGGGAGTAGAGGTGTTACACAAAGGTGGATTTAATATTATAATGCTAAGTGAGGCAGGCGCTTCATTTTTTGAAGGAGGAGGAAACTTGTAATCAGAAATACTCTCCTTTAGTTATTGGCGATCAGAAAGTATATATTTGTGTAAAATAAACTAGGGTGCTGTACCTGCATGGGATAGGTAGGTAGTTGTGGATCTGCTGGTGAAAAGAAGAGAAAGGGAAGAAATGGAGGCTTATGCATTTTTCTTGCCTTGTATTTCACTCTTCAGAGGGCGTGCTGCATATTTCAGGGGATTAACAGCATTGCTCTGCTGTTAGCTGGCAGTTACATTTGGAGCTTTATGGGGGAAGAAATTGGGAAAACAAACAAAAGCCTTCCCTCCCCCAAATCCCCCAACAGTTATTTGCAGTGAGTAGGATTTTGAAGTGTACATAAGAAAGCTTTACAATTGACTGAAGATGAGGGCTATTCCTAATTTTTTTGTTTCCCATGGGAAATTTTGAACAACATTTTTTTGTGTGAAAGGCTTAGATTTTTCATGGAATATTCCAAAATGAAATAAATAACTTTTTTATTTTAATAGAATTTGTTTAAATCTGGAATTTCAGGCTATGTCCACACTACGGAGCTTTTCCGGGATATTGGATGTATCCCAGAAAAACTCTGCTACATCCAGGGAACGTGTCTGTCTTCCAGCATTTTTTTTGGATTAGCAGATGCGCTCTTTTGGAAGCCCTGTAAACCTCATTTCATGAGGAATGAGGGCTCTTCCTCAAGAGGAGGTTTTTCTGAAATTTGGCCCCCGTGTAGATGGGCCAAATTTTAGAAAAGCCTCTTCTGAAAAAAGAGTCAGAAAAAGTTATTCAAACTGTGGAGTGCATTTTGCATACCTCTATCTGAAAAAAACCCAGTAATGTCGACATAACCTCAGCCACCACAATATTCCATTCCTTCCCTCCCCCGCCCCGCTTTTTTTTTTTTTTTGGTTTTCTTTTACTTTCTGTCAGTTTTCTCCTGTTTACTTTTCTTTTCATTTCTTTCCTTTTAGTTTTCTGTTACTTTCCCAAAATTGGAGAGTTTAGACAAAAAAGGGGGGGGGAGGATAAAGAAGTAAACAAGTCTTAGACCTCACTCAGTAAAACTATTGCATTCAGTGGCAAAAGAGGAGAAAGGAGAAAGTGGGAGAGATAAAAATCCAAATGTTTGATTTTTAAAGGTGTTCTTTCTGGTTATTGTGAAATGAAAGATTATAATTGAAATGAGACAAAACTGAGCTATATTATCCCTCATGAGTACATCATGATGTTTTTTATCAAATAGTCTTCACAATCTTTAAGCATAAAAAGAGGAAAGCTACTATCACCCCAGTAGTCATCAATAAATCCTGACTACAAAGCCACTCTGTCCTTAGGTAACTGCCTCTGAAAGAATTCAGGCTTAGCGCACATTGCTCATCTTGGCATCTCCCATTGGCTCATTTAAATGATGAACCACCTACAGCGCGGGCTTTAGGGAACGTTAATGTAAGATGCATCCCTCCCTCCAATCATCCTGGGCGCCAAATTCTGACCTTTGGCCTATAGTGATTTTCCAGGTGCCTGAGACCCACACATGTTCTTCTTCACAAAACAGTTCAAGTCCCCTTCCCTGTCCCTAGAAATCACTTCTTGCCCCTTGCCTTAAATAATGTATTGCCCATTATAAACACATTTCAAAAACATTTATTGATCCTACCTCAAAATCACTCACTGCCCCTCCCTCACCCCATCACTTACTGCCCACCACCCGCAAAAATCAGCTCCTGCCCCTACCAGTCCAGCGCCACAATGTGTCAGTTTCCCTGGCCTATATTTATTCCCCCGCCCCCTGCTCTGCCCCCTGGCCAGCCCTGCTTCCCCTGAGCCCCTCCTGGCCAGTCCTGCTCCCCACTGGCTGGTTCCCCCTCCCCCAATATCCCACGGCCAGCCCTGTTTCCTGCTGCCTGGTTCTCCTTCCTCCTCTGCCTGATCTCCCCTGGCCAGCTCTACTACACCCAATCTCCCCCAGTCAGCACCGCTGCCCCTGACCCCCACCCCCACCAGCCCTGCTTCTCGCTGGCCAGTCCCCCCTCCTCCGCCTCTGGCCGGTCCCCACCCCCATCTGAGATCAAGTGTGTCTGGGTTTTTTTGAAGCCACCTGGTAACCCAAGGTGGACTCGATGACTCCTGAGGTCTCTTCCAGCCCTAGGAGTCTATGATTCTATGGTGCTGGGGGTCCGTAAGGGGTGAGGGTGTGGAGGGGAGAGAGCATCTGGGCTGGGGCTGCTGGGTACAAACTGCCCCTTTCAGTCCAGCAGCCATTTTGATGTAAATGAAGTGGTGATTATTTAAATTGCAGCTTCATTTTGCTATGTCTACAACCCTCATCCACATGGCTCCGTCAACAGAGCCATGTAGTGTACACATACCCTGAGAGTGGTAGTGGAGGGACTATTTGCTAAAGACAGCCCTCAGGGTGATGGGGGAGGGGCTTTGCTTATTTTGGGAAATTGGAATGTACCTGCTCTGAGAACCCAGTTTGCATCACAGTATGAAGGGGGAACGCGATGTCGTCTATAGTGCGGTGTGTTCTTGTAAAGGTCAGTGTGTTAACCCTGGTGTCTTACAATCTAGTTAACCAAGACTTGTGTACAGAAATCACCCTGAAGTCTCAGGTGAATGAAGTGTTAAATTCCTGTTCTAGCAGCACTGATCTTTGTACTTTGTACAAGGAAGTAATTGGTATTTCTGTTTGTTATGTTTACAAAGGCCTCTAACACTGGAACATAAATTGTTATTTTATTACCTTTTCTTCAAGACTCTCTTATGGGGACTTTATAACGTATGATTATAAGAACGGCCATACTGTCTACCAGTGTCCAATGCCAGATGCCCCAGAGGGAGGTAATCCTCACTTGATCCCTTTCATGTCGCCCATTTCCAGCCTCTGACAGACAGAGGCTAGGGACATCGTTCCTACCCATCCTGGCTAATAGCCATTGATGGCCCTAACCTCCATGAATTTATCAAGTTATTTTTTGAACCCTGTTAATGTCCTGGTCTTCACAACATCCTCTGGCAAGAAGTTCCACCTGTGTGCTGCATAAAGAAAAATTTCCTTTTGTTTGCTTTAAAACTGCTACCTATTAATTTCATTTGGTGACCCTTAGTTCTTTTATTATGGGAAAAAGTAAATAATTTTTTCTTATCTACTTTTTCTACACCAGTCATGTTTTTATAGACCTCTATCATATCCCCCCTTAGTTTCCTCTTTTCTAAGCTGAAAAGTCCCGTTCTTTTTAGTCTCTCTTCATATGGGACCTGTTCCAAATCCCTAATCAATTTTGTTCTAATTTTCTGAACCTTTTCCAATGCCAATATATATATTTTTTGAGGTGAGGAGACCACATCTGTACACGTGGGCATATCATGGTTTTATATAGAGGCAATACGATATTCTCCATCTTATTCTCTATCCTTTTTTAACTATTTACTTCTATTAAACTCTCTCTTTAAATAGGGTCTTGTACAAGGCACATGAATGTCTTCTAATTAGCATGCGAGTCAGTATTTCTGGGGAAAAGAATAGCACATTTACAAGACAATATAAGGTGAGTCTGAATTTGAATGCTTTCTTTGAAATGATTTTGTATTTGTGGAAAGCTCTCATTTGAGCATTGACACCAACTTTTGGTGCTCTATGGTTCAAGCACCTATGGAAAATAATAGGGTGTGCTCAGCACCCAAGGACAGTGACCCTGTCCAGACTATGGTCTCTTTCCTTCCTCCCCTCCTTTCCCCCTTCCCCTGAGGCCACTGCCAGGAGGCAGAAAAAAGGAGCAAGTGACAGGTAGGAAGTACTTGGAAGCAACAGCAGACAGGAGAGAGTGGTGAGCTGGGGGGGCCTTTGGAGTGGAGAGGACAGGGTCGCTCCTATAAGTGCTGGTGCCCTATATGATCCAGCATCTGTACCACCCTTCCCCCTCACCCCCCCCCCCAAGGAGGGGCTGAAGCAGTGAGGAAAGAGGTTGCAAACTCTCTTGAACCAGATGGAACAGGTGTCATTTACTGTAGTGATGTGCAGTCTGGGAGAATTGGCAACCAGCAGCAGGGCCAGGAGGAAAGTGTGGACCAGAGGAGCTGCAGGTGCCTTGCAGCCAGCCAGAAAGAAGTGGTGCTTTTAAGGTGAAAGTGCCGCTTCTCTCTAGCCCCATGCTTAGTACTCTAGCCCACAAAGGTTTTCCCTTCCACCTGATGGGCAAGAGCTGGGCTCTGAGCATTGGGAGACAGCTAGGGGTGAAGCAGGTGGTGGTCAGACTGGTACAGAACAGGGGACAGGCAGCCAGGGGATGGGGCTGATGGTGGCTGGACCAGCACTGAGCTGGGAGCAGGCAGCCAGGAGATGTGATGGAGGACAGCTGGACCAGTGCTAAGCTGGGGCCAGTGGCTGAAGAATGGGGCTGGGGGCTGCTAAAGCCCATAATCCATGGTACCCCAAATTTCATGGTGCCCTACTTGGTTGTGTGTTTTCCCTATTGGTTGGGACAGCCCTGGGAGAGAAGCAAGTGATAGGAAGGCAGGAGAAGTCTCAGACAGGAGGCAGAGCATAGTAGGAAGAGGCAGGGTAGGGCTGCGATCATGGAGAAGAGGATGAGTGGGAGCTGGGCCATGGATGGAGCACCCATTGACAAAATCAAGATTCAGTGACTCATTTGAGATCCATGGAAACTAAATTCCTTTATAATATCTGAACAGAAATGGTAAAAGAATAAGCTCAAATTCGCCAACTGAGATCTAAAAAGACCATTTGGGGGAGCATAATGTCATATCTACATAAGTACTGTGCCTCAAAGGAACAGATTACTATTAATGTGCTTTCCAACTTTTTCATGGGAATGTTTTTCTTTTAGAAACTTGGTTGGGATAGTCAGGATAGCCCAGAAGAATCACTGACTGGTGCAGAGTTTATGTCACCCATTACTTGGGCTGCTTTTGGTCTTGGACAGATGGAAGTGTCCAGGTTTAACTAAATAGTAAATGAATGGTCTTATTTTCCCATAATCTGCTTCCACAAAAGATAATTTTTGCTTAGCATTTTACTGTTCCAGAAAACAGAAGTGGGTCTGTAAAATGAATGCAGTTTTGTATAGAGGAGGCTAAAACTCAACATTTCCATTGTACTGGAAATTCTGAAATGTTGAAAAAAGTCTTAATTTTGATTCAGAAACATAACTGGAATGTTTGAAATTTCTCACATAATAAAATCTGAAAAACTTGGTTTTTTTTGTAAAAATCAAATGGCTTTGATCCAATTTTCCCACTATGAATTAGAGCAGCTGGCTGCTCTCATCTCCTGAAGTCTCCATGGGCTTCATAGGGAGTCTGGTAAAGTTTGGCAAATCCTTGGCTGCAGAGTTGGGAACCAGAAAATCCTGATGGCCCTAGGTCACAGGCTTTGGGGCCATCACATGGCAATGCCAACCCAGAGCCATGGATCCATGAAGCTCAGCCTCTTCTGAAACTGGTAAGGTATGATATTTCTGTGAAATGTTTTGGTTTTAACAAATCGGCATTTTCTAATGCAGCTCTATTGTAGACAAAAATTTCTGACAAGCTCTAATTGTGTGTACACCTCATGCTACAGTTTGTGGTATTTTCTGTTTCTGTTAGTAGAGCATTGGATGGATGATATTGAAATCACTTCACAATGCTTGTGTGGATCAAATCAGCTGCTAGACTTGCGATATTTCCATGTCTGTTTATCATCGGGAAATGGTTTTGGGGTAAGAACACCATTTTTCCTGCCTACTGATCAGAAAATAAATAGATCCATTGGTGCTTCTCTAATCCTGTGTAAGAAAACCTCTACTCACTCTCTTTCTCTCTGTCTCTCTGCTGTGTCTAGACTACACCTCTCTGTCGACAGAAAGATGTAGATTAGGCACATCAAAACTGCTAATGAAGTGGAGATTTAAATATCCCATGCTTCATTAGCATAAGCATGGCTGCCGCTTTTTTTCAAAATGAAGATTTTTTTAAAAAACCCCAGCAGTCTAGACGTGAATCTTTCGAAAAATAAACCTTTTCCCAAAAGATCCTATAAACCTCATTGTATGAGGGATAAAGAATCTTTTGAAAATAATAGCCTGACCTGTCCCTAGGCCTGCAAACAGTGGGGAGAAAGAAAATAATTGCCCTGGGGTCTGGAGATTCAAAGGGCCTGGAGCACCAGGCAGGAATTGCAGCAGGAGTGCCAGAGCACAGCTCCTTGCATCTGTGAGAGCTGGGAAAGGCGCATTGAGGTTTGGGTGGCGTTAAAGGTTGACTGCTTTTAGCCTTGCCCCTTCCACCCTCAAGCCTGTGCCTGCCCACATTGTGTGCTCTCTATTTTTTCCTGCACCTGGGAAAATGTAATAAATGAGGGTATGTCTACACTACCCCGCTAGTGCGAACTAGCGGGGTAATGTATGCATACCGAACGTGCAAATGAAGCCCGGGATTTGAATTTCCCGGGCTTTATTTGCATAAGCCGGCCGGCGCCATTTTTAAATGCCGGCTAGTTCGAACCGCGGCACGGGCTAGATAGTTCGGACTAGCAAGCCATTCCGAACTATCTGCACACTGTACACCTCGTTCCACGGGCTTCATTTGCACGTTCGGTATGCATTACCCCGCTAGTTCGCACTAGCGGGGTAGTGTAGACATACCCTGAATGAATAAATAATGAACTATTTAAATAAGTCAACTTTGGAAGCCCTGGGAGCCACCATGATACTCACAGCACATGCCAAAGGCTGCAACTTAACTGTGGTTGCAAATACATGTGAATATATATGCTAATATATGCAAATAGAATCTATCACAGTGATGGGCAGGAATACAAAGATGAAGCCTTAAGCCATGGCACCAGACCAAACATGCCCATTGTGAGCCACTTAGCACCTCTCATGCTCTGTGCACAAGGCTAAGCAGCCAGCACTTCCCACAATGCCCAGGTGCTCCTGGCACCTCCTCCTTGGGGGCTAGAAATGCCGGCACCCTGTACCCCTCTGTTCCAGCCAGCCCGTCCACTTACGTCTTTCAGTGCTCAGCCCACCAGGGAGAAACCTCGCCATCGTGAAACATGTTCCCAGTGGAGGCCATGTTTAAAGGGTCCCACCCATGGGCCATGAGATGAGCCCTGCATAAACCCAAACTGCACCATGGGGCACAAACAAATGAAAACAGAAAAAAAATAATTAAAATAAACTGTGATATTATCCAACAACACTATTTAAAAAAAATCAAATTCTGCCAGATCTAGCCTTAGCTCAGCTGTTCACCATCCCATGCTGGTCAGCCACTAATAGGACAGCACATTGTAATACGGTTGGTGATGGTCAAGTTCCTTTTGTTCCTGGAGGGAGTGTGCATCCTGCACCCACCCATGAGAAGTTCACTTTGCACCACCTTTCACGGAAATCTGTGCATACCTGAGCTAGCAGTGAGGACATCAAACACTCCCCTTTCTGAGGTGGTAACTAGCTTAGGTAGAGAGAGATTCTACCATGAAACATAACCCTGCTATTGTCTCTCACTCGTTGTATTTTTTTTTCTTTCTACATCAAAGTCAATCTTTTGAAGAAAATCTGTGATCATGATTTGTTTTCTTTCTTGCAGGTGATTTCTCCCTCACTGTACATGTTGATCCTTTGGTTCCCTTGGTTGGGCAAGGTCTGATGTTGTCCTGCCACCTCATAGGCCAGGTCCCCGCTAACTGTCAAGTGCATTGGTATAAATGGGAAAGGAGCAAAAATATGACATTATATGTTTACAATAGCACAGCAAATGGGGCCGAGCTGAGCAGGGAATGGCACCAGCACAGGAACGGTGCCCCCAAAGGATGGTATAAGAATGGAGTTGTTAGGGTGAAATTCTTTCATGTGCACATAGAAGACACAGGACGGTATGTGTGTGCAGTGACAGGTGATGGTGTCTATCAAGAAGCTATTACCCATGTGACTGTTGCAGGTAAGCATGGAGATGTTAATATAGAAGAGTTGCTGGCAGTGAACTACTCAGAGTAGTTATTGATGGTTCATAATGCTGCTGGAAGGGCATAACAAGAAGGGTTTTGAAGGGGTCTGTCTTGGGACCGGTTCTGTTCAATACCTTCATCAATTAATTAAATGATGGAATGGGGAGTACACTTACTAAGTTTGCAGATGATACTAAGCTGGGAAGGGTTGCAACTGCTTTGGAGGATAGGGTCCAAATTCAAAATGATCTGGACAAACTAGAGAAATGGTCTCAGGTAAATAGGATGAGGTTTGATAAGTACAAATGCAAAGAACTCCATGTAGGAAGCTACAGTAACTTTCACACATACAGAATGGGAATATCTATGTGGGGAGGGATGGATAGCTCAGTGGTTTGAGCAGTAGGCTGCTAAACCTAAGGTTATGAGCTCAATCCTTGTAGAAGCCATTTGGGACAAAAATTCACCTGGGAGGTTACTTGGTTCTGCTGAGAAGGCAGGGGACTGGACTCAATTACCTTTCAAGGTCCCTTCCGGTTCTGGGGGATAGGCAATCTCTATTATTTACAAAATTCAGTAGATTGTAACTTTTCAAAAGATACTGTGCACAAAGTATTTAGCACAAAGCATGTTCCAGTTACGCATATTCATTTTTGTAAGCATAGTTCCATAAAGAATATGGATAGTCCTGTGACATTCCCTTTTTCTGAAAAACTATTGTCTGACTGACCTACTGCCATCCCAGAAATAAAGTTGTCACATACATACAATGACGACATGTCCGTGTACAGTTTGGGATCAATTTGTGAAGTGTTTAGAGAAGTGTTTGGGGTGTAAATTTCTATGAATGTAAGTTATTTGGAAATACAAGATTATAGTTCAGTGTAGATGGAGATTGTAATGATACTAGTGATTAGTCATCATTAACGCACTTTGATGTATGAGTTCATTCTTCAGCTTGTTTAACATTTTCTAAAATTGTTTTTCATTCTAGGTTTTGGATCTGCACCGCGCCTAACTATAGAACAGCAGCAGAATAATTCAGCCACTCTGAGATGCACATCCCAAGGGTGGTACCCACTCCCTCAAGTACTTTGGACTGACAGCACAAGACAAAACATCACTGCTATGGCTAAAACAAGAATCCTGAAAGATGTGGCAGGGTTCTATCGAATCTACAGTACAATCTGGATAGTAGATAGTTCTTCTGACACTATCTCATGTACTATAATAAATCCTGTACTGAAGCGGCATCGTAAAAAAGTGATTCCAATTTCAGGTAAGAGATGAAGCAAATGTTCCTTCTCTTACTCACAAAACAGAGCTAAATGCATGCACCTTAGGGCTACCATGCCACTCAAGGAGTTACATGGAACACCAACACCCATTATGGGGAAGTGATTTCTATAGAACTTTAATGGTTTATACATTATTAGTCCATGTAGATGCCCAGTTGGTGCTCACAAAGGGTTTCTTGGTGTACTTTACTATATTATTGTTTCAAACACTAATACGGAAAAGCAGGAGTAGGGAACTTGTGGAGTGCATCAGAAAAGTCTACACAAATAAGTCACCCAGCATGTGAGCAATCACAATCCTCCCACCACCAGACCTCTCAGTTCCAGTCTCCTGTTTCTAGAGCCACACTGCACCCAGTGCCAGCCCCCAACATTAGCCCCATCCCTAGAGCTCCCCAGTGCCAGCCTTGTCCCTAGAGCCCCTAACACTACTAGCCCCATCCCTAGAGCTCCCCAGTGCCAGCCTTGTCCCTAGAGCCCCTAACACTACTAGCCCCATCCCTAGAGCTCCCCAGTGCCAGCCTTGTCCCTAGAGCCCCTAACACTACTAGCCCCATCCCAAGAGCCCCCCAATGCCTCTTAGATGTTCCCAACCTCTAGAGCCTCCACATCCAGAGCCCCCCACACTAGCTTCACCCCAACAGCCCCCAATGCCTTCCCCACTCTCCTCAGCTAGCCCTGTGCTGCCTTCCAGCCCCCAGCAGAGCATGGCTGCCCTGCTGTGGCTGTTGGGAGAGGCATGTCCCCACTTCTCAGCCAATCAGCACCAGAAAAGGGCAATGTCTTCTCCCAGCTGCAGAAGAGCATTTCACAGCCTGGAGGGAGGGCAGGAGGTTTGGGAACCATTTTGCTACACCATCCAAAACAGACAACCACTACCTGTTATGGATCATTCCACAAGGGCTGTGACATTAACCATAGCTGTCCTCAGTAATGTTCCACTCACAAATGTTTGTAGGGCAGAAACCTGGTCCTCAGAACACACATTCACCAGGCACTATGTTTTAATATCTGGCCCTATCCTATCTACATCAGTGGGACAGGCAGTCCTCCCCGCTATCTCTTGGACATGACTGTAAAGCCTGCATCCACAAGATGGACCCTGCTCTTCAAACACCTGAAGTGGAGCACCTAGAGGGGACAGCACCCTAAGAAAAGCAAGTTACTCATCCTGTACGTTATGATGGTTCTTTAAGATGTGTATCCCTGTGGGTGCTCTACTACCCTCCTTCCTCTGATACTCTGGAGCCTCCTCAGAGCTATATCCAAAGTAAAGAAGGAACAGAGGTGTAGTGCACATAGTCAATAGATACTAACGACATGAAAGAGCACTACTGAGCATGTGCAATGTAGCAGGGCACTGCTAGAAAACTCTCTCATCTCAAGCATGAGGACACACCAGCACTTGAAGTGTAGCACCCACAGGAACACACATCTTGAAGAGCCATTGATACTGCATGGGGTGAGTAACTTTCTCTTGAGCACTAATTCTCTTCTTACTTACTTTACTTTATATCTATTCCCAGTGTATATATTGGGAGTGAATCTCTAGAAGCTAACGAATTTACACTATTTAACAAAGCAGTATAAATAAGAGGAATTAGGACTGTATTCTGTTTCACTCTTTCTTGCACATTAATATGAGTTATCATGTGCTTCTGGTGAAAATATAATCCTCTGAACACTTTTCAGATTTCTTTGATGTGGAGGCAGAACATAGGACAATTACCGCTGTCATTGGAGAAAATGTCATTCTTCCCTGCCGACTAATTACAAAACATCTGCCCTCTAGCATGGAGCTGAAATGGAGGAAAGTTGGACCTCGGGAGGATAAGACAATCTATTTCTATCTTTATGATGAAAGTAGTCCCCTGATTAATTCTTATCCACAGAATGACAAATGCCCAGTGGGTTATTTGTCTCCAAATGGAGACAACAGCAGAAAATGGCTCAGGAAGGAGTATGAAAAAAAGGCAGAAGTGTTTAAAGGAAAGGAATTTGGGAAAGGAAATATTTCCCTGAAACTGAACAATATTCAGGTGGAAGATGAAGGGAAATATGTATGTTCTGCCACAGCCAGCTTGTTTCACAGAGAGATCACCATTAACGTCTTGGTTATAGGTAAGAAAAGCCTAGAATTGGGGAAAGCAGATTTAACATGACTCAATTAATGTATATACTTGACTATAAAAAATGTTACAGTAAAGAGCGGGGGTTGGCTTATGAACATTTTTTTTACAATTTTTTTAACTTGAGGGAGAGTCAGCAAACTTCAGTTTCCAGCCCCGCAAGGAGAACCACTGGAGTGTTTTCAGGCATAAAGCCCCTTCAGTCTTTGGCCTGGAGTGTCTTCAGGCATAGAGCCCCTCAACTCCCAGTGACTGCTGTTCACCATTCCAGGTCATTGGGAGTGACAGGAAGTGGCAGTCAGCATACCCTGACCCGTGCTGCTTCCCACAGCTTCCATTAGCTGGGAATGGCAAAGAGCAGCCAATGGGAGCTGAGCGGTTCCATGTTTGCAGACACTCCAAATGTCCCGGCATGCCAGTGGTTTGCCCTGTTGGGCTTGAAACTGACCGTGCTGTAGATTCTGTTGTATTTTAAAAGTTGGAGTCAAAAGAAACAGAGGTTTTACTAGCTTTATTTTAATTCAATCTAACAAAAACATGTTATAATAACTGAACAAATAACTTCAAAAATACAGTCCATGTTTTATCATCTCATATCTTTGTAATGCACTTAAAATCTTAAAACCTTTCTAATTCTGAATCGGTCTCCAATTCACCGATGGTTCATTAAACTCAGCTTCAGTCACAGCTGCTCCTGCATTGTCATCATAGATGCCAGTAAAGTCGTCCTCAGACTCAGCTTGTTTATCATCAGCCTCCATTGTGGCCTCAGAAAATATGACATCATCTTCTGACCCATCAAGTGCATTGTTGATACAGCATTTCCAAAATGATTTTTCTATCATAGCCAATGAAACCGACTCTTACATATCCTTTACCCACTGGGCAACCAGATTAATTTTAGGCTTCATAAGATTCCCACCTTTGTCAACTTCCCCATCATGTGTTATACTTTATTTTCTTTGAAGATGGACAAAGCACTGACAACACTGAGGCTGTCTCTAAACTACACTTCTCTGTTGACAGAGAGATGTAGATTAGGCACATCTTTGAAATTGCTATTGAAGTGGGGATTTAAATATCCCGCACTTCATTAGCATAAACAAGGTCACCACTTCTTTTCGAAACTGAGTTTTTTTGGGAAAAAAAGGCAGTCTAGATGCGGATCTTTCAAAAATACAGACCTTTTTTGAAAGATCCCTTATTCCTCATAAAATGGGGTTTACAGGAGCTTTTGGAAAAGGGTTGTATTTTTGAAAGAGCCGTCCGTGTCTAGACTACTGTTGGGTTTGTTTGTTTTTTCGAAAAAGCTCCATTTAAAAAAAAAGCATTGGTCATGTTTATGCTAATGAAGGGTGAGATAATTAAATCTCCACTTCATTAGCAATTTCGATGTGCCTGTTCTACATCTCTCTGTCGAAAGAGAGGTGTAGTCTAAATGTACCCTTACTGAAATCCCTAGGTTAGTGCACACTACCCCTGAGAAGAACCAAGTCTTAGTCCTCAGCTTCAACCAAGGTAGTCCTATGATATGCCTAGACAGGCAGATCAATACAGGCAGAAGCACAAGCAGCAAAGGAGGCGCCCCTATGACATCTGCCCCTGCTGCCACCTCCTTCTTTCCCACTGTATCTCCACCTCTTGCTTGCTAGAATCAATCTGTTCCACTCTGTGCAGGTGACATGTTTCCTGAATTGCTCATCTGCAAACTGGAACTAACTTGGTTACTTGTTGATAGATCTAGATGGTTTTTAAGAGATATAAAACAAAGTCACAATACCAAAGGCGGAGAGTAGCAAACGAGTTATGATGCAATTGCAGTTTCCTCTTCGCTCTGGTCTACACAAAGGCTTTATTATAGGCCTCCTTAGGTTGAATTAATGAGCGAAGTATCCACACTGCCAAACCTGTCATTTTGAAATCTGGACTCCTGCTTTTCTCAGGGAATATTGCTAATTTCAAAATTACCATTCCCCAGAAAAATTCAGACTAATTACTCCCCAGTGAATCCTGGGGTTCTAAATCAAAGTAGTACATCCACATTAAGGGAAACTACCTCAGAGTAATTTCAAGGCTTCCCCATAATGTGGAAATGCTATTTCAATCTTGTTATTTTGGGAGTCATTAAATCAATTTTAGTTCGTTTGAAATAATTTCTTAGTGTGTGAACTTAAAATTCATAATGAGATACTTGAGAGATAATGATCATGGAAGGACCAAGAAAGATAAGGCTTTAGGGATGGTTGGAACAGGTAGAGGATTTTATAACACTAGCATACTTTATTGATATTTACAAAGGAGTATGGTGATTTTACTGCAAACAGCGTTCTGTGACAATTCCACATGTTTTCTTTATTTTCCTGTCATCATAACTTATTCATCTATGAGCATAAACTGGCAATTGTACCCACTTTCTATAGAAAATGACTCTTTTATAAAACTTTTTGCTGAACTAAGCCAGGGGATTAGTACAACAACCTTCTGTTAAAGGCAAAGTACAGTGATTTTTGTCCATCTTTTCACATTAAAGTTTTTTTTTTTCATTTAAAGTTGGTGAAGAGTGATGGGTTATTGGGCTGAGAAATACCATGTAAAGGGACAAAGAGTGGGGCTTTGGCTGGAGCTCAGCCTTTCTCTTTATAGAGCACAGTCTGCTTACTAATAATATTCAGGGTAAATTTGTTAACCCCATTAACACCTCTTTTGGCTTCATTGGAGTTGTATGAGTGTTAATGAGAACAACACTTGAACCTTCAATTTTGTTCAGACAGATGAAAGCAGATGTGCTTATGGAAACAGGAAGATTATTTCCCATTGTTTCCAGTGGGTTTTATTTTAAATCGCATTAAGCAAAACACACACTTTTTGCTTTGAGATAAAACAGTGAACAAATGTCTAAATGTCCCTGGATTTTTTCACACTGAACTCTCTCTACATTGTCAGACATTGTGATAATGCTGCCTTTTTTTTACAGAAGTACAGAATGAAACATCTTCGCAAGTGTCTGAGCAGAAGATTTTCGGATGTGAATGTAAGTGGAGGGGATGATATCCAAAACTCACTATTACATCATAGTTATTACTCCAGGAAACTTGTCTTCTTCTGAACAGGAGTTACTGCCTCTTTTATTTGGCCTTTGGGACATCCTCCTGCCTACTAACAAGCATAAATATTTACATTCAGTATCTTAATTCATCCCTATCTCCAAATAACTCATCCCTAGCAAATTAGGACTTTATTCTTCACAATGAACAGATCCTGTCTGTGATCTACTCAGTGCCCTCATCTCCCATTATATCAAATCACAGTGTTACTTTAGTTTGTGACTCAGGATGGATTAAAGCCACAAACGGACTGCCATAGATTTCAAGAGCATCCAACAGATGATGGTCATGAAATATGACCAGACCGCAGCATGGAGTGTTTCTGATGGGGAACTGCCTCTGTAGTGCTCTCAAACATGGTTGCATTTACATGATGGGTGAGGAATTTCTACACTGAGTACTTATGGACCACATTCCAGATTCAAAGTGTCCCATCCTCAAGTCCACTATGCAGGAAGGGGATATCATAGCCCCATACTGCACTACAGTCCTCCCTTGCTGTGGTGGACTCAGGGTATGTCTACACTACCCCGTTAGTTTGAACTAGCGGGGTAATGTATGCATACCGCACTTGCTAATGAAGCCTGGGATTTGAATTTCCCGGGCTTCATTAGCATAAGCGGGGAGCCGCCATTTTTAAATCCCCACTGCTTCGAACCCCGTGTAGCGTGGCTACACGGGGCTCGAACTACGTAGTTCGGACTAGGGTCCTATTCCGAACTACCGTTACTCCTCGTGAAACGAGGTGTACCGGTAGTTCGGAATAGGCACCCTAGTCCGAACTACCTAGTTCAAGCCCCGTGTAGCCGCGCTACACGGGGTTCGAAGCAGCGGGGATTTAAAAATGGCGGCTCCCCACTTATGCTAATGAAGCCCGGGAAATTCAAATCCCAGGCTTCATTAGCAAGTGCGGTATGCATACATTACCCTCCTAGTTCGAACTAGGAGGGTAGTGTAGACATACCCTCAGTAGTTAAAGCAGCTACCACAGCTGTGGTAATGCAGAGAACATCCTGGCTACAACAGTCATGGAGGCCCAAGGAGCTGCAACTCAGAGTGGAAGACCTGCCATGTAACAAGAACTTATTTGAAGACTAAATTCCTCATTCCAATTTGAGTTAAAGGTTTTAATTCAGAATCCCATTTCACTACCGTGTGTAGACGTGGGCAGTTACTTCTGGCTAATCAATTTCTAAAATGGCAACTGCCCAGAAACATGCTAATGAAGCGCAGGATATTTAAATCTCGCGCTTCATTAGCAATTTCAGTTGCCCTCATTAGCCTCCCTAGATCGAACTAGGGGGCTAGTGTAGACATACCCTGAGATTCTGAAGGCATGCCTTTATGTTTTTCCATATAAAATATACTTTTTCTCATTCTCTGTCAAAGTGCAAAGACAACAGTACTTGAGAGAATGAGAAAAAAAGTCTATCATTGTTCAGGTAAAAAACTGTAAGGCTTAGAAATACCTTCCATGTTTGAGGATACATTGTAGTAACAATATCATGTTCTATCTTTCAATAGATGTCTGTATGTTACTGTGTATTGGTATGTTGCTGTGTATGGTGATCATGGAATGTTTTTGTGGAAAATGCACAAGTAAGTTAACTTATTTTTTATTAATTTAAAAAAGAGTTAATTTTGTAACAGTGTGGATAATTAACCAGTGTAACAATTTACAATGGGCTCCTGTGCGTGCTCCATCCCTGACCATTTCTGAATCAAGAGTGGATGTTTTTCTAAAAACTCTGCTCTAGGAATTATTTTGGAGCAGTCCTCTGCCCTGTGATTTACAGGTGGTCAGACTAGATGATCACATGTTTCCTTTTGTCCTTGGAATTAATGAATAACCTGTCATATGGGGATCTGACATGTTTTGCTACATCTAGACTGCAGTCTTTTCTCAGAAGAAGCTTTTCCAGAAGAGATCTTCTGGAAAAACGTCTTTCAAAAGAGAGCATCTTCACAGTAAAAGCTCATCAATGAAGCGATCTGCTTTTTTGAAATATAGCAGCCACATTGCTTGGAGGCTATCTCGTATTTAAGTTGTGATTAGTGAGGATGGAGTACCCACCAGGGCACCTCTGTTATTTCCTGGAGGCCTCTTCTTTCGAAAGAACTCCATTTTCTCCATACACACCTTTTTCCAAAAAGAACTCAATGGCACTGTGGACATAAGTATTGGTTTTTTTTTGGAAAAACACTGCAGTGTAGATGCACCTTTTGTAACTGAGATTCAGGCGGAGAGCCTTCATTTTTGTCAACTTGTCATGTTGGTGAGAGTGCGAGCTGACCAAGCTGTTTATGGGTAGGTCTTTTGGATGTGGTCAGTCCAAGTGCTGTGGCTATAGAGGACTACAGTTTGTGGGGGAGTTCATGGTCCATGGATAGGCCAAAAAATGGGGCATTCCCTTCAGGTGGAGAAAAAGGGTAGATTCTAATGACTTGCACAGCAAAAGTTTCTTATGCTCAGCCCTCATATGAAGTAAGGAATGGAGGCAGTTCAATAATGGTGTTGACATTCTGCTTAGTTGGTTGTTTTAGAAGTGGGAGAAAGCAAAGAGTAGCCTGCCCTGGGTGTCTGCCTTATTGAGTGTGGGAAGCGGGGGACAGGGGAGGGGAGAGTAGGCACAAGCATATGTAACCCACACACCTCTAGGATCTATGGTTCACTATCCCATGTAGTGGCACTTAGACCACTTTCGGTGAGAGATAAAAGAACAAGGGAGCTCTACGGCATTTAAACCTAGTATTTTGAGTTGAAATTATGCAAATAACAGCTTGTGCTTAAAAGAGTTTTACAGTGTCCTACCTGTCTTCTTCCCGAATCAGAGTAAATACCATTTGAATTCTTTGAAATAAAAAAATACGAGTCTAAACTACATATTAGCTTTTTTATTATGTATTTCAGGTTGACCTATTTTTTATCTTCAAGTGTAGCATAATTCCTACAGGTTGAAACTCTCTAGTCTGGCCCTCTCTGGCCTGGCAACAGCCAAACCATAATGCAGCATGATTTTAGTTAGCTGGATCTCCATTAATCATGGGTATGCCCAAGTTTTCTGTGGTCCCATAAAGTTTGTTTATAGCCACCAGTCCTGACTCTCAATGTTCTGTGATGTTATATAGCTCTAATTTACCCCTTAACATCCTCTAAGAGCCCAATAAAGAGTGAAAGTGTAATGATGCTAAAAAATATTGACCTCCCGTGGTTCACCAAATTCTCTGGTTCGACACAGGTCAGGTGCTGAGGGTGCCAGATTAGAGACATTCAACCTGTACAACACTATTTAAAATACATTTAGAATATATGAACCAGATTAAATAGTCTGGAGTCAGCTCAAACTTCCTAGTTACCTCATAAAGAAAATGCTTTTAGGGTATGTCTGCACTACCCCGCTAGTTCGAACTAGCGGGGTAATGTATGCATACCACACTTGCTAATGAAGCCCGGATTTGAATTTCCCGGGCTTCATTAGCATAAGCGGGGAGCCGCCATTTTTAAATCCCCGCTGCTTCGAACCCCGTGTAGCGTGGCTACACGGGGCTCGAACTAGGTAGTTCGGACTAGGGTCCTATTCCGAACTACCGTTACTCCTCGTGAAACGAGGTGTACCGGTAGTTCGGAATAGGCATCCTAGTCCGAACTACCTAGTTCGAGCCCCGTGAAGCCGCGCTACACGGGGTTCGAAGCAGCGGGGATTTAAAAATGGCGGCTCCCCGCTTATGCTAATGAAGCCCGGGAAATTCAAATCCCGGGCTTCATTAGCAAGTGCGGTATGCATACATTACCCTCCTAGTTCGAACTAGGAGGGTAGTGTAGACATACCCACAGAGAAGAAGACAAAAATATGCGGTTACTGAAATCTTTGTTCTTTTTCAGGTAAACTATGCATTGCAATATTAAGTTTTATTAATTTATACAGTCTCCCATACAAGCAGGGATTGGTGCATGTAATGGAATTGCAAGGAATTTAGTTGAACAGTGAATTGCTCATGTTTGTAATAGTTCAATACTGATGAATAACTGCAATGAAATTGGTGCTGTGACACCAGGAAAAATTAGGTATCTGTTAGAACAAAAGTTAATTCATTTAACCTTTTACACATACCTATGAAAACAGTAACCTCTTACACTGCAAGTGAAAAAGGTTAACTGTCCTTGAAAGAAACAATGAAGAAGCTATCTGACAATGGCCGAGAGAACACAATGATGGTCAAATTTACTGACAGCAAAAGTACATAATCTATATATTCTCCATGTCATTGAAGAGGGCTACTTTGTGGTGTTAAAGATGTTTAAAGTACAATTAGTGATTTTTAACATGGACTAAGTATAGTGATCATATTTAATCTTTTGCAGGCCGATTCCAGAATACGATTGGTGAGTTTGACCTCATTGCCGAGAAGGTGCACTTAAATTGTGTTTTCATTTTCCATTTGGTTTATTGAAAAACCAAAACAAATACCATTTCAATTCTCCATGCTGGTCACTCACTAATCCACTAGGCAGTAGAAACTGAAACTCAAAAAATCAAAATCCAAAACCCTTTCACTGTAAGGCTCAGATTTTGCAAAAGTTTAGTTGGATGAATGCTTATTTTTCCCACATGAATTGCCCATTGGATTATGTGCAGCAAATATAGGTTTTATTTAGTCTTTATTGACACTAAACTCCTTAAAAAACATTAAGAACAAAAACAGCCATATTGTATCAGGATAGCTGTCCATCTAACTCATTGTTATGTCTTCCTATGGTGGCCCATGCCAAAGTGAATGAATAGAACATGTCAATTTATCAACATC
Source organism: Pelodiscus sinensis (assembly GCF_052426305.1). Classification (NCBI taxonomy): domain Eukaryota; kingdom Metazoa; phylum Chordata; order Testudines; family Trionychidae; genus Pelodiscus; species Pelodiscus sinensis. The sequence continues at coordinate 12,407,825 of NC_143069.1, read as the reverse complement.
CCCTATTGTCCAGTCCCAGCTTCTGGCAGTCAGAGGATTATGGACATCCTGAGCACAGGTTGCATATCTGACTATGTTGGCTGTTTGCCATTCATGGACCTGTCCTCAATGAACTGAGCTAATATTTGTAACTCGCTTGTACTTTTGGTCTTCACAATGTCCCCTAGAAATAAGCTCCATGGGCTGACTGTGTCTTGAGTGAAAAGTATTTCCTCTTATTTGTTTTAAACATGCTGCCTATTCACAATCAAAGCTATTGACAAAAGCTGTCTACTTAAATCTAACTCTTCCTTTTCTGAAAAAAATAATTGTTTGCATGTCTTTTTCTCCTCTGCTTTTCCTTTCTCTATGTTGTGGCTATGAGAAAGTTTACATTTTTTTCTGGAACGAGTGAGATCAGAGGCCTACTTGCCTGCTTCTAAAGTAGCTTCCCAGTCTTTTTACAGCTACTGGGAAGCCTCATGTGCTGCTCTCAAAAGTCCAGCAAGTGTGGTTGATCTCATCTGAAAGCCCTCAAGAGAAATCTTGCAGTAAGATAATGTAGTAAGATGGACAAAAGTGGTTTTTATCAGTTTGTGTATACGTAAAAAACTTTCTTAAAGATAAGCCTTGATCTTGAATTCAATTCAGAATTTTATGGAGTGCCAAGGTGAATTATCACTGTCATGAGCTTTTAGTGATCTCTTCTTCAAGATCCCATCTAACCATTACTTTTGCCAAGTTGCCCATCAGACTGAACGCTTGTTTGCAGAAAAGGGAAAACTATCTATTTGTTCAATGCTGTATCTTTCCATTGCAGACAAAATGCAGAAGGAAAGAGGTAAGTTAGTACTGATTTATGTAGACTTTCAATCAGGCCAGTATTAAATGGAACATCCGATGGAACTATGTGCACTGTATATTTGTGGACAAGAGCCTAACTCTCTCATTGTGATCCATTATATTGCACTGGTAAAAAATCATCTTGTTTAGAATTCCAATGAAGTCAGAGAAGGATTAAGTTACAGGATTTGGGAGATGGAGGCATATTTTGGATATACCTACTTGAACAAATGTTTTATCATTCATTCCCAGAAAGATGATATGAATGACAGATTTCACCTAACATTGGTTAACACTTGATATGAGAAGAGCTGGATTTCAAATACAGCATGAACCTAAATGGAGATATTATGAAAATAGTGATCTTCCACTGTGAAAAATTAAGTGAATTTTGCTTGATGTTACTAGGCATAGGGTGCATCTAGAGAGCACCCTTCTGTTGGAATATGCAAATTGCATAGCTTATTCCAAGTCTAAATTGAAAGAATTTATTTTTAAATTTGGTGCTGTCTACACAATTCCAAATTTCAAAATAAGGCACTGTTTCAAAAAACCCCTTAAACCTTGGGTTACAGAGATGCCGTAATAGAACGCCTGCTATTTTGGGAAATAGCAAACATTTTAAAAGATGTGCCATTATTATTTTGGGATACTTCTGGTATCCTGAAAAAGCACTGCAGTCTAGACCTACCTACAGTGAGACTAAGGGAGTAAAATAGTAGTTGTATATGTATAACATAACATGAGTATTAAAGATTATATACTCTATCGTATGTGGCTCATTAAATAAGGCTGATTCATGCCATTCATTAAGTTAACAATTCAATCAGCCAATTATCATTGAAAATTTTCTCATTGTGAACTGATTTAATTTGTTGCAGACCAATCCCGCAAGGACTATGGTAAGTTCGCAGTGTTTTCTAAGCAGTGCTTCTCATATTTTTTTCTCTTTCAGAAATGCATATCCTATTTTACTGAGCTAATTTATCTTGCTACTTCATCTTTTTCACTTGCCTGAAGAATTTTCGCATTTCATTCTAGAGTATCAAGCACTGAGAAAGCCCCATTTCTCATTAGATCAAAGATATTTCCATAGTTCTCAAGAAAAGTAATTGTGAAGAGGGATCCTGCTTCTAGGCATGTTGAGTTTGCAGTCAGGAATGATATATAGAGGAGGCTCCAGAGACTGATGCTGACTCAGTATTCAATGTAATGAGAGCAGCAATAGGGCTATGAACTCTCAGGGTGTGTCTAGACTACATGCCTCCTTCGACGGAGGCATGTAGATTAGCCAGATCGGAAGAGGGAAATGAAGCCGCGATTAAAATAATCGCGGCTTCATTTAAATTTAAATGGCTGCCCCGATCTGCCGATCAGCTGTTTGTCGGCAGATCGGGGGAGTCTGGACGCGATGCCCCGACAAAGAAGCCTTTCTTCATCGACACAGGTAAGCCTCGTGAAACCAGGCTTACCTGTGTCGATGAAGAAAGGCTTCTTTGTCGGGGCATCGCGTCCAGACTCCCCCGATCTGCCGACAAACAGCTGATCGGCAGATCGGGGCAGCCATTTAAATTTAAATGAAGCCGCGATTATTTTAATCGCGGCTTCATTTCCCTCTTCCGATCTGGCTAATCTACATGCCTCCGTCGAAGGAGGCATGTAGTCTAGACACACCCTCAGTGACCAGCGTTCTTCAGGAAAAAGGCATCTACCTTCTGGATACAAAGACAGTTGGAATATTAACGTGAACACTCATTCCCTTCTTCCTAGACTCCATGAGGATATAATTCATTGTAGCATAGTCAGCATCTGTTACAAAGAAGTGTGCCAGATTATCAGTTCCAGGTGTAGCAAAGAGTTTTAAAAGCTGAACATACTGGAGTGTTCAGCAAGTTAAGAATCAGAAAGAGCTGGAGACTACAAACTGACTTGACAATTGAATCCAATGCCAAGTTTCTTTCAACCCTTCTTTATTTTTACTTTTGAAAACTGTAAAATGATACTGAGTAGGAGATAACTCCTCATTACCCAGAATTCTGCAATCTTGTTATATCTTATATCCTTCCTAACTGACATGATCATTGTAATTATTTGTTTACAAAATAGGAGAAAAACTCTTCCATTACTAAAATGTATGTCATTCCTTTGCAGACCAACTACAGGGGGAAATGTGTAAGTTTCCCAAATCTCTCCCTCCTACCATTTAAATAATTTGTTTACTAACAATGAAAATTCTGTACTTTAGATTCTATACTAAGGACATCTAGTTTCAGCCTCTCTGTTCATTGCAGCTGTAACATGACATGAAAGAATTGTATGTGATATGTATTTATTGTCCAAAGTGCTGCTCCATCTCCCTGCAGTCTTCTACATAGCAATGGCAAAATTCATCCCTGTTGAGAGTCAATGTCATTGAACAAAGGATAAATTAGGTGACAGAGTTTTTGTGAAATTCCTGTTGAACAAATGCTGATTTATTCATTTCTGGCAAGAGGGCTAACTATAGAGAAGATATCAGCTTTTGCCAAAATTAGCAGCTAACTTTTGATCATAAGAGAGCAAATTTTAAATACAGGTGGGAGATTTAATAAATGTAGTGACCAATTTATGTTGTGAAAGAACTATTTTAGATTTGCTTGCAAGACATGACACAGAATCAGTAAGAATCAGTAGTGGCAGACTGGGAGTAGCAGTTACACCAAGATGGTGGTAAAATATATTCTTAGAACAAGAATATGGCCATATGTGGGTAATTAAATAAGGATTTTTAGTGATATTCACTAGGGCTATGTCTACACTGGTGGGTTCTTGTGCAAGAACTTTTGCACAAGCACACGTCCACACTGCCATGTGCTTTTGTGCAAAAGCATCCATGGCAGTGTGGACGCTCTCTTGTGGAAGAAAACTCTGATGGCCATTTTAGCAATAGGGCTTTCTTGTGCAAAAAGCCCTTGCCACGCATCCACACTTCCCTCTTGCACAAGAGGGTTTAAATGTGTTAGAAAAGAGCATAGCTCTTGCTCAAGACACCCTGTCTTCCGACGCTGTACTGTAAATCTTCTTGTGAAACAGCGGGCACGCAGTGTGGACGCTCTGAGGGTTCTTGCGCAAGAATGGCCGTTCTTGAGAAAAGCAGGAGTACAGATTTCAAAATAATCAGCCTGCTATTTCAAAATAACAGACACTCCCCTTATAAATCCATAGAGAGAGTTGCTCTGCCCCGGGCTTCCTGGAATCAGCCACTGATCAGTTTCAGCAGCGGCTGACTTGGGGACACCTGGGGTAGAGCTGCTGGGGTGCTGCTGGGTTGGTCCCCGCCGCGCTGAGGTGCAGCGCTGCGGGGACCTACCCGGCAGCGCCCCAGCTGCTCTGTCCCAGGCGTCCAGATTCAGCCGCTGTTGAAGCTGTTGAAACTGATCAGCGGCTGATTCCAGGAAGCCCGGGGCAGAGCCCAGTTCTGACTTACATACAAATTCAACTTAAGAACAAACCTACAGTCCCTATCTTGTACGTAACCCGGGGACTGACTGTAACTACTCCCCAGAGTAAACCAGACTAATTACTCCCCAGTACTCCTGAGATCTCTTCCAGCCCTATGATTCTAAGGGATGATCTAGATGATTCCTCATCCTGCTATGAAGGCAGGGATTGGACTTGATGACCTTTCAAGGTCCCTTCCAGTTCTAGTATTCTGTGAGTCTATGTTTCCTGGGTCTCGAAGTCAAGGTAGCGCATCCAAATTAACACAGCCTGCTTCGGACTAATTTCAAGACTTTCCCATAATGTGGGCATGCTATTTCGATTTTGTTATTTCGAGAGTTATTAAATTGATTTTAGTTAGTTCAAAATAGTTTCCTTGTGTTTCATGCTCTTTATGGCTCCCACCTAACAGCCAACCCCGCCAAGTCATCCTATGTAGCAAACATTATTGGATAGAACAAAAACTCTGCTGTTGCTAAAATGTGTATCATTCCTTTGCAGCCGAACTGCAGAGGGAAATGGGTAAGTTTGATGTGTTTTGTGTTCTCATACTTTGAAACAGAGACGGTAGAGCTTATGGTGGATTTACACGTGCTTTATATTTGCTAACCAGCACACCCATCCCCCACAGAACAGTCTGTTTCATGACAATGGCCAGGTCCATCACTGCTGAAAATACAGCTATTGCACTTTCACAGTAATTCAAGCTTCAGTAATGAGTTAGGCATTTTTTTTATAATTGCTTTTTTAAAGTCATATATAACAGACATATACCCCCCTCACCCTACATAGAAAATATTTGTTTGAAGAAGAGGAAAATCATGTTCTTACTCTGACCAACAACAAAGGTAAATCAGTTTGTTTTCTTCAATTTATTTAGCCTTCCACTCACACAAGGGAAAAAAGAGAGGATATATGAGAGAACTGTAGGTGTATGTATTTGTTGTTTGGAAATCTCTTTTCCTAAAGGTTGTGTGATAAAGCTCCTCAATCTTGGTGGGTCCTAAACTTTCAGGCAGATTGCTTGCCTCAGAGCAGCCCTCATTTTAGGCACCACATGTAGGACATCAGCTTGCTGTTTGTTGAGCTATGCCTATCATTGGCCAACATAAGGTATAAAGGGAAAACAAATTCCATGGGCTCAGTGGACCCACAAATGATACAGAGCTGGGTAACCCCCCTTTTTCCCAGCCAGACTTTTTTTGCAGTTGGAAAGGGGCAGTGGGTATTGGGGGAAACCGAGGCCCATTTTCTCCTCTGGGTTTCAGACCAGGGTCTTGTAATAGCAGCTGCCTATAAAAATCTCTAACACCTGCTATGAGAGAGCTACAAAACCCCTGACCTACTTCCCCACATCTTCCCCAGCACATTCCTTCTCTCAGACACTTCCTCCTAGTATCTGCGGGTGATTGGTCTTCCTAAACTCCCTGCATCACTCCTTCCATCCTCTTAGCTCTCCACGCGCTGCAGAACAAAAAAATTATAACCAGATTCAACTGGTTCTTTAACTGGCCCTACGCCTTCCAACCAGCTTTGGTTCACCTAATCCTGCAACCCCTCTTAATTAGATTAATTGCCTTAATTGATTTTGGCAAGTTCTTCTTTGAGGAGTGTTCCTGTTGGTGCTGCACTTTAGATGTCTGAGCCCCGCTGTGCTTTCAGTCAGAGAATTATGATACCACTGCCCTCACTTGGCTCTGCACACAGGACAGCCAGAACATGCCATTAGAAGTGTCTACCCTGCATGCGTAGCCAACCATCCCTTCAGTTCCTTCTCTCCTGCCATTGGTTTCAGATGGAGTCTAGCAGTTGCCCTCAAACATTAGTTAGATTGCAGATTAGTTAGTATGGTTGGTATTTTTATCATTTTAAAAAAGTTAACATTTTTTCCTCAAGGTTCCTGCTTTAGCAGTTACCATATAATGGATATGCTTGGTTCTCCAGATTTTAAAAGGTGTGTAACCAGGTTGTCTATAACTATCTCTGACAGACACTCTCCGTGCGCCTATAGCATCAGTGTCTTCACTGCAAAAAGCTCACTACAAGAAGCAGAAAAGCTAGGGAGCTTCAACTAAATATGCTGCTTCTGGCAAAGTCTGTTCACCCATTATCAGATCCAGAGCATATTACACCACCAAGGAAACCTCCTGCGGTGATGTCAGAGGGAACATCTCCCTCATGGTCGAGCTTAAGGGACTCTACACTGGCACAGTTAGTTATAAATGATAGTGTTACCATGTATCCTTCCCCACATAAATAGTCCCTTTGCAGATAGTTGCCCAAGTACAGAATTATCTCATTTTTAAAAATACTGTCTTATTCTGTCAATGTGTCTGTCTAGAAATATACAAAGTACTGAAGCTTTGACTATCCAAGCATCTTAAAATAATCACTTTTATTGTATAAAGTACTTCATATCTAGATTACTCCTTTCACTGATTGAGGGATCAGGTTTATTTCTTCCTCTTCCTCCTAACACATTTGATTGATAGAGATAATAGTGTTGTAATAGACTTCTGTAAGACATTTCACTTGGTACCACATGGTATTTGGTCTAAAAATAGATGAATATAAAATCAACATGATCTCTACTAAATAGATTAAAAGATTGCTGACTGAAACAATTATCAACCAATCCTTATAGAATGGGTGTGTTTCTAGTGTGGTGCCACAATCATCAGTTGTTGGTATTGCTCTGTTGAACATTTTTATCAATGACTTGAAAGATGGGACAATTACCATTCTTCTTGGCCACAAAGAAGCTTCATATTTACTAATGGTGGATCTACACTGGAGCAGAAGGAGGTGTAATTTCCAGTTTGGATAATGGTTCTAGATCTGATCGAGGTAGCATGCCAAAATCATTAGCATGGTCATGTATGTCTTCCTGGGCAGCAGATGGGCAAGCTTTCTCAGTAGCCTCTCACATTGCTTGCCACTTGTAATTGTTGCAGTTTCCCCTTTATTTCTAGTAAACTAATAAAATCAGGGCTAGTGCAGGCATGTCCACTTGAGCTGGGCTTTACCCTTTCAATGCTAGTGTATATACACCATGAGAGCATTGCATAGAATGAGAACATGAGTCATCTGATTTGTTAATGCAGTGCTGGGCTTTAGACTTTCTGTTAAATATTATTTGTATGAAGTAGACATAATTTCTTACACAGTAGTGTTCTGAACACATGGATTGTTTACTGCAGACTTGCTTTGTTTGGCTAAAAAGCTCCTTATGGTAAGTCACCCTGCATAGAAAATATTAATTCATAGAGAAGACGTATATTTTAATCAAATGTATTTCTTACATTTGCAGAAGAATTGCGAGAGAAATTTGGTAAGTTTGTATTGATCTCTAAAACTTTCCTCTGAAGCAGTGGAGGGATAGGGGACTCACTAAATTGCATGTACTACAATAGTTTTCTTGGCTACATATTCTCTCGAAGTAGTGTACTACCCAGGCCAAACACATCCTGTCTATAATTTCACTAAAGTTTGTGGATTATACAAGGGAAACTGTAGGCTTAGCTGAAGACTCCCTTTAAAACAATACTATGGGAGTGGTGCCTCCTGCTTACTATGCTCGCAAATCCATTCTATGGGGGTAGGCGTCCTGGCAGCATTGGCCTACACCAGCTCTACCACCCAGAAACTGGGCCCCTTCCTGGAGCCAGGCCAGCTCTGGGTCTCCCCCCATTTCTGGCCGCTGGGGGTTGGGCCACGCCAAGGCCACGGAAGGCCCAAGTACTTTTCATTTATCTTCCAGTGTATGCAACTGTACAGATTTTGCAGGAAAGAAAATGTAGATATGAAAAGGATTGAACATTGTGAATTAATAGTGAATTATTAACATTAAAAAAGTTTGTTATTAACTTTTTGGAGCAGGATTTTAGTTCAATACTTGGTGTATTAAAGACAAAAAGGAACTACACTGTTAACCAATATAAATTGCTCTGTGTTTCTTGTATTTATTTAGGACACAAACAAGAGTTTCATGGAGCAGGTAAGATTTCCTTTCTGCTTCCATCAGCCAGGGTCAAAGCTCTGTATCAGTGACTGCTTGTACTCTTGGAACTAGGTGGGTGGTTACCCGGTCACGTAAAAATACTGTCTTGTCTAGCTAGGGTACTAAAAAAGTTGTTTTTCTGGGGTAGCGCAGGCTGCATGTGCAACTGCATGGGATAGCCGCCCGGACCCTGTGGGTACATGTGCAGGTTGGGTGGTTCATCCCATACTCACTGCTGCCCCATACTATATTAGCTATGTCCATGGCTTCAAGTAACTATATAACAATTGACAGAGCACATCCACATCTGAACGTGAGGCTGATTAGTTATCTGAAGAAGTGGATTGTGACCACAAAAGTTCATGGTACCTTTTACACTTCTTTTGTTAGCCTGTAAGGTGCTGCAGTACCATTGGTTGTTTTTTAAGTTTTTTTTAGTTCTTGTACTGATTGTGAAAGGTTGCCTCTGTGGGAGAATGTGAATCTTTCATGGTGCTATGCTCCGTCAGCTCAATTAATCCTTGGGTCTCTGGAAATCTGTCCAGAATTTGATTAGAATATTTTGAAGAGTTACATTGCACACACATGAGGACTAGGCAGCACTTAAAAATGGCAGGTAAACAATTATATAGTACTGAGAGCAGCAGAGACACCAGGATATGATAAAGTATAAAAATGGATAAATATTGCACTAAAATAGTTAGCTTACTGAATATGTGCCATACTGAATATGGCTAAATTTCACTGTTTGTGAAGGTAATAAATCAAGTACCCAACTGTTTTTTCCCTCCACATTCTAAACAAAAATACTCATTGATCATGTTCATTCTTTTCCAGAGCAACTGCAGGGAGAAATTGGTGAGTTTGTGTGGATCTGTAAGTAACATCACTCATTTTTATTTCCCAGAAGTATAGGATACATCCAGTATTTATAAATTCCAGTGCTGTTCCCAACATATTCCATTATACAACATCAGGTTCTGAACTCTCAATTCTGTTGGGCATCATTGTCTATGTAATCCCATTGAAATCAATGTACCAAATACACAATGTATTCAATCTGTTGCTCTGGAGTTGACAGCTCCTGTTTAAATATACCTAAGTATGAACTGAGTAAAGAGTTACTTCTTGAATATGGAGTTCAGTTCAAGGCCTCTGCGTTTATATTCAGAGTTTCACATAAAATCTCCCCTTCTTATATAAGAGATACTTCTCCTTCAGTGACTGAGCCCCCGTGACACTTACCTTCCATTTATGGGAGCTGGACTCCGACCATGGGACCCAAACCTGTGCAACCTCAGAATGGTCCACCTCTCAGGCTCCACCTGAAAACTTTAGTCTTAGATTCTGTTTATATTGAAAAATGTCTTAAAAGAGTCAATGAGCGGTGACTTCTACTGTTAGAAAGTGGAAAGGCCGGGCATTTTATCAGGGAGGGAAGTTGGGGAGGGAGGATTTATGTAACTGCTGGCAGGTCAACATCTTTCAGCTTTTGCAGTCTCAAGAAAGTGAGTTTTGTAACCAGAACAGAGCAGCATCTGGGAAATTGCACAAAGCAGCCCTCAGAATGTACTAATCAACTCTATGGGATTTAATACACTACGCAATGGGTGAAGCCTTGATAGAGAAGAGCCTTGCATGGGAATCCCTTCTGGGAACTGAAAGGAATGTTCATTCCTTGGTCTCTTCCTGAGTGGGGAGATCCCTTCACACAGCAGAGCGTAGAGCACCCAGGAATCCTGATAGAAAGAAAATCTTTGCTAATAGCCTGGCAGCATGTGCTGGTGTTCTGTGCCTACCAGCAATGAGATAGTCCTGTTCTCCCTGCCCCTGGCAGCAGGGCACTGTGGGTGCTGTCCCCTTCCATGCCTAGAAACTCCAGAAGATTCAGTTTAACCATTCTTGGTACAGTCCTACAGGAGGGCTCTATGCTGGTGCAGTTCAGCCGTCCACTCACTTTTCCTGACGTGGTTGAACCTCTTCTACACCTTTTTATCTGTGATAGTAATAGGGAGGATTTCTGCCTCGGTAAAGTTGTACCATCTTTTCATCTAAGCTCACAAAACCCTTGGTTGAGTGGGCACTTGGTTATAGTGCTCTTTATTTAGCAGGAAAGAAAAAAACCACTGAATATTGTGAATGCAACTGGAACACAATTCATTAAATAAATATTATCTTGACTCTTTCAAGTGCTGACACCCATATTAGAAATATTGGATTTGTGCATGGGACCAAATCTCTCATCTAGTCTTCACTGTAGAGGAATGGGCAAGTAACTAGCCTCAGAGAATGATTAGCTGGCAAAGGCTCTTTCCTATTCACCAACATGGTAAATATTTGTGCTAGTCAAGGGATAAACCTTATTCTACAGCTTGCTAATACATAAATACACATTAATTATTTTTCTCTTTCTCTTTTCTCGTGATTCTTTTCCAGAGCAACTCCAAGATCAAAATGGTGAGTTTTCTGAATTACTTCCCAGTCATTGGCTCTGATAATTCCATGTGCAGCTAGAAAGTTATATTTTCACTTGCGTGTCTGGGGGAATCTCTTATGCCATAGGATCCCTTTCGCATCACAGTAGATTACAGAGTTGAGAAATTGCCAGCTTCCTGCAGTGTGGAGAGGAGATATTCCAGGACTCACTGCAGAGGCCACGAGAATGGCTAAAATCAAAAGATATTCAGGGTTCCATCCTGCTATGATTAGCCATCAGCAGAAGTTTGACCTAGACACGTTAGATACATATCCAGGATGACAAGCCCATCCCATCGTCCCTGCTATCCATGCGACTTCAGCTGTATGTCTAGCTTCAGTATGGATGCACAGTAAATCAAGGAACAGTTAATCAGTGAAACTTGTTCTGTTTCTTGTCCTCATTTACAAAAGAGAGAAGAGTTTATCTATGAGGGCTTGTTGATCAGGTGTTCTAATTAGGTGAACGTGCGTCATAGGCACAAGTATTGGAAGTTTTTTTCTCTAGCAGCTCCCATCGGGGTCAGGCATGGAGCCCCCTGACATGGTGCCACTGGCTGTTGCTATATACCACTGTTTCCCTGACTCCTGCTTCAGTTCCTTCTTACTGTCTGTAATGGCATTGGAACACTTTCGTTCTCTTGCATTTAACAAAAGTTTGTGTGCTTAGCAAAACTTTTCAACTAACTGCTTGTTAATTAGTCCATTTCAGTTGCAAAATGAGTTTCTATTGAACTGCAAATCTTAGCAGTTAGGAGTGGGCAAGCTCATGAACCTATATTGCCCTTTCATGGCACCAGGATGTGTTGAAAGCCCAAGGCTTTAAGTGTTGCACCATCTGCAAGAAGTTTATACCAAACTGTGATCCCCAGAATAGTGATAGAAATGTAGCCGTGTTAGTCTGGTGTAGCTGAAACAAAATGCAGGACAATGTAGCACTTTAAAGACTAACAAGATTGTTTATTAGATGATGAGCTTTCGTGGGCCAGACCCACTTCCTCAGATCAAATAATGGAAGAAAATAGTCACAACCATATATACCAAAGGATACAATTTAAAAAAAAAATGAACACACATGAAAAGGACAAATCACAGTACAGAACAGAAGGGGGATGTGGGGGGGGGGGAAGGAAGGTGAATGCCAGTGAGTTAATGATATTAGAGGTGGGGAAGGGGAGATGTCTGTGAGTTAATAGTATTAGAGGTGATAATTGGGGAAGCTATCTTTGTAATGGGTAAGATAGTTGGAGTCTTTGTTAAGTCCCCTGCGGAGAGTGTCGAATTTTAGCATGAATTTTAGCATGAATGCCAGTTCAGAGGATTCTCTTTCAAGTGCAGATCAAACAAAGACTCCAACTATCTTACCCATTACAAAGATAGCTTCCCCAATTATCACCTCTAATACTATTAACTCACAGACATCTTCCTTTCCCCACCTCTAATATCATTAACTCACTGGCATTCACCTTCCTTCCCCCCCCCTCCGCCACATCCCCCTTCTGTTCTGTAATGTGATTTGTCCTTTTCATGTGTGTTCATTTTTTTTAAATTGTATCCTTTGGTATATATGGTTGTGACTATTTTCTTCCATTATTTGATCTGAGGAAGTGGGTCTGGCCCACGAAAGCTCATCATCTAATAAACCATCTTGTTAGTCTTTAAAGTGCTACATAGTCCCTGTATTTTGTGATCCCTAGGACACGTACTTGAGTACCTGAGGTGTCTATGTGAAGAGCACCAGTCTAACAGCTGTAAGATGTGCATATGTTCAAGCCCTGCATTAGGAATGAGCGTGAATTCACTCTAAAAGAGCTGTTAATGGAAGCCAGTTTTTGATTTTCACTGACAGACCTTCAGGTATTGGGTGGAAGCTCAAACCAATCCTCCAAATCTCAACTGACTACCTGGAGGCAAACCTTTTGAGCCGTATGCCAAGATTTTGGTAACATTTCCTTGTTCAAGGCAACTGAAAACTTTCCGCCTATTGTGGCAGTGCCTAGCACCCTTCTTTCAACAATGATTGACCATCACAATTGGCATATGGGTCCTGGACATTATAAAGAATGACTACAGTATCCCTTTCTCCTCTATCCCTCTACCCCACCCACCTTCCCTGGCCATCTTCAGGGACCCATCTCATGAGATCATTCTCATATAAAAGGTTGAACATCTACTCCATCTTGGGGCAGAAGAACAGGTATGATGACAATATGAGGGAAAGGGATTCTACTCCCACTATTTCCTGACTGAAAAGAAGTCAGGGGGATGGAGACTTATTCTTGATCTCAGGGGACTAAACAATCACATACAATCACATACATTTCTATTACTATACAATTTTAATGATTCAAAATGGCCACTCTGTCCATCTATATGATGGATGCATTCCTGCGTGGCTGGAGAGCTCATCTAGGCCACCTCAATATTCAAGGTCAATGGTCGAGACAAGAATCCAGCCTTCACATAAATGTTCTGGAGCTGCAGGCAATATTCAACGTGTGTCAACACTTCCTACATCAAATGAATATTGTACAGTTCAGATTTTCACAGACAATCAAGCAACAACTTTTTATATCACCAAGCAAGGGGGGGTGCTAGATCTTTCCTGTTATAAAGAGAAGCTGTCCACCTTTGGACATAGTGCATAGCACATGACATGTACTTGCAGGACTCATCTCTCCTAGGAAAAGACAATCTAACAGCCAACAGCCTCAGCAGGAACTTCAGATCTGACCATGAATGGGAAATGGATCCATCGATCATACATTGCCTCTTCACATGCTGGGGGTTTCCCAATATGGACCTGTTTGCAACCAATCCCAATAAGCAGTGTCCACATTATTGTTCATGTGCAGGCATTGGCAGGCAGTCCCTGGGGAACGTGTTTGCCGTACGATGGAACTCAGTGCTCTCATATGCTTAGCCGCCTACCCCCCTCATACACCGAGTGGTCAACAAAATAAGACTGGAATTACCTACAGTGATCCTTATTGCCCTGGACTGGTCAAGACAGACATGGTACATCTACCTTACTCAAATGTCCACGAAACAGCCATGACATCTCTCACTTCTTCCTCATCTCATAACACAAGAGAAGGGGGCTCTATAGCATCCCAACCTCCAGTGACTCCATCTTCACGCTTGGTTCTTCAATGGCTCACCTCACTAGAGACTACATGCTCAAAACAGGTACAACAAATCTTACTCAACAGTTGCAGAATACCAACCAGAAAATTCTATCTTTACAAATGGCACAGGTTTGTGACATGGGTGGAACACAGAAACTTGGAACCAGGCACAGTTCCTCTCAGCAACATCCTGTAATATATAGTAGAGCTGAAAGATTGAGACTATTGCTCAGCAAGGCTCATCTTTCTGCGATAATGGCTTTTCATCACCCTGTCAAAAATAAATCAGTTTTTGCTCACCCTACCACCAAACGATTACTGAGAGGCATACAGAATACTTACCCATCTTACACGCCACCCATCCTGTCCTGGTACCTGAACTTAGTCTTACAGACTCTCACTATGAAGCCAGTCAAAGCTCTGTCAACATGTTCCATGGTACATCTCTTCATGAAAGTCACCTTGTTCTTAGCATTGACATCGCCCAGGAAGGTCAGTAAAATTGACACTCTCATGTCACCATATTTCATAAGGACAAAGTAGTGCTACATTCTCACCCAAAGTTCCTCCCAAAGTTTTCCTCACATTTTCACTGTAACGAGCCTATAAACTCATCTGTGTTTTTCTCAAAACCTCACACAAGTGCCAGAGAGGCTGTATTACATATACTTGATGTGAGACGTGCAATTTCCTTTTACTTGGATGGAACCAAACAATTTCGCAAAACAAATAGATTGTTTCCACCACAGAGAGATTGCTTGGCATGACTATCTCCACTCAAAGGATACCTCAGTGAACAGTGGAATATACTAGTCTAGCTTACACTACTAGGGACAGTCACATCTGTTCCAAATCAAGGCCCATTCAAGTAGGACTACCTCGACTATCACGACCTACATTCCCCTCGTGGACATTTGTAGGGTGGCTACATGATTCACACATTCACAAGGCACAATGCCCTGGACAGTAACCCGTTTCGGGGTACTCTTTTTGGCTACACTGTCCTCCATATGGTACAAAATACCGCTGGACTGAAGCACCTGCCTCCTTCATGGGTTTGGCTCATAGTCACCTAAGGTGGAGAACCTACAGGGACACTCCTTGAAGAAGAAGACAGGGTTATTCACCTAGTGCAGTAATGGATGTTCTTCGAAATGGGTGTCCCTGTGGTTGCCCCACTACCCACTCTTCCTCCCTTTGCTTCAGTGGACCATGTTTTCCTTCTGGGGCAGAGAAGGAACTGAAGGGACAGTTGCTGTGCTGTGTGGTAGAAGCACCATATGTGCCATTTGCTTCACATGTGCAGCACATTGGAGAGCACAGCTACTAAAAATCGCCTACCAGGTGCACAGAAGCACCCATGACACCTAAGGTGGAGCACCCATAGCGGCAACCATCTCGAAGAACCTTCATTACTGCACAGGTAATGAACCCTTGAATCCTCTCTCTTGCAGCTGAGTGTCTCTTACGCGCTGAAGTTAGCTACAGTCAAATTAACACCCTCCATGACAGGCATTTAGGCCTTTCTCTCCCTCAAAAGAGGAAAATTTGGCTGACTAATATGCACTGGTTGTCACAATGAAGTTTTTCTGGCTCTGAGATCCCTACAGCTGGAAAAGCTAGAGGGACCGTTTGGACGATGTGGGGATAATGCATGTTGCTACTGTTACTGAGCCCATGGGTTGCACACACAAGGCAATACAGCTCAGCCCTTAGCCCGTAGTCTCAATGGTTAATCACCTTTCTGCCTGACCCTTTAACCATGAATGTTTCTGTCACTCTCACTGAATATTTGTTTTATTTCAGAAAACAGACAGATTGTTATACGTAAGTCTGTGTCTCCTTTATCTTAGTGTCTGGTGAACACATACTAATCTTGTACAGTGGGAAATGGGTGACTTTATAGTTAAACTTCTCTGCCCTTCATGATTCTAATTACCTTGCTTGAAATGGGCAGCTCTGAATATTTGATGGATCTGAGGATTTTTTTTTTTTTTACATTCTGGCATTTTTAAGGGACTTCCCCAAGTGCTTTTCAAATTATCCTCCAGGAAATGTAACTCTCTTAGTTGTTGGGGCAAGTATATTCAGTTCTTATGTCCCCAGTGGCAAATGGAAGTAATAGATATAATGTAAAAAACAGATATTGCAGGGAAAAAATGTACATATGAAAAAAATTGAACATTACAAGTATATAAGGAACATGATTCCCTAAATAAGTAATACTATAACTTTTTATTCACTAACATCAATGTTAGAAGATGTCAGTATTGTTCAGCCACACTGCCAAGAAAATCAGTAAGTCTTCTCCTACTTTGTATTGGTTACAAACAGATGGATAAGGGAAATGTTAACTCTTCGGAATCATGTGCAGTCCCTTTGCCTCCTACACTTAGGGTATGTCTAAACTACATGCCTCTGCTGACAGAGGCATGTAGATTTGTTTGTTTGGAAAAGGTAAATGAAGCCACGATTTAAATGATCGCGGCTTCATTTACATTTACATGGCTGCCACGCTGAGCCGACAAACAGCTGATCAGCTGTTTGTCGGCTCGCGTGCTAGTCTGGATGGTCCCCCTGTCGACATCAAAGCCCTTTGTCGGCAGCCCCGGTAAACCCTCATTCCACGAGGAATAACGGGGCTGCCGACAAAGGGCTTTGATGTCGACAGGGGGAACGTCCAGACTAGTGCGCGAGCCGACAAAGAGCTGATTAGCTGTTTGTCGGCTCAGCGCGGCAGCCATGTAAATGTAAATGAAGCCGCGATCATTTAAATCGCGGCTTCATTTACCTTTGCCTATGTGTCTAATCTACATGCTTCTGCCGACAGAGGCATGTAGTCTAGACACAGCCAGAATGGACCCAAGGAGACATTGTTATGGTTCCCTTCAATTACACGATTGTGTGAGGAAGCAACTTTGATGAACAGAGGAGCATAACATGTGACAATCACTTCTTTTATTGATTAGATTTGTCATGTTTCATATGTTGAAGTAATAATAGAAGCTTGTTGGTCTTCAGAATTAACCAGTAAAATGAATAGCTGGTGAAGGCTGTTTGTCTTTTAGGGTATGTCTACACTACAAAGTTAATTCGAACTAACGGACGTTAGTTCAAACTAACTTTCATAGGCACTACACTAGCGCTCCGTTAGTTCGAATTTAATTCGAACTAACGGAGCGCTTAGTTCGAACTAGGAAAACCTCATTTTACGAGGATTAAGCCTAGTTCGAACTAGCTAGTTCGAATTAAGGGGTGTGTAGCCCCTTAATTCGAACTAGTGGGAGGCTAGCCCTCCCCAGGTTTCCCTGGTGGCCACTCTAGCCAACACCAGGGAAACTCTTCTGCCCCCCTCCCGGCCCCGGACCCCTTAAAGGGGCACGGGCTGGCTACGGTGCCCGTGCCAGGTGCAAGCCTGCCAGCACCCAGCCAGCAGACACTGCATCTGGCACAGATCGAGCCACCCACCCAATGCCCCCCAGTCCTCCCCCTCTTCCCGGGACCAGGCTGGCGGCTCCCGAGAGCTTGCCCGGGACCACAAGAGGCGGGCACCCGCCTGGGCTAGTGCAGACATCGTGGACCTCGTCCACAATCTCCGCACTAGGCACAGGAAAGTGGCCGTCTAGGGCAGGAGAGCTGCCAGCCTGGCCACCCAGAAGCAGGCATGCAAGAGAATCAAGGGAGTCCAGTGAGACCCCCGACCCTGAGCCCTGAGCTTATAATGGCCATCCTGGGTCAGACCAAAGGTCCATCTAGCCCAGTAGCCTGTCTGCCGACAGTGGCCAACCCTAGGGAACCTGGAGGGGATGGACCGAAGACAGTGACCAAGCCATTTGTCTCGTGCCATCCATCTCCAGCCTTCCACAAACTTTGGGCAGGGACACCACTCCTTCCCCCTGGCTAATACCACTCCATGGACCCAACCTCCATGACTTGATCTCACTTCCCTTTAAACTCTGTTCTAGTTCTAGTCTTCACAGCCTCCTGCAGCAAGCAGTTCCACAGGTTGACTCTTTGCTTTGTGGAGAACAACTTTCTGTTACTAGTTTGAAGCCTGCTACCCATTCCTTTCATTTGGTGTCCTCTAGTCCTTCTTTATGGGAACTAATGAAGAACTTTTCTGTATGCACCCTCTCCACCCCACTTATGCTTTTAGAGACCTCTATCCTATCCCCCCTCCATCTCCTCTTTTCTAAGCTGAAAAGTCCCAGTCTCTTTAGCCTCTCTTCATCTGGGACCTGTTCCCAACCCCTGATCATTTTAGTTGCCCTCCCCTCTCCCAGCCTCTCTCTTCCCCTCTCCCACCTCCTTTTCCCAGTCTCCCCCAGTTTTGTTCAATGCCACGCTCTAAGTCCTCCTCTGATGCCCTGCCAGCACTGCTTCTGGCCATCCTTAAGCCCGGTTCAGGGTCCACTTAATGTGGACATGCTAGTTCGAATTAGCAAAATGCTAATTCGAACTAGTTTTTTAGTCTGGATCCTCACTGACTATGGCCACTATTTTTGTTACTCAAGAAAAACAGCGTCTTATTCAACATCTTCAGTTTGTAGGTCAAATAACAAACACTGAACTGTTTTCTTCCCCTTTTTTTCCTTTGCAGAGGCACTCCAGAGAGAAAAAGGTGAGTGGGCCTCCTTTCCTGAATAGTCGAAGGTCAAATCTGTTCCTCACTTCCCATGATTTTCAAGAGCCCCAGTCTAACTACTGTATGATGAGCAGATCTTTCAAGCCCTATACCTGGAAGGAGTGTGAATTCAGACTTAAACAGCTGTTAATAGGAAAGCCGCTCTTAGACGTACAGCCTTGGATTACACATTAGGTTCATACTCAATTCACAGTGCCCCCATTATGATATGGGAAATGGTGCCAGGAAAGAACTCTTGTGTGAGAAACTCTCAGCCCCAAACTGTACAGCACTGGCAGGCACATTGCCCCCTGAACACTGCTAAAACCAGAACTAACCAGCTGGCACACATCTAGTTTGGTAAAGCAGTGTCTAGATTGGAAGGGCGCTTTGGCTTTGGTTTCTCAGTGCGCTTTTATCAGAGAAATGTTCAACTGCTAGTTCCAGAATGCACCAAGTGGCCCTCGATACGAGTTAATCAACTCTGCGGGATTTAATACACTCCCGAAAGGGCGAAGCCTTGGCAAGGATTTCCCTACACCCCCTATGGGGATGTATGCCCGCTCCCTGAATTTCTCCAACACCCCCCCAGTTTTGTAAACTATGGTGCCATACAGACAACCTTCACCCTCACGGTGTCACCCCTCATCAGCCCTGACCCTCCCCTCTTCTAAATTCAAAATCCCCCCCTAATTTCAATTCCTGGGGAGGCTACTGATTGATAGAGAAGGACCGGGGCATCCCTTTGCATGGGAATCCCTTCTGGGAGTTGAAAGGAATGTTCATTCCATGCTCCCTGTCTGAGTGGGGAGCTCCCTTCACACAGCAGAGCATAGAGCATCCAGGAATCCCAATAGAAAGCATAACTCTGCTAGAAGCCAGGCAGCAAGTGCAGGGGTTCTGGGCCTATCTGCAATGACAGAGTCCTATTCTCCCTGCCCCTGGCAGCACAGCACTGAGGGTGCTGTCCTCTTCCATGCCTAGAAACTCTAGGGCTATGTCTATATTGCACACTTCTAGTGAAAGAACAGCCTTTCTTGTGCAAAAACTTGCCAGCTGTCTACACTGCACGTGTGTTCTTGCCCAAGTAAATTTACAGTACAGCGTCGGAAAACAGGGCTTCTTACGGAAGAGTTATTCCTCTCCCCACGAGGAATAAGCCCTCTTGCACAAAAGCTCTTCCATAAGAGGGTATTGTAGACATTAATTTCTTGTGCAAGAAGCCCCTACAGTTAAAATGGCTATCAGAGCTTTCTTGTGGAAGAGAGCATCCACACTGTCATGGATGCTCTTGCGCAAAAGCACATCTGTTGCGCAAAAGCACATGGCAGTGTGGAAGCACTCTTGTGGAAGATTTGTTGCACAAGAACTCTTCCATAAAACTGTATTTGTGCAAAAAGCCTTCAGTGTAGATGCAGCTCCAGGAGATGCAGTTAACTCCCTGGGGTACTATGCTAGCAGGAGGTCCCCGTGCTGGCTGAAATATGGATGAACTTCTTCCACACCCTTTATCTGTGACAGTAATAGGTGGAATTTCTGTCTCAGTAAAGTCATAGGCACTTGGCTAGTGCAGCTCTTTATTCAACAGAAAAGAAAATGTACATGTGAAAGACATTGAATATTGTGAGTGCAAATACAAGATAATTCATTAAAGTATCATGACTCTTTCAAGCACTGATACCCCTTTTAGATTTATGCCCTATTGACTTCTTGTCCACCTAATCATGACCAGGAAGGTGCCCACAGAAGCTCATGATACCATCTACATGTTTTGTTAGTCTATATTTGTTGTTTTTTAAGTTTATTGTTAAATATGTTTGGGACCTAATCTCTCATCTGTGTAGGGAAATGGGCAAGTGACTAGCCTCATAGAATGACTAATTGTAAAGACTCTTTCCTGCTCACCAACATGGTACATATTTGTGCTAGTCTAGTGATAAAGGTTGCCATTCTCACTCTATAGCTTGCTAATACATAGATACGCATTAATTATTTTTCTTCTTCCTTTTTTCTTCATGATTATTTTCTAGAGCAACTCCAAGTGCAAATTGGTGAGTTTTCTGAATTACTCCCCAGCCATGAGCTCTGATGATGCCACATGCAGCTAGAAAGTTGTATTTTCACTTGTGTGGCTGAGGGATCTCTTTTGCCACTACATCATTTGTACATCACAATCACAGTTCATTACAGAGCTGAGAAACTGCCAGCTTTCTGCAAATCAGTGTGGAGAGGAGATATTCCAGGGCTCACTACAGAGCCCCTGAGAATGGTCAACATCAACAGAGACTCAGGATTCCATTCTTCTCTGATTAGCCATCAGCAGAAGTTTGACCTAGACGTGGTAGATACATATGTAGGGAGACTAGCCCATCCTGTCTTCCCTGCTGTCCATGAGACTTCAGCCATATGTCTAGCTTCAAGTGTGGATGCACAGTAAATCAAGGAACAGTTAATTAGTGAAAATTGTTCTGTGTTTCTTGTCCTCATTTACAAAAGAGAGAAGGGTTCTTCTTTGAGGGCTTGTTGGTCAGATGTTCCTATCAGGTATACAGGTGTCATAGGCACAAGTGTTGGAAGTTTTTCCTCTAGCAGCTCCTGTCTGGATCAGGCATGGAGCCCCTTGGCATGGCGCCATTGGCTGTTGCAATATACTCCTGCCACCGTGACCCCTCCCTCAGTTCCTTCATAAAATCTGTGGTGCATTGGAAGGGTCTCCTTCTTTCACGTTGAACAAACCTCTCGCTTCTGAGCAAAACTTTTTTATGAACTATTTGTTAATTAATCATTTTCAGCCGTAAATTAATCCCTATTGAACTGCAAAACTTAGCATTTAGGAGTGGACAGGCATCACCCACCTATAGTACCCCTCCATGGCACCAGGGCAAGCTGAAAGCCCAAGGCTTTAAGTCTTGCAATATCTGCAAGAAGTTTATGCCAAACTGTGATCCTCATGAAACGTACCTGAGGTGTCTTTGTTATGAGCACCAATCCGAGAACTGTAAGATGTGCAGAGCGTGAATTCACACTCAAAGAGTTGTTAATGGAAACCAGTTTTTGACTTTCACTGACAGACAGTCAGATACTGGGTGCATGCTCAATTTGTGGCCCCCCTTTTTGTATGGGAAATAGTGCTGGGAAAGAACTCTGGTGTGAGATACTCTGGGCAGGACATCATATGGCATTGGCAGGCCTATTGGTCCCTCAACACCACTCCATATTACCGGTAGAACAAAGACTCATGTATGTATATCACCTTTCTACCACTAGAACTTTTTAATCCCATCTTCCAGCAGAGCATCTGTTACACACTGAAGTTAGCAATGGACAACCTAAATCCCTCCATGACAGATATTTAGGCATTTTTCTCCCACAAAAGAGGAGAATTTGGCTCAGAAACACACAGTTATCCTTCAACTGGAAATCACAATGCAATTTCACTGGTCCTGAGATCCCTACAGCTGGAAAACTGGAGGGATTGGTTTGGGAATCATGGGCATAATGCATATTTCTCCTGTTGCTGACCCCACAGATAGCACACTTCAGGCAATACAGGTCAGAGACTATTGCCTTAATAGTTAATCTCCTTTTTGCCTGACCCTGTAACTACGAACATTTTTGTCACTCTCACTGAATATTTAATTTCAGAAACCCTACTCATGATTATACAAAGTCTTTGTCTCTTTTCTCTTCCTTCACTGACTAGTTATTGTCATGTTTAATATGATGAAGCAAGAACAGAAACTTGTATCTAGGAAGATGTCCATAGACTTAACTAGCAAAATGTACAGCAATTGAAAGGCTCTTTGCCTTTTACTACCGAGAAGCAATTTTTAAGTTACTCAAGAAAACAAAAGCGACGAGGAGTCCTAAATTTGCTAAATTCACCAGATGCATGGGTCTTTGCCCATGAAAGCTTATGCTCCAATAAATCTGTTAGTCTATAAGGTGCCACAGGACTTCACGTTGCTTTGCAGATTCAGAATAACAAGGCTACCCCTCTGATTCAGGAAAGCAAGGATCTCATTCAGTATGTTCAATTTGTAATTCAAAGAACAAACACTGAACTGTTTTTTTCTCCTCCCCATTTTTCCTTTGCAGAGGAACTCGAGAGAGAAAATGGTGAGTTGGCCTAAATTCCTGAATAGAGACAGATCAAATATCAGACCTCTTCCTCTCCTCCAACCGATCTCACAGTAGTTTACACAGCAAGTCAGAGGGGCAGAGGTGCAAGGAGGGCTTTTAAGGGAAAATACTCACATGACCCAGGAACTGAACACATCCTCTCAAGGAAAAGCCTCTGGAGTGTGAGGCAGGAAAGAATTGCCACTGTTGTGATACTGTAATAATGGAGCCCTTACAGATGCTCCACCTCCTACCTCAGGGATGGAGGCAAAATAGACTTTCCCTATTTACTTCCAAAACATTTTGGAAACCATGTGTTGTGCAGAGCTCCTGGAGGTGGCTTTATAGCCAATGCCATGGAAGGGAAGTGGTGATACTCTTACTTGTATGTTTACTAGAGCAGGAAAATAGAACCAGGCTCTTCTGGGCTGTCTCCCAATGGACACATTTCTAGGTAAACACCATACAATAGATTCGGCATGGGAATGTGTGTGTTTAAAAAAAGGGACAAGGGAAAAAAGAAACCAAACCTTTACATAAAAAAACCTATTTCAGCTGAGTCACAACTTTCTATTTCCTTCTCCATAAAATAGAAGTTAACCCCTCATGGCACAATGTTAGCAGGATTTCCTCCTAATGTGCAGTTCAGCACGTGACTCCCCTTTCCTGAAACATGACTGGACCTCTCCCACACCTTTTATCTGTGATAGTAATAGATGGAGTTTCTGTCTCAGCAAAGCTGTACGCCTTTTCCTTGGAGCTCACCAAACCCTTGGTTGCACGGGGACTTGGCTCAAGGCCATGGAAATGTTCTTACATAGAATTAAGGAGGTTATAATAGCTCTGTATTTACCTATGCTGCTGTGCAACTGTGTTCAGTTCTTACATCCGCAGTGACAAATGGAAGTTGCTAATTTTGAGAGAGCATCCGAGAGAATGACAAGAAAGATTAAAGTATTAGAAAGCATGCCTTATAGTGATAGACTCAAGGGGTATGTCTAGACTAGATGCTTCTGCTGACAGAGGCGGCTGTGTCTAGACTGGCAAGTTTTTCCGCAAAAGCAGCTGCTTTTGCAGTAAAACTTGCCAGCTGTCTACACTGGCCACTTGAATTGCCGCAAGAACACTGACGATCTCATGTAAGAAATCAGTGCTTCTTGTGGAAATACTATGCTGCTCCCTTTCAGGCAAAAGTCCTTTTGCGGAAAAGCTTTTGCGCAAAAGGGCCAGTGTAGACAGCTCAGATTTGTTTTCCGCAAAAAAACTCTGATCGCGAAAATGGCGATTGGGGCTTTTTTGCGGAAAAGCGCGTCTAGATTGGCACGGACGCATTTTTGCAAAAAGTCCTTTTGCGGAAAAGCATCCGTGCCAATCTAGACACTCTTTTCCGCAAATGCTTTTAACGGAAAACTTTTCCGTTAAAAGCATTTGCGGAAAATCATGCCAGTCTAGACGTAGCCAGGCATGTAAAGTAGACATACAGATATAGTCAATGAAGCGGGGATTTAAATATCCCCCGCTTCATTAGAATGAAAATGGCCACCACGTTGTGCCAGCTCAGCTGTTTGTCGGCTCAAAACGGCAGTCAAGACAGGAATCAGTCAACAAGGAAAGCCATTGTCGTCCAATTCCTTATATCTTGTGAAACCATTTTTTTTAAATCCCCACTTCATTGACTATGTCGGTATGTCTAAGGGTACATCTAGACTACCGCGTTTTGTTGACGAAAGTTTTGTCGACAATATCTGTCAACAAAACTTCCGTCGACAAAAAGGGTCCAGACACATTGAGTTCTGTCGACAAAGCAAGCTCCGTAGTCTGGTCGCAATGTTTCAGGCAATAACACCTTCTGTCGACAGAGTTCTGTCGACAGAAGGTGTTATGCCTCGTAAAATGAGGTATACCAGCATCGACAAATCTGCTGAGTTCTGTCGACGTTATGTCGACAGAACTCAGCGGTAGTGTAGACGCTGGTATAGTTTTGTCAACAAAAGTCCACTTTTGTCGACAAAACTAGGTAGTCTAGACACACCCTAATTTACATGCCTCTGTCAACAGAGGCATGTAGTCTAGACGTACCCAAGGAGCTCATTACAAGTAGCTTAAAAAAGTGAAGATGTGACCTAATCACACATTAGAAGTAGGGTATGTCTACACTAACCCGCTAGTGTGAACTAGCGGGGTAATGTATGCATACCGAACGTGCAAATGAAGCCCGGGATTTGAATTTCCCGGGCTTTATTTGCATAAGCCGGCTGGCGCCATTTTTAAATGCCGGCTTGTTCGAACCCCGTGCCGTGCGGCTATACGCGGCATGGGCTAGATAGTTCGGACTAGCAAGCCATTCCGAACTATCTGTACGCCTCGTGGAACAAGCCGGCATTAAAAATGGCGCCGGCCGGCTTATGCAAATAAAGCCCAGGAAATTCAAATCCCGGGCTTCATTTGCATGTTCGGTATGCATACATTACCCCGCTAGTTCGCACTAGCGGGGTAGTGTAGACTTCCCCGTACTTACATAGAGAGCAAACATATGATAATAGGCTCTAGCTGGGAAAGGTCTAACATCATCCAATGTCCAGAACCGAAGAAAAGGGAATTCAGAGTGAAAATAAGATGTAAACTACATTGAAGGCACTAGCCATTCCAATTGTGTATAAATTTATGGCAGACTTTCCGTAACTAGAATGTCATAAATCAGAAGTGAATGTGTGTGTCATCAGTTGGTTCTACCATCGACAAGTATTATTTGGGGGAAGTTCTCTGGACTGTGATAGATTATAAGAGTGGTTCCTTCTGGCTTCAAATTTGATGCTGTTCTATGTCTCACCGGCTTCCTCATAAATATACTCCAATAAAACAAATATTATTTTGGGTATTTTCACTTTTTTCACTTCTTTTTCAGGGAACTTGAAAAAGAGAATGAGTAAGTCTGTGTCCTTTTTCATGCAGGTGGATTACAACATGTAGAACTGTTGTACAATAAAAAAAAGATTTAGTTATGCTATCCTCATCTCAGAATGATATATTAGATTTGAAATAAATACAGAGAAGTACAACAGAGATGATCAAGCATTAGGAGTACAGACTAAAAAGATGAGGGCTGCTCATTTTAGAAAAGGGGCATGATATAGGGAATATGACAGAAATATATAACATCAGAAATTGTGTGGAAAAAGTCAGTAAGACTTGTTACTTAATCTTTCACTCAGAAGAAATCCCAGTGGTTACCTAGTGAAATTAATAGATATTATGTTTAATACCAATAAGAGGAAGTATTGTTTTCACAAAACAGAGGGTTAATTTGTGGGACTCATTACTAGGGGATGTTCTGAAGGGGAAAAGTCTAAAAAAGGAATGGAGTTAATGAAGGAGAACTCCATCAATGACTGTTGGCCAAGATTGCCCAAGGGATACAAGTCCATCTTTAGGGTGACCCTAAACCCCTGAATACAAAAATCAAGGAGGGCAGGATATGGGTGGTTGATTCCAAATTTACTCTATTTTGATAATTTCTCTGATGGTTTGGTGGTGGCCATTGTCAGAGACTGGGCACTGATGTAGATGGACCATTGGTCATACCCCGAGTAGCAGATCTTCTGTACTCAGTAGGCTTGGGGTTTCTCTAACAGGCTGTTTTCAGAGTCCTTTCCCAGCCTCCCTGGTCCCTGGCATCTGGGTGCTGTCTGTGCCTGGTTCTTTTACATGGTTCAGATCCAGGAGGAACTGTTTACCTCTTAGCACACAATCCCAAATGGAACATGCCCCTGGCAATGTCGTGCTGCAACTCTCTCCCCTTCCCCACTACAGGTCTGGGACAATCAGGCACAAATAGTCTATAGTGGTAATATGTGAGATATGCTCATTAAAACCTTTTCATCCCCCATTCCAGCCAAGTGTCTCTCCATTCAGCCATAGCCAAACTATACCTTTCATTCAAACTTTTTCTCTACCAGAAAAGAGGTGGTTTTGGCTGAGTACCATGCTGTTCCCCTCACCTGGATGTCACAGGCTCTTTAGCTGGTCCTGACACCATACAGCTGGAAATACTGGAGGGACTGCTTTGAGCGACAAGGGAATAATGCATATTGTTCCCGTTGCTGTCCCAACTAATTGCACACAGGGCAATACATCTCAGTGCTTAGCCTATAGCTTTTTAATGGTTAGTTGTATTTCTGACTGGCCTTTTAATGATGAAATGTTATTCTCATTGAATATTTGTTTTGTTTCAGAAAACCTAGAGTGTCTCCTTTCTCTTATGTACAGTCTCGTGAATACACGCTGAGCTTATGTCATCTACACGCTCTTTGTTTCAGTTAGAATCAGATGGATGAGGGAAATGTTACCTCTTCATGGATAATATGCAGTCCATGTGCCTTTATCACAGAATAAATCCAAGGAGACATTGTTAAAGTTCTCTTCAATTACACAATTCTGTGAAGCAACAAAAAAGATTAACATAGGAGTATATCCTGTCATATTCATTTCCTTTACTAACTAGTTGTTGTCATGCTTAATATGTTAAAGCAATATTAGCAGCTTATTTTTCTTCTATCTTGAAATTAACCATTAACCAGAATAGCTAATGAAGAATCCTTGACTTTCATGGACCATGGCCAATATTTGTTACACAAGAAAGAAAGTATCTCATTCAACATGTTCTTCAATTTGTAAGTCAAGGAATAAATATTAAAATAATTTCTTCTACCATTTCCTTTGCAGAGGAACTCCACAGAGAAAATGGTGAGTGGGCCTACTTTCCGAAAAATTACTGCAGAGATGCTTCCATTGCACTGCCCATCTGTCTGAGGAGACTATGGAAAGATTATGGGGTGTGAGGCAGGGCGGAGTTGACACTTCTGTGCTATTGTAATAACAGAGGCCATGCAGATGCTCTACCCCCTACCGAAGGGATAGAGGCAGAATAGGCTTTCCTAATCGACTTCCATAAGAATGGGAAGCCATATGTTGCGAAGAGATCCTGGAGGGTGCTCTGTAGCCATTGCCATGCAAGGGAAGTGGTGATAGACATACTGGAATATTTAATAGATCAGGAAAATAGAACCAAGCTCTTCTGGGTTCTCTCCCAATGGACACATTTCTAGATAAATATAAATAGATGAGATTCAGCATGGAAATGTGTGCATTTAAAGAAAAGCGCCATGAGAAAATAATTCCATCCAGTCATGTCAGAGCAGAATAGGGGTTTCAGGAAATAAAATTATTGCTGAATTCAGAATTGACCCTTCATTCCGAGGAGTAGACTGAAGTGGCCACATTTCCATTGGCCCCAAATTTGATCCTGATCCATTGGGATCACATTTGATAAGAATGTAGTGCATATATTGAGAAGTGACCTTTTCTTTTTTCTTGTAGCCCTATTCAAGGAGGAGAAGGGTCATTTTATCAGTGAGGGATGTTGGGGAAGTAGGTTCTTTAACTGTTGCAGATCAGGATCTTTCAGCTTATGCAGTCACAGGGAAGTGAGTTTTGTAACTGGGACTGAAAAAAGTCTGGATAGTATTCAGTGGCAGTTTGTCTTTCACTGCATGATTCAGATTGGGATATGATACTGGGACAGTTGAGAGGAAAGAAATGTCCATTAAGAAGATATTCTGAAAAAACAAGAACAAATCAACTGACACATGGAGAACTGTCTAATTTGCTACAGCAGTGGTTAGATTTTAGCTCTCTATTCAATGGAAAAGAAAATGTACATGTGAAAAACATTGAACATTATGAGTGCAAATGCAACATAATTTATTAAATAAATATTATCATGACTCTTTCAAGCCCTGATACCCATTTTAGATTTCAGCCCTATTGTCTTCTTTTCCATTTAATCATCACCAGGAAGGTTCTTGTCAATGTTATTAACTATGTTTGGGACTTAATCTCTCATCTATTCTTCTGTGTAGGGGAATGGGCAAATGACTAGCCTCACAGAATGACTAGCTGGTAAAGGCTCTTTCCTGCTCACCATCATGGTAAAATATTTGTGCTAGTCAAGGGATAAAGGTTGTTGTTCTCACTCTGCAGCTTGCTAATACATAGATACACATTCATTATTTTTCTCCTTCCTTTTTTCTACTTGATTATTTTCCAGACCAACTCCAAGGGAAAAATGGTGAGTTATCTGAATTACACCCCAGTCATGGGATGTGATGATGTCACATGCAGCTAGAAAGTTTTATTTTAACTTGTGTGGCTGGGGGATCTCTTGTGCCACAGGATCCTTTGTATATCCGAGTGTATTACAGAGCTGAGAAATTGTTAGCTTTCTGCAAAGCAGTGCGGAGAGGAAATATTCCAGGGCCCACTACAGAGCCCCTGAGAATGACAGAAATCTACAGAGACTCAGGATTCTATCCTGCTCTCATTAGCCATCAGCAGAAGTTTAACTTGGACATGGTGGACACTTACAGGCTGCGCTTAGACTGCAAAGTTTTTCCGCAAAAGCACTTGCTTTTGCGGAAAAACTTGCCAGCTGTCTACACTGGCTGCTTGAATTTGCGCAAGAACACTGACAATCTAATGTAAGATTGTCAGTGTTCTTCTGCAAATACTATGCTGCTCCTGCTCGGGCTAAAGCCCTTTTCCAGAAATGCTTTTGCTCAAGAGGGCTAATGTAGCCAGCTAAAAACTGTTTTGAGCAAAAAAGCCCCGATGGTGAAAATGGCGATCGGGGCTTTTTTGTGCAAAACTGCATCTAGATTGGCACGGACGCTTTTCTGCAAAAAGTGCTTTTGCGGAAAAGCGTCCGTGCCAATCTACATGCTCTTTTACACAAATGCTTTTAACGGAAAAACTTTTCCGTTAAAAGCATTTGCGGAAAATCATGCCAGTCTAGACGTAGCCACAGGGTGGCTAGCTTGTCCCGTCTTCCCTGCTGTCCATATGTCTTGCTTCAAGTATGCACGCACAGTAAATCAAGGAACAGTTAATCCATGAACATTGTCCTGTGTTGCTTGTCCTCATTTA
This sequence comes from Pelodiscus sinensis, assembly GCF_052426305.1. Lineage (NCBI taxonomy): Eukaryota > Metazoa > Chordata > Testudines > Trionychidae > Pelodiscus > Pelodiscus sinensis. The sequence goes on along the minus strand of NC_143069.1, from coordinate 12,378,193 downwards.
CTAAAGAGAAAAGAGTTCTTCATTGAGGGCTTGTTGACATCCGTATCAATCAGGTGTAAGTTCATCATAGACACAAGTGTTGGAATTTGTTCCTCTTGCACCTCCCATCGAGGTCAGGCATGGAGCCCCATACTGTGGTGCCACTGGCTGCTGCTATATATCTCTGCTGTCCTGACCCCTCCCTTAGAAGTGAATGTTTTTCTCACAGATTGGCTCTACAATGTTCAGGCATTATTTTGAGGAAATTCTCTGGCCTGTGTGATAGATAATAAGAGTTGTTCCTTCAGGCCTCAAATTTGATGCTGTTCAAAGTCTCACCTGCTTCCTCATAAATTTACTCCAATAAAACCAATACTGTTGTTGGTATTTTCACTATTGAGTACATTCATTCTTTGCCATTTTATTACAAAAATATTGTAATAAGGAAAAATGTATGGTTTTTTTTCAGAGAAGTTGCAGAAGAGAATAAGTAAGTCTGTGTCTTTTTTCAACCATGTGAATTACCAATATGTGGCACTTTTTCAGAATGAAAAAAGGATAGAATTATCATTAAACCTCACTCTTCTTTCCCACTTTTGATGAAGCAGTTTCCTCAGATTGCTTTTTCAATAACATGTACACACATTGGCTATATCTGAGAATTGATGCTCATGTACATCCCCAGTTATTATTTTATACTTCCAAACCAAACCTTCCTGCACTAAAACATAAATGAAAGGCAGGTCAAGGTAATACTGCTGTTTTCTCAAAAGTCACCATGAAAGTAAAGGAGTGTCATACTAGTTTCATTGCCAATTATGTTTATATATTTGTTGTGTATTCTTCTTGTATATTCTTTCATTTTTAAGTGGACACCCCAAATTATCCTGTAGGCAATGTAATTCTCAAGCAAATGGATATCACAGTAAAGTCAGTGTACAAACAAAAGGACTGAACATTGTGACTGAATATAGAATAGAATTCATTCAATATATAATATCATGACTCTGTCAATTGCTGACACCCATATTAGGAAAGTTAGATTTGTGCCCTATTGATTTGTTTCCCATTTAATCATGACTGTGAAAGTTATTGCTGAAATTGTTAATTATGTTTGGGAACTAATCTCTCTTCTAGTGTTCTGTGGAGAAAACTGGGCATGTGACTAACTCCTTAGAATGACTAGCTGGCAAAGAATCTTTCCTGCTCATCATGAATATTTGTATTAATCAAGGGCTAAAGTGTCCCATTCTCACTTTACAGCTGGCTAATACATAGACGGTCGTTAATTATTTTTCTCTTTCTCTTTTCTCTGTGATTCTTCCCCAGATCAACTCGAAGAACAAAATGGTGAGTGTTCTGAATTACTCCCTAGTCATGGGCTCTGAAAGTCCCACATGAAGCTAGACTGTTGAATGTAAACAACTGTGACTGAAGGGGTCCCTTGTGATTTGGAATCCCTTGTGCATCACAGAGCTGAGACCTTGCTCCTCATATTAGGGTCAGTGAGGAGGTCGCTCAGAAGTAAAGAGACAAGGAGTTCTACACCTGCTATTTCCTTTTTCCCATACCCAAAAGGCATTGATGACCCACAGTCCATCTGCAGGGCATCAGCCAATACCTGAGGAGTTTGAAATTGCTCATGGTATCCCTAGTGACCATCATTCTCTTATTGGATCCATGCAACTAGTATGCCACCCTCAACATGAAAGACACATACATTTATGTCAACTTTCTACCACTGGAACCTTCCAGCTGACTCTCTCTTATATAGTCTAGTGCAGCGGTTCTCAAATTTTTTGGGCTCCAGAGCCCTTTACATGTGTAAAAATTTATGCAGAGCCCCAACGGTCCACTGATTGTATGTGTTGTACCTTTCTATGTTTCCAGTTTGTCAACCTTGTGGAGCCCCTAGAAATGTTTTGTGGAGCCCTAGGGCTCTGCGGAGCATAGTTTGAGAAACACTGGTCTAGTGAACTACAATCATCTCAAGCCCCTAGCACTAGGTATTTAGGCATTTCTCTCCCTGAGAATAGATGAATTTTTCTGACTGGCATGCTCTTACTCTTCATTGGGATGTCATTACGCACTTTCGCTGTTCCTGAGATCTCTAGAGCTGGGAATACTGGAGGGGCCTGTTTAAACGATTTGGAGATAACACATATTGCTACTGTTGCTCGTCCTATTGCACACACAAGGCAATACAGCTCAGCCCTTAGCCTATAGTCTCAATGGTTAATCACCTTTCTGCCTGACCATTTATCCATGAAAGTTTTCATCACTCTCACTGAATATTGGTTTTATTTCAGAAAACATATGGATGACTATACATAGTCTTTCTCTTTTTTCTCTTCTGTATAGTCTGGTGAACACCCACTTCTTTTATTGACTTGTTGTCATGCTTAATATAATGAAATAAGTACAGAAACTTGTTTTTCTACTATCTAGGAAGATGTCCATAGAATTAATCAGAGCAATGTATAGCAGTTGAAGGCTCTTTGCCTTTTACTGCCCATGGACAATGTTTAAGTTACTCAAGAAAGCAAGGATCTCATTCAACATGTTTAATTTGTAAGTCAAGGAACAAACACTGAACTGTTTTCTTCTCCTCCTCCCCATTTGTCTTTGGCAGAGGAATCCCAGAGAGAAAATGGTGAGTTGGCCTAAATTCCTGCATAGTGACAGATCAGATATCAGACTTTTCCTCTCCTCCAACTGTTTCCAAGAGAGCTATCTGTAGTAGAGATGCTCCCATACTCTGGGAAGGGGAGAGTCTGTAGGATACTCTGGAATTGTGGTATGTCAGGGAGGTGAGATCTCACAGCTGTTTGCACAGAAAATCAGAGGGGGAGAGGTGCAAGAAGGGCATGTGAGGGAAAATACTCATATGCTCCAGGAACTGAACATGTCCACTGAATGAAAAACCTCTGGGGTGTGAGGCAGGACAGAGCTGACACTGTTGCGATACTGTAATAACAGAGCCTATAGAGATGCTCCACCTCCTACCTCAGGGATGGAGGCAGAATAGACTTTCCTAATCAACTTCCATAAAAATGGGAAACCACACATGTGCAGAGCTTCTGGCACCCATTTTAGATTTGCACCCTATTCACTTCTTGTCTGTTTAATCATCACCACGAAGGTTCTTACCAATATGATTAAATATGTTTGGGACCTAATCTTTCATCTAGTCTTCTGTGGGGGGGGAATGGGCAAGTGACTAACCTCACAGAATGACTAGCTGGGAAAGGCTCTTTCCTCAACATCACCATGGTAATTATTTGTGCGACTCAAGAGATAAAGATTGTTGTTCTCACTCTGCAGCTTGCTAATACATAGATATAAATTAATTATTTTTTCTCTTTCCTTTTTCTTCTTGATTATTTACCAGAGCAACTCCAAGAGCAAAATGGTGAGTTATCTGAATTACACCCCAGTCATGGTATGTGATGATGCCACATGCAACTAGAAAGTTTTATTTTCACTTGTGTGGCTGGGGGATCTCTTGTGCCACAGGATCATTTGTATATCCGAGTGCATTACAGAGCTGAGAAATTGCTAGTTTTCTGCAAAGCAGTGTGCAGAGGAGATATTCCAGAGCCCATTGCAGAGGCCCTGAGAATGACAGAAATCAACAGAGACTCAGGATTCTATCCTGCTCTGATTAACCATCAGCAGAAGTTTGACCTGGACGTCGTATATACATACGCAGGGTGACTAGCCCATACTGTCCTCCATGCTGTACATGCGACTTCAGCCATATGTCTAGCTTCAAGTATGGATGCACAGTAAATCAAGGAACAGTTAATTCATGAAAATTGTTCTGTGTTTCTTGTCCTTCTGTACTAAAGATGGATGAATTCTTCTCTGAGGGCTTGTTGATCAGATGTTCCAATCAGATATACATGCATCATAGGCACAAGCATTGGAAGATTTTCCTCTTGTACCTTCCATCGGCGTCAGGCATGGAGCCCTTTGGTGTGGTGCCACTGGCTGCTGCTATATGCCACTGCCGTTCTCACGTCTCCCTCAGAAGTGAATGTGCTTCTCACATATTGGCTCTACCATGGAAAGGCATTATTTTGGGAAAATTCTCTGGCCTGAGTGATAGATGATAAGAGTTGTTCCTTCAGACCTCAAATTTGATGCTGTTCAAAGTCTCACCTGTTTCCTCATAAATTTATTCCAGTAAAACCAATACAGTTGGTATTTTCACTATTGGGTACATCCACTATTGGCCATTTTACTACAAGAAGTTAAATTGTAATAATGAAAGATTTGTTTCATTTTCAGGGAGCTTGCAGAGGAGAATACGTAAGTCTGTGTCTTTTTTTATGCTTTTGAATTATAAATATGTGGAATACTTGTGGAATAAGAAAAAGCATAGATTGATTATTAAACCTCATTATTCCTTCCCAATTTTGATGAAGCAGTTTCCTTGGTTTGCTTTTTCAATAATATATACAGACATTATCTATATCTGAAAACCGATGCGCATTTATGTCTCCAGTTATTATTTTATACTTCCATATCAAATCTTCCTGTACTAAAGCATAAATAAAATGCAAGTCTTGGTAATAGTGTCCAAACTTTATGTTCTCCATCCCCCATTTAAAAGATAAAAACTGCAATGGGTGACAGATCAGGTTTATTCTTTTCCAGAGACGCTGCAGAAAGAAAATGGTGAGTTTGTATAAGCACTAACACCCTTGTTTTATTTTCCTAACATATAATATATATCGTATATGAGTAAATATCATGTACATTCATTCTGAGTCCTAGTGGCGCCCCTCCACAATCTGGCACCTTAGGCATCCACCTCTCTTGGCCTCATGGTACGGCCAGCCCTGCGCTAGCTCCACCATCCTCCCTGCTATCCAAGCCAATTCAGCGATATCTGTACCTTCAAGAATGGATGCAGGGTAAATCATTGAGAATTGTTTGAGTTTTCTTGTCCTCCTTTACAAAAGGGAGAAGTGTTCTTCTTTGAGGGCTTGTTCACGTCTGTTCCACTCAGATGTGTATGCACGTTCTGTGCATTGGAGGGTTTTTTCCTCCAACAGCTCCTTGGCATAGTGCCACTGCCTGCTCTTGTATACCACCACTACCCTGAACTCTCCCTCAGTTCCTCCTACAATCTGTGTCAGCATTGGAAGAGGCTCTGTCACTCTCACTGGTTATTTGTTTTGTTTCAGAAAACCTACAGATTGCGATACGTAAGTCTGTGACTCCTCCCTCCTGTGTATTACCTGGCGAACACACACTAATCTCGTATAGTAGAAAATGGGTGAATTTATAGTTCAACCTCTCTGTGGTTTATGATCCCTTATGTTTGCTTGAAATTAGCAACACTGACAATTTCATGGCTCTGAGGATAATTTTGTGTTCTGACATTTGTATGTGAACTTCCCAAGTTTTTTTCAGTATGGCCAGCAGGAAATGTAACTCCCAGGAAAAAAAATGTAGTTCTTCTTCAAGAGGTCCCTGTGGATGCACTACTCTGAACCTTAATGCCATCCAGAGGCTTCATTCGCAGATTTTGAAGCAATTCCTGCAGGGGCTGTGCATGGGTGGCACCAACCAGGCCATGCGTGCAAGGAAGCATCATGCATGTGTGTCCTGAATCCTCCAGTTTCTTCTGAAATGCCTTTGGCCTGAGATGATGCTTCCCAGTTCCCTGTTTTGTTGCGGGTTTCTTTTTTTTACAATTCTGAAATTATTTAGTTTCTTAGTTAGTTCTTGTTCTTGTTGACGTTTTCTAGTTAGTTAGTTCTTAGTAGATAACTTTGTTTTACATCGTGATAGATTCTCCAGGCTTCAAACTCTGTGTCCCCACACAAAGGCAATGCCCATTTCTGACAGACACTGGCAACGTGTCAGATGTTTGGGAGAACAGCTTTGAACTTACAATTGCCCTTGCTGTACCAAACTGAAGGCCAGCGCTCCCAAGGACAGAGATCTGTGATTAAAGCTGATTGTAATGAAGAAAAGTTTATACCCTGCCTCTCACCCGGGTGCACAACCTAGGTGTCCCACCCCCTCTGGGACATTGCCAAAGAAAAGAGTACAGGTTTACAGAGGTTCCGCTTGATTTTAACATGGGTGGTAATCTGTGATCAAATACTCAGTTGGATCAATACCCACTGAATATGTGCCATCTGGAATATGGCCACGTCATGCTGTTCATATTGTTAGTAGTTTAAGTGTCCATATTTTACCTTCTCCCTCCCCCCATTCTAAAAAACAAAACTGCAAATGGTGACTGATCATGTTCTTTCTTTTGCAGAGCAACTGCAGAGGGAAAATGGTGAGTTTGTGTAAGGAGTAACACTCTGGTTTTCTTCCCCTAACGTATTATATATATCGCATATATGTAAATATCATGTCCACTCCCTAAATAATCCATTTTACCTCATGAGGCTCCAAAATATCAGTTCTGTTACGTATCATTTTCTGCTTATGTAATTCAATTGAAATCAGTGTGCTTAGTACGGAATTAATTCATTCTGTAAAATTAGATTTGAGGGTTCAAATCTGCATTACATATTAACAGGAACAAGGTTAATGCTTGCTTACCACTGAATGTGGAGTACCTTTCAAGGTCTCTGCATTAATGTTCAACATTCGTGATGTTAGCAGAAACTTCCCATGAGAATGGGTGAATTTTGTCCGTAATGAACGTGGAATATTCTCATTTTTAATTTAGAAATAACTTTTACTTTCCTTTGGCGACTTGGAACCTTTTTTTTTTGTTTACATAACACATCGAAAGAGAAATTTTAAAACTTCCATGGAGTTATCCAATTATATTGGGGCAGAGTAAGTGTTTCAGAAAAAGAAAAGTGCATTCCTGAATCCAAAAATAATTCCTTCAAAGAATTATGTGACTAGGCTCCCATTGCCTACAGGTTTGGTCCCTTAATTTGATAACAATAAATTTCATATATTGAAAAATGTTTGTGTTGTTCTTTTGCAGCCCAACTCAAGGAAGAGAAGGGTAAGTTGGTGGCAACTTCTGCACTTTGAAGGTAGAAGTGTCTGTCATTTCCCCATTGAGGAATGCAGCGAAGGCAGGATTTCTTTAATGCCTGCGGCTATGTCTATAGTGCTGAGCTTTTCTGACAGACGTATCTTTGCATGTCTTTAGCCAACTTTCCATTGCAGTCTAAAGATAGCCTTAGAGGACAGTGTCCTTCTACTTTTGCAATCACTTGGAAGTGAGTGAGTGTTGTACCTGGGACTGAGGAGAGTCAGGGTATTTCCATAGTCAGGTTGGTCCAGGTTGTCAGATGAGACTTCAAAGCCAGATTGTGCTTTTGTTGCTGAGTTTATCAGGGAAATGTTTAGCAACTAGCTCCGCACTGCAGCGTGCAAACCTCTGTAAGTGTTAATCAACTCTAGGATTTACTGAAGTATCTTCAGGGGGAATTCTTCTTTGAGTGATTGCTCATACCCATATGGTGATGTAGGTGGCTCGCTCAGATATGATCCGGAGGGCTTATCGTTCCATAACACTTCCACGTTCGCTGTCATCTTGTCTTCATCCCTAGCGGTACTCATCAGCCAGCTGTGGAACACCATGGAGTGGCATTGTTATTGTGCTGTATATAGTCCTCTGTCAATCCTTCCCGTTTAGTTCCTTCTTTCTACCGGGGTAGATTGGAGTGCTGATGGGGAAGGATATGGGTGCAGAAGTTTTAGGTTCTGAGAGGCACAGCAGGGCAAAGCCCATGCAGAGACTCTGTCCAGACCATGATACAGCAATGGGTCTCAAACACACTTCTCCAAAGAGCTGCTCCCAGACCGAGAACCCATGTCCTGTGCAGAGCTCCCAAAGAAGTAATAACAGTCAAACAGAAATATTTGCTAGAGCAGGAAATAGAACCCAGAAATTCTCCCTAGTGATCCAGTGAATTTACTACCAGACTGAGGGCTTTTCAAAATGTTTCCATGAGGACACAGATGTTTTGAGAACAAACGAACGAACAAAGAAACAAAATCTGGGGGGTTAAAAGCAAGCAAGCAGGAAAGTAGTATAACTTTTTTTTTAATTTCAAAATGAAGGTACATTTATACTGAAATGATCCAAAGTGGGGAAAAAAATCATAGTTTTAGGGACCCAAATATTTTTATTGATGTAAAAATGTGTACGGGAAATTTCAATATGAATTTTTCTGTTGTGCTTCAGAGGAAAAAGTAATTTTGGTCCCCCGTTACAGAAAGGACGTGGACGCATTACAGAAAGTCCAGAAAAGGACAATAAAAATGATTAGGGGGCTGGAGCACATGACGTATGAGGAGAGGATGATGGATTTGAACTTATGAAGTCGACAGAAAAGAAAATGAGGGGGTATATGATAGCATCTTTACCTACCGGAAGGAGGGTCCCAAATAGGATGGAGAGGGGCTGTTCTCAGCTGTGACAGAAGGGAGAATGAGGAGCCGAGGTCTGAAGAAGGGATGTCTAGAGATTTAAAAAAAATCACAATTAATCGAGTGATTTAAAAATGTAATGGGCGCTCTTGTGCTTTTCCACAAAAAAGTTCTTATGCAAGAAATCTGCACTGTAGACATAGCATTGTGGAATGAAAAAAAAAGGATTGATTAATCATTAAACCTCGCTCATCCTTCCCACTGTTGATTAAGCAGTTTCCCTGGTTTGCATTGTGAATAGCATTGACACACTTGAGGTACATCTGAGAGCTGGTGCTCATTTACATCCCCAGCTATTCTTTTAAACTTCCAGAGCAAATCTTCCTGCACTAAAGCATCAATGAAATGCAGGTCTTGGTAATACGGCTGCTTTTCTAAAAGACACCATGAAAGGAGAGGACCATTGAATATCGTACTAGCTCTTTTTCCAATTATGTTTGTACTTTTGTTTTATATTCTGGCATTTTCAAGTGAACACCCCAAATTATCCTCTAGGCCACGTAGTTCTCAAGCAACCGGATATCACAGTAAAGAAAATGTACAAATCAAAAGGACTGAGCATTGTGAGTGACTATAGCGTACAATTCATTCAGTAAATAATAGCAAGACTCTTTCAATTACTAAAAAACAACAAATGGTCTGGTAGCACTTTATAGACTAACAAAACATGTAGGTGGTATCATGAGCTTCTTCGTCGAGTAGTGTCCCCGAGGGTGCTCCACTCGAGGTGCTGGGTCCATCCCGGCGCCGCAAAACGGAGAAACTTCCACAGCAGTAGCCCTGCCGGCCTGCGCATGCGCTCCTGTTGCCTCGCGCCGTTCGCGCTGTTACAGCTGAGCGCGGGCCGGCTCGTCAGTTTCCTTCAACCGTCCGCGGCCACAGACGGACCTACAGACGGACCTAGGACGTGCTCCCTCTCCGGCCTGAGGAAAAAGAAAGGGAGTTTCAGTTAGAAATTTGTTTGTCACTTGGCAGTTTATAGTGAGGATAGTGTTAATAGTTCTTAGTAGTTTTTTACTTAGTCAGTTAGTTAGTTAGTCTCAAGTTCCTTGTTTCCGTCCTATTTTACTTTTTGTAGTAGCCTTTAAAAGCACTTTGAAGGTAGAAGGGTCTGTCATTTTCCCATTGAGGAATACAGCGAAGGCAGGATTTCTTTAATGCCTGCGACTATGTCTATAGTGCCGAGCATTTCCGATATACGTATCTTTGCATGCCTTTACCCAACTTTTCATTGCAGTCTAGACATAGCCTGAGAGGGCGGTATCCTTCTGCTTTTGCAGTCATTGGAAGTGAGTGAGTGTTGTACCTGGGACTGAGGAGAGTCAGGGTATTTCCATAGTCAGGTTGGTCCAGGTTGTCAGATGAGACTGCAAAGCCAGATTGTGCTTTTGTTGCTGAGTTTATCAGGGAAATGTTTAGCAACTAGCTCCGCACTGCAGTGTGCAAACCTCTGTAAGTGTTAATCTACTCTAGGATTTACCAAAATATCTTTGGGGCAATTCTTCTTTAAGTGATTGCTCATACTTATATGGAGATGTAGGTGGCTCGCTCAGATATGATCCAGAGGGCTTATCATTCCATAACACTTCCACATTCGCTGTCAGGAAATAGAACCCAGAAATTCTCCCTAGTGATCCAGTGAATTTACTACCAGACTGAGGGCTTTTCAAAATGTTTCCATAAGGACATATATGTTTTGAGAACAAACGAACAAACAAAGAAACAAAATCTGGATGATTGAAACCAAGCAAGCAGGAAAGTAGTATAACTTTGGGTTGTTTTTTTTTATTTCAAAACGAAGTTACATTTGTACTGAAATGATCAAAAGTGGGGAAAAATCATAGTTTTAGGGACCCAAATGTTTTCATTGATGTAAAAATGTGTACAGGAAATGTAATCTGAATTTTCCTGTCTTAAGAACAAAAAGGAACAACACAGTCAATCAGATTTTGCTTTATGTTTCTTGTCCACATTTAGAAATCAAAAAAGAGTTTCCAGAAGCAGGTAAGATTTCCATTCTACCTCCATCAGCAAAGCTCAAGTCTCTGCCTAGGGGGCTGCATCTGCTCTTGGAGCGGGGTGGGTGATTAGCAGATCACTAAGACATACTCGTGCTACCTCTTATCTGGGTCGGCTGCTCAAAAATTGTGTCACATTGTTAACGCAGGTCATGTGTTCATGTGTACAAGCTAGCCACTCCAAGTACAACCCCACTGGCCTCTGGGGGGCATATACAGGGTGGCTAGCCCAAGATCAGCCCACAATATTTGGCCCCTGAGGGAGGGAGCTCAAATGACGCCCCCATATGCACATATGCACTAGCAGCAGACACAGTATTCTGCATTCTGGGTCCTAGTGGCGCCCCTCCACAATCTGGCACCTGAGGTGGCCGCCTCTGTTGGTCTCATGGTACGGCCAGCCCTGTGCTAGCTCCACCATCTTCCCTGCTGTCCAAACCAATTCAGCGATATCTGTACCTTCAAGAATAGATGCAGGGGAAATCACTGAAAATTGTTTGAGTTTTCTTGTCCTCCTTTACAAAAGGGAGAAATGTTCTTCTTTGAGGGCTTGTTCACACCTGTTCCACTCAGAAGTGTATTCGTGTTCTGTGCATTGGAGGGTTTTTTCCTCCAGCAGCTCCTTGGCATGGCGCCCCTGGCTGCTCTTGTATACCACCACTGCCCTGAACCCTCCCTCAGTTCCTCCTACAATCTGTGTCAGCATTGGAAAAGGCTCTGTCACTCTCACTGGTTATTTGTTTTGTTTCAGAAAACCTACGGATAGCGATACGTAAGTCTGTGTCTCCTTCCTCCTGTGTATTGTCTGGCGAACACACACTAATCTCGTATAGTAAAAATGGGTGAATTTATAGTTCAACTTCTCTGCACTTTATGATCTCTTTTGTTTGCTTGAAATTAGCAACACTGACTATTTCATGGCTCTGAGGATAATTTTGTGTTCTGGCATCTGTATTTAAACTTTCCAAATTTTTTTTTGAGTGCGGCCAGCAGTAAATATAACTCCCAGGAAAAATAATGTATTTCTTCTTCAAGAGGTCCCTGTGGATGCACCACTCTGAACCTTAGTGCCGTCCCGGGGCTTCGTTCGGAAATTTTGAAGCAGTTCCTGCAGGGGCTGCGCATGCACGGCACCAACTGGCCCATGCATTCCAGGAGGCATCATGCATGTGTTTCCTGAGTCCTCCAGTTCCTTCTCAACTGCCTTTGGCCTGAGATACAGCTCCCCAGTTCCCCGTTTTGTTGCGTTTTTTTTTTTTGACAATTCTGAAATTATTTAGTTTCTTAGTTAGTTCCTGCTCATAGACTCATAGACTTTAAGGTCAGAAGGGACCATTATGATCATCTAGTCTGACCCCCTGCACAGTGCAGGCCACAGAATCTCGCCCACCCCTCTTAGAATAATCCTCTCACCTATGTCTCAGATATTGAAGCCTTCAAATACTTTGAAGGCCCCAACATGCAGAGAGTCCTTCAGCTGTGATCTGTGCCCAATGCTACAGAGGAAGGCGAAAAACCTCCAGGGCCTCTGCCAATCTACCCTGGAGGAAAATTCCTTCCTGACCCCAAATATGGCGATCAGCTAAACCCTGAGCATGTGGGCAAGACTCACCAGCCAGACACCCAGAAAGTTCCCTATAGCAACTCCTATCATCCCTCCATTGACCTATTTCCAACTGATAATGAATGGTCAATTAGTTACCACGATCATGTTATTTCATCCAACCATCCCCTTATCATAGAATCATAGAACTGGAAGAGACCTCAGAAGGTCGTCAAGTCCAACCCCCCGCTCTAGGCAGGACCAATCCCATCTAAATCAACCCGGCCAGGGCTTTGTCAAGCCGAGACTTAAACACCTCTAGGGATGGAGACTCCACTACTTCCCTAGGTAACCCATTCCAATGCTTCACTACCCTCCTAGTAAAATAGTTTTTCCTAATATCCAATCTGGACCTCTCCCACCACAACTTGAGACCATTGCTCCTTGTTCTGCCATCTGTCACTACTGAGAACAGCCTCTCTCCATCCTCTTTGGAACCTCCCTTCAGGAAGTTGAAGGCTGCTATCAAGTCCCCTTCTCTTGTTGACGTTATCTAGTTAATTAGTTCTTAGTAGTTAACAACTTTGTTTTACATCGTGATAGATTCTCCAGGCTTCAAACTCTGTGTCCCTGCACAAAGGCAATGCCCATTTCCGACAGACACTTGCAACGTGTCAGATGTTTGCGAGAACATTTGCCCTTGCTGTGCCAAACTGAAGGCCAGGGATCCCAAGAACAGAGATCTCTGATTAAAGCTGATTGTTATGAAGAAAAGTTTATACACTGCCTCTCACCTGGGTATACAATCTAGGTGTACCACCCCTCAGGGACATTACCCAGAAAAAGAGTACAGATTTACAGAGGTTCCGCTTGTACTTAAGATGGGTGGTAATCTGTGACCAAATACTCAGTTGGATCAATACCCACTGAATATGTGCCATCTGGAATATAGCCACGTCATGCTATTCATACTGTTAGTAGTTTAAGTGTCCCTCCCCCCATTCTAAACACCAAAACTGGAAATGGTGACTGATTATATTCTTTCTTTTGCAGAGCAACTGCAGAGAGAAAATGGTGAGTTTGTGTAATCAGTAACACCCTGGTTTTCTTTCCCTAATATATAATATATAGAGTGTATGTGTAAATATCATGTCGACTCCCTAAATATACCATTACACCTCATCAGACTCCAAATGATCAGTTAGGAATCATTTTCTGTTTATTTAATTCAATTGAAATCAATGTGCTGCATACGGAATTAATTCAATCTGTAAACTTAGATTTGAGGGTTCAAATCTGCATTACACATTAATAGGAACAAAGTTAATGCTTGCTTCCCACTGCATGTGGAGTACATTTCAAGGTCTCTGCATTAACGTTCAACATTTGTGATGTTAGCAGAAATTTCCCATAAGAACGGGTGAATTTTGTCACTAATAAACGATGAATATTCTCATTCTTAATTTAGAAATAACTTTTCCTTTCCTTTGATGATTTGGAACCCCTCTTTTTATTTTAACATAAGAAATCGAAAGAGACATTTTAAAGCTTACATGGAGTTATCCAATCATATTGGGGCAGAGTAAGTATTTCAGAAAAAGAAAAGCACATTCCTGAATCCAAAACTACTTCCGTCAAAGAATTATGTGACTAGACTTCCATTGCCTGCACTGGGATCGGAGTTTGGCCATGAATTTGATAACAATAAATTTCATATAATGAAAATTGTTATTTGTTTTGTTCTTTTGCAGCCCAACTCAAGGAACAGAAGGGTAAGTTGGTGGCAGCTTCTGCACTTTGGAGGTAGAAGGGTCTGTCATTTCCCCCTTGAGGGATATAGAGAAGGCAGGATTTCTTTAATGCCTGAGTCTACGTCTATAGTGCCGAGCTTTTCCGAGATACGTATCTTTGCATGTCTTTTCCCAATTTTTCACTGCAACCTAGACATAGCCTGAGAGGGCTGCATCCTGCTTTTGCAGGAGTGAGTGAGTGACTGTTGTAACTGGGACTGAGGAGAGTCAGGGTATTTTCATAGTCAGGTTGGTCCAGATTGGCAGGTGAGACTGCTAAGCCAGATTGTGCTTTAGTTGCTGAGTTTATCAGGGAAATGTTTAGCAACTAGCTCCACACTGCACCGTGCAAACGTCTGTAAGTGTTAATCTACTCTCGGATTTACTAAAGTATCTTCAGGGGGGATTCTTCTCTGAGTGATTGCTCATACCCATATGGAGATGTACGTGGCTCACTCAGATATTATCCAGAGGGCTTATCGTTCCATAACACTACCACGTTGGCTGTCATCTTAAGTCTTCATCCCTAGCGGTACTCATCAGTCAGCTGTGGAACACCATGGAGTGGCATTGTTATCGTGCTGTATATAGTTCTCTGTCAATCCTTCCCCATTTCGTTCCTTCTTACCACCGGGGGTAGATTGGGGTGCTGATGGGGGATAGATATGGGTGTAGAAGTTTTAGGTTCTGAGGAGTGCAGCTGGGCAAAGCCCATGCAGAGACTCTGTCCAGACCAGGATACAGCAATGGGTCTCAAACATTCTTTTCCAAAGAGCTGCTCCCACACTGAGAACCCATGTCCTGTGCAGAGCCCCCAAAGAAGTCATAACAGTCACACGGAAATATTTGCTAGAGCAGGAAATAGAACCCAGAAATTCTCCCTAGCGGTCCAGTGAATTTACTACGAGACTGAGGGCTTTTCAAAATGTTTCCATGAGGACATAGATGTTTTGAGAACAAACAAACAAACAAACAAAAAACAAACAAAATCTGGGGGATTAAAAGCAAGCAGGCAGAAAAGTATTTTAACATTTGGGTTTTTTTTAAATTTCAAAACGAAGTTACATTTGTACTGAAATTATCAAAAGTGGGGAAAAAAGTCCATTTTAGGGACCCAAATGTTTTCATTGATGTAAAAATGTGTACAGGAAATTTCAATATGAATTTTTCTGTTTTGCTTCAGAGGAACAAGTAATTTTAAACTCCTGGAAATAATAAGTAAATATAAATTCTGACTTTACTGAACATTTATCTAGATTGTGTGCTCAGTCTCTATCTGTTTCATGGCCAGATTTTATAACCGTACCCTACCATCTGATGTTTTTCTGAAGTAATTTGTCCAATTTTGGGCCCCCATTACAGAAAGGACGTGGACGTATTACAGAAAGTCCAGCAAAGGGCAATAAAAATGATTAGGGGGCTGGAGCACATGGCCTATGAGGAAAGGATGATGGAATTGGACTTATTTAGTCTACAGAAGAGAAGAATAGGGGGAAATGATAGCATCTTTAACTGCCGGAAGAGGGGTCCCAAAGAGGATGGAGAGGGGCTGTTCTCAGCTGTGACAGAAGGGAGAATGAGGAGCAATGGTCTCAAGTAGGGCTGTCAAGAGATTTTAAAAAAGCACAAGTAATCGAGTGATTTAAAAATGTAATGGGCGCTCTTGTGCTTTTCCACAAAAGTTCTTATGCAAGTAGCCTGCACTGTAGACAGAGCCTTGGGGAATGAAAAAAAAGGATTGATTAATCTTTAAACCTCTCTCATCCTTCCCACTATTGATGAAGCAGTTTCTCTGGTTTGCATTGTGAATTACATTGACACACTTGAGGTACATCTGAGAGCTGGTGCTCATTTACGTCCCCAGCTATTCTTTTAAACTTCCAAAGCAAATCTTCCTGCACTAAAGCATCAATGAAATGCAGGTCTTGGTAATACGGCTGCTTTCCTAAAAGACACCATGAAAGGAGAGGACCATGGAACATCATACTAGCTTCTTTGCCAATTATGTTTGTAGTTTTGTTTTATATTCTGGCATTTTGAAGTGAACAACCCAAATTATCCTCTACGCCATGTAATTCTCAAGCAACCGGATATCACAGTAAAGAAAATGTACAAATCAAAAGGACTGAGCATTGTGAGTGACTATAGCGTACAATTCATTCAGTAAATAATAGCAAGACTCTTTCAATTTCTAAAAAACAACAAATGGTCTGGTAGCACTTTATAGACTAACAAAACATGTAGGTCTTATCATGAGCTTTTATGGACACAGCCCATTTGCTGACACCCATCTTAGGAGGGTTAGATTTGTGCCCTGTGGACTTCTTTTCCACTTGCACATGACTGTAAAAGTTTCTGCTGAAATTGTACAATATAGAGGGGACCTAATCTCCCTCCCAGTGTTCTGGGCAGAAAAATGGGCATGTGACCAGCTCCTTAGAATGACAAGAGCTGACAAAGGCTCTTTCCCGCTAAATGGCCAATAACCATTGTCAACATTTGTATTAATCTTGCTCTACAGATGGCTAAACCATAGACGGCCATTCATTATTTTTCTCATGCTCTTTTCTCTGTGATTCTTTCCCAGAGCAACTCCGAAAAGCAAATGGTGAGTGTTCTGAATTACTCCTCCTTCGCAGGCTCCGATAGTCCCGCATGCAGCTAGACTGTTACATGGAAACTTCCATGGGTGGAGGATCTCTTGTGCAGCACAGAGTTGAGCCCTTGCTAGCCTTCTGCAAATCCATGCGCAGGGCTGTGTTGGACAAGTATTGAGGGAGCATGTCTGTTTTATCGCACATCTCTGGTTGGGGATCCTGGAGTTCAATGCTTTTTCAGACCTGCCTAGCTGGCAATCAGTGACACCCTCCAAACACCTCACAACTCCTCTGAGAGATGAGGAAACAGTCCTTCCCACCCCTCAAACTGAGCACCAGCCATCCCTCCAAGATACCCAGAGGAGTTCCTTGGAAATTTCAATTCAGTCTCCTGGGATTCAATGAAACTCTACTGGTTGGGTTCTGAGCCCCTTTCAGATTCTTGCCAGGTCCTCTTTGCCTGCTGCTTCATGCTGACACGTTAGAAAATGTGCCCCAATTTTTGGTACTCGGTTTCCAATACCTGATGATGAGCTCATCAAATCTTTGGCCCACAATGTTCTGATATCCCCCACGCATCCCCTACAGCGAGGCTGTAATTTTGCAGGGCCATGTCTACACTAGTTGATTATTTCAAATATACTAATTTTGACTTCTGGACACCCGATTTCACAACTTCACATTTCTGTCCCTTCGATATGGGCAAGAATGGACTGTAGTCTGAGACAGACTCTGTTGATGCGGATGTGGTACCTCACACTCAGAGCCCCAGGGCGTTACCTGTGGAGCTATGGGAGGCACCCCGGGGGCCCATTAGTTTTTATTATCTGCATTGGAGCAGCCACATTAATGTTATTTCAGACATAAAAGTTCTGGAGAACCCTTAGTCCTCATGAAAAGCAGGACCATGGAGCTCGAATTCCTCAGCCCCTTCTACCTAAGTAACAGTTTTGAATTCATGTGGATGCTTCACTAACAAAATTTGAGTTTGGGGTCTTATTTCAGACGAACGTCCTTGTGTAGACCAGGACTAAGAATTTATGAACTGCCCCCTCTCTCCCTTGGGAATGTTTGGGAAATGTGGTTCAGTTGATCCCACCACCCAGGAAAAATGGCAACTGGGATTTACAGGGACCTCTCAATGGGAAGTTTCCACAGCATTCTGTGGCCACAGGAAGGGTGTGTGAATTTGTAGAGGAATGGTGGAGCAACTTTGCCTCCCTGCAGAGCCCTTGAGAATGGCAGGAGTTGAAAGAGACCTGGGATTCAGACCTCCTCTGATTAGCCAGCAACAGCAGTTTGACCTTAACTCTCTGGGGAGCAGGATTTCCGTCCAATGTCTGTGTGTGTCTTAAGGATAAAAAGGAACAACACAGTCAATCAGTGATTTTGCTTTATGTTTCTTGTCCTCATTTAGAAAGTAAAAAAGAGTTTCCAGAAGCAGGTAAGATTTCCATTCTACCTCCATCAGCAAAGCTCAAGTCTCTGCCTAGGTGGCTGCAGCTGCTCTTGGAGCAGGGTGGGTGATTAGCAGATCATTAAAACATGCTCCTGCTACCTCTTCTCTGGCTAGGCTGCTCAAAAATTGTGTCACATTTTTAACTCAGGTCATGTGTTCATGTGTACAAGCTAGCCACTCCAAGTACAACCCCACTGGCTCCTGGGGGGGGCATATACAGGGTGGCTAGCCCAAAATCAGCCCACAGTATTTGGCCCCTGAGGCAGGGAGCTCAAATAACGCCCCCATATGCACATATGCACCAGCAGCAGACACAATGTTCTACATTCTGGGTCCTAGTGGCGCCCCTCCACAATCTGACACCTGAAGCGGCTGCCTCTGTTGGCCTCGCTAGCCCTGCTCTAGCTCCACCATCCTCCCTGCTGTCCATGCCAATTCAGCGATATCTGTACCTTCAAGAATAGATGCAGGGTAAATCATTGAAAATTGTTTGAGTTTTCCTGTCCTCCTTTACAAAAGGGAGAAGTGTTCTTCTTTGAGGGCTTGTTCACGCCTGTTCCACTCAAAAGTGTATTCGTCTTCTGTGCATTGGAGGTTTTTTTCCTCCAGCAGCTCCTTGGCATGTTGCCACTGCCTGCTTTTGTATACCACCACTGCCCTGAACTCTCCCTCAGTTCCTCCTACAATCTGTGTCAGCATTGGAAAAGGCTCTGTGACTCTCACTGGTTATTTGTTTTGTTTCAGAAAACCTACAGATTGTGATACGTAAGTCTGTGACTCCTTCCTCCTGTGTATTGTCTGGCGAACACACACTAATCTCGTATAGTAGAAAATGGTTAATTGTATAGTTCAACTTCTCTGCAGGGGCTGTGCATGCGTGGCACCAACTGGCCCATGCAAACTAGGAGGCATCATGCATGTGTTTCCTGAGTCCTCCAGTTTCTTCTCAACTGCCTTTAGCCTGAGATGCAGCTCCCCAGTTCCCTGTTTTGTTGCGTTGTTTTTTTTTTTTTGACAATTCTGAAATTATTTAGTTTCTTAGTTCCTGCTCTTGTTGACGTTATCTAGTTAATTAGTTCTTAGTAGTTAACAACTTTGTTTTACATCGTGATAGATTCTCCAGGCTTCAAACTCTGTGTCCCTGCACAAAGGCAATGCCCATTTATGACAGACACTTGCAATGTGTCAGATGTTTGCGAGAACATTTGCCCTTGCTGTGCCAAACTGAAGGCCAGGGATCCCAAGAACAGAGATCTCTGATTAAAGCTGATTGTAATGAAGAAAAGTTTATACCCCGCCTCTCACCTGGTTCTAAAATCTAGGTGTACCACCCCTCAGGGACGTTACCCAACAAAAGAGTACAGATTTACAGAGGTTCCGCATGTACTTAATATGGGTGGTAATCTGTGACCAAATACTCACTTGGATCAAAACCCACTGAATAGGTGCCATCTGGAATATGGCCACGTCATGCTGTTCATACTGTTAGTAATTGAAGAGTCCACATTTTACATTCTCCTTCCCCCCGTTCTAAAAAACAAAATTGCAAATGGTGACTGATTATGTACTTTCTTTTGCAGAGCAACTGCAGACAGAAAAAGGTGAGTTTGTGTAATCAGTAACACCCTCGTTTTCTTTCCCTAATGTATAATATATATCGTGTATGTGTAAATATCATGTCGACTCTCTAAATTTACCATTATACCTCATTAGGCTCCAAAATATCAGTTCTATTAGGTATCATTTTCTGTTTATTTAATTCAATTGAAATCAATGTGCTGCATACAAAATTAATTTAATCTGTAAAATTAGATTTGAGGGTTCAAATCTGCATTACACATTAATAGGAACAAGGTTAATGCTTGCTTCCCACTGCATGTGGAGTACCATTCAAGGTCTCCGCATTAACGTTCAACATTTGTGATGTTAGCAGAAACTTCCCATAAGAAAGGGTAAATTTTGTCACTAATAAATGATGAACATTCTCATTTTTAATTTAGAAATAACTTTTCCTTTCCTTTGATGATTTGGAACCCCTCTTTTTATTTTAACATAAGAAATCGAAAGAGACATTTTAAAGCTTCAATGGAGTTATCCAATCATATTGGGGCAGAGTAAGTGTTTCAGAAAAAGAAAAGCGCATTCCTGAATCCAAACTACTTCCTTCAAAGAAGTATGTGACTAAATGTCTATTGCCTGCACTGGGATCGGAGTCGGGCCATTAATTTGATAACAATAAATTTCATATATTGAAGATTGTTCTTTGTGTTGTTCTTTTGCAGCCCAACTCAAGGAAGAGAAGGGTAAGTTGGTGGCAGCTTCTGCACTTTGGAGGTAGAAGGGTCTGTCATTTCCCCATTGAGGGATATAGAGAAGACCGGATTTCTTTAATGCCTGAGACTACATCTATAGTGCCAAGCTTTTCCGAGATACTTATCTTTGCATGTCTTTTCCCAACTTTTCACTGTAACCTAGACATAGCCTGAGAGGGCTGCATCCTGCTATTGCAGTCACTTGGAAGTGAGTGTTGTAACTGGGACTGAGGAGAGTCAGGGTATTTTCATTGTCAGGTTGGTCCAGGTTGTCAGATGAGACTGCCAAGCCAGATTGTGCTTTAGTTGCTGAGTTTATCAGGGAAATATTTAGCAACCAGCTCCGCATTGCACCGTGCAAACCTCTGTAAGTGTTAATCAACTCTAGGATTTACTAAAGTATCTTCAGGGGGGATTCTTCTCGGAGTGATTGCTCATACCCATATGGAGATGTAGGTGGCTCACTCAGATATGATCCAGAGGGCTTATCGTTCCATAACACTACCACGTTCGCTGTCATCTTAAGTCTTCATCCCTAGCGGTACTCATCAGTCAGCTGTGGAACACCATGGAGTGGCATTGTTATTGTGCCGTATATAGTCCTCTGTCAATCCTTCCCCATTTCGTTCCTTCTTACCACCGGGGGTAGATTGGGGTGCTGATGCAGGAGGGATATGGGTGCAGAAGTTTTAGGTTCTGAGGAATGCAGCTGGGCAAAACCCATGCAGACCAGGACACAGAAATGGGTCTCAAACAGTCTTTTCCAAAGAGCTGCTTCCAAACCAAGAACCCATGTCCTGCGCAAAGCCCCCAAAGAAGTCATAACAGTGACACGGAAATATTTGTTAGAGCAGGAAATAGAACCCAGAAATTCTCCCTAGCGGTCCAGTGAATTAACTATGCGACTGAGGGCTTTTCAAAATGTTTCCATGAGGGCATAGATGTTTTGAGAACAAACAAACAAACAAAATCTGGGGGATTAAAAGGAAGCAAGCAGAAAAGTATTTTAACTTTTGGGGTTTTTTTTTATTTCAAAACAAAGTTACATTTGTACTGAAAGGATCAAAAGTGGGGGAAAAAATCCATTTTAGGGACCCAAATGTTTTCATTGATTTAAAAATGTGTACAAGAAATTTCAATATGAATTTTTCTGTTTTGCTTCAGAGGAACAAGTAATTTTAAACTCCTGGAAATAATAAGTAAATATAAATTCTGACTTTACTGAACATTTATCTAGATTGTGTGCTCAGTCTCTATCAGTTTCATGGCCAGTTTTTATAACCGTACCCTACCATCTGATGTTTTTCTGGAGTATTTTGTCCAGTTTTGGGCCCACATTACAGAAAGGACGTGGACTCATTAAAGAAAGTCCAGCAAAGGGCAATAAAAATGATTAGGGAGCTGGAGCACATGACCTATGAGGAGACAATGATGGATTTGGACTTATTTAGACTACAGAACAGAAGAATGAGGGGGAAATGATAGCATCTTCAACTGCCGGAAGAGGAGTCTCATAGAGGATGGAGAGGGGCTGTTCTCAGCTGTGACAGAAGTCAGAACGAGGAGCAATGGTCTCAAGTAGGGCTGTCAAGAGGTTTTAAAAAATCACGATTAATCGAGTGATTTAAAAATGTAATGGGCGCTCTTGTGCTTTTCCACAAAAGTTCTTATGCAAGTAGCCTGCACTGTAGACAGAGCCTTGGGGAATGAAAAAAAAGGATTGATTAATCTTTAAACCTCGCTCATCCTTCCCACTATTGATGAAGCAGTTTCCCTGGTTTGCATTGTGAATAGCATTGACACACTTGAGGGACATCTGAGAGCTGGTGCTCATTTACCTCCCCAGCTATTCTTTTAAACTTCCAAAGACACCATGAAAGCAGAGGACCATGAAACATCATACTAGCTTCTTTGCCAATTATGTTTGTAGTTTTGCTTTATATTCTGGCATTTTCAAGTGAACACCCCAAATCATACTCTAGGCCACGTAATTCTCAAGCAACCAGATATCACAATAAAGAAAATGTACAAATCAAAAGGACTGAGCATTGTGAGTGACTATAGAACACAATTCATTAAGTAAATAATAGCAAGACTCTTGAGAGTTAGATTTGTGCCCTGTGGACTTCTTTTCCACTTGCACATAACAGGAAAAGTTTTTGCTGAAATGGTTTTATACGTTGGATACCTAATCTCTCTCCTAGCATTCTAGGGAGAAAAATGGGCATGTGACTAGCTCCTTAGAATGACAAGAGCTGGCAAAGGCTCTTTCCTGCTCAATGACCAATAGTCATCGTCAACATTTGTATTAATCTTGCTCTACAGATGGCTAAAACATACACGGCCATTCATTATTTTTCTCTTTCTCTTTTCTCTGTGATTCTTTCCCAGAGCAACTCCAAAAAGCAAATGGTGAGTGTTCTGAATTACACCTCAGTCATGGGCCCTGACAGCCCTACATGCAGCTAGACTGTTACATGGAAACTTCGATTGGTGGAGGATCCCTTGTGCAGCACAGAGTTGAGCCCTTGCTAGCTTTCTGCAAATCCATGTGGAGAGGAGACATTGCAGGGCTGTGTTGGACAAGTATTGAGGGAGGATGTCTGTTTTATCGCACATCTCTGGTTGAGGATGCTGGAGTTCAATGCTTCCTCAAACCTGCCTACCCAGCAATCAGTGGCCCCGCCAAACACCTCACAACTTCTCTGAGAGATGAGAAACCAGTCCTTCCCACCCCTCAAACTGAGCACCTGCCATCCCTCCAAGATACCCAGAGAAGATCCTTGGAAAATTCAATTCAGTCTCCTGAAACTCTGCTTGTTGGGTTCTGAGGCCCTGTCGGATTCTTGCCAGGTCCCCTTTGCCTGCTTCTTCATGCTGCCACGTTAGGAAATGTGCCCCAGTTTTTGGAACTGGGAACCCAATACCTGATGACGAGCTCATCAGAAACTTTGGCCCACACTGTTTTGATATCCCCACGCATCCCCTACAGCGAGGCTGTAATTTTGCAGGGCCATGTCTACACTAGTTGATTATTTCAAAAATACTGATTTTGACTTCTGGGCACCTGATTGTACAACTTCAAATTTCTGTCCCCCCAATACAGGCAAGAAATAATTATAGTCCGAGGCAGACTCTGTTGATGGAGATCTGGTACTTCACACTCAGAGCTCCAGAGTGTTCCATGGGGAGCTGTGGGAGGGGTCCCAGAAGCCCACTAGTTGTAATTAGCTGCACTGAAGCAGCCACATTCATGTTATTTCAGTCATACAAGTTCAGGAAAACCCTTATTACCCATGAAAAGCAGGACCATGGAGCTCGAATTCCATGGCCCCTTCTTCCTAAGTAACAGTTTTGAATTCACGTGGATGCTTAACTAACAAAATTGAGTTTGGGGTCTTATTTCAGATGAAGGTCCTTGTGTAGACCAGGACTAAGACTTTATGAACTGCCCCCTCTCTCCTATGTGAATGTTTGGGAAATCTTGCTCAGGTCATCCCACCACCCAGGAACAATGGGAACTGGGATTTCCAGGAACCTCTTAATTGGAAGTTTCCTCAGCATCCTGCGGTGACAGCAAGGGTGTGTGAATACTTAGAGAAATGGTGGAGCAGCTTAGACTCCCTACAGAGCCCTTGTGAATGGCAGGAGTAAAAAGAGACTCAGGACTCAGATCTCCTCTGATTAGCCAGCAAGAGAAGTTTGACCTGAACTCTTTGGGGAGCAGGATTTCCGTCCAATGTCTGTGTGTGTCTTAAGAAGAAAAAGGAACAACACAGTTAATCTGTGAACATTGCTTTATGTTTCTTGTCCTCATTTAGAGATCAAAAAAGAGCTTCCAGAAGCAGGTAAGATTTCCATTCTACCTCCATCAGCAAAGCTCAAGTCTCTGCCTGAGGAGCTGTATCTGCTCTTGGAGCGGGCTGGGTGATTAGCAGATCACTAAGACATGCTCGTGCTACCTCTTTGCTGGCTAAGCTGCTTAAAAATTGTGTCACACTGTTAATGCAGGTCATGTGTGCAGCTGTCCGAGCCAGCCACTCCAAGTACAACCCGCACTGGACCCTAGGGTGTATATACAGGGTGGGTAGCCCAGGACCAACCCACAATATTTGTCCCCTGGGGCAGGGAGCTCAAATGACGTCCCCATATGCACATATGCACCAGCAGCAGACACAATGTTCTACATTCTGGGTCCTAGTGACGCCCCTCCACAATCTGGCAACTGAGGCGGCCGCCTTTCTTGGCCTCATGGTAGGACCAGCTCTGCAATAGCTCCACAATCGTCCCTGCTGTC
Organism: Pelodiscus sinensis; assembly: GCF_052426305.1. Taxonomy (NCBI): domain Eukaryota; kingdom Metazoa; phylum Chordata; order Testudines; family Trionychidae; genus Pelodiscus; species Pelodiscus sinensis. Next base: position 12,353,765 of record NC_143069.1, on the reverse strand, counting down.
CAAGCCAATTCAGCGATATCTGTACCATGAAGAATGGATGCAGGGTAAATCATTGAAAATTGTTTGAGTTTTCTTGTCCTCCTTTACAAAAGGAAGAAGTGTTCTTCTTTGAGGGCTTGTTCACACCTGTTCCACTCAGACGTGTACGCACGTTCTGTGCATTGGAGGGTTTTTTCCTCCAGCAGCTCCTTGGCATGGTGCAACTGGCTGCTCTTGTATACCGCCACTCCCCTGAATCCTCCCTCAGTTTCTCCTACAATCTGTGTCAGCATTGGAAGAGTCTCTGTCACTCTCACTGGTTATTTGTTTTGTTTCAGAAAACCTACAGATTGCGATAGGTAAGTCTGTGTCTTCTTCCTCCTGTGTATTACCTGGCGAGCACACACTAATCTCGTATAGTAGAAGATGAGTGAATTTATAGTTCAACTTCTCTGCACTTTATAATCTCTTTTGTTTGTTTGAAATTAGCAACACTGACAATTTCATGGCTCTGAGGATAATTTTGTGTTCTGGCATTTGTATGTGAATGCTCCAAGGTTTTTCAGTGTGTCCAGCAGGAAATGTAACTCCCAGGAAAAAAAATTTAGTTCTTCTTCTTCAAGAGGTCCCTGTCGATGCACCCTCTGAACCTTAGTGCTGTCCCAGGGCTTCGTTCAGAGATTTTGAAGCCGTTCCTGCAGAGACTGCGAATACGTGGCATCCACTGGCCCATGCATGCCAGAAGGTTTCCTTAATCCTCCAGTTCCTTCTCAACTGCCTTTGGCCTGAGTTGCAGCTCCCCAGTTTCCTGTTTTGTTGCGGTTTTTTTTTTTTTACAATTCTGAAATTATTTTGTTTCTTAGATAGTTCTTGTTCTTGTTGATGTTATCTAGTTAGTTAGTTCTTAGTAGTTAATGACTTTGTTTTACATTGTGATAGATTCTCCAGGCTTCAAACTCTGTGTCCCCACACAGAGGCAAAGCCCATTTCTGACAGACACTTGCAACGTGTCAGATATTTTGGAGAGCAGCATTCAACTTACAATGGCCCTTGCTGTGCCAAACTGAAAGCCAGCGCTCCCAAGGACAGAGATCTGTGATTAAAGCTGATTGGAATGAAGAAAAGTTTAGACCCTTCCTCTTACCTGGGTGCACAACCTAGGTGTACCACCCCCTCAGGGACGTTGCCAAAGAAAAGAGTACAGGTTTACAGAGGTTCCCCTTGAATTTAACATGGTGGTAATCTGTGACCAAATACTCAGTTGGATCAATACCCACTGAATATGTGCCATCTGGAATGTGGCCATGAAATACTGTTCATATTGTCAGTAGTTTAAGTGTCCACATTTTATGTTCTCCCGCTCTCCATTCTAAAAAACAAAACTGCAAATGGTGATTGATCATGTTCTTTCTTTTGCAGAGCAACTGCAGACAGAAAACGGTGAGTTTGTGTAAGCAGTAACACCCTGGTTTTCTTTCCCTAATGTATAATATGTATCGTATATACGTAAATATCATGTCCACTCCCTAAATATTCCATTTTACCTCATTAGTCTCCAAAATATCAGTCCTGTTAGGTATCATTTTCTGTTTACGTAATTCAATTGAAATCCGTGTGCTGAATATGGAATTTATTCAATCTTTAAAATTAGATTTGAGGGTTCAAATCTTCATTACATATTAACAGGAACAAGGTTAATGCTTGCTTCCCGCTGAATGTGGAGTACATTTTAAGGTCTCTGCATTAATATTCAAAGTTTCCCATAAGGTCTCTCCTTATCTTAGAATAGTGATAGAAATGTAGCCATGTTAGTCTGGTGTAGCTGAATCAAAAAGCAGGACTATGTAGCACTTTAAAGACTAACAAGATAATAAACCATCTTGTTAATCTTTAAAGTGCTACATAGTCCTGTTTTTTTATTCTTCTTAACTCACATACACTTATCCTTCGGTGGTCATAAAGCCACTTGTGAGGTGGAATGTGAACATGTATGGGAGCTGGACTGAGAGCAGTTCATTCACATTTACAAATCCATGTAAAATCTTCCTATTAGAGGTTGATTGGTCCTTTTGTGAGGGTAGGGGGCTGAACTCGATTTCTTGAGGTCTCTTCCAGTTCTAGTGTTCTATGATTCTGTGATCTGCATCGGATATGCTGTCATTGAAGGTCCCATGGGTCTGGTTGGAGAGTCTGTGTAGGTCACTCTGGTATTGTGTTATATCATGAAAGTGAAATCTTACCTGCACTTTGTTGGGGGGAGAAATCCAAGGGAGTCAGACCAAGGGAGTGGAAATGTCCACTCAGTCTTGGAACTGAATCCCTCCACTAAATGAAAAAGTTCTGGGTGGTGAGTAGTGGTAAAGTGACTTGCTAGAGCTAATTCAGAGCTTGTAATAACACAGGCCATGCAGATACTCTATTCCACTTGACAGAGACGGAGGGAGAATAGTTTTCCCCATTCAGCTTCAACCTTTTTTTTTTACATAACAAATTGAAGGAGACATTTTAACGCTTCCATGCAGTTATCCAATTATTTTGGGGCAGAGTAAGTGTTTCAGTGGAAAAAAAGAGCATTCCTGAATACAAAACTAAATTCTTCCTTCAAAAAATTCAGTGACTAGACTTCCATTGGATTCACTGGGATCAGGGTTGGGCCTTTAATTTGACAATATATTTCATATATTGAATATTGTCCTTTGTGTTTTTCCTCTGTAGCCCAACTCAGGAAAGAAAACTTTTCTTTTGCAGCCCAACTCAAGGATGAAAAGGGTAAGCTGGAGTTGACTTCTGCAGTTTGGAGGTAGAAGTGTCTGTCATTTCCCCATTGAAGGATACAGTAGAGGCAGGATTTCTTTAATGTCTGAGCCTACATCTATACTGCTGAGCTTTTCCGAGAGACGTATCTTTGCAAATATTTTTCCAACTTTTCATTACAGTCTAGAGATAGCCTGAGAGGGCGGCATCCTTCTGCTTTTGCAGACACTTGGAAATGAGCGAGTGTTGTAAATGGGACTGAGGAGAGTCAGGGTATTTTCACTATCAGGTGGTCTTTCTCTTCTTGGTTCAGGTTGGCAGGTGAGACTGCCAAGCAAGATTGTGCTTTAGTTTCTAAGTTTATCAGGGAAATGTTTAGCAACTAGTTCCACATTGCACCGTGCAGACCTCTGTAAGTGTTAATCAACTTTAGTATTTACTACAGTATCCTATGGGGGAATTCTTCTTTGAGTGATTGCTTAAATCCATATGGTGATGTAGGTGGCTCACATAGGTATGGGCTATAGGGCTTGCTATTCCATAACACTTTCATGTTCACTGTCATCACAAGTCTTTACCCCTAGCAGTACCCATCAGTCAGCTTGAAACACCATGGAGTGGCATTGTTATTGTGCTGTATATAGTCCTCTGTCAATCCTTCCCCATTTAGTTCCTTCTTACCACCGGGGGTAGATTGGGGTACTGATGTGGGAAGGATATGGGTGCAGAAGTTTTAGGTACTGAGGAGTGCAGAAGGGCAAAGCCCATGCAGAGATTCTGACCAGACCATGATACAGCAATGGGTCTCAAATAGTCTTCTCCAAAGAGCTGCTCCCAGACTGAGAACCCATGTCCCATGCAGAGCACCCCAATGAAGCTGTATGACAATTTTCTAGTCAACAAAGTAATAATAATCACACAGAAATATTTGCTAGAGCTGGAAATAGAGTTCAGAAGTTCTCCTTAATGGTCTAGTGAATTTGCTACCAGACTGAGGGCTTTTTAAAATATTTCCATGAGAACATATGTTTTGAGAACAAACAAACAAAATCTGGGGGACTGAAAGCAAGCAAGCAGAAAAGTATTATAACTTCTGGGTTTTTTTTTTTTTTATTTCAAAATGAAGTTACTTTTATATTGAAATTATCAAATTTGGGGAAAAAATCATAGTTTTAGAAAACCAAATGTTTTCATTGACCTAATATATTACAGGAATATTGCTGTCAGTCCCCGTAATACACGAAGTTCGAAGGGATGCCGGAAAGGATGAGACCACAACTGGGGGTTTTAAAAAGCACAAACTGATTTTATTTTGATGACGCCAGGCAATCATCAGAACAAAAATTAAACAGATTGCCAGACAACACAAAACAATTCCCTCAGGCTTTTCTAAATCACAATAATTCCCAATAACTGCCCAGGGGTTAGGAACAGTTGAATTAACACTGGTATTGTCCATAGGGCTGATTATTTACACAACTTTATACAAGGAAACAGTAAAAACCCTAAACCACAACTATTCATAAACTTAATAACTTTTTAACCACTGTCACTTGACAAGCAATAAGGACAACTAAGAAATCAATTAGGATAGGGATGATGGCGGGGGGGGGGGGGTGGGCGGTTATACCAGTTCTGGAGACAGCAGGAACACAAGTACCGGTCACATGCTCATAAACTATCTCCACTCGGGTCGACCAACTCGGAGTACACTCAGTAAGACTCGAGAGCGGGGGGTGCAAGGCGTCTGGGTGATCAGGCCAGGCGTTCACTCAATGCGAATCCCCAGTGAGAGAGGGGCTGCCTGCCTGTTTTATTGCCTGTGAACTTATCACCCCATAGGTTGGTTTTTGCTGCAGTGGGTGGAGTAGCAGGCCTGAGCACAAGTCAGCCCATTGGCTGATCTTTCACTGCAATGGGTGGAGCGAGCAGGGGAAGATTATTAATTTACATGCCCTTATATGGAAAACACTCCACCTCACAGACAGAGCCCCCTATACCAGCCTTAGAGGTATTACAGGCTATGGCTCCCTGCGACGGGCAGCCATTTCTGATGTTCTGTCTCGGACAATTGCATCTTATTTTGGTCTCCCATTACAGGGAGGAGGTGGAAACATTACAGAAAATCCAGTGAAGATCCATAAAAATGATTAGGGGATGGAGCACATGACCTACAAGGAGAGGAGGATGGATTTGGGCTTATTTAATCTACAGAAGAGATGAGTGAGGGGGGATTTGATAGCAACTTTAACTTCTGGAAGAGGGGTTCCAAAGAGGATGGAGAGAGGCTGTTCTCATTAGTGACAGAAGGCAGAATGAGGAGCAATGGTTTCAAGTAGGACTGTCAAGCAATTACAAAAATTTATCATGATTAATTGCGTGATTAATCATGTGCACTGCCCTTTTGAAATGCTGTTGTGGCCTGGGATTAGCTGGAGCTGACCCCAGGCTCAGTATAGCTGCTGCTTTGAAACACAGCTGTGGCATTCAAAGGGGTAGCATGGCAGGAGCCCGGAGTCAGCTGGAGTCCTCAGCTGATACAGGGCTCTGCTCGTGTTGTCCCTTTGAAACACAGCAAGTGTTTTAAAGGGGTAGTGCTTCACAGAGCTTGTGATCATCTGGGGTCCCCAGTTGTCCCCAGCTCAGTATAGTGTTGCCCCTTGAAAAGGCCACCCCAGCATTTTCAAGGGGCAGGACTATGGGAGCCCAGGGTCAGCTGGTCCCTGGCTCCACATTGCACTGCCCCTTTGATGTGCTGCTCCAGCTGATCACAGGCCCTTAATATGTTGCCCCTTTGAAGAGCCAGAGCAGCACTTCAAAGGAGTGGCACAACATTAATGCCTGCTATTAACACATTACAAATATTAAAGCATTAATTCTGCCCTGTGTTAATTGCAGGTGTTAACACAGATCAGTTGACAGCCCTAATCTCCAGTCACAGTGGGAAAGTCTAGGTTGGATATTAGGAAAACTATTTCACTGGGAGGGTGGTGAAGCACTGGAATGGGTTCCCTAGGGAGGTGGTGGAATCCCTAGAGGTGTTTAAATCCCAGTTTGACACAGTCCTGGCTGGGATGGTTTAGTTGGGGTTGGTCCTGCTTTGGGCAGGGGATGGACTTGATGACCTTCTGAGGTCTCTTCCAGCCTTAGGATTCTATGATTTTATGATTCCGGACTGTAACTTCCCCTTGAAATCAATATAATTTTCAGTGAACTATCTGAAATCTAGAGAATAGAATTTGAAACACTTGCTTATTTGTATAAGATGAAGCTATATCAGAATAATTTTCAGTTATTCTGATCTGTCTTTAGTTGTTTATTTAGTTCTGGACACATTATAATTTTTAAGATTTTAATATTTTTAAAATTACTATCTTATCAAAACTACTTGGCTTTTTCTCCATGGTTAGTCTGGTTTCAGTTGTGGTTGGTTGGTTTGGAGGAAACTTAGTCTTGCTCCCATTGAAGTTAAAAGGTGTTTCCATTAGCTTCAATGACTGCACAGTTAGACAATGGGAAGATGTGTGCACAGGTATAGACTGATAAATATGTATTTAGTCATTGAAAAATGTTGTTTTCTTCTCATCATTCAGAAAGGCAGAAAAATCGTTCCTCGGCAGGTGAGATTTTCCCTGCCCCTTTAGTCATTAGCCAGTGTTGTCTTTTTTCACAGCGCAACCGTGAAGATGTTTGTTCATAAATTCTGCTTTGACTTTTTGCCAGTTTTATTCTACTACTGGAAGTCTGTGTAATCTGTGATAAAACAGTATGGCTACATCTACACTGCAACTTTTTGCAGCAGAAAATATGCTAATGAGGGACTCATTTTCATGTGTCACAATCTCATTTACATATTTCTGTCATTTCTTTTTGTGCAAGGTGTTTTTGCACAAAAAGAAGCATTATAGACATTTCCTTTTTGTGCAAAAACCCCAGGAGAGGCATAAAGATCTTGTGCAAAACGGAAGCAACTACACTACCTTTTTGTACAAAAACCCCTTAGACAAAAAGAAATGGCAGAAAATATTCAAATGAGTCCCTCATTAGCATATTTTCTGCTGCAAAAACTTGCGGTGTAGACAAAACCTGTTAGTATTTCTAAAATATAGAGCATAGTTTGTAGCATAAATGGTGTTGAACTCAACACAAGATAACTATATTTTGGAGCTCAGTATGACAAAAATGATCACTGGATAGGGTATGAGTGGTTGTATAGGCACCAGTGATTATCATCCAATAACACTGAATATAAGCAAACAAAAGGCATTCTCGAAGAATCATACATATGGTTTAGGCTTCAAAAGGGCTAAGGAAATTATAAGCAATATTGACTGGGAAGAAAAAGTTAAATGGAAAAGTATGAATGAAAATTAATAGTTCTTTCAGAAAAGTCTATAAAATGCCCCAGAAGTCACAATTTGACAATTGTGAAAGAGGCCAGCATAAGAGCATTGAGTGTAATACTCAAGATCATGAAGCATCTTGTTAAACTTATTCAAACAAGAATAGAATCTTGTCTTTCTACTATGTAGAGGGAAGGGCCTTGGACAAACTCACTGATTGACTAATCTATGACTAGTCTATGTGCTTCATGCACTATGATTATTCTTTATGCTAATCAAGAAAGTAAGGATCTCATACACCCTCTTCAATTTGTATCTCCATGGACATACCCGGAATTGTTTTCTTTTTCTTCTACTTTTTCTTTTGCAGAAGAACTCCAGAAGGGAACAGGTGAGTTTGCCTAATTTACTAAATATTTACAGTCCAGAGCAAACTTTCAATCTCCTGTATAGGTTCTAAAAGCCTCAAATGTAATAGGGATGCACTTATTGTATGGCTATTGGGCCAGGGAAGAGGAGGGTCCATACTGGGGTCTCTTGAATCATGTATGTCAAAGAGCTGAGACCTGAGCAGCACTTTGCAAATACAGTCTGAACAAAAGAAGTTGAAGAAGAATCAGGAATGAGAAAACAAACATACAATCTCCTGGAACTGAAAACATCCATTGAAAGGAAGTAGTGATGGTCACATAGGAATGTTTTCTAGTGCATGAAATAGATATTCTGGTTTCCCACCCAGTGTATTCACTACTAGATAAAGGGATTTACAGAAACTCTCCATTGGAACATGGGTATTTTGAAAAAAAAAGTATTTACAGGATTCTTGTGTGCTGAAGACTGAAATGTTGTCTCATTAATGCTGTTCAAGCTACGCTGTGCTTCTACCCTTGACACTCTCTGTTATCAGCACTAACAGATAATGTAGGTTGCTAATTCAGTATATTTCAGTGATACTCATAAAGAAAGGACACCCACAGGCATGGATCAGTGACAAAACATTCTGCCAGATTTATTGTCCTTAAGGAAGGGTCATAACACCCTGGCTCTGTTAGTTACACTAACATATGAGGGTTCCATGGCAAGGAGAGACTCAGGCTACACCTATATATATATATATATGTATGTGTGTAGAGAGAAATACACCATCTCATAGAGCTGGAAGGGACCTTGAGATGTTATCTAGTCCAGTCCCCTACCTGCATGGCAGGGCCAAGTACCATCCCTGAAAGATTTGCCCTAAATCTCTCCCTCAAGGATTGAACTCACAACCCTGGGTTTAAGTAGGTCAATGGTCAAACCACTGAGATATCCCTCAGATGGCAGGCTTCTTTTGGAAGAAGCTTTTCCAGAAGAATCTTCCAGAAACACTTATTTCAAAAGAGTGTGTGCACACAGCAAAAGCATAAGAAAAAAGCAATCTGCTTTTTCGAAAGATAGTGTCCGCATTGGTCGGACAATATCTTGCAATTAAGTTCTGATTACTGTGGACAGAATGGCCATCAGAGCTTTTTCCTGGAGGCCTCTTCTTTCAAAAAACTTCCCTCTTCCGTGTCTATACATACCTTTTTCTGAAAGAGCTCTTTCAGAAAAAGGCTTCTTCCTCATAGAATGAGATTTACTATAATCGGTAGAAAGAATGTAATTGTAGTGTGGACATAAGTGTAGTTTTTCCAGAAAAACTCTGCAGTGTATACAGCTCCTCAGCAGTGGGACTTTCTGCTTTTTCCCAGGCCACATAAAAAGTTCAGTCAAGGTTCCCCACCATTTATAGACTGAGACAGAAAACTGGGGCAAACAACTTACGTTTCATGATGCCTGTTGTTTACCTCCTCTTCTTCCTTGTATATTGAACAGAACATCCCCATTCACTGTTCTCTGAAGCCATCTTACCTTATACTAAATTGGGCGGTGTCTCTAGGAGGTGGAATATATTTAAATAAATATCTTGTGCCTAGTGAACTTCCCACAAGTTGCACATTTACTGTAAGATACCAGATTTTTATTTCATGGTAACATTTAATGTTCAGAATTCTTGCAGAAGAAAATCAGTTAACTCATACTGACTTTGTATTGTTTGCACTCAGATAATAGTAACATGTGTGGACTCTACCCTTTTCATGAAATAAATCAACAAAGAAATTATTAAGATTTAATGAAACTGGCATCCCTCGCCCTCCCCCCCAATGAGATCAGAGTGAGAATCTTAGAAAAAAAATCTGAGACTTGACTCTTCCTTGAATGAACTCAGTTGCTTTGATTACATTGAGATCAGGAGAACAATAAAGTGCATATATTGAAAAGAGTACTTTTTGTTATTCTTTTGTAAACCAAATCAAGAAAGACAAGGGTAAATTTCCTTTGACATCCGTAGTTTGGATGGAGAAGGGTCAGTCATTTTCCCATTTATGGACATGGAAGAGTAAGGATTTCATTAACGGTTGAAGGGTCTTTCTCCTTTTACATGAGTAGGTGGAGAGTGAGTTTTGCAATTTGGACAAAGGAGAATCTGGGTATTTTTAACCGGTAGATGGCCATTCTGCTTGCTCCGGTTTGGGGTATCACACTGCAGAAGATGAGCCAAAATAAATGTTAACCAAATTTTCAGCAAAACCAAAGTTGAAGAAGGAAGTTCATAAAGTGGAAAGGGTTTTTTAGAGGACTCATGAAAATAACTGAAGTATTAGGTAAAGTGTTTAATTGTGATAAACTCAAAGAGCTCAATCTGTTTAGCTTAACAAAGTGAAGGGGAGACTTAATTACACTTTATGAGTACATATATAGAGAACAAGCATATGATAATTGGCTCTAGCAGAGAAAGGTATAACAAGACCCAATGGCTGGCAATGAAGCTAGGGAAATTCAGATGGGAAATACGTTTTAAATACATTTACAAAATTTTAAGAATAGGGGAGATTAGCCATTGGAATTAATTACCAAAATTCATAACAAATTGTCTCTCATTTGAAATTTCTAATCAAGATTGGATGTTTTTTTTCCCAAAAGATTTGTCGTAATAAAGGTGGGCATTATTTTGGGAAAGATCTCTGCACTGTGTGATAGATGATAAAAATTGTCCCTTCTGGCCTTAACCTTAATGGTGCTCATTATCTCATCACCTCTCTCATGAATATTTTCCAAAAGAACAATACAGCTTCCAATGTTTTAACTATTAGTTACTTTCATTCTTGGCCATTTTATGACAAAAGATGCTATTTTTTTTCTTTTTTAGGGAACTTGGGGAAGAAAATAAGTAAGTCTGTATACTTCTTCTTTCATGTATTCCACTAATTTGTAGGACTCTTGTAGAATGAAAAGAAAAAAATGATTGATGTATCATTAAAACTCACACTTCCTTCCCACTTTTGGATATGTTTACACTAGCCCCCTAGTTCAAACTAGGGAGGCTAATGTAGGCATTCGAAGTTGCAAATGAAGCCCAGGATTTAAATATCCCAGGCTTTATTTTCATCGTCCCATCTGGGTGCCATTTTTAAATCCCCTTAGTCAGAACTAACTGCCTGCGGCTACACGCGGCAGTCAAACGTTAACTCGAACTAAGGACTTAGTTCGAGTTAACAGTTACACCTCATTAGCAAGGGAGGTTTAGGTTGGATATTAAGAAAAACTTCCTATCTGTCAGGGTGGTTAATCACTGGAATAAATTGCCTAGGGAACTGTGGAAGCCTCATCACTGGAGATATTTAAGAGCAGGTTGGACAGAGACCTAGACAGGGCTTGGTCTTGCTGTGACTGCAGAGGATTGGGCTTAATGGTTTCCCAAGTTATCTTTTGGTTCTAATAATGTATTATTGTATGATTCCAGCTATTTGGCTATCAATTTCTCTGGCTCTTTTTTTATTTTAAGTCATAATAGATTATGCAAAATGTTAATTCATTTCCTGGGTAATCTTTGATCCATGGTTACAAGGAAACTCTGAACAAGAATTTTAAAGACTGTAATAATTGATTTTTTTCCAGGTGAAATGCAGAAGGAATTAGGTGAGTGAAGACTTGTTTACACCCTTGCTGGTATTCCCTCTCTGATTGCTTGGATATTTAGAGAGGGACCATTTCTCCTGTTAATCCTCCATCTCCCTAGGTACTCTTAATGGAGAAGAGGATCCTGACAGTCCATTTTCTCCCCATCCATAGCAGAGTGTACAGCAACTCCAGGCACACACACTGCAGCTCCACTCCCTGCTCATACCTACTAGGCAGAAAGGGAGATATGGCCTGATACCTCTTGTCTGTCTCAGCCTCAGGTTAGGGATAAAACAACGGTCTTCTGGGCAGCCACAATGGGTTCTGAGACACCTCAGTAGCCACAGCCAAAGTGGCACTCATTTAGCGTTAATCTGCACCGCATCTGGGGTGTGTAATTCTCAGTTCATATACACACCTGCCAGCTCTGCTCCAGCTAGCATGTTAAATACAGCTGTGTAAGTGTGATGATACAAGTGGTAGTTTGGGTTAGCTGCCTGAATACATACCCAGGGCCCAGGTGAAATTGTACTTGTGCAGTTAACCTGAGCCAGAATGGTCACAATGCTATTTTTAATGCACTAATCCAAACAGAGCTGGCACATAGGTGTCTATCCATGTGAGGGTATTATACTCCCCAGATGCAGTGCAGACACACATTGGAGGTCATTGTCCTTCTGTGTTCTGCCTAGGAGGAGCTGGATTGCTGTGATGAGTGCTTTTTTTGTGATTGTACCTCCAGATGAAGTACTGGCACCTCCAGATACAGTACAGTGCAGTACCAGCACTTTTTTTTTTTTTGCAAAAAAAGCAGTGTCTGTGACTATAGCATCCGGTGGCTGGAAAAGCTGTTCCAGTGAGAATGGAATGTGTAAGAGGAAGTTAAATCACAGGCAGTGTTGGCAGGTAACTTTGTGAGGTGATTTTTTCAGGTGGAAGTGCAAGGCAAACAGAACAGATCTCTAATCAGGAGTATTCCCTGGTTTTTAATCTTAGCTCAGAACAGCCGTGTGTGTGACATAAAGAAAGAGAGAGAACAACCATTCCAATTCCTCTTTTGTCCACATTAACACTGTAAAAAGAATCAGCCCCTACTGAGCCCCTACTCACTTGCCTTCAGTCTGAAAAGTCTCTGCTGATCAACTGAGGAAATCTACAGTGAAACCCTCTATTAATTCAGTGTCTGTTTTTCTCTCTGTTTCATTTCAGACTGGAGAAGGGCTCGGAACAATTCAGGTAATGTTACACACAGCACAAGGCAAGAGGTGCGAATGCTGATAGATGCAGTGTGAGAACCTCAATACATTAGAATCTGCCCCAATGTTAAAGAAATCAGCATGTCTGCTACCATCGTCAAACTAGAAACAAACTTTTCTCATCAGAGACACAGCTCCTAAGGTCCTTACTTCCCAGTGCCCAAACTGATTTCTAGGCCTGATCCTCACCTTATTTACCCTAATTTCATATGATTTTGATGCTAATAACTTACATGCAGTTACTCCTGAATCACATTTATTGGATCAGAATCAGTCCTGAGTGAGAGAGTATCCTGAGTAAATGACTTAACATGATTTTCAAAATCTTCTATGTGATTTCAGAGAAAAAATTCCATTTAAACTGAGAAGGGCCTTGTAACACAAGACCTGTCTCTCTTAGCACCAGTGTGGCAGGTCGTGGAGCTACACCACCTGACTCCACTTCCTTTATGCCTCCATCCTCAATTCTGTATTTGTCAAGTTCATTGTCTGGCCCTTTGTCTGTGTCCTTAATATTCTCTGTCCCCTTCAGGATAATGGAGAGTTGGAAAACCTTTGGCTTTAGTGGGACTAGACAGCCTGAAATCTCCCATGTTTTAGATCCTTAGTCTCCAAGTAGGTAAGGGAATGGGCCCACCCATTTCACTGGATTCCATCTCAGGGGCCTTGTTGGGAACAACCAGAATCATCTTTTGCACCTCCTTGAGCTGCCTCCTGCTCTGGAGGCTTCTCCAGCCTCTCGCACAGCTTCTCTGCATTCCTAAATCTCTTTGGCACATCTCCTCAAAAATTATGGTAACAATGGGAATTAGGCACCTAAATGCCTTTGAGGAGCTGGGCCTTAGTGTTTACTTTGAGTGGGATTTGCAGAAGGGCTTAAGGAGGCCCTTGGCAAGTGGGCCACAGTGAAGGCACAGATGATGTGGTGGCAGGGATGGTGACTGCAAAGAGAATCATAAATGAGTGGTAGTGGGATCATCCTGGGCCCTGCAGTGGAGACAGGCATGGTCTGAAGCGAGTCAACGTTTGTCTGGCATTTGGTAGTGATGAAGGCAGAGATAATAATTTTCACATTTGCCAGTTGTTGACAATCTCGGAGCTCTTTACAAACAACAATAAAACCCCATGTAGCACCTGGTGTGTGTCGCGCTATATTCAGGTGACTGAAGAGTAAACTGACTATCAGAGAGCTTATGTGACTTGACCAACCTCTCACAGCAGCAGAGCTGGAAACAGAACCCAGGGGTCCTGATGGAAGGTCTCATTGCTAGATAAACCTTTATTTTAATGAGTAATTATAGGATGTGTCTACACTGGCCACTTATTCCGGAAAATCAGCCGCTTTTCCGGAATAACTTACCAGCTGTCTACACTGGTCTCTTGAATTTCCGGAAAAGCACTGACGATCTACTGTAAGAAATCAACCGCTTTTCCGGAAATACTATGCTGCTCCCATTCAGGCAAAAGTCCTTTTTCTGGAAAACTGTTCCGGAAAAGGGCAAGTGTAGACAGCACAGTAGTGTTTTCCGCAAAAAAGCCCTGATCGCGAAAATGACGATCGGGGCTTTTTTGCGGAAAAGTACATCTACATTGGCACGGACGCTTTTCCGGAAAAAGTGCTTTTCCGGAAAAGCATCCTGCCAATGTAGACACGCTTTTTCCAGAAATACTTATAACGGAAAACTGTTCCGTTTTAAGCATTTCCGGAAAATCATGCCAGTGTAGACGTAGCCATAATGTGTTACAGGTTGGAGCTCCCTGGTCCAGCACCCTTGGGACCTGATCAGCCCCAAATGAGAGATTTTGCTGGACCGTGGAGATCAGTTCTGATCCTTCTGCTGATGGACACCAGATTCTTCCAGGGTCCATCAAGCAGATTTGGCAGGGCTCCCTTCTGGGCTCTGCATCCCCACCTGGCTCTGCTGCTGGCCAGTATGGCTCCCCTCCTGGCTGCCAGCCTAGCTGTCTGGCTCCCTTACCCCAGGTCACTGATCGCAGCCACTGGGCTCCACCCCCATTCTGGACTGACCCAGCCCTGACCCTGGCCCTGGCTGTCAGTCAGGCTTTGTGCCCCCAGTTGTCAGCCAGGCTGCTCTGCTGGCCTGGCCCATGCCCTAGCCACCAGTCGGGCTCTGTGCCCCTGGCCAGGCTTTGCCTCTGGGACCAGCCCCAGCTCCGGTCCCAGCTTCAGGCTTTGGGCTCTGCACCCCTATCTGTGCTGGGCTGCTAGGTTTGGGCCCCAGCTTCTGGGCTCCATGCTCCTTTCCAGGTTCTGCTGCTGGCCCTGGGTGCCAGACTATAATAGGGGTTTCCTGTCTCCAAGCTGGCTCTGCTGCTAGCCCTGTCACTAGGCTCCCAGTTCGACTTTTGGCTGCTGGCCTTTGGGGGCTGCTCCTGGCAGTGCTGAAGCTCTCTGGCCCGGGGGGAGATGGGGGCTGTCTGCTCCAGCACCATCTGTGGACCACAAATGTTGCTGGACAAGAGAGCCCCAGAGGAGAGATGTTCATTTTGTATAATTTACATGCATCTTATTTATTTACACTGATAGAAATAGGGCCATAATGACACGACCAGTGTTACAATTCTTAATGCTTGAATTCTGCTTTTCATGATGAAGTTCTGCTCATAATTACCTATCACCGGATGCATATTGCGCCATGCCTCACACAGGGAACATCTCCTAATGCTAGACTTAGTGGATCCAATTTAGTTCTCAGTGCTGAAAGTGATGTGTACTTTGCTGGCCATGAATTTAAATAAAGTTTCACTTAATGGACACCTATGTAGCAGGTGAGAAACTGGCCCAGTTTGAGTACTAATGTAATAACCATTTCAGGATCAATTTTATTTTTGTATAAATACAAGCAAATCTCACTTCTGGAATATGTTGGTGACACATTGAATTGGCAAGTGTCCAGCACTGGTCAAGTCGTGCAATTATTACACAGACAAACCTGCTATTGAAATCAGTGGGAGCTGTGAATGAGGAGAGGCAGCAGGAGAAGGTTCACTGTTTATACAGCCCTCCTATTCCACTTTATACCAATATAATAGGAATGGTCCTCAAAAGAAATTCCCCTCTTCTTGTAGATGACATCAAACTGGATGCAGACACGGCCCATCCCAACCTCTCTGTTGCTGGGGATAAGAAGAGTTTGACACATGAACCCCAACCTCAAAAATCGCCACCAAATTCAGAGAGGTTTGATTCGACTGCCTGTGTGCTGGGCTCTGAAGGATTCTCCGATGGAAAGCACTACTGGGAGGTGGCTGTCGAGAGCAGCACTGAGTGGGACCTGGGGGTGGCCCTCAAATCCATAGAAAGAAAAGGAAAAATGTCCCTGTCCCCTAAAGAGGGATTCTGGGTCCTGGGTCAGAGTGGGAGAGATTATTGGGCAAAAACAGATCCATGGACCCGGGTCATAGTGCAGAAAAAGCCCAAGAAAATTGGAGTTTACTTTGGTTATGAAGAGAGGCAGGTGACCTTCTTCAGTGTAACTGACATGTCTGTGTTGTTCACATTTAGTGATTGTTCATTCTCAGGAGAGGTTTGTCCATTCTTTAAAAATTCCCATAAAGAAACAACAATGAGAATTTGTTCAATTAAAGAGGAATAAATATAACATGACAGTGATGCTGATTTTATATTAATGTAACTGAAATCAAGGTTATAATGAGGGAACTGTGATATAAAAATCAATTTTAATTGTACATTTTCATTACATATTTTGGAATAAAATGCTTCCATTTTCTATTTTTTGTGACTTTTGTCCAATATCATATTTTATTAGCCTCTCAAAAACAGTGTTTTTGGGCCTATGATTCAGGTATTGAAAACACCATCCTGACTCACACCTTCCTTATGGAATCTTCAGCTCTGATGCACAGTATCAAGAATCTTATTGCTAAGTTCAGCATTTTCCTCTACAGTAAAATAACAAGATTTGGATATTTCACTAATAATTATATTTTGGGACTGTAAACTACTGTATTAGGAAGTAGCAGTGGCTGGACAAAATTTAGACTGATGAAATATTTCCAATCTAAGCACATTTTTGCCCCTACCCTTCCCTCTTACATTTATCCAAGCTTTCCTATCCTTTACCTGACTCTTCTGCAGAGTGAAGTATAATAATCTATTTGAATTCATTTGCTTATAAAAGCTGTGGGCCAGTATGTCCCAGTTTCTGCAGCGAGACAAAGCCAACATAAACCTGTCACATTAAATTTGTTTTTCCTGCTGGACACACAAGGAAGTGAAAGCAGACTCAGACCTATAATTTTTAGAGTGCTAGGCCCAAATCCTGAGCTGTGGGCAAGGAGTGATGTGTGTGTCAGGAATGGAACACAACAACAGGGTGTTAAGCCATCTATGTGATTCCCCATCCTGAGGCCATCTTGGTACAATTTAGAGCATTTACTGGGAATCTCTATAAATTATGCTGGCTGATATTAGCCCAAAAGGGCCATTTCAGTAATTGGGGATTGCTGTGGATAAGGCAGCCCCTTATCCTAGTCTTTTCACTTCTCTGGTCATGGCCCTTGCACTAACTATTGGGAAGGGGGTGACCCAGGAGCTCCACATCATGCAGGGTATCTTAAAGGGCGTGTCTACACGGGTTTGTCTACATAGCCATTATTTCAAAATAACTTTACTAGTGTCTACACAGCCAAACCACTATTTCAAAATTAATTCAAAATAGCAGACCACTTATTTCAAATTTGGTAAACCTCATTCCACGAGGAATAACATCAAATTCGAAATAGCTATTTCAAAATAAGTGCTGTGTAGACACTTATATCAAAATAGGGGGCTTCCAGCCTTCCCAGGGTGTCCTGGTGGCCACTCCAGCCTCAACCAAGAACATTCCTCTCCCTCCCCCCCCTCCCCGGAGCCCTTAAAGGGGTAGACTCTGGCCACAGTGCCTGTGCCAGCTCCAAGCCTGCCAGCCCAGAGCCAGCAGTCACTGCCCTGACCCAGTGGCTCCAAAACATGAGCCAGCAAGCCACTGGCAGCCAGCCCTCCACCACTCTCCAGGAGCAGTCTGCCAGCTCCCAGGAGCCTGCCAGGCACCTTCCTAGTCCAGGGTGGAGATCATGGACCTTATTCAGGTTTGGGGGGGAAGCCCCCAACATCCATGATCTCCTCACTAGACAGAGGAATGCGGTCATCTATAGCAGGATAGCTGCCAGCCTAGCCACCAAAGGTCACATGTGAACCGGAGCAGGTTTGCATGAAAATCAAGTTGGTCCGGCGAGACCCCCCAACCCTGAGCCCTGAGCTTCCTCTCCCCCTTCTTTCCCTTGCTTCCCCCTTCCAGTGCCTTCCTCCCAGGTTTCCCCCTCCCCTCTCCCACCCTCTCTTCTCCTCTCTCCTGCCTCCTTTCCCCAATCTCACCAGAGTTTCATTCCCGCCCCCGCCCACTGCAGTTTTGTTAAATAAAGAGAGTTTGTGTTCATGAAAATATGTGTATTTTAATTGACATCAGGAACGGGGGTTAGGGATAGGTAAGTGGAAGGTCGTGGGGGAGGAATGAGGCATACGAGCCTTGTGGATAAGGGAGAAGCGGTGGATGTCCTATACCTAGACTTTAGTAAGGCATTTGATAAGGTCTCGCATGATATTCTTATTGATAAACTAGGCAAATATAACTTAGATAGGCCCACGATAAGGTGGGTGCATAATTGGCTGGATAACCGTAGTCAGAGAGTTGTTGTTAACGGTGCTAAATCCTGCTGGAAAGGGATAACAAGTGGAGTTGCGCAAGGGTCTGTTTTGGGACCCGTACCGTTCAATATCTTCATCAATGATGTAGATATTGGGATAGAGAGTACGCTTATTAAGTTTGCAGATGATACCAAACTGGGTGGGGTTGCAACTTCTTTGGAGGATAGGGACATAATTCAAAATGACCTTAGCAAGTTAGAGAAATGGTCAGAGGTAAACAGGATGAGGTTTAATAAAGAGAAATGCAAAGTGCTCCACTTAGGAAGGAACAATCAGTTCCATACATACAAGATGGGAAGCGACTGTCTAGGAAGGAGCATGGTGGAAAAGGATCTAGGGGTCATAGTGGACCACAAGTTGAATATGAGTCAACAGTGTGATGCTGTTGCAAAAAAAGCAAATATGATTCTAGGTTGTATCAACAGGTGTGTTGTAAGCAAAACTCGTGAAGTCATTCTGCCGCTCTACTCTGCACTAGTTAGGCCTCAGCTGGAGTACTGTGTCTAGTTCTGGGTGCCACATTTCAAGAAAGATGTGGAGAAATTGGAAAAGGTACAGAGAAGAGCGACAAGAATGATTAAAGGTCTAGAGAACATGACCTATGAAGCCAGGCTTCATGAACTGGGCTTGTTTAGTATGGAAAAAAGAAGATTAAGGGGGGACATGATAGCGGTTTTCAAATATCTAAAAGGGTGTCACAAGGAGGAAGGAGAAAATTTGTTCCTCTTGGTTTCTGAGGACAGGACAAGGAATAATGGGCTTAAAGTGCAGCAGGGGAGGTTTAGATTGGACATTAGGAAAAAATTCCTAACTGTCAGGGTGGTCAAATATTGGAATAAATTGCCAAGAGAGGTGGTGGAATCTCCCTCTCTGGAGATATTTAAGAACAGGTTAGATAGACATGTCAGGGATGGTGTAGACGGAGCTTGGTCCTACCTTGAGGGCGGGGGGCTGGACTCGATGACCTCTTGAGGTCCCTTCCAGTCCTATGATTCTATGATAAGCCCCCAGTGGGGCAGACCAGAGAGTCTCTTAGTGCTCCTCAAGGTGGAAGCTCTCCCGCAGTAGCTCCTGGATACCAACAGCCTTCCAGATAGACCTCCCAGATGGCAGCCTGCAGAAAGTGAAGTCAGGCTCACAGCAACGTGTCCAGGAGAAGCACCAGAATGCCCTGGGGCAGCTCTGGCTCCATGTTGCCAAGTCCTGTGGTGTCCCGAGTGAGGGCAGCCAGAACACGCACAGACAAAATGCTTTGTTGTCCCTCATCAAGGTAGGCAAGCAAGCAGGGAAAGATGAAAAATGCCTATCTAGGGGTGGTCCCTTTAAGCAAGGCCTCAGACAGCCTCAGGCAACAGCCACACAAAGTAACTCCTGACCTGATGCCCTGCTAGACCTGGTCCTGGCCGGCTTTAAATGCGATTCAGTTTACACATTAAAATGCATTTAAATGCGATTTTGAAATGCATTTTGTGTGTAGTCGTGTTATTTCGAAATAGCTTATTTCAAATTAACTGTTTTGAAATAAGATATTTCAAAATAACGCTGTAGTGTAGTCATACCCCACTAGAGTTATTTCAAAACAACAAGGTAGGCATCCACACACCAAGTCAGTTATTTCAAAATGATTTCGGAATAACGGGATTCTTATTTTGAAATAATAAACCCTTATTTCATAAGGAATAATGCTTCTATCAAAATTGCTATTTCGAAATAGCGGCTTTGTGGGCTCTCCACTGATGCTATTTCGAAAAAACTTCTCCCCAGGCCATTCTATATAATTGCTCCCCAGTGTCTCCTGGGGCTCTACATCGAGGTAGTGTGTGCACGTTAGAGGAGCCAGCCTTGGACTAATTTCAAGACTTCCCTGTAGTGCGGGTGCACTATTACAAAATATCAGAGGGGTAGCCATGTTAGCCTGGATCTGCAAAATCGACGAGGAGTCCTGTGGCACCTTATAGACTAAGGATATGTCTATACTTGCCCCCTAGTTCGAACTAGGGTGGCAAATGAAGCATACCATAGTTGCAAATCAAGTGCAGGATTTAAATATCCCACGTGTGATTAGCATATTCGTGGACAGTTGCCATTTTTAAAATACTGGTCTCCTGATTTAACTTGCCGCGTATAGACGTGGTAGTCCAATTTAAAACCCTTCCCTCGAATTAACTGCTATTCCTCATGCAATGAAACGAGGCTTACAGGATCAGTCGGCAAAGGCTTCCCCAGCCAACCAATCTGCATCTAGTCTACCGCACTGTGCCGGATCAGCTGATCATTGGCACAGCGCAGCAGCCATGTTTATTTTAATGAAGTGGGGAATATTTAATTCCCCACTTCTTTGCCTATGCCGGGTAAACTAGTTTACATGGCTCCGTCAATGGAGCCATGTAGTCTAGACATACCCATACAGGATGAGAAGTGAGCCCTGGTTTACACTAGATAGTTATTTTGAAATAATCTCAGTGGTTTGAGCATTGGCCTGCTAAACCCAGGGTTGTGAATTCAATCTTTGAGGAGGCCATTTAAGGATCTGGGGCAAATCTGTCCAGGATGATACTTGGTCCTGCCATGAGGGCAGGGGACTGGACTCGATGACCTCTCAAGGTCTCTTCCAGTTTTGCGAGATAGGTATATCTCCATATGTTATAATATGTCAAAATAATAAGTGGTGTGTCCACACTACTAATCCCACTATTTTAAAATAAAGGGCTGGTTCGTTCAAAATCTATACTGCTGCTTTACTTGGAGAATAAGCTTATTCCAAAACACCTATCTTTGAACTTATTATTTTGAAATAAGGTATTTCAAAATAATTTCCTGGTGTAAACATGCCCTGAGGAGTAATGTGGAAAAGTATTTGGAATTTATAGTGGCAAACAAGCTAAATGTAAGTCAAATGTGTAATAGTGTTTCAAAAAAAGGCAACCATCATACTGGGATGGATTAGCTGGAGTATAGTGAGCAAAACACAAGAAATAATTATTTTGTTCTATTGTACACTGACAGCTCTGAACTGAAGTACTGTGCCCAGGAAAGATGTAGACAAATTGGAGATATATGCAAATTAATGTATATTGGAAATATAATCCCAACTGTACATTAAAATGATGGGGCCTATATTAGTTGTTACCACTCAGGAGAGAGATCTTAGAGTCACTGTGGCTAGTTCTCTGAAAACATCCACTTAGTGTGCAGCAGCAACCGACAAAAAAAGCAAAAGAATGTTAGGAAACATTAAAAAAGGGATAGAGATTAAGACAGAGAATATCATATTGCTTCTGTATAAATCCATGGTATACCCACATCTTGAATATAGCGTACAGATGTGGTCACATCATATCAAAAAAGATATTTTGCATTGGAAAAAAGTTCAGAAAAGGGCAATAAAAATAATTAGGTGTATGGAATGGGTGCCATATAAGAAGACATTAATAAGACTGGGATTTATCAGTTTGGAAAAGATATGACTAAGAGGAAGATGACAGAGGTCTATTAAATCATTACTTCTGCTGAGAAAGTGACTAAACAAGAGTTATTTACTACTTTCCAAAATACAAAAACTAGGAGTCACCACAAGAAATTCATAGGTGGTAGGTTTAAAACAATCAAAAGAAAATACTTCTTCACACAACCTGTGAAACTCCTTGGCAGAGGATGTTGTGAAGGCCAAGATATTGTAACAGGCTTCAAAAAGAGCTATGAAAATTCATGGGGGATAGATTCATGCCTATTAGCTGGGATGGTCAGAGATGCAGTCCCTAAACTTTGTCTGTCAGAAGCTAGGAATGGATGACAGGGGTGGATCACTTGATTATTCCCTTTTCTGCTCATTCCCTCTGGGTCACCTGGCTTTGGCCACTGCCAGAGGTTACTGGAAAATTCTGGCATCTCAACTAGTTCAGGCAAGGTGCACTTATCAGCCATCCCCACTTACCATGCTCATTGTCTTTACCCATCCACTAAGGCTGTGTCCAGACTCAGGGGTTTTTTCGGGAAAAGTAGCCTTTTCCCGAAAAAACTTCCCCTGCGTCCAGACTCAAGCCGCGTTCTTTCGAAATTATTTCGAAAGAACGCAGCTTTTCTTTCGATGGCGGTAAACCTCGTTTCACGAGGAAGAACGCCTTCTTTCGAAAGTTCCTCTTTCGAAAGAAGGCGTTCTTCAATGTAAATAGGGCTTCCTCGAAAGAGAGCATCCAGACTCGCTGGGTGCTCTCTTTCGAAAAAGCGGATTGCTCTTTCGAAAGATCCGCCTGCAGTCTAGACGCGATCTTTTGAAAGAGGCTCTTTCGAAAGAAGCCTGCAGTCTAGACATAGCCTAAGTGCTTTCTCGAGGGTATTGAGAACACTTATCCCACAACCCCTCATTCCATTGTACAAGCAGAGCCAGCTGCAACTGGAGGATGAGTTTGAAAAGAGCATCAGCAACCGATAGGATATGAAAACAAACTTAGGCCAGGTCTACACTACCCCAAGGGAGGTCAGCCTAAGTTATGCAACTCCAGCTCTGTATATATGTAAATTACCTTATCTAGCAAAATCTCGAGGAAGGGTATAATGGGGCTCCCTGGGGAAGGGAAGGGAGCTGAAAACAGCAGCTACATCAGACCCCAGAGGAGTGACCATCTTGTCCTTAAAGATTATGACACCCTCCCTTCATCTCCTGCTGGATTGTGCACAGCACTTTGACTTCACCCTGGCCTGGGAAAGGAAGTGGTATGAAGTGGTCCAAGAAGGCAGCCTCAGATCACTTCTCAGTGTCACTGTCGCTTGTAGAGCTCTGGGTTGAAGCCTAATGGAGAGGAGGGCCCAGGATCTCCTAGAAGCCCGTCATAACCATGGCTTAACTCTCCCTACCCCTTTAGTTAAGGAGAATGAGGAAACTGGAAGCCTGAGGCAGGAGTGTGAGGGAGAACTGACACTTCAACAGCTGGTCAGAGATCTGTGGGCAGCCCTCCAGGTGGTGGTTGGTTTTCCATGGATGCAGAGTCAAGGAATAACCACCTCTGAGGGCTCACTCACTGTTAGATTTATGGGGGAGAGGGTTCACTGAGACAACTCATCATTGTCCTGCATTTTGTGTAATCACATGCACCTGAGAATGGATCTTGGGTATCTGTGGATTCTGCAAATCAAATTCCTATCTGAATGGGATAAGGAGCAATCTCCACACACATAGAAACACAGAAATGCACAGCCTTTTTTTCATTCTCCTTTAATTCCTGAGTACTTTGCCCTTGGCCACACCTGCTGTTTACAATCCAACGGATTTTGGCGGGCTTACTTTAGTCTGCTGGGAGAGTTCGGAGGTGAGTACACAGACTTGCTGTGCAAGAATGTAATTTATAATCCAGGGAAATGATTTCTATAATATTTTTGTCTTTTATTTGATGAAGATTTTGGATTTTTTTAAAAGTTAATTCTTGTTTTCTGAAGCAAATGGAATGACTGAGGTGAAAATGAAGATGCATTTCAGGTTATTTCATAAAATGAAGCTAGGAAAATTAGCAATTCATTCATAAAGCAGTGCATATGATCAGAAGGAGGCTTATTTGCAGATACAGAATTTATCATACCATGTATGTATATTAGTGATAGAAATGTAGCCGTGTTAGTCTGGTGTAGTTGAAACAAAAAACAGGACTGAGTAGCACTTTAAAGACTAACAAGATGGTTTATTAGGTGATGAGCTTTTGTGTGCCAGACCCACTTCCTCAGATCAAATAGTGGAAGAAAATTGTCACAACCATATATACCAAAGGATACAATTGAAAAAAAGGAACACATATGAAAAGGACAAAACAAATTTCAGAACAAAAGGGGAATGGGGGGGGGAGGTTAGATTAGAGGTCTGTGAGCTAATGATATTAGAGGCACTTTGCCAAAGGATCAATGCCCATAAAACAGATATTAGACAGGATCACAAAGAAAAAAATAGTTTCTTACCATTTCAACCAGAAAGGACATTGTCTCACCGACTTGATTACCTGCATCCTGCTTCAAAGGCATTTTAAGACTATACTTGAAAGAGAATCCTCTGAACTGTCATTCATGCTTAAATTCGACACTTTACGCCTAAGTTTGAATAAAGACTCTAATTATCTTACCCATTATAAAGATAGCTTCCTCAATTATCACCTCTAATATCATTAGCTCACAGACATTTACCTCCTCCCCCCCCATCTTCTTTCTGTTCTGAAATTTGATTTGTCCTTTTCATATGTGTTCCTTTTTTTCAATTGCATCCTTTGGTATATATGGTTGTGACAATTTTCTTCCACTATTTGATCTGAGGAAGTGGGTCTGGCCCACGAAAGCTCATCACCTAATAAATCATCTTGTTAGTCTTTAAAGTGCTACATAGTCCTGTTTTTTGTTTCATGTATGTATATTATCTGGCTCATGCTGAGATCGCAGCAGAGGGTAATAGATAATAATCTGTATATCGCATAATATTGGAGTTAGTGTTGCACTGCTAAGAGGAGGCAGGCATTTTACTTTGGTAAATGTTATATATTTTTTTAAACAAAGACAATCTGTTACCACGAATACTCTTAATTTTGTATCAGAGCGTTAAGGCGGGAATCTGCTCTGAAGTAGCTGTGGAGATGGCAGAACTAGATGCATCTTTACAGCTCTCAGATACATAAAAGGAATTTTATTCTTAATAACAGATTGGATATCAGATAGGAAAGTATATCTTAGTATAAAATATCCTGGGTTATTGAATGTGTATGCAAGCAATTAGTGCTCAGTTCATGAAAAGAAGAAAAGACAAAAGAGGCTGTGAATTTTTTTTGCTACCCTGTATTTAACTGAGGAGATAAATATTACATGCAATTGCTCTATCTGTAGCTGGCAGTTGTAACTGGAATCTGAAAAGGAGAGAAATGGGAAAACAAACAAGCCACAGCAGTTATTTGTGGCAGGTGGAAATCACTTTGGGTATGTCTACACTAGCCCCCTAGTTAGATTTAGGGAGGCTAACGAGGGTGACCAAAATTGCTAGTGAAGCACGGGATTTAAATAGCCCACGCTTCATTAGCATGTTCCCGGGAGATCGCCATTTTAGAAATTGACTAGCCCAAAGTAACTGCCTGTGTCTACACGCAACAATTAAACGGGATTCCAAATTAAAGCCCTAAATCGAATTAGCTGTTATTACTCCTGGAATGAGGTTTACCAGCTAATTCAATTTAAGGGTTTTAATTTGGAATCCCATTTCACTGCCACGTGTAGACGTGGGCAGTTACTTCGGGCTAGTCAATTTCTAAAATGGCAACCACCCGGTCACATGCTAATGAAGCGTGGGATATTTAAATCCCATGCTTCATTAGAAATTTTGGTCACCTTCGTTAGCCTCCATAGATTGAACTAGGGGGCTAGTGTAGATGTACCCTTTGAGAAACTTGATTTTAAAGTAGGTAGAATAAAGCTTTAAAAGATACTGAAAATCAGAGCTTGTCTATAGCTCCATGTTAAATAAAGAGTTTTAATTTGAAAGATTTTGATATTTCATGGAATAATCGCTGAATGAAATTCAATGATCTTTTCCCAAGTAAAATAGAAAATTTTGTTTTCATCTGGAATTTCCGAAGCTACAACATGCGGTTTTTGCTTTTTGTTTGGTCTGACATTTCCTGATTCCTAAACATTTTCTCTTTTTATTACAAGGTTTCCTTTCTTTTTCGTTTCTTCTCTATAACTTTTCGAAAATTGGAGGCAGTTTGCAAAGTTACAGAAGGCAGAAAAATAGGAAACAAACAAACAAGCAAACAAACACTAGACTGCATTTAGTCAATTTATTGCATTCAGCAGTGAGAAAAGAGGAAGGGGAAGAAATAAAAATTCTAGAGTTTGATTTTTGGAAATATTCTGGGTTTTTTTAAGAAATGAAAGATTTCCAATTAAAATGAATAAAACAAAAATGATTAACCCTCAGATCAAACTCAAAGGGCGCCCTGGTCAGTGACAGAACTCCTACTCCTCAAGAGGAGTAAGGGAAGCTGATGGGAGCATTTGCTTCTGTCAGCCTTCCACTGTAAGTTACATAGCAGGAGTTGCATATCTTTCCTCGACCTTCCCATGTAGTGTAGACCAGGCCTTAGTACGCACTAACTCTGCAGTTGCTGTGCTCTAGGGCAGTGGTCCCCAACCATTTATGGTTGCCGGGCACCAGGGGGAGTGGCCATTCATCCACCAGGCGCTGGGGGCGTGGCCATTCGTCCGCCAGGCACCAGAGGGCGGGGCGGGGTGGGGCGGAGCGGAGTGGGTGGGGCCCTCCATAGCCGCGCACCTGGTGCTGGTGCCCCCTCCAAGGGCCGCGCACCCAGGGCCAGCGCCCCCGCAAGCGCCGCGCGCCCGGGGCCGGCACCGCGCGCGCTCCCCTCCCTCCAAGTGCCACGCGCCCGGAGCCGGCACTCCCCCCATTCTCCGCATGCCCAGAGCGGGGGCGGCCAATCCATGGCGCTCCTGGGGCCGGTGCTTACTGGGCTTACCGTATTGGGGACCATTACTCTAGGGAAACCACCTCCACAAGAAGCATAGAGCTTGTTGCACTCTGGATACAGCACTGGGAGTCCAATGTGGACACTTGAATTGGTTTCTGTGTCCTGATTGATGGGGCTATGACTGGTCGGGACTCTGTTACTCTAGCTGTTACTCTGCAGGACTCTCTCAGGAGGTTGCCCTTGTCCCTGCGGCTCAGAGTTTCTGTGCTGGCATGTGGAAGTTGGAGGTGGAGTGCTGGGGGCACTGACAGCTCTGAAGCCTTTGCTTGCTCACATTTTATTAAAGAAAAATATATTTATAGAAGTATGGATTGGATAAATGGGCTGTACAGAGGCTGGAAAGCGGACTGGATTGTCAGGCGCATCGGGTAGTGATCAATGGCTCCGTATCAGGTTGGTGGTCAGTTTCTAGTGGAGTGCCTCAAGGATCAGTTCTAGGGCCAGTTTTGTTTGACATTTTTATTAATGACCTGGATGAGGGGATGGATTGCACCCTCAGCAAGTTTGCGGATGACACTAAGATGGGGGAGAGATAGATACATTAAAGGATAGGGATTGTGTCCAGAGTGACCTAGGCAAATTGGAGGATTGGGTCACAGGAAATCTGATGAGGTTCAACAAGGACAATTTTAGAAGGAAGAATCCCAAGCATTGTTACAGGCTGGGGACCGACTGGATAAGCAGCAGTTCTGCAGAAAAGGACCTGGGGATTACAGTGGATGAGAACCTGGATATGAGTCAACAGTGTTCCCTTGTAGCCAAGAAGGCTAACAATATGTTGGGGTGCTTTAGGAGGAGCATTGCCAGCAGATCTAGAGAAGTGATTATTCCCCTTTATTCAGTACTGATAAGGCCAAACTGGAATACTGTGTCTAATTCTTGGCCCTCCACCACACAAAGGATGTGGACACATTGGAGAAAGTCCAGTGGAGGACAACAAAAATTATTAGAGGGCTGGAGCACTTGACTTACGAGGAGAAGCTGATTTGGGCTTATTTAGAATGAGGCAAAGGCTTGATAGCAGCCTTAAACTATCTGAACGGGGGTTCCAAAGAGAATGGAGAGAGGCTGACATCTGCCTGTGACAGATGTCAGTACAAGGAGCAATGGTCTCAAATTGCAGTGGGGAAGGTCTAGGTTGGATATTAGGATAAACTATTTCCCTAGGAAGGTGGTGAAGCACTAGGATGGGTTCCCTAGAGAGGGGGTGGAATCTTAATTCCCTAGAGACTTTTAAGTCTCAGCTTCACAGAACCCTGGCTGGGATGATTTAGTTGGTGTTGGTCTGGCTTTGGACTCGATGACTCCTGAGGGCTCTTCCAGCCCTAGGATTCTATATTTTTCCTTAGTATGTAATTACCGTATATTCCGGTGTACAAGACGACTTTTGATGTTAAAAAACATCCCCCAAAAATGGGGGGTCATCTTGTACGCCGGGTATACATCCCAGGCGCGCCTGGGATGCCCCGCCGCCGGCTTTCCCCGAGGCTTTGCAAAGCTGCTGCGGCTTTGCTCCCGGTGCCTCTGGTCTGCTGGGGACTTTCTCCAGCAGACCAGGGACACCAGGAGCAAAGGAGGCGGAGGGGCACTGGGGTATAAGATGAAACCCTATCTTTTAATTAAAAAATTAGGGGGTCGTCTTATATGCCCAGTCACCCTATAAGCCGGAAAATATGGTATTCAGGAAATACAAGTGGCCATGTAAATGAATGTAATTTTGTATAGAACTAATCAAAACTCGAAATGTCCATTCTGTTGGAAGTTCTTACATTTTCCGAAAGTTTTCATTTCTATTAGAAGAAAAACTAGAAAGTTTGAAATTTCCTCACATAACTGAAACTATGGGAAAACATTAAGGCTACGTCTACATTGGCCGCCTATTACGGAATAGGCATGCTAATGTAGCACTTGGGAAAAGGCAAATGCGCGCCTAGAATAAGAGATCCTCCAGAATAGGGCTTTATTCCGGAGGATCGCGCCAGTCTGGACGCTTTTATCCGGCTTATCTACAAGCCGGAAAAAAGCGGCGGCCATGAAAATGCAAATGCCGCGGGGGATATTTAAATCCCCCGTGCATTTGCCTTTTCCCAAGTGCTACATTAGCATGCCTATTCCGTAATAGGCGGCCAATATAGACGTAGCCTATGATGGGTTTAATTCAATTTTCTCAAAATGAAATAAAGAATGTGGTTGTTTCAGTTGTTGACCTAGAGACTTCCTGGGCTTCATAGGGAGCCCCCCAAACTTTGGGGAGGCGTCTTCTGAAAAGAGCGAAACCTGAACATTATGAGAGCTTCAGGGCCCCAGGTCTTGGAATCATGTGCATCACAGTGTCACCTTAGAGCCCTAAATCATGGAACCTTGGATTCCCCTGAAACTGGCGAGGTGTGCTGTCTCCGATAAATATTTTGGATTTGATGAATCATAATTTTCCAATGAAGTCCCATTTTAGGACAATTCCTGACCAGCTTTAGTTGTTTTCATAGCTCACGCTATAGTTTGTGATATTTTCAATGTTTTTTGGCAGAGAATTGGATGGATGATATTGCATTCACTTCACAATGCTTGTCTGGATCAAATCAGCCACTTATCTTGCCGTCCTTACATTTATTTTTCTCATTGGAAGAAGGTTTTGGGGTAAGAACACAT
The DNA here is from genome assembly GCF_052426305.1 of Pelodiscus sinensis. Classification (NCBI taxonomy): domain Eukaryota; kingdom Metazoa; phylum Chordata; order Testudines; family Trionychidae; genus Pelodiscus; species Pelodiscus sinensis. Next base: position 12,324,568 of record NC_143069.1, on the reverse strand, counting down.
TTTTTTTCTACTTACTGATCAGAAAATTAATATATCTATTGTTGCCTGTCTTAACCTAGGGTAAGGAAACCATGATGCAATCTGAAGAGGGAAACCCAATAAAATTTGGGAGATCTAATGGCATTATACTGGGATTAACATCATTGTGGTTTGAAGCCGGTCTAGCTCCCAGGTGATTTTTGCATGATCCCAGGAAAAACCCGCATCTTCACAATAAGCCAGTTATTTCAGGTTCACTATTCCAATGTCCCCATAAACCTCATTTCATGAGGAGTAAGGGATGCTTTGGAATAGTGGGTTATTTTGAAATTTGGCACTGTGTAGACAGCACCAAATAATGAAATAAGCTATTTTGAATAGCATCAAAACAAGATACACAATTTGTATAGCTGAAATGGTGTATCTTATTTGAACATACAGTACAGTGTGGATGTAGGCTCAGTGATGGTGATTCATTGGGACCTCTGAGACAGCTCTGTGGAAGGGCCAGAGGAGGTTCGGGGCTTGTGGCTGTGCCTTGGCTGGTCCTTGCTTTGTCAGGGAGAGCCATGTGGTCATGGTGCTGCTATGAGACCAGCGTCATGCCACAAGGTTTGCCGTGGGTGCCTGCAGCTTTAAAAGCTGGCTGGAGACAGGAACTATAGATCTGTAATTAGTGTGGACTGAGCGTCCACCAGGGCAGTTGTGCTTTTTCCTGGAGGCCTCTTTTTTTGAAAGAGCTGCCTCTTCCATGTTCACACATGCCTTTTTCTGAAAGAGCTCTTTCATAAAAAAAGGCTTCTTCCTCATAATATGAGGTTTACAATATGAGGTTGCAGGTTTACAATGTCAGAAAAAAACCCTCTGCTCTTTCGATTTTCTTTTGAAAGAACACAATTCCAGTGGCCATTTTCCCAAAAAAACCCTGTAGTCTAGATGCACCTTCCCTGAGCTGTGGAGCTTGAACAATCCATTACTTGCATCCATGAAATGCTTCATTAACAACAAGTATCTGAAACAATTTCTCCGTTCTGAAAAGAGAGAAATAAGATGGGGCATGTTTCTACATGAAACATAACACGGCTGTTGTGTATGGGTAATTGCATCTACTATTTTCTTTTGTTCTCTCTATGCCAGTGTTATGCTTTCAAAGAAAATTGATGATCCTGATTTGTTTTCTTTCCTGTAGATGGTTTTACTGTCACTGTACGTGTTGATCCTGAAATTACCTTGGTCGGACAAGGTGTGATTCTGTCCTGCCACATCACTGGCCAGCTCCCCACTAATTATCAAGTACGTTGGTATAGATCGGAAAGGAACAAAAATACAACGTTATATTTTTACAATAATCTATCAAATGGGACTGAGATGGTCCGGGCTGGGGACCACTCGATGAGTGATGCTCTCAGAGGCTGGTATGAGAATGGAGTTGTTACGGTGAGACTCTTTCCTGTGCAAAAAGAAGATACTGGGAAGTACGTGTGTGAAGTGACAGGTGATGGTGTCTACAAAGAAGCCGATACCCAGGTGATTGTTGCAGGTAAGCAAAGAGATATTCATACAGAAGTGATACTGGCAGTGAACAATGCTGCCTGATCTCTGTGGCCCTGATGGTACATTTCATCGCTATGCTTTGGCCAGTTGTGTTTCCATGGGTGGAGAGCTGGGCATGGTGCGTACTCAGCCTGGCCCTGCCTCCTGGTGGCAGCTTGCAGGATGGGAAGAGCCAGGCCTGGATGGCCTTGGCCCTGGACACTCCCTGGCCAAGAGGGGGGTTGGTGAGCATAGCAAACTGGGGCACAGCCCCCTAGTGATTCCTGTTTTTGGTAAGCTGTTTCATGCATTGCTGTTAAATTTATTTAACGTAGAAGATGTTTTTCCAGAGTTACACATCTTATCCCTATTTTGAATACTAGGGGGCTATGCCCTCTGCTCACTACACTTGCCAATCCCCCTCTCCTTAGGGGTAGGTATCTGGCTGGGGGGAAGGAATCAGGATAAATGTCTGGCCAGGGGAAGGTTACAAGAGTAGGCTGGGGGTAGGTGTCTTTCTGGAGAGAGGGGACAGGAGGAGGCTGGGGGTCTCAGTGGAAGAGGTGAGGGGTTTGGGCTCAGATGGCAGAGGAGACCTGCCCCAGCAGTTCCTCTCCAGTGATGCAGCCCCCCAGAGCATGAAGCGGGAGCCAGAGCTGGAGCAGTCCACGCCCAGATGGGATGGTGCAAGTGGTGGAGAGGAGAGGCACAGGTGGGACACAGCTTATAGGGAACACTAGTTGGGCATCCTACTCACAGCAGGTGATATGGGATGTCAGTGTGAAATTCCAGAGTCATGAGCTCTCAGTGACCGGCTTTGCTTCAAGCTCTCACGTAACGATCACCTGCACCAAATTGGCCATCCTAGAGAACACAAGTTTACAAAAGAGGGAAAAACTATGTATTTGCTCATCTCTGTGTCTTTCCATTGCAGACAAAAGGAAGTGGAACGGAGGTGAGTTACTACCAATTAATGTAGCCTTCAAATCCAGCCAATGCTAAATGGAACATCTGCTGGAACTGTGTGTGCTACATTATGTACGACCAAGAGCACAGCTGATCTCACAGTTTGGCTTCAGGAGCCTCTAGGAGATCAATCCTGGTCCCAGGAGATTCCCTGTGAAACCAGGAGGGTTGATAATCCTACTCACAGCAGGCGGCAGTCCTGGACTAGCAGCCAGAGCAGTGCACTAGAACTAGTGAGATGCGAGGCCTTCTTGCCTGCTTCTGGGTATGTCTAAGCTCCAAGGTTTCTCTGGGATACCAGAGGTACCCTGGAATAAACCCTGTCGTGTCCAGGGAATGCGTCTGCTCTTTTGCTTTTTTTTTGTAGAAGAACAGATGAGCTCTTTTGGGGAGCCCTGTATTCCTCATTTCACATATAGATGGGGACAAATGATAGAAAAGCCTCTTCCAAAAAACCAATTGGAAAAAGCCATGTAAATTGCAGACCACAATTTGCAAAGCTTTTTCTGATAAAAGAGTGTAGTCTAGACATGGCTCAGAAACAGCCAACTCTCTCCTCTCACAGCTACTGGGAGCCTATTCTGTTGCTCTCACAAGTTGCACAGCTGTGGCTGAGCATTTTATACTTTCCCTGTGAGCTCTCAAGAGAGATCATGCTGTCAGAAATCCAAGCATTTCTTTCTGATTTTGTGCGTGTGTCAAGATTTCCCTAAAGCTGAGCCTTAATCTTGAAATTGGCTCCAGATTTTATGGGGTGTCATCGTGAAATCCTAGGGTCATGAGTTCTCAGTGGCCAGCTTTGTTTTATATTCACACCTAGCCATTACCTACACCAAATTGCCCATCCTAAGAATGCTTACTACAGAAGAGGGCAAAAATGTGTATGTATTCAATGCTGTGTCTTTCCATTGCAGACAAAAGTCAGCAAGGAGAAGGTTAATTACTACTGAACTATTTAGTCTTCTAATCAAGCCAATTCTAAATGGAACATTTGATGGAAATTCAAATGTGTGTGCTATAAATGTATCAACAAGAGCACAGCTGATCTCAGTTTGGCTTCAGGTGCCTCCAGCAGATCAGTCCGTTCCCAGGAGTCTGCCTGTGAAACCAGGAGGGTTGACAGCCCTACTAAAGCAGGTGTCAGCCCTGGATTAGCAGCCAGAGCAGAACATTAGAACTAATGAGATCTGAAACCTTATTGCCTGCTTCAGAGACAGACCTCTACTCTTTGCAAAGCTGTTGGTAGCCTCATCTGTTGTTCTCACAAGTTGCACAGTTGTGGCTGAGCATTTTATACTTCCTCTGTGCTCTCTCAAGAAAGCCCCTACTGTAAGAAATCCAAGGATTTCTTTCTGATCTTGTGCACTTTTCAAGAGCTTCCCTAAAGAACACATATTTAGGCTACATCTATATTGGCAAGATTTTGCGCAAAAACTTTTAACTCAAGAGTTTTTGCGTGCAAGTATTTGCGCAAAAGAGCGTCTACACTGGCAGGTGCTTTTGCGCTAAAGATGAGCTTTTGCGCAAAAGCATCCATGCAGTGTAGATGCTCTCTTGCGCAAGAAAGCTCCGATGGCCATTTTAGCCACTGGGCTTTCTTGCGCAAGAAATTAACGTTGCTGTCTACACTTGCGCAAGAGGGCTTATCCCTAAGCGGGAGCATCATAGTTCTTGCCGAAGAAGCACTGATTTCATACATTAGAACATCAGTGTTCTTGCACAAGAACTCCCCGCCAGAGTAGACAGGCAGCATGTTTTTTGCGCAAAATCATGCCAATGTAGACACAGCCCTTGAGAAGGGAGCAAAAACATGCATTTATTCAACTCTCTGTCTTTCCATTGCAGACAAAAGGCAGCAGGAAATGGGTGAGTTACTACTGATTTATGTAGCCTTCTAACCAAGCCAAAGCTAAATGGAACACCTGATGGAACAGTGTGTGCTATATATTTATTGACAACAGCGTAGCTGATCTCACACTTTGGCTTCAGAAGCCTCTAGAAAATCAGTCCCAGGCCTGGGAGTCTCCCTGTGAAACCAGGAGGGTTGACAATCCTACTCACAGCAGACGAACTAGCAGCCAGAGCAGTAGTACATGTAATTACTGACTTTCCCTAGGAAGCTGAAAAGGAACTGCCTGGCAGGTGGGACATTTTCCCTGGGAGTCTCCTTGAAGAGAGAAAGGACCAAACTGTGGGAAATTGCTTCCAAGTACCCAGAGATCAGTTCTCATTGGACCCTGCATGCAGGCCTGAGAGGCTCACCTAGACTACGGGGAAAGCGGAGCTTTCAAAAATGAAAGTAGTTTAGATGTGGCTTTTTCGGCGAACTCCTCCCCCCCCTTTTGCTGAAAAGCCGCTTTTCCTCAAAAAATGAGGTTTAGGTGGCTTTTCAACAACTGGGGATTTGCCAAAAAATCCACATCTAAACTACTTTTATTTTCGAAAGCTCTGCTTTCCAAAGTGATAGCGGAAGAAGATATGCAAATTCCTGTGGAATTTGCATGTCCTCTTTCAAATCTTCCCCATAGTCTAGACATAGCTGGACACAAGCTCACCACACCTAGTTCTGCCTTTACTGTGGGTAAAAGCAGACTCTTCCAAAACAGCTTCTCCCCCTTCCTGGTTCCCGGAGAAGGCATCTCACTTCCTATGCCAGGGTAGCTCTTAATCGCAGGCTTTCACTTTTCAGTCATTTGACTCTTCCTGCTCCTTTTTCTCAGACATTCCCCACTCTGACAGGGACCCTGTAGCTATGAACCGTGTCTGTGAACTCTCTTGATATTCCATCACCTCAGTGACAGCCCTCTCCTTGAATTGCATGCACACAGGAATGTAGCTAAATTCTTTTGTGATAACTTTTGTATTGAACCAACTTCTACTGATAAGGGACAAAACATTTTAAGATACACAGAGCTCTATTCCAGACCTGTCTATCTAATCAACAGAAGTTGGCCTAATAAAAAATATTACCCCTCCCAACTTGTCTCTCTAATATCCTGGGACTGACATGGCTACAACAGTCAAAGTCAGACAGGACTCACAGATTTGTCAGACCGCTCTGTTTATTCAGCAAAGCTGCTCTGCTAAATTAACCCAGAAAATGTGAGTGCCCTACAAGGTTCAAACCCCTTGGGCTTGTCTACACTGGCCCCTTTTCCGAAAGGAGCATGCTAATTTCACAGGTCGTAATAGGGAAATCCGCGGGGGATTTAAATATCCCCCGCGGCATTTAAATAAAAATGTCTGCCGCTTTTTTCCGGCTTTTAGAAAAGCCGGAAAAGAACGTCGACACTGGCCCCGATCCTCCGGAAAAAAGCCCTTTTCTGGAGGATCTCTTATTCCTACTTCAAAGTAATACAAAGTAATGCAGACCAGGAAGACGCAGAGTAAAGCCACGGAGGGGCTCGGGCAGCGGGGCAGCCCTGCTGCCCGAGCCCCCCCCCCCCCCCCCCCCGCATGGCTTTGCAAAGCCGCGGGGAAGCCGGCGGCGGGGAAGCCCAGGCGCGCCTGGACTGCTCCGCTGCCGACTTCCCCATGGCTTTGCAAAGCCGTGGGGGGGCTCGGGCAGTGAGGCACCCCAGGTGCGCCTGGGCTGCCCCACCGCCAGCTTCCCCGCGGCTTTGCAAAGCCGCGGGGGGGGGGGGGCTCGGGCAGCGGGGCACCCCAGGCGCTCCTGGGCTGCTCCGCTGCCGGCTTCTCCGAGGCTTTGCAAAGCCGCGGGGGAAGCCGGCAGCGGGACAGCCCAGACGCCCCGCGGCTGTCCCGCTGCCGGCGTCCTCAGAGGCTTTGCTCCCCGTCTCCCTGGTCTGCTGGTCTCCAGCAGACCAGGGAGACGGGGAGCAAAGCTGCGGAGGACCCAGGCGGCGGGACCGCGGTGCGTCTCGGTCCGCTGCCAGTGTCTTCCTGGTCTGCTGGGGTGGGGAGGGGGCGCAGCTAGTATGTCCCCCCCCAGCAGACTAGGCTTTTCTCCGGACGCCTGTGGCAGAGCAGCTGGGGTGCTGCCGGTTGGTCCTGCAGCACCGCTCTGGGCGCTACTGGAGCAACCCAGCAGCACCCCAGCTGCTCTGCCCCAGGCGTCCTGATTTAGCCACTGCTGAAACTGACTAGCGTTGACTACAGGAAGCCCGAGGCAGAGTTGCTCTGCCCCGGGCTTCCTGGAATCAGCTGCTAATCAGTTTCAGCAGCAGCTGACTTGGGGACGCTTGGGGTTCTTAAGTTGATTCTGTATGTAAGTCAGAACTGGCGGTCAGTTTCAGCAGCGGCTGAATCTGGACGCCAGTTCCGACTTACATACAGATTCAACTTAAGAACAAACCTACAGTCCCTATCTTGTACGTAACCCGGGGACTGCCTGTACAACCCCAAAAGCGTAACGAGAATCAGTATAAATGGTGGCGGAGCGCCCCTCAGCCAGAAAGCAAGCGCGGGTTAGGGCAACTAGTTCAGCGACTTGCACTGTCACAGAAAGTAACGGTGGAGCTTCTAGGGATTCAGAGAGTGATACCCCAGCATATCCTGCAAGGAGACGACCTTGTCTATCTCGAAAGCAGGAACCGTCAGTGAATAACACAAGGTCGGAGTTAAGAGAGAGGGACATCAGAAAGGTCGGGGCATGGGACGGTGGAATTTGCAATTCCGAAGTCTACATTAGCATCCCTTTTCCCGAAAGGGGTGCCAATGTAGACATAGCCTTACAGTATAATTCTTTCTACTTTCACAAAACTATACTTCATAGATTACTTTTATGAAATAAGCAGAACCGGATATACTTTGAATATAAGTGGTTATATAATTCCAAATATATTTTATAGTAAATATAAGAGTAATCAGGTTTCAGATTTGCTATTCATCAGTATTCACCTTAGCTTGAACTTTCTCAGAAAGGAAACAGGGGAGGATTAAGATGATGGCCAAACCCATGCTAGTTTTTTAAATTTGAGCAAATACTGTAGATGCAAAATATTTTTTTCCAAATCACTCATCTTTAGTTATAGCTCATCTTACCATTAAAGACTATTAGAATTGAACTGAATTCAATTTCTATATTTTTTACAGATTAATGAATAATATAAATATTTCTTTAATTTTTTTATTTTGATCAGCTTAAATTTTCAGTTTCATAAAATTATTGTGTTTCAGGTTTTTTAAATTTTAATTAGGGTTCTAGTGCAATTAAAATTAATAAAAACATTTATAAGAATACTATCTATTTATATATTTGGATGTTTTCTACATCTTCTAATATACTGATTTCAATTACAAGAAAGAATACAAAGTGTGTAGTGCTCACTTTATTTTTTATTACAAAACATTTACTCTGTGTCTACATTGGCAAGTTTTTGCGCAAAAGCATGTGCTTTTGCGCAAAATCTTACCTCCTGTCTACACTGGCCGCAAGTACTTGCACAAGAACACTGACATTCTAATGTATAAAATCAGGGCTTCTTGTGCAAATACTCTGATGCTCCCACTCAGGGATAAGCCCTCTTGTGCAAGTGTTCTTGCGCAAGAGGCCAGTGTAGACAGCAACATTAATTTCTTGCACAAGAAAGCCCGATGACTAAAATGGCCATCGGAGCTTTCTTGAACAAGAAAGCGTCTACACTGGCATGGATGCTTTTGCGCAAAAGCACATCTTCTGCGCAAAAGCACATGTCAGTGTAGACGCTCTCTTGCGCAAATACTTTAACACAAAAACTCTTGCGTTAAAAGTATTTGCACAATATCTTGCCAGTGTAGATGTAGCCAGACACTGCAAAAAACAAAAAACTTCAGTTCGCCTCACTGAAGTAATGTAGTGCAAATTCTATCATGAATGCTGAACTTAAATTCTTCTATATAAAAATCAATATATTTGTGTTCTATTCAAAAGAGTCCTCGCTCCTGGTTTCATCAGGAATCTCCCATAATTGGGATCCACTTGATGGGGGCTTCCAAAGCCAAATTGGGAGAGCACATATTCATTGTCTGTCATCATAGTCAGTCTAAGTTTCCTGCCTCCCATGGTAGGGTTGCCAGATGATTTCAACAAAAATACCGGACATACTTGATATTACATCACAATATGCATTACATCTTATTGAGAAAATGCCGGACATTTATATTTTCTCATTTCTATTTTCTCAGTCTGTTTCCCAAACAGAAAGCTCAAATACTGGACTGTCCGGTTCAAAACTGGACCCCTGGCAACCTTAATTGCAGGTGGCATAGGACTTGGGGGGCGGTCAGGCCCTGGGCTGAGGGGGTAGACCCTACCATGGGCAGTGCAGAGTTGGGGAAGGGAGGACTCAGCCCCAGAATTACATGTGGGGGGAGGGTCAGTCCCCACCCTAGGAGGCAAAGAGGGGATGGCGTGGTTGAACCCAGTGGGGGGGGGGCAGCACCTTGGGCAATCCCCCCTCGCGCCCCCCCCCCCCCCACACACAGAGGCTGTTTTATTTAAAAAACATATGGCCACCAGGGAAGTGAGAGGGACGAGTGTCGGTTTTTTTTTTTTTTTTTTTTGGTTTACTTCTCTATTGGAGCTGGAACCATATCTTAAGGGTTTTTCCCTTCTTTCTGGCTGTTTAGTTTTTCTGTGCGCCCTCTGGTGGCAGTTTGCATTCCTGCGCCTTACCAGAGGGCTCTGGAGTAGCTCACGGTGGTTTGCTGCCCTCTGTGATTAACAGGAGTTACTTTTTTAACAGGTTAATTTTGCCCTGTGTTACTTGCAGGAGTTAAAACTCACTAATCGACAGCCCTAATTTTAATCAATTTAAATTATCATAGTTACAAAAAATTATGATTGAATAATAGGCAGTGCCAGACAATTTTTTTCTTAATGGCAGTGGGATACAAGATGTCAATGCTTTGTAACTATTACAATACAAATTGTGAAAATCATATGTCAAAATATATAATATACATATTTTCTAATAATTTCTAAAACAGCATTTTTCTTACTTCACAATCTTGAAAATGCTGATTACATTTGGAAGAAACGTTTTCCTGAATTTGTGTGAGGATGATGAAACTGACATTTACTAGTAAAAATAGTGTCCTTCCAACCCTAAAGACAAGGTACCTGGCTACAGATATTTGGGAGAGGCACTCTCCATCATGAGAGCCAAGTCACACTCAAAACCAGGAAATTGATACATATTCTAAGTACAGTAAGATCTATCATGCGGGTCTGATTTAAAACAAACAACAAATAAACAAAACAAAAAACCCTGGGAAAATGCTCATTTGGGATTGTTCCTGCTTTAAGCAGGGGTTGGACTTGATGACATTCTAAGATCTCTTTCGATCCTATGATTCTATGACTGTATGATAAACTTAAGGTAAATATTTACAGTGTAATCTGATAGAATAGTTAGTAACAAAAAAGTAAGTGCCTGTAGTTCCCTGAATATCTGATCACAAGTTTATTTTATGCCCGAAGAGATGTATTCTCTCTTATTCTCTACAAAGGTGCAAAGACACCAGTACTGGTGAGAAGAGAAGAACCCATCGGCTATGTCTACACTGGCATGATTTTCTGAAAATTCTTTTAACAGAAAACTTTTCCGTTAAAAGCATTTTCGGAAAAGCACATCTAGATTGGCAGGATGCTTTTCCGCAAAAGCACTTTTTGTGGAAAAGCGTCCGTGGCCAAACTAGATGATGTTTTCCGCAAAAAAGCCCTGATCATAATTTTCGCGATCGGGGCTTTTTTGCGGAAAACACTACTGTGCTGTTTACACTGGCCCTTTTGCGCAAAAGTCTTTCGGAAAAAGACTTTTGCCCGAACGGGAGCAGCATAGTATTTCCAGAAAAGCACTGATGATCTTACATAAGATCGTCAGTGCTTTTGTGGAAATTCAAGCGGCCAGTGTAGACAGCTGGCAAGTTTTTCCGCAAAAGCAGATGATTTTGCGGAAAAACTTGCCAGTCTAGACACAGCCATCTTGTTTAGATACAAAACCATTATACCTAGAATAACCTCTACATTGTAGTGACAGTAACATGTTCAATTTCTCCATAGGTTTCTTATTCTGTTTATTGCCCTTTATTTATGTGACTGTTGAACATATTTTTGGAAAAAGAAAAAGTAAGTTAATTTATATTTGTTTATCATTTTTTTAAGTTTACTTAATGTATAAAGATCTAACAGTGAAGGTAATTACTATTGGAAAAATTTACATGTCCAAGGGAGGCAGGGAAATTACCTTTAACCCTCTGTGATGGCAGAGAATTAACATCTGATCTCCCAGTTTGGCTTCTGGAGCCTCCAGGAGATTGAATCCAATCCTGGAAGGCTCCGGGTGAAACCAGCAGGGTGGGTAACCTGCTTACAGAATGTGGCAACTCTGGGCTAGCAGCCAGAGTAGTGGTACATGTTGTTACTGATTTTCTCTTATGAAGTTGAAAGATGACCTTAACCTGAATGGATGGGGAGTTTTTCCCAGAAAACTCTAGATACTGGGAGTTGCCTGGAAGAGAGAAAGGACCAAGCTGTGGGAAATTGTTTCCAAGAGCCCCAAGATTTTACTTTTCAGTCATTTGACTTTGCCCCAGTGGTGTAATTATGGTCGGATCTGAATGTGGCATGATCCACACATGTAGCATCCAAGGCCACATAAATAGAGAAGTGAGCCCCCAAATTCATGCACTCTAACAACATTTCCAGCAGCATTTTTCCTACTTGGTAAACTTAAAAACATTAATTATTATTGGTAGAAATATTTATTTCCCTCAGTTTGTGTGAGGATAATGAAAACTGACAATAACTTAAATTTATCAGTAAAAATAGAGTCGTTCCAAGTCAGGAGACAAGCTACCTGGCTACAGACATTTGGGAGAGGCACTCTCCACCATGAGAGCTGAGTAGCCCACAAAGATATTGAGGAGATTGATTCATATTCTAAATACAATAAGACAGGTCATGAAGGTCTGTTTTTATTGGGTTTTTTAAAATGTTTACAGTGTAGCTAATAGAACAGTTAGCAACAGAAAAGTAAATACCTATAAGGGTATGTCTGGACTACATGCCACTGCCGCTTCATTAAAATAAAAATGGCCACCATGTTATTCCAGCTCAGCTGATTGTTGGCACAAGGTGGCAGTCAAGAAGCGGATCAGTCAACAAGGGGAGCCTTTGTCGATCGATCCTGTAAACCTCGTTTCACAAAGCATAAGGTATCAGTCGACAAAGGGGAGCCTTGTCGATCGATCCATGTCTTGACTGCCACGTTGTGCCGACAATCAGCTGAGGCAGCACAGTGCGGCAGCCAATTTTATTTTAATGAAGTGGGACATATTTAAATCCCCGCTTCATTGACTGTGTTGGGGAGTCTAATTTACATTGACTATGTTGGGGAGCTGTCTACAGAGGTATATAGTCTAGACAGACCCTAAGGGTGTGTCCAGACTCAGGGGTTTTTTCGGGAAAAGTAGCCTTTTCCCGAAAAAACTTCCCCTGCATCCAGACTCAAGCCGCGTTCTTTCGAAATTATTTCGAAAGAACGCGGCTTTTCTTTCGATGGCGGTAAACCTCGTTTCACGAGGAAGAACGCCTTCCTTCGAAAGTTCCTCTTTCGAAGGAAGGCGTTCTTCAATGTAAAGAGGCTGTCTTCGAAAGAGAGCATCCAGACTCGCTGGGTGCTCTCTTTCGAAAAAGCGGATTTTTCTTTCGAAAGATCCGCCTGCAGTCTAGACGTGATCTTTCGAAAGATGCTCTTTCGAAAGATGCTTTCGAAAGAGCATCTTTCGAAAGAAGCCTGCAGTCTAGACATAGCCTAACGGTGTGTCTAGACTGGCAGTTGCTTTTGTGCAAAAACTTGCCAGCTGTCTACACTGGCTGCTTGAATTTGTGCAAGAGCACTGACTTTGTAATGTACAAAATCAGTGCTTCTTGCGCAAATACTTTCACGCTTCTGCTCGGGAAAAAGCCCTCTTGTGCAAGAATACTTGCGCAAGAGGGCCAGTGTAGACAGGGAAGAATTGTTTTGCACAAAAAAGCCCTGATGACTAAAATGGCGATCGGGGCTTTCTTGTGCAAAATCACGTCTAGACTGACCACGGATGCTTTTGCACAAAAGCACTTTTTGCACAAAAGCATCAGTGCCAATCTAGATGCGCTTTTGTGGAAATACTTTTAACGGAAAAACTTTTCTGTTAAAAGTATTTCCACAAAATCATGCCAGTCTAGACACAGCCTAAGTGTCTGAAGACAGGCCTCTGTTATTCCATCAGAAATGTATTCTCTTTCATTCTCTACAAAGGTGCTAAGACAACAATACTGGTGAGAATGAGAAGAAAAAAATCCATCCTGGTTTATATTCAAAACTGTAACACCTAGAATTACTTCCCCTATGATTGTGGCTACATTGTAGTGACAGACATGTTCTATTTTTCCATAGGTTTCTTCTTTTGTTTATTGTTCTTTATACCTGTGATCGCTGAAAATTTCTTTGGAGAAAGCAAATGTAAGTTAATTTTTTTTAAATTGACATAATGTTTAAATGTGTAATAGTGAAGGTAAAGAACCATTGGAACAATGTACATATCCATAGGAGGCAGGGAACTTAGAATGACTCTGATGACAGACAATGAATATGTGCTCTCCCAATTTGGCTTTGGAAGCCCCCAGCAGATGGACCCCAATTCTGGGAGATTCCTGAGGAAACTAGGAGTGAAGACAGATTTTTCACTGTAGGTGGGACTCCTGGACTAGGAGCCAGAGCAGTAGTGCATGTAGTTACTGATTTTCCCTTAGGAAGTTGAAAGGGGTGGGGAGTTTTCCCCAGAAAACTCTACAGACTAGAAGTCTCCTTGAAGAAAGATGCTGGAGACATCCTGAAATAGCTACACCATGTCTACATAAGCCACCAATTATTTTGAAATATTTTTTGAAATAACGGGCATGCTATTTCACCGTCCTCGTAATCTTTGCTGCACGAGGGTTGAGAGATGGCTCAAAGTAGTGCATTATTTTGAAATGTGGTGCTGTGTAGATGCAAATGAAAGAAAAAAGTCCAAAACCATAGGTCCAAAACCATAATACCTAAAAATACCTCCCATGCTTGGAGCTACATTGTAGTGACAGTGAACATAAGAACATAAGAACGGCTGTACTGGGTCAGACCAAAGGTGCATCTAGCCCAGTATACTGTCTGCCTAGAGTTGCCAGCACCATGTACCCCAGAGAGGGTGGACTGAAGACAATGATCAAGCGATTTGTTTCCTGCCATCCCTCTCCAGCCTCTGACAAACAGAGGTCAAGGACACCATTTTATCCCCTGTCTAAAAGCCTTTTATGGACCTAACCTCCATGAAATTTTCTAGCTTCTCTTTAAACTCTGTTATAGTCCTAGCCTTCACAGCCTCCTCTGGCAAGGAGTTCCACAGGTTGATTACATGCTGTGTGAAGAAGAACTTTCTTTTATTAGTTTTAAACCTGCTACCCATTAATTTCATTTGGTGTCCTCTAGTTCTTCTATTATGGGAACTAATAAATAACTTTTCTCCATTCACCCTCTCCGCACCACTCATGATTTTATAGACCTCTATCATATCCCCCTCAGTCTCCTCTTTTCTAAACTGAAAAGTCCCAGTCGCTTTAACCTCTCCTCATATGGGACCCGTTCCAAACCCCTAATCATTTTAGTTGCCCTTTTCTGAACCCTTTCCAAGGACAAAATATCTTTTTTGAGGTGAGGAGACCACATCTGTACACAGTATTCAAGATGTGGGCGTACCATAGTTTTATGCAGGGGCAGTAAGGTATTCTGAGTCTTATTTTCTATCCCTTTCTTAATAATTCCTAGCATCCTATTTGCCTTTTTGACCGCCGCTGCACACTGTGTGGAAGTTTTCAGAGAACTGTCCATGATAACTCCAAGATCCCTTTCCTGATTTGTCGTAGCCAAATTAGCCCCCATCATACTCTACGTATATTTGGGGTTATTTTTCCCGATGTGCATTACTTTACACTTATCCACATTAAATTTCATTTGCCATTTTGTTGTCCAATCACTCAGTTTGCTGAGGTCTTCTTGGAGTCCCTCACAGTCTGCTTCTGTTTTGTTTTTCCATAGGTTTCTTATTACCCATTATTCCTTTGACCACTGAATATTTTTTTGGAAAAAGCCAAAGTAAGTTAATTTATTATGGTTTGGTTTACATACAAAGTTTTTCCGTTAAAAGTATTTTGTGCAAAAGCATCTGTGCCAGTGTAGATACTCTCTTGAGCAAGAAAGCTTCGATGGCCATTTTAGCCATCGGGCTTTCTTGCGCAAGAAATTAACGTTGCTGTCTACACTGGCCCTCTTGCACAAGAACACTTGTGCAAGAGGGCTTATCCCTGAGCAGGAGCATCACAGTATTTGCACAAGAAGATTTTGTAAAGTACAAGGTCAGTGTTCTTGTGCAAATACTCGCGGCCAGTCTAGACAGGCGGCAAGATTTTGCACAAAAGCAGCCACTTTTGTGCAAAATCTTGCCAGTCTAGATGCAGCCACAGTGTAAATGTCTAACAATGATAGTAATTAACCATTGGAATAATATACATGTCCAGGGGAGGCAGGGAACTTACCCTACACCCTCTGTGATATTTAGTTTCTGATGTCCCTGACTGGATTCAGAAGCCTCCAGAAGATCGAGCCCAATCCTGGGAGGCTCCTGGTGGAACCAGGAGGGTTGGTAATCTGTTCACAGCATGTGATAGCTCTGGGCTAGATGCATATAGTTACTGATTTTCCCTTAGGAAGTTGAAAGGCGACCTTAACCTGATGGGGTGGGGAGTTTCCCCCAGAAAACTCTAGAGACTGAGAGTTGCCTAGAAGAGAGAAAGGACCAAGCTGTGGGAAATTGTTTCCAAGAGCCCAGAGACCAGTTCTCAGAGGGACACTGCATGCAGGCCTGGGACACAAGCTCACTGCAGCCAGTCCTGGCCTTACTGTGGCTCACCCAAGAATCTTCCAAAATGGTTCTCCCCTCTCCTTGGCTCCCAGGGTAACATCTCAAGTACTGGAGAGAATGGGAAACAATCTTTCCTAGTTTAGGACCAAAACTGTAAAACCTCAAGAAATACCTCATGTTTGGGGATACATTGTGGTGACCATAATATGTTCTGTTTTTCAGTTAGTGTCTTACCCTGCTTATTTGTGCTTATTGTGGTGACCATCAAACTTTCTTCTGACAAATGCAAAAGTAAGTTAATTTTTGTTAACTTACAGGAAGGGGATATTTTTAAGGGGGGTAATAAATCATTGGGATAATTTACCAAGTGTTGCAGTGGATTCTTCATCACTGACTTTTTCTAAATCAAGATCAGTTGCTTTTCTAAAAGCTCTGCTCTAGGAATTATTTTGGGGCCTTTCTACAGCTTGCTGACCTGTGTTCTCCCAGTGGTCAAACTAAATGATGACACTGAGCCCCTCTAGTGTTAGAGTCTATGTAAATCTTGTCATATGATGTGTTTGTAACTGAGATTCAAGTGTAAACCTTCCTGCCATTTTGGCCATGTACAGTTATTGCTATGTCTTTTAGACCCAGGACAGTCCAAGTGTTATTTATCCATATATCATTTATACTGAAAGTGGTTAATTTATGATGTTCATGATGTTTAAAATGTAATTGGCAAATTGTAACATGAACAAAGTATATTGATCAAATATGATCTTTTGCAGACCAGTTCCAGAATGAGATTGGTGAGTCTGACCTCATTACTAAGCAGGAGCACTCAGATTTCCTTCTCCTTTTCTATTGATTAATTGAAAAAAATGTGTCTCCTATCATGTCAGTTTTCCATGCCCGTCTCTCAATAATCAGGAGGCATAAAAATCAATCAAACAAAAGCACCATCAACCTTTCATTTCATCGGTTTAATTTTGCAAATGCTAAATTAGGTAAAAACTCATTTTGCTCACATGAAAAGTTCATTGGATTATGTGGATCACATACAGATTTTATATGGTCTTTATGGGAAGTGGCCCATTTGAGGCAGGTCAAATAACAGTGGTCAGGGTGGAAAACATTGTCTCGTGCTGCCATGTCAGCTGCTCCCTGATGGCCCCTTCTCCTGCCTCTCAGTGATCTGGTCCTGCCATTTTGCCTATATCTCCACTAGCAGGTTGTGCATGCAGTCCGTCTGCTTGCAGATCATTTCCTCTCATGTGCATTTGCACGTGCAGATCAGAGCCAGATGGGCAGATGCAGCAAGAGGTGGAGGATGTACTGAGCTGTCTCAACTGCAAAGAAAAGTTACAAGAGCAGATGTTACAGGAGGTACATTGTGTGGAGCTTAACCTTAATCTATTAGCGTACTCTAAAGAAGGTCTTTGTAAAGACAAAGGAGATGTGTTCTGTGTAAGGCCAAATGTTTGCTTTAAAGCAGATACTTTACAGAAGGTGCCCAGATATCTCAGGAGAGCATTGGGACACCCTTGGTTCAGAGGTAGGCAGGCGAGGTAAGGGCCTGCCAGGCCAGGAGCCTGAAGGCAGGAGAGGGTTAGCAGCTGAGGGCAGCTTTCCACTGTGTCCTGTCCATGTCAGGTCCAGCATATGTGACTCCTGGAGACTGCTTCTTTTTCTGTCTTCTTATCTACTCTTTTCCTAATGGTTCCTAACATTCAGGGTTTTGTTTTGTTTTTTTAATAAAACTTCATGTTGAGCAGATGTTTTCAGAGAATTCTCCATGATTTGTAACACCTGAATAAAACTTAATAATTTGGGAAAATGTTAGTGGAGGAAGCTCAGAGCATCAGAGAAGCAAGCAGTGAAACAAGTTATTGTCATAAGCTATCTGTGTAATCTAACTTATAAAATACACTTTTTCTTTCGCCTCCTTCTTTCTCTATTTAATTTCTGTGGGAAAGCCTCACTTATTCTGGAACTAGTGAGAGCTGAGGCCTTCTGACCTGACTCAGAGACAAAAACCTAGTCTTCTCACAGCTGCTGGGAGCCTCACTTACTGCTTTCTTGTGTGAGCTTTCAAGAGGACTTTTGCTGTTAGGTATTTCCTTATTATCTTGTGCACACATCAGCTTTTGTGAGGAGGAGCTTTGGACTTGAATTTGACTTTGGATTTTATGGAGTGCCAGTGTGAGATCTAGGGTCATAGCCTCTCAATGGCCAGCTTTTATGTTCATACTTACCCATTACCTACACCAAACTGCCCACCCTGCAGAATACTAGTTACAGAAGAGGGCAAAAATGTGTATGTATTCAACACTGTGTCTTTTTATTACAGACAAGGGTCAACAGGAGGAAGGTGAGTTATTGCTGATTTATGTAGCCTTTTAATTAAGCCAATGCAAACAGGAACATCTGATGAAATTGTCTTTACTTTATGGCTACGTCTACACTGGCGGCTTCTTGTGCAAGAACTCTTTTGCGGAAGAATTCTTGTGCAAAAAATCTTCCACAAGACCACAGCCACACTGCCATGTGCTTTTGCGCAAGAGCATCCATGGCAGTGTGGATGCTCTTTTGCGCAAGAAAGCTCTGATGGCCATTTTAACCATAGGGGCTTCTTGCGCAAGAAATTCATGTTGCCTGTCTATACTGCACAAGAGGTGGAAGAGCTCTTGCACAAGAGGGCTTATTTCTTGTAGGGAGAGGAATAACTCTTCCAGAAGAAGCCCTGTTTTACAACGCTGTACTGTAAATTAACTTGCACAAGAATGCATGTGCAGTGTAGACAGCAGGCAAGTTTTTGCAGAAGAACGGTTGTTCTTGCAGAAGAAGCTGCTAGTGAATACATAGCATCCATGTGTGAACAAGAGCACAACTCACTCTCAGTATAGTCCACTGTACTGCACAGGTGAAAGTCATCCTTATTGTAATTCCAGGGAAGTCTGTTCAGTTAGAACATGGAAGGATCAGGTTGCAGGATTTTGGGGGGATATTTTGAATATTCCTATCAGAACAAATATAATGTAAATATTTTCCCAAAAGAAGAAAGCAGTGTAGGGAGGCATAGCATTTGATATGAGAAGATCCAGATTTCATAGAATCATAGAATATTAGAACTGAAAGGGACCTCGCAAGGCCATCAAGTCCAGTCACCCGCCCTCATGGCAGGACCAAGCACCATCTAAATCATCCCTCACAGATGTTTGTCTATCCTGCTCTTAAATATCTCTAGTGATGGAGATTCCACAGCCTCCTTAGGCAACTTGTTCCAGTGCTTAACCACCCTGACAATTAGGAAGTTTTTCCTAATGTCCAACCTAAATCTCCCTTGCTGAAGTTTAAGCCCATTGCTTCTTGTCCTGTCATTAGAAACCAAGGAGAACAATTTTTCTCCCTCCTCCTTGTGACAGCCTTGTAGGTACTCAAAAACTACTCTCATGTCCCCTCTCAGTCTTCTCTTTTCCAAATTAAACAAACCCAATTCTTTCAGTCTGCTCTCACAAGCCACGTTTCCTAGACTTTTAATTATTTTTCAAATATAGCATGAACTTTGATGAAAATTTTATGAAAACAGTGATCCTGTACTGTGAAGCATTAACTTAATTTTGCTTGATGGTACAAGAAATAGTGGGAGTTAGAGAGTGTAATAGGGTATGTCTCCACTAGCTCGTTAATTCAAGCTAGGTAGGAAAAGCAGGCAACCAGAGTTGCAAATGAAGCCCAGGATTTAAATATCCCAGCCTTTATTTGCATGTTCCTGTCCGGTCGCCATTTTTCAATTCCACTAGTACGAAGTAACTGCCGCGTGGCTACATGCAGCAGTGAAAAAGCAATTCAAGCTAAGTCCTTAGTTTGAATTAACTTTTACTTCTCCTGGAATGAGGAGCAAAAGTTAATTTGAGCTAAGGACTTAGCTCAAATTGCCGTTTCACTGCCGCGTGTAGGTGCAGTTACTTCGGAGTAGTGGAATTGAAAAATGGCGACCAGATGGGAACATGCAAATAAAGCCCGGGATATTTAAATCCCGGGCTTCATTTGCAACTCTGGTCGCCTGCTTTGCCTACCTAGCTCGAATTAATGAGCTAGTATAGACATACCCCTAGTGATTATATATGAATAACATAACATAAGTATTGAAGTAACATATGTGGCACCTTAAATAAGTTTGATTCATGCCATGCATTCCATCAACAATTCAATTAACCAACTGCAATATATTAACCAAATTTCTACTGAAAAATGCATATTCTGAATTGATTTAATCTGTTGCAGAAAAAATACACAATACCTATGGTAAGTTTGCAAAGATTTCTAAGCAATTGCTCTGAGATTTTTTGTCTTTCATAAATGACACTATTTTGCTGATCTGTGATTAATCTTGCTACCTTATCAGTATAATTTACCTAAAGATTTTTAGCAGTTCATGCTATAATCTCTAATATTTGTCCACTTACATCAAGACCTCATAGCAGGTAATATTTTTATATAAATAGTTCATTCCCTACTTCACAGTTCCTCAGAGATTTGTGATAAGTTTATATTGATTTGTAAGTAGAGGAATTTAGATTTATTTTCATTCTACTTCTGAAAGCATAGTCTATATTTCTAAGCTTTCTGCTTATTTGCTTTTCTCCTCTGTCTCATTTACCTCAAAATATCTAGCAATATCATCTCTAGAATGACTGCAAACTGTTGTACACATGATCCCTTTGATAAAGCCTTTCAGATTTTCTAGAAGGCAAGCATTCTGAAATTGAATTTTGTGGGAGTAGTTGTTTATTTGCAAATGTCCTACTTCTCTCTTTTTTCTCCTTTTGTCAGCCATTGAGGAGCCAGGCTAAATGAATGGGTTGTTCATTTGCTGTACATTTTGAAAACTGGGACATCACTATCACAGTTCAGGGCAACTGTACTGTATTCCTCCTGCGTGGTCCCCTGAGGGCTCCCCAGCCATCCCCTATCTTGGGCAAGGACCTGTGCGTGTCTCCCTCCTGACTGGGATTTTTCCAGGTGGCACAGTTCCCTGCCTACATTGTGATATCCCCAACACGCCAGGCTGCCTAAATAGACCTGCATCTGTGCTTTGCTTTCTCTTTAAAGGTTATGTGCAGTTGGAATTGCCAGCAGGCCCAAGTGACTGCACAGCTTTTTATATGCCAACATATATTTTTATATGCAAACACATATTTTTAAGGTGAAAGCATTATAGAGAAAACCTATACTCATACTAAAAGATCAGCCTTATGGTTCCTCCTTAGACCCATATCCTGCTAACCCTTCCTGGGAAGGACAGAAGTCCCCTAGGTACAGAAGGTCCTGTATGTTGTTGGATTAGAAGGAAGTCTCTGAGTCAATTTAAACTGAAACAATTTATGCAAATTTCCCTTTTTGTCTGTGGGTCTCTGGAGGATCCAATTTGACCTTGTATATGCGAGACTCTCCAAGAGGTAGTTCCTCTTGCATGGTATTATAACCTGAATACATTTGCCTAATTACTCTCTTCTGTTTTCACTTTTTGGAGGGGTGTGATTCATGCGATTACTTATAATCCCTGGGCAACCATGATCCATACATTTAATTCAGTACGATCCCTCAGTGTTATTTTAGGAAATTTCCATATTTGTTACAGTAATATTCATGGGTGACTGGTATGAGTAAGGGATACAGAAGGACCTAAGTCGTTATCTGTTACCATCCTGTGATCATTATACTTTTCCTGAGCTCTTTTAGTAGCTCTGGTCTAACAGCCACCAAGTTATCTTGTATAGAAAACATTTATTTACAGGATAGCGCAAAAACTCTGTTACTTAAATGTGTGCTATTCCTTTGTAGCTAATCTAAGCCTGGACATGGGTAAGTTTGACTTTATTTCTGTAAATTTCTACTGTAACTTTCAGCTGGAGCTCATGATGGATTTATGTATACTTTATATTTGATGACCAGAGCAGCTCTCCCCTAAAGAACAATCTACTGCACAGCAGTGGACAGATAAATTCCTGCTCAAAATGAAGGGTTGCTAATGCAGTCTCAGAGTGAATTGGGTCTTTCTTTTAAAAAAAGATGTTGTCTTTTTGTAACCCACACCTACCAGACATCTCCATCCTTACAACTGCAATAAAAAAAGTTTGTTTATAGAAGAAGGTGATTATTTGCTTATTCAAATGAGTGTCATTCTTTTTCAGCCCTGTGTCGGAGGAAAATCAGTAAGTTTTCATTGATTTACATTGCTCTCTAATTAAGCAAAGAAAAAATAAGAGGATACATGGAGAACTGGTGGATGAGATGTATTTGTAGATTAGAGATGTGTTCCTCCTGAAAACATTCTACCACACAGAAGTGACTAAATTAATCTCTGCTATAACCCTAGTTATGTTAGTGTAGTTATACCTGGATGAATTAGCATCTACAATTTTTGAAAACTCCAATATATTTTTGCATTCTTTCATAGAATTATACAGTCCTAGGGCTGGAAGTGACCATGGGAGGATATTGAATCCAACCCCCTGCCCAAAGCAGGACCAACCTCAACTAAATCATCCCAGCAAGGGCTTTGTCAAGTTGGGACTGTCAAGGCTCCTTCCCTACTCTGGCATCATAAATGCAGAAGTGGGGTCCCGCAAAAGTACCCCGAACATTCTCTTTCCAAGCTTTGATATAAAATGTCCCCCCAAAATATTAAAAACCTAGATTTTTGGAATAAACATCCTTTACCACTACCAACGTAATGATAAGAAAATCAGGGAGAGATCCCTTGGGAAATCTCAGACCTAAAGTAAAATCCAGGACACACAAAAAATTAACCAATACCAGGTTAATTAAAAAAAGAAAAGAACTTTTATTATCAGCACAATACACTTGTTACAAGCATAATGACTAGATGGAAAAGTCACCAATTAATATACTCATTGGGAGGACTCCTCCAAGGTTCATGAACTTAGTAACAAAGGGGAGGAAAATCCATTTTTTGAATACACAGACATCAGATTCCTTTCTCAAACCATAAAACAATAAAACCTAACAAATGTATCTAAACTTTACCCTACTTACAGATAGCAAAGAGTTTTTTCTTGGAGCAAGACATTTTGTCTGTCCCCCCGAGTAGCCAGAGAGAAACTGCCCAGGGACAGAGGAGGGAAAAACCAAAAATTCCTTTGTCCCAGTTTGAAATTCCTATCTACATTTCTATTGGCTGCCAGCTACCTGGTTAGGTAAGGGACATAGTTAACCCCTTACTTCCTAGGCTGCTGGCTAACCCTCATGATCACAATAGGGACTTAAAAACCTCTAGTGATGGAGATGCCAACACCTCCCTAGGGAACCCATTACAGTGCTTCACCACTCTCCTAGAAAAGCAATTTTTCCTAATATCCAACCTATACCTCCTCTACTGCAACCTGAGACCATTGCTCCTTGTGCTGTCATCTGCCAAATGCAAAAGTTTGAAGCATGGAAAACTATTTCATTAGTCCTATGTGGAATATGGACAGCATCCAGATTTGAGTAGGAATTTTTAGGAGTTGCATATGCTTGAATGTCCAGCAATACTGAATTTTCCAGAAGCACCTAGGGTATGTCTACACTACCCTCCTAGTTCGAACTAGGAGGGTAATGTAGGCATACCGCACTTGCAAATGAAGCCCGGGATTTGAATTTCCCGGGCTTCATTTGCATAAGCGGGGAGCCGCCATTTTTAAATCCCCGCTGGTTCGAACCCGTGCAGCGCGGCTACACGGGGCTCGAACTAGGTAGTTCGGACTAGGTTCCTATTCCGAACTACCGTTACTCCTCGTGAAATGAGGTGTACCGGTAGTTCGGAATAGGCACCCTAGTCCGAACTACCTAGTTCGAGCCCCGTGTAGCCGCGCTACACGGGGTTCGAATCAGCGGGGATTTAAAAATGGCGGCTCCCCGCTTATGCAAATGAAGCCCGGGAAATTCAAATCCTGGGTTTCATTTGCAAGTGCGGTATGCCTACATTACCCCGCTTGTTCGAACTAGGAGGGTAGTGTAGACATACCCTTAGAGATTGATAGTCATATTCAGAATAGTACTTCTCTTCATTGATGTTACTTTATTCTTATTACTTAGAAGGGGCACATAAAATGTGTGTTCAAGTTGGACGTCCTGGGTCCATCACCCTCAGGCCCTGACTGGTCCCTGATGAAGGCTTTTGCCTGACCAGGGGAGGTCATTTCTGGATCCCCTGCTGCTGTCCCTTCCACCCCCACTGGCCTCCTGGCCAGCTTCTTATCTCCTGTCTGCTCCATTGTCCTGCTGACCCCACTGGGCAGCCAACACTGCCCTGGCTCTGACAGCCACCAGGCAGACATCCATGCTGCACGGGATCTCTGGGTCCCACAGGCAGCTGTGCACACTACACCAAGGATCTCTGATTTGCCAGGCAGCCACACACCATGGCTCCCTGCCCTACTGAGCTTTTTGCCGCCCAAAAATTGAGAATGAAAATGGTAATTTTTCATTATTAAGCAATCGTGTAAATAGCTCTAAATTCCCATGAGCCGTCCAAACAACTGTAGAGGACCTCTCCTTTGAGGGACTCAACTGCATTGCAGAGACAAATGGTAAGTTACTGCACATTCTAAAAGATTCCAGGGCCACGTTTGTTCATTTGAAATCTATACTTCTGAAAAGAAGTGTAATTTGAGCAAATCTCAGAGGCTGTGTCTAGACTACATGCTTCTGTCGGCAGAGGCATGCAGATTAGACACATAGGCAAAGGCAAATGAAGCCACAATTTAAATGATCGCGGCTTCATTTACATTTACATGGCTGCCGCGCTGAGCCGACAAACAGCTGATCAGCTGTTTGTCCGCTCAGCGCGCTAGTCTGGATGCTCCCATGCCGACATCAAAGCCCTTTGTCGGCAGCCCCGTTATTCCTCGTGGGATGAGTTTTACCGGGGCTGCCGAGAAAGGGCTTTGATGTCGACAGGGGAGTGTCCAGACTAGCGCGCTGCGCGGACAAACAGCTGATCAGCTGTTTGTCGGCTCAGCGCGGCAGCCATGTAAATGTAAATGAAGCCGCGATCATTTAAATCGCAGCTTCATTTGCCTTTGCCAAAACAACAAATCTACATGGCTCCGTCGACGGAGCCATGTAGTCTAGACATACCCAGAGAGTGCAGAGATCCTGCCATTCACAGGTTTCAGTGTTTCAAAGACACTCTGATCACACAGGAAAGATGTATGTTTCAAAGGCTGGAGATGAATGGCACGAGACAAATCGCTTGGGCATTGTCTTCGGTCCAGCCTCTCTGGGGTATCTGGTGTTGGCCACTGTTGGCAGACAGGCTCCTAGGCTAGATGGACCTTTGGTCTGACCCAGTACAGTCATTCTTATGTTCTGATGTTCTAAGCTCAGGGCTCAGGGTCGGGGGTTTCACTGGACCAACTTGATTTTCATGCAAACCTGCTCCTGGGTCCGCATGTGGCCTGGGGTGGCCAGGCTGGCAGCTATCCTGCCCTAGACAGCTGCATTCCTGTGCCTAGTGTGGAGATCGTGGACGTTGGAGGACTCCCCCCAAACCTTGATGAGGTCCACGATCTCCACACTAGACCAGGCGGGCACCTGCCTCTTGCGGCCCCGGGCAGGCTCCTATGAGCCGCCAGCCTGGTCCTGGGAAGAGGCGGAGGGCTGGGTGGCAGCGGGTGGCTGGCTCATGCCATGCAAGGTGCACGGTCTGCTGACTAGGTGCTGGCAGGCTTGCAACTGGCACAAGCACTGTAGCCAGACCGTGGCCCTTTAAGGGCTCCGGGGCCGGGAGGGGGGCAGAAAAGTTAGTGGCCACCAGGGCAAGCTGGGAAGGGCTAGCCTCCAACTAGTTCAAATTAAATGGCTACACAGCCCTTAATTTGAACTACTTAATTCAAACTAGGCGTTAGTCCTCATAGAATGAGGTTTACCTAGTTCGAATTAAGTGCTCTGCTAGTTCGATTTAAATTCGAACTAGCGGTTTGTATGTGTAGCCCCTATTAAAGTTAATTCGAACTAACGTTTGAATTAACTTTGTAGTGTAAACATACCCTAACAGAGTGTAAAGAGGTGTTAGATAAATTCATGGAGGTTAGGTCCGTAAAAGGCTATTAGCCGAGAGTAGGAATAGTGTCCCTGGCCTCTGTTTGTCAAAGACTGGAGATAAATGCCAGGAAACAAATTGCTTGATCATTGTCTTTGGTCCACCCCTTCTGGGGCACCTGGCACTGGCCACTCTCAGCAGACGGGTTACTGGGTTATATGGACCTTTGGTCTGATTCATTATGTCCATTCTTGTGTTCTTATTTTCTTATTTGTTCCCCTATTTAGGTGATTGGTTAATCTAGATTACTCCTTACACTCCTTGAAGGATCAGGTTTATCTCTTCCTCATCCTCCTAATAAATTTGATTAATAGAGATAATAGTGTTGCCGTAATAGATTTCTGTAAGACATTTCACTTGGTACCACATGGTATTTGGTCTAAAAATAGATGAATATAAAATCAACATGATCTATACTAAATAGATTAAAAGATTGCTGAGTGAAACCATTATCAGGCAATCCACATAGAATGGGTATGTTTCTAGTGTGGTACCACAGTCGTCAGTTCTTGGTATTCCTCTGCTGAAAATTTTTATAAATGACTAGGAAGATGGGCCGATTATCATTTGAGGTAGCATGCCAAAATCACTAGTGTGGTCATGTCTGCTTGGGCAGCAGATGGGCAAGCTGTCTCAGTAGTCTCTCAGGGTATGTCTACATTAGCTTGTTAATTCGAGCTAGGTAGGCAAATGAGGGCAACCGGAGTTGCAAATGAAGCCCGGGATTTAAATATCCCGTGCTTCATTTGCAAGTTCCTGGGAGCCGCCATTTTTAAATCCCTCTTAGTCCAAACTAATTGCCCACTAGACGCGGCAGTTAAACGTTAATTCGAACTAACTTCTTAGTTCAAATTAACTGTTACTCCTCATTCCACAAGGAGTAACAGTTAATTTGAACTAAGGAGTTAGTTCGTATTAACGTTTAACTGCCGCGTCTAGCCGCGGGCAGTTAGTTCGGACTAAGGGGGATTTAAAAATGGTGGCGCTTGGGAATATGCAAATGAAGCCCGGGATATTTAAATCCAGGGCTTCATTTGCAACTCCGATTGCCCTCATTTGCCTACCTAGCTCAAACTAACGAGCTAGTGTAGACATACCCTCACATTGCTTGCCACTTGTCATTACTGCAGTTTCCCCTTCATTTCTAGTAAACTAATGACATTAGGGCTAGTGCAGGCATGTCCACTTGAGCTGGGTTTTACACTTTCAATGCTAGTATATATACACCATGAGAGCATTGCATAGAATGAGAACATGAGCTATCTGACTGGTTAATGCAGTGCTTGGCTTTAAACTGCCTGTTAAATACATTCTTATTAATAAGGAAAATAATGCTCATAATAACTTGTGTAATGACAACGATTTTTTATTTGTATGAAGTAGACATTATTTCTTACACGGTAGTGTTCTGTACACATGGATTGCTTGCTGCAGACTTGGTTTAACTGGCTAAAAAACTCCTTATTGTAAGTCACCCATTATAGAAAATATTAATTCATAGAGAAGACGTCTATTTTAATGAAATGTATTTCTTACATTTGCAGAAGAATTGCGAGAGAAATTTGGTAAGTTTATATTGATCTCTATAACTTTCCTCTGAAGCAGTGGAGGAATTGTAACTCAGTAAACTGCATGTACTGCATAGTTTTCTTGGCTCCACATCCTCTCAAAGTAGTGTACTACCAAGGCCAAACACATCGTCTATGTCTAGACTACATCCCTTTTTCATAAAAGGGATGTAAATTAGACGTATTGCAATTGCTAATGAAGCGGGGATTTAAATCTCCCCCGCTTCATTAGCATAAAAATGGTTGCCGCTTTTTTTCCGCATGGAGCTTTGTCGGAAAAAAGCGGCAGTCTAGACACTGATCTTGTGGAAAATAAAGCCTTTTCCGAAAAATCCCTTATCCCACTATGAAATAAGGGATAAGGGATAAGGGATCTTTCGGAAAAGGCTTTATTTTCCGCAAGATCAGCGTCTAGACTGGCGCTTTTTTCAAACAAAGCTCCGTGCGGAAAAAAAGTGGCAGCCATTTTTATGCTAATGAAGCGCGGGAGATTTAAATCCCCGCTTCATTAGCAATTGCAATACATCTAATTTACATCCCTTTTACGAAAAAGGGATGTAGTCTAGACGTAGCCATTCTGTCTATAATTTCACTAAAGTCTGTGGATTATACAAGTGAAAAAGTAGGTTTTGATGAAAACTCCTTTTAAAACACTACTATGGGTGAGGTGCCTCCTGCTTACTATGCTCGCCAACCCCTTTCTCTGGGAGTAGACATCCTGGTTCTTCCCCAGGCCACCAGGGAAGAACAGACCAAGGTGTGGCAGCACTGGCCTACCCCAACTCTCTCCCCACAGGCACTGGGCCCATTCCTGGGGCCGGGCCAGCTCTGGGTCTCCCCACATCTCTGGCCCTTGGGAGTTGGTCCAGGCCAAGACCATGGCAGGCCCAGCTTTCTCTTTGTGGCTGTCAAGGGATTGGGCCAGGACTGAAATCAGGACTTTTAAGTGAATTACTTTTCAATTATCTTCCAGTGTATGCAACTCTCCAGAATCAGATATTGCAGGAAAGAAAATGTAGATGTGAAAAGGATTGAATATTGTGAATGAAAAGTGAATAACTAACATCAAAAAAGTTTAACTTTTTGGAGCAGGATTTTAGTTCAATATTTGGTGTATTAAAGACAAAAAGGAACTATACTGTTAATAAATATACATTGCTCTGTCATTATTTAGGACGCAAACAAGAGTTTCATGGAGCAGGTAAGATTTTCTTTCTACTTCCATCAGCCAGGGTCAAAGCTCTGTATCAGTGACTGCTTGTACTCTTGGAACTAGATGGGTGGTTACCAGGTCACATAAAAATACTCTCTTGTCCAGCTAGGGTATTCAGAAAGTTGTTTTTCGGGGGTAAGCACAGTGTGCATGTGCAACTGAATGGGATAGCTGCCTGGACCCTGTGGGTATATATGCAGGTTGGGTGGTTCATCCCATACTCACTGCTGCCCCATACTATCAGCTACTTCCATGGCTTCAAGTAACTATATAACAACTGACAGAGAATATCCACATCTGAAAGTGAGGCTGATTAGTCATCTGAAGAAATGGATTGTGACCATAAAATCTCATGATATTTTTTACATTTTTGTTAGTGTCTAAGGTGCTAAAGGATCATTTGTTGTTGTTGTTTTAAGTTTTTTTCTTGTACTGATTGTGAAAGGTTGCCTCTGTGGGAGAATGTGAAACTTTCATGGTTCCTTCAGCTCAATTATTCCTTGGGTCTGTGGAAATCTGGCCTCTGATGCCAGATTTTAATTAGAAGATTTTGAAGTGTTACATTGCACACACATCAGGACTAGGCAGCATTTAAAAATGGCAGGTAAACAATAGTATAGTACTGAGAGCAGCAGAGACACCAGGATGTCATAAAGTACAAAAATGGATAAATATTGCACTAAAATAGTTAGTTGACTGAATATGTGCCAAACTGAATATGGCTAAATTACACTGTTTGTGACATTAGTAAATCTGGTACCCAACTGTTTGCTGTTTTCTGTACATTCTAAACAAGAAAACTCACTGATCATGTTCATTTTCCAGAGCAACTTCAGAGAGAAATTGGTGAGTTTGTGTGGATCTATAAGTAGCATCACTCATTTTTATTTCCCAGAAGTATAAGATATACCAAGTATTTACAAATGCCAGTGCTGTTCCCAAAATATTCCATTATACAACATCAGGTTCTGTGAGACATCATTGTCTATATAAGCCCATTGCAATCAATATACCAAATACAGAATGTATTCAATCTGTTGCCCTGGAGTTGACAGCTCCTATCTACCATATACCCAAGGATGAACAGGGTAAAGAGTTACTTCTTGAATATGGAGTTCAATTCGAGGCCTCTGCATTTATATTCAAAGTTGCACATAAAATCTCCCCCTTCTTATATAAGAGATACTTCTCCTTCAGTGACTGAGCCCCCGTGACACTTACATGACACTTTACGTGACATTTATGGGAGCTGGACTCTGACCACCAGACCCAAAACTGTGCAACCTCAGAATGGTCCACCTCTCAGGCTGCATGTGAAAACTTTAGTCTTAGATTCTGTGTATATTGAAAAGTATCTTTTACATTTTCTATTGTAGCCCTATTCAGGGACAAAAAGGATAAATGTGCTGTGACTTCTGCTGTTAGAAAGCGGAGGGAAGTTGTTGTTTTATCAGTAAGGGAAGTTGGGGATGGAGGATTTCTTTAACTGCTGGCAGGTCTTTCTGCTTTTGCAGTCTCGAGAAAGTGAATTTTGTAACCAGAACAGAGCAGCATCTGGGAAGTAGCACAAAGCAGCCCTCAGAATGTACTAATCAACTCTATGGGTATGTCTACACTACAGAGTTAGTTCGAACTAACGGACGTTAGTTCGAACTAACTTTAATAGGCACTACACTAGCGCTCCTCTAGTTCTAATTTAATTCGGACTAGCGGAGCGCTTAGTTCGAACTAGGTAAACCTCATTTTACGAGGATTAAGCCTAGTTCGAACTTACTAGTTCAAATTAAGGGCTGCGTAGACCCTTAATTCGAACTAGTGGGAGGCTAAGGCTTCCCGGGTTTCCCTGGTGGCCACTCTGGCCAACACCAGGGAAACTCTATGCCCCCCTCCCGGCCCCGGACCCCTTAAAGGGGCACGGGATGGCTACGGTGCCCGTGCCAGGTGCAAGCCTGCCAGCACCCAGCCAGCAGACCCTGCACCTGGCATGGATCGAGCCAGCCACCCGATGCCCCCCAGCCCTCCCCCTGGTCCAGGGACCAGACTGGGAGCTTGCTCCCGGGAGCTTGCCCGGGACCACAAGAGGCGGGCACCCAGGAGCAGGTGTGCATGAAAATCAAGGGGGTCCACTGAGACCCCCGACACTGAGCCCTGAGCTTACAATGGCCGTCCTGGGTCAGACCAAAGGTCCATCTAGCCCAGTAGCCTGTCTACCGACAGCGGCCAACCCTAGGGACCCTGGAGGGGATGGACCGAAGACAGTGACCAAGCCATTTGTCTTGTGCCATCCCTCTCCAGCCTTCCACAAACTTTGGGCAGGGACACCACTCCTACCCCCTGGCTAATACCACTCCATGGACCCAACCTCCATGACTTTATCTCACTTCTCTTTAAACTCTGTTCTAGTTCTAGCCTTCACAGCCTCCTGCAGCAAGGAGTTCCACAGGTTGACTCTTTGCTTTGTGAAGAAGAACTTTCTGTTACTAGTTTGAAGCCTGCTACCCATTCCTTTCCTTTGGTGTCCTCTAGTCCTTCTTTATGGGAACTAATGAAGAACTTTTCTATATGCACTCTCTCCACCCAACTCCTGCTTTTATAGACCTCTATCCTGTCCCCCCTCCGTCTCCTCTTTTCTAAGCTGAAAAGTCCCAGTCTCTTTAGCCTCTCTTCATATGGGACCTGTTCCCAACCCCTGATCATTTTAGTTGCCCTCCCCTCTCCCAGCCTCTCTCTTCCCCTCTCCCACCTCCTTTTCCCAGTCTCCCCCAGTTTTGTTCAATAAAGACAGATTCCATTTTTGAACACAATTGTCCTTTATTTTGTACATCAAGAAAAGGGGCTAGGGAAGGGTAAGTGGAAGGAGGTGAGGGGGGAATGGGGTACGAGCCCCCGATGGGGAGGACTGGGCTGGCTCTGTGGGCTTCTGGGGATGGAAGCTCTCCTGCAGCCCCCCAATTACCCCCTCTCCCCAGATGGCAGCCTGCGGCAAGTGCAGCCGGGCTGATGGCCGAGTGCTGTGATGTGCCCAGTGTGGGTACTCCGGGCAATCCAAGCCAGGACTGGTTTTCAAGCGGGGCACCCCTGAGAACTGTCTGTCCGGGGTGGGAGTAGGGACCCTTTAAGCACAGCCCTCGGCTAGCCTGAGACAGCATCTCCACGCTCTAAGTCCTCCTCTGATGCCCTGCCGGCACTGCTTCCAGCCATCCTTAAGCCCTGTTCAGGGTCCACTTAATGTGGACATGCTAGTTCGAATTAGCAAAATGCTAATTCTAACTAGTTTTTAGTTCTAGATGCGTTAGTTCGAATTAGCGCTGTAGTGTAGACATACCCTGTGGGATTTAATACACTACGCAATGGGTGAAGCCTTGATAGAGAAGTGCTGGAGCACCCCCATGCATGGGAATCCCCACTGGGAGTTGAAAGGAACATTCATTCCATGCTCCCTTGGGCTATGTCTAGACTGCAAGCCTCTTTCGAAAGAAAGCACCCAGTGAGTCTGGATGCTCTCTTTCTAAAAAGCCTGTTTGCTTTCAAGAACACCTTCTTTCGAAAGAGCACTTTCGAAAGAAGGCATTCTTCCTCGTGGAATTAGGTTTACCACCGTCGAAAGAAAAGCCGCATTCTTTCGATTTAATTTCGAAAGAACGCGGCTTCAGTCTAGACGCAGGTGAAGTTTTTTCGAAAAAAGGCTACTTTTTTTGAAAAAACCCCTGAGTCTGGACACAGCCTTGCTGAGTGGGGAGATCCCTTCACACAGCAGAGCGTAGAGCGCCCAGGAATCCTGATAGAAAGAAAATCTCTGCTATAAGCCAGGCAGCATGTGCTGGTGTTCAGGGCCAATCTGCAATGAGAGAGTGCTGTTCTCCCGGCCACTCGCAGCCCCGCCATGCCTAGAAACTCCAGAAGATGAAGGTTAACCCTTCTTGGTACAATCCTACAGGAGGGCCCCATGCTGGTGCAGTTCAGCCGTCCACTTACCGTTTCTGACATGGCTGAGCCTTTTCCAAACCCTTTATCTGTGATAGTAACAGGGAGGATTTCTGCCTCGGTAAAGTTGTACCATCTTTTCATCTAAGCTCACAAAACCCTTGGCTGAGTGGGCACTTGGTTATAGTAGCTCTGTATCTAGCAGAAAAGAAAATGTAAATATGAAAAACAGTGAATATTGCGAATGCAACTGGAACACAATTCATTAAATAAATATTCTCGACCCTTTCGAGTGCTGACACACATATTAGAATTGTTGGATTTCTGTATGGGACAAAATCTCTCATCTAGTCTTCAGTGTAGAGGAATGGGCAAGTAACTAGCCTCACAGAATGATTAGCTGGCAAAGGCTCCTTCCTACTCACCAACATGGTAAATATTTGTGCTAGTCAAGGGATAAACCTCACTCTACAGCTTGCTAATACATAAATACACATTAACTATTCTTCTCTTTCTCTTTTCTCCATGAATCTTTTCCAGAGCAACTCCAAGAGCAAAATGGTGAGTTTTCTGAATTACTCCCCAGTCATGGGCTCTGATAATTCCATGTGCAGCTAGAAAGTGATATTTTCACTTGTGTGGCTAGGAATGTCTTTTGGCACAGGATCCCTTGTGTATCACAGTGCATTACAGAGCTGAGAAATTGCCAGATTTCTGCAGTGTGGAGAGGAGATATTCCAGGACTCACAGCAGAGGCCCCAAGAATGGCTGAAATCATAATAATATATGGAGATATGCCATCTCATAGAGCTGGAAGGGATCCTGAGAGATCATCTAGTTCAGTCCCCTGCCCTCATGGTAGAGCCAAGTACCATCCCTGACAGATTTGCCCCAGACCCCTACATGGCCCCCTCAAGGAGTTAGCTCACAGTCCTGGATTTAGGAGGCTAACGCTCAAACCACTAAGCTATCCCTATCCTGCATTAGGAAAGTGTGTGAATTTACACTAAAAGAGCTGTTAATAGAAGCCAATTTTTGACTTTCTCTGAGAGAACATCATGTACTGGGTGCAAGCTCGATTCACAGTGCCCCATTTTTGGTCTGGGAAATGGTTATGGGAAAGACCTCTTGTGTGAGAGAGACTCAGCACTGAAGCCGTATGGCACTGGCAGACACATTGGCCCTTCATTACCGCTCCACATCACTGGTAACATAGAGACACCATAATAAGGTGAACAGTGGGTGCTCTCTATTCAAGACATGCCCTTATCACAAGCCTAAGCACAAGAAGACATCAACCCACAAAGCTCAGTCATTGACTCCAGTGCCAGTACATGGGCCATTGAATCTGGACCAAGCGCTTCCTTGGGAGCTCCTGTGAGAGAAATTCCCCAGTTTCACAATCTAGGGACAAGTCTGCCATTCTAAGATGCGTTTCAACAGGGCCGGCTTCAGGAAGTGTGAAATTCAAACAATTTCGATGGGGCCCCGCAACAATTTTGGTTGAGTAAAAAAAAATGTATACAAAAGTTTCAACGGGGGCAGAGGGAGAGGAGCAGGAATTTTTTGAATTGAGAAAAAAAGAATCACGGCACAAACAATCCCCTGCCAACACACACAAACCCCCTTCTGCGGCACAGGAAAACCCTGCGCTAAACTCAAACCTCCTGAGGCGCAGGAAGCCGATGCACTCTTCCTCCGGGGTTGGCAGGGCCGGCAGATTTGTATAATTTTTGGTGGTGCCCCATTAGCTACACCTCCTGAC
This sequence comes from Pelodiscus sinensis, assembly GCF_052426305.1. Taxonomy (NCBI): domain Eukaryota; kingdom Metazoa; phylum Chordata; order Testudines; family Trionychidae; genus Pelodiscus; species Pelodiscus sinensis. The sequence goes on along the minus strand of NC_143069.1, from coordinate 12,290,645 downwards.
CCTCATTAACCAGCCTTCTGGAGGTAACACACTCAGGGAAAAATGGACACATGACCAGAAGTAAAAGGTCTCAAAGGGCTTTTCCCACCATCCTCCTACCAACAGGGATTAGTTTGGCCCCCACCAAAGCCCCCTCATGCAACTATCCTACAATTGCATTAATCCAATGTTTGTGACATTAACTTGGGGGCAGAGAGGCTGGGGGAAGTATTCCCTCTAAGGCTATGTCTACACTTGCGGCTTCTTGCACAAATACAGACATTCCTGCGCAAGAATCCACAGAGCAGCCACACTGCCCGCCTGCTCTTGCACAAGGAAATTTACAGTAAAGTGTGGTAAGAAATCCCAGCAGAAATCCCAGTGGTTACCTAGTGAAATTAATACATATCAGGCTTGATAGCAATAAGAAGAAGTATTGTTTTCATAAAAAAGAGGGTTAATTTGTGAGACTCATTACTAGGGGATATTTTGAAGGGCAAAAGTCTAAATAAAGAATTGAGTTAATGAAGGAGAACTCCTTCAATGACTATTGGCCAAGATTGCCCAAGAGATACAACTTCATTTTCAGAATGACCCTAAACCCCTGAATACAAAAACCTAGGAGGGCAGGATATGGGTGATTGATTCCTCTGATGGTTGGGTGGTGGCCATTGTCAGAGATAGGACGCTGGTCTAGATGGACCACTGGTAATACCCAGGATAGCAGTTCTTCTGTACTCAGTGGGCTTGGGGTTTCTCTAACAGGCTGTTTTCAGAATTCTTACCCAGCCTCCCTAGTCCCTGGCATCTGGGTGCTTGCCTGGTTCTTTTCCATGGCTCAGATCTAGGAGGAACTGTTCACCTCTTAGCACACAATCCCAAATGGCAGATGCCCCTGGCAATGTAGTTCTGCAGCTGACTCCCCTTCCTCACTATGGGTATGTTTAGACTACAGGCTTCTGTCAACAAAGAGTGTCTAGACTATGTCCGGTTCTGTTGACAAAGCAAGTCACTTTGTCTACAGGAGAGTGTAGATGCAAAGGACAGTGTAGATGTAATAAAGACTTCTGTCGACAGAACTCTGTCTACAAAAGACATTATTCCACGTAAAATGAGGTTGACCGCTATCAACAAAACTATACCTGCTTCTAGACTACCACTGAATTTTGTCGACAGAACTCAGCAGCAGTTTAGATGCAGGTATAGTTTTGTCGACAAAAGTCCACTTTTGTCAATAAAACTCTGTAGTCTAGACAGAGACACCCTATAGGTCTGGGACAATCAGGCACAAATAGTTGATAGTGGGAACAGAGAAGATATGCTCAATAAACCTTTTCATCCCCCATTCCAGCTGAGTGTCTCTCCATTCGGCCATAGCCAAACTATATCTTTCATGCAAACTTTTTCTACACCAGAAAAGAGGTGGTTGTGGCTGAGTACAATGCTGTTCCCCTCATCTGGATGTCACAGGCCCTTTAGCTGGTCCTGATACCATGTAGCTGGAAATACTGGAGGGACTGCTTTGAGCGACGATGGAATAATGCATATTGTTCCCGTTGCTGTCCCCGCTAATTGCACATAGGGCAATACAGCTCAATGCTTAGCCTATAGCTTTTAATGGTTAGTTGTATTTCTGACTGGCCTTTTAATGATGAAATGGTATTCTCATTGAATATTCATTTTGTTTCAGAAAACCTAGAGCGGACAATACGTAAGTTTGTGTCTCCTTTCTATTATGTACACGCTGACCTTGTGTCATCTACACTCTTTTTATATCAGTTACAGTCAGATGGAAGAGGGAAATGAGTATCCCTTCATGAATAATAGCCAGTCCATGTGCCTTTATCACAGAATAAATCCGAGGAGAAATTGTTAAAGTTCTCTTCAATCACACAGTTCTGTGAGGCAACAAAAGAGATTAACAGAGGAGTATATCCTGTCATATTCACTTTACTAACTAGTTGTTGTCATGCTTAATAGGTTAAAGCAATATTTGCAGCTTATTTTTCTTCTATCTGGAAAGATAGCCTTGAAATTAGCCATTAACCTGAATAGCTAATGAAGAATCCTTGCCTTTCATGGCCCATGGCCAATATTTATGTTACACAAGAAAGAAAGTATCTCATTCAACATGTTCTTCAATTTGTAAGTCAAGGAATAAATATTAAACTCATTTCTTCTCCCATTTCCTTTGCAGAGGAACTCCACAGAGAAAACGGTGAGTGGGCCTACTTTCCGAAAAATTACTGTAGGGATGTTTCCATTGCACTGCCCATCTGTCTGAGAAGACAATGGAAAGATTATGGGGTGTGAGGCAGGGCAGAGTTGACACTTCTGTGCTATTGTAATAACAGAGGCCATGCAGATACTCCACCCCCTACCTAAGAGATGGAGACAGAATTTACGTTCTCAATTGACTTCTAAAAGAATGGGAAACCATGTTTTGTACAGAGCTCCTGGATAGGGCTCTGTAGCCATTGCCATGGAAGGGAAGTGGTGATAGACATATTGGAATGTATAATGAATCAGGAAAAAAAAACCAAGCTCTTCTAGGTTCTCTCCCAATGGACACATTTCTAGATAAATATAAATAGATGACATTCGGCATGGGAATTTGTGTATTTTTTTAAAAAAAGGATAAAATAGTTCCATACAGTCATGTCAGAGCCGAATAGGGGTTTCAGGAAATAAAATTATTACTGAATTCAATATTTGACCCTTCATTCAGTGGAGTAGACTGAAGTGGCCACATTCCCATTGCCCCCAAATTTGATCCTGATCCAATGGGATCGAATTTGATCCTGATCCACTGGGATCAAATTTGATAAGAATGTAGTGCATATATTGAGAAGAGTCCTTTTCTTATGTCTTGTAGCCCTATTCAAGGAGGAGAAAGGTCATTTTATCAGTGGGGGAAACTGGGGAGGGAGGATTTCTTTAACTGCTGGCAGGTCAGGACCTTTCTGCTTTTACAGTCACAGAGGAGTTTTGTAACTGGGACTTAAAAAAGTCTGGATAGTGTTCAGTGGCAGTTTGTCTTTCACTGCATAATCCAGATGGGGATGTGAGACTGGGACCATTGAGAGGAAAGAAATGTCCATGAACAAGATATTCTGCAAAAACAAGAACAAACCAACTTACAGACAGAGAACTGTTTTGTTTGCTAAAGCAATGGCTAGATTTTAGATATGTATTCAACAGAAAAGAAAACGTACATGTGAAAGACGTTGAACCTTGTGAGTGCAAATGCAACATAATTTATTAAATAAATATTATCACGCCTCTTTCAAGCGCTGACACCCATTTTAGATTTGTGCCCTATTCACTTCTTTTCCATTTAATCATGACCTTGAAGGTTCTTGCCAACATTATTAAATATGTTTGGGACTTAATCTCTTATCTAGTCTTCTGTGTGGGGGAATGGGAAAATGACAAGCCTTACAGAGGGTATGTCTAGACTACATGGCTCTGTCGACAGAGCCATGTAGATCTGTTTACTAGACATAGGAAAATGAAGCAGCGATTTAAATAATCACTGTTTCATTTACATCAAAATGGCCACCGAGCTGTGCTGATCAGCTGTGTGGCGGCATGGCAGGGCAGTCTGGACGCACTACGGTCGACAAGAGACGCCCTTGTCGACCGCTCCAGTAAGCCTCATTTCAAGAGAATGACTAGCTGGTAAAGACTTTTTCCTGCTCATCATCATAGTAAATATTTGTGCTAGTCAAGGGATAAAGGTTGTTGTTCTCACTCTGCAGCTTGCTAACAAATAGACAGACACTAATTATTTTTCTCTTTCCCCTTTCTCACTGATTATTTTCCAGAGCAACTCCAAGAGCAAAATGGTGAGTTTTCTGAATTATGCCACAGTCATGGGCTCTGATGATGCCACGTACAGCTAGAAAGTTGTATGTTCACTTGTGTGGCTGGGAGATCTCTTGTTCCACAGGATCCTTTGTATATCGCAGTTCATTAGAGAGGTGAGAAGTTGCTAGCTTTCTGCAAAGCAGTGTGGGGAGGAGATATTCCAGAGCTCGCTGCAGAGCCCCTGAGAATGACAGAAATAATAGAGACTCAGGATTCCATCCTGCTCGGATTAGCTTTCAGCAGAAGTTTGACCTGGATGTGATGGATACATACAGGATGGCTAGCTCCTCCCATCTTCCCTGCTGTCCATGTGACTTCAGCCATATGTCCCGCTTCATGTGTGGATGCACAGTAAAACAAGTAATAGTTAATCCGTGAAAATTGTTCCCTGTTCCTTTTCCTCATTTACTAATGAGAGAAGAGTTTTCTTTGAGGGCTTGTTGATCAGGTGCTACAATCAGGTGTACGCACATCATAAGACAAGCATTGGAAAATTTTCCTCTAGCAGCTTCCATCAGGGTCAGACATAGAGCCCGTTGATGTGTGCCACTGGCTGCTGCTATATATCGCTGCCACTCTCACCACTCCCTTAGATGTGAATGTATTCCTCACTGATTGGCTGTACCACAGACAGGCATTATTTTGGAAAAATTCTCTGGCCTGTGTGTTAGATTATAAGAGTGCCTCACATCTGATGCTGTTAAAAGTCTCACCTGCTTCCTCATAAGAGAATAAGTAAGTCCGTGTCCTTTTCCATGCATTACCAATATGAGGCACTCCTGGAGAATGAAAAAAGGATTGATGGATTATTAAAACTTACTATTCCTTGCCAAGGTCAGAGCCTGCCCGGCAACCCATAAGGAGTGAGATGCCCCTCCCAGGGAGGTCAGAAGGGGGGAGAAGCCATTGTTGGGGTGAGTCTGGAGCCAGACAGGGCAAGGGCAGGACTGGCTGTGTGGGGAGCTAGTAAGCCTCAGGCCTGCATGCAGGGTTCCCCCTGAGAACTAGCCTCTAGGGACCTGAAAGCAAGATCCCTCAGCTGGGTTTTATTTCTCCACTGTTGATTCCCAGTTCGTGGAGTTTGCTGGGAAACTTCCCCAGCCAGGCTGAGTTAGCCATCCAGCTCCCTAGGGGTATGTCTACACTACAGCAATAATTCGAACTAACTTAATTCGAATTAGTTAATTCGAACTAAGCTAATTCGAACTAGTGCATCTAGACCTAAAAACTAGTTCAAATTAGCGTTTTGCTAATTCGAACTAGCATGTCCACATTGAGTGGACCCTGAACTGGGGTTAAGGATGGCTGGAAGCAGTGCTGGCAGGGCATCAGATTAGGACTTAGAGCGTGGAGCTGCTGTCTCAGGCTAGCCGAGGGCTGTGCTTAAAGGGACCCGACCCCCACCCTAGACAGACAGTTCTCAGGGGTTCCCCATTCTCATGTCTACCTTGATGAGGGACAGCAAAGCAGTCCTGTCTTGGAGTGCCCTGAGTGCCCACACTCGGCACATCACAGCACTCGGCCATCAGCCCGGCTGCACTTGCCGCAGGCTGCCATCCGGGGAGGGGAGGTCAATCGGGGGCTGCAGGAGAGCTTCCACCCCAAGGAGCCCGCAGAGCCACCCCAGTTCTCCCCACTGGGGGCCATTCATCCCTCACCTCCTTCCACTTACCTCTCCCTAGCCCCCCTTCCTGATGTACAAAATAAAGGACACGTGTGTTCAAAAATAGAAACTCTCTTTATTGAACAAAACTGGGGGAGACTGTGAAAAGGAGATGGGAGAAGGGAAGAGAGAGGGTGGGAGAGGGGAGGGCAACTAAAATGATCAGGGGTTTGGAACAGGTCCCATATGAAGAGAGGCTAAAGAGACTGGGACTTTTCAGCTTAGAAAAGAGGAGACTGAGGGGGGATATGATAGAGGTCTATAAAAGCATGAGTGGTGTGGAAAGGGTGCATAAAGAAAAGTTCTTCAGTAATTCCCATAATAGAAGGACTAGAGGACACAAAATGAAATGAATGGGTAGCAGGCTTCAAACTAATAACAGAATGTTCTTCTTCACAAAGCAAATAGTCAACCTGTGGAACTCTTTGCTGCAGGAGGCTGTGAAGGATAGAACTAGAACAGAGTTTAAAGAGAAGTGAAATAAAGTCATGGAGGTTGGGTCCATGGAGTGCTATTAGCCAGGGAGTAGAAATGGTGTCCCTGGCCTCTGTTTGTGGAAGGCTGGAGATGGATGGCACGAGACAAATGGCTTGGTCATGGTCTTCGCTCCATCCCCTCCAGGGTTCCTAGTGTTGGCCGCTGTCAGCGGACAGGCTACTGGGCTAGATGGACCTTTGGTCTGACCCAGTATGGCCATTCTAAGCTCAGGGCTCAGGGTCGGAGGTCTCACTGTACCACCTTGATTTTCATGCAAACCTGCTCCTGGGTGGCCAGGCTGGCAGCTATCCTGCCCTAGATGGCCACTTTCCTGTGCCTAGTGCAGAGGTCGTGGATGAGGTCCACGATGTCCGCACTAGACCAGGCGGGCGCCTGCCTCTTGCAGACCTGGGCAGGCTCCCGGGAGCCGCCAGCCTGGTCCCAGGAAGAGGCGGAGGGCTGGGTGGCAGCAGGTGGTGGCTCGTGCCGTACCAGGTGCAGGGTCTGCTGGCTGGGTGCTGGCAGGCTTTCACCTGGCACGGGCACCGTAGCCAGCCTGTGCCCCTTTAAGGGCTCCGGAGCCGGGAGGGGGGCAGAAGAGATTCCCTGGTGGTGCCCAGAGTGGCCACCAGGGCAAGCTGGGGAGGGCTAGCCTCCCACTAGTTCGAATTAAGTGGCTACACAGCCCTTAATTCGAACTACTTAATTCGAACGAGGCATTAGTCCTCGTGGAATGAGGTTTACCTAGTTCGAATTAAGCGCTCCGCTAGTTCGAATTAAGTCCGAACTAGCGGTTCGCATGTGTAGCGTCTATCAAAGTTAATTCGAACTACAGGCAGTCCCCGGGTAACGTACAAGATAGGGACTGTAGGTTTGTTCTTAAGTTGAATCTGTATGTAAGTCGGAACTGGCGTCCAGATTCAGCTGCTGCTGAAAGTGACCGCCAGTTCTGACTTACATACAGAATCAACTTAAGAACCCCGTGTTCCCAAGTCAGCTGCTGCTGAAACTGATCAGCAGCTGATTCCAGGAAGCCCGGGGAAGAGCAACTCTGCCTCAGGATTCCTGTAGTCAACGCTGGTCAGTTTCAGCAGCGGCTAAATCAGGACGCCTGGGGCAGAGCAGCTGGGGTGCTGCTGGGTTGCTCCAGTAGCGCCACTCCTCGGCGCTACTGGACCAACCCAGCAGCACCCCATCTGCTCTGCCCCAGGTATCCTGATTCAGCCGCTGCTGGTCAGTTTCAGCAGCGGCTGAATCAGGACCAGAGCAGCTGGGGTGCTGCTGGGTTGGACCAGTAGAGCCCTGAGCGGCGCTGCGGGACCAACCAACAACACCCCAGCTGCTCTGCCACAGGCGTCCAGAGAAAAGCCTAGTCTGCTGGGGGGGGGGGGCGTACTAGCTGCGCCCCCCCCCCCCCCACCCCAGCAGACCAGGAAGACACGCGCGGCGGACCGAGACCAGCAGACCAGGGAGACGGGGAGCAAAGCCTCTGAGGACGCCAGCAGCGGGACAGCTGCGGGGCGTCTGGGCTGTCCCGCTGCCGGCTTCCCCCGCGGCTTTACAAAGCCGTGGGGAAGCGGCAGCGGAGCAGTCCAGGCGTGCCTGGGCTGCCTCGCTGCCCGAGCCCCCCCGCAGCTTTTCAAAGCCTCGGGGAAGCCGGCAGCGGAGCAGCCCGGGCGCGCTTGTGGTGCCCCGCTGCCCGACCCCCCCCCCCCTTGGCTTTGCAAAGCCGCGGGGAAGCCGGCAGCGGGGGGGGAGGGGGGGGGTTGGGCAGCCCAGGCACTCCTGGGCTGCCCGAGCCCCTCCGCAGCTTTGCTCTGCATCTTCCTGGTCTGCAGACCAGGGAGACGCAGAGAAAGCCCCAGAGTACACGGGCGGCAGGACCGCGAGGTCCCGCAGTCCGTGTATTATGGGGCAGCCCCGTTCGTAACTGCGGATCCGACATAAGTCGGATCCGCGTAAGTCGGGGACTGCCTTTAATGTCTGTTAGTTCGAATTAACTTTGTAGTGTAGACATACCCTAGGTGAGACCAGTCACCACATGGTCAGTTCTGCTCTGCTCTGCTTGCTAGTTCAGGGCTGCTACCTGCTCTGTGTGTTTGTGTGTGTGTGTGTGTGTGTGTGTGTGTGTGTGTGTGTGTGTGTGTGTGTGTGTGTGAATGCTGAGGTAGGAGATTACAGTTTGAGTTTTAGTGCAGTTGTGTAACCTGCACCTTGAGCCCTGCACCCCTTTGTGGTAAGGGGACATTCTGGGACCAAAGCAGCCTGATTCCTGGCTGAAGGGGATCCCTGCCAGAAGAAAGCAGCCCCTCTGTAATGACTGAGTCGTCTCTGAACCTGAAGCTCATACATGGAGGCTGCGTCTGGACTGGCAAGCTATCTACGCCGGCCGCTTGATTTTGCGCAAAAGCACTGACGTTCTACTGTCCGAAATCAGTGCTTCTTGCGCAAATGCTTTGACGTTCCCATTCGGGCAAAAGCCCTTTTCCGGAAATGTTTTTGTGCAAAAGGGCCAGTGTAGACAAAGCGGTATTGTTTTGCGCAAAAAAGCCCCAATCACAAAAATGGTGATCAGGGCTTTCTTGCGCAAAACCGCATCTAGATTGGCACTGACGCTTTTCCACAAAAAGTGCTTTTGCGTAAAAGCGTCCATGCCAATCTAGACACTCTTTTCCGCAAATGCTTTTAACGGAAAACTTTTCCGTTAAAAGCATTTGCGGAAAGTCATGCCAGTCTAGACGTAGCCAGAGTCTGTGAGTGCACTCTCTTTTAGTTAGTCAGGGAATTTGGAGAGTCTCCTTCGAGTGGTCCCCGTGGGTGCTCCACTCTGGGTGTTGGTGCGTCCTCGCTCCGGCAACCCGAGACTTTTTCTAGCAGTTTCTGCCGCGCTGCGCAGGTGCCGTAGCTCCCTCTAGTGCCGTTGGAACTGTTGAGCGCCTGCGCGGCGCGGCTCCTCAGTTCCTTTTCTACCATCCTCGGCAGCAGACGGAGTCAATGGTTCTCCTATCTTCCTGTTTAAAAATAGATAAAAAACCCACATTTAACTCATAGTTTCCCTCAAACTCCAAGTTTTTTTAGCCCTCCTTTCCTCCCCTGTCAGTTTAAAAAAAAATTACAAAAAAAATTTTTTTCCTCGTTGCGCTTGCTGCTTTTCCCCAACCCCTCCTGCCCAGTTCCCCAGGCTTCAAGAGGTGTGAGTCATGTCGGGATGCCATGCCTGCCTCGGAGGGGCATTCCAAATGCAGTAAGTGCTTAGGAGAGGCACATCAAACTCAAAAGTGCCCCCACTGCTCAAAATTAATGGCGCGGGCACGTCGAGACCCAGCAAACAGATTGAAGACCTTGCTCTATGAGAAGTCTCTTCGCCCATCTTTGCAGGACTCTCGTACAACTTCAACATCAGCTCATCAAACCAAGGGTATGGAGAAAGATCCTCCCTCTACCCATTCTGGGCCCACGACCTCAAAAACGAGTCTAACCCCAAGTCCATTTCGGCGCCGTTGGCCGCACGGGCTACCACCGAGCCCAGGCCAGGAACCTCAGGAACAGCACTGCCTAAACCATCGGCACCTCGCAAGAGAACACACTCCGAGCCGTCACCAGTATCTGCGGCACCTACTGGTCCGGGACTGGAGACTCCCTTGGTGCCGACGGGCGGCCACAAAGATCAGCTGAAACACCATGCAAAGCCAGCACCGGGCCCAGTGCCAAAGAAGCACCGCACTGACATGCCACCACCGGGCACTTCAGCACCTGATTGGCCCTCGGCACTGTCACCCTCACCATTTTCGGGGCCGACCCCGGCACCTCCTACTCTGCACCGTGCGGCACCGACCGCGAGTCATGAACAGCACCATTCTCAGACCCGGAGCCGCACATCCTCAGCACCGCCTTCTCCTGCTTCTTCTGTCCATTCAAGGAGGTCTCGTCACTCTTCGGTCATCTCTCGATCCCCCAGCGAGATTGGCACCGATTCAAGGAGCAGATTCTCCTCCCAGCATTCTAGCCCAGAGCACAGACCCCCCTCTTGGCAGCCTGTGGTGGTTCAATATGCATGCCCTCCCCCTCCACACCCATGGTATGCTCAACAATACACTTACCCACCATTACCATACGCCAACCCATGGCAACCGTGGGAGCAACGTTCAAAAAAGGGCCACCATCGAGTGCCTTCGACCAATTCTAGACCTCCACCTCCCGATACTCCTGACGCCACTGAGGTGCTTTCTGTAACTGAGCCAAACTCCCTGACCCCCTCGGAAGCACATGACTCGCTCTCTGAGGGAGAAACCAGATCGCCGCTTAACTTCTCGTCCTCATCTCCGGATGAAGAGGTCACACCAGAAGCTGTGCCATCTGGGGATGACATTAGGAAATTTCAAGACCTTTTTAAAAGGGTGGCCGTAGCTCAACAACAAGATCTCCAGGAAGTGCAGAAGAAACAATATTTCCTTCTCCGCACACTACAACCTACAACTACCTCCAGATTACTTCCAGAGTGCACTCTCTTTTAGTTAGTCAGGGAATTTGGAGATTTTATAACCTGCTGCCTATTAAACCTGTGGAGGGATTTAGCTTGTGAGTCCTTTGGGCTGTACTGGACCCAATCAGCCCCACTGCTAAACCACTGCAGAGAAGAATTCTTTGGTCATAAATTATCAAGGGCCCCAACAAAGTATGTGGACCAATGGGACACTAATCTTACCGTTACTGGGAACCGGTGAACCTAAAAATAGTGTTTTACCCTGTTACATTATATTTGTCTCCTGTTTAATATAATTGTGTTTAATATAGTGTATGTGTTATTTTCTGGGAGTCTCCAACTATCTGGCAAGTATGCGGGGATTACTCTGGACTAGAATTTTCTTCCCAGGCTGCCTGGGGACCCTGCCAGGAAGGAGTGAGGAAGGTGGAGGCACCGCCAAAAAACTCCATAGGAAAAAATAAAGTGAGTGTGTGGCGGGATCCAGAAGAACCCAGACCTGTCCATCAAAACCTGTAAGCAGATAGATTTGCTACGTAGTCCTGTATTTTGTAAGCAGATAGGTATTAAAGAAGGTAACCAGGTGGAGAGGGGTGCTACACATATACATCAATTAGCCATATCTGAGAACTGATGCTCATTTACATACCCAGTTGTTATTTCATACTTCCAAACCAAATCTTCCTGCACTAAAACAGAAATGAAAGGCAAGTGATGGTAATATTGCTGTTTTCTTTAAAGACACTGTTGCTGTGTCTAGACTGCATCCCTTTTCCGTAAAAGGGATGCAAATTAGACACATCGCAATTGCAAATGTAGCCGGGATTTAAATCCCCCCCGCTTCATTTGCATAAAAATGGCTGCCGCTTTTTTCCGGCTCGGAGCTTTGCCAGCAAAAAGCTCCAGTCTAGATGGGGATCTTTCGGAAAATAAAGCCTTTTCCGAAAGATCCCTTATTTCTTATTTTAAGAGGAATAAGGGATCTTTCGGAAGAGGCTTTATTTTCTAAAAGATCCCCGTCTAGACTGGCGCTTTTTGCCGGGAAAGCTCCGAGCCGGAAAAAAGCGGCAGCCATTTTTATGCAAATGAAGTGGGGGGGGGATTTAAATCCCCGCTTCATTTGCAATTGCAATGTGTCTAATTTGCATCCCTTTTACAGAAAAGGGATGCAGTCTAGACACAGCCTATAAAAGTAGAGGAGCGTCAGACAAACTTCTTTGCCCATTATGTTTGTACCTTTGTTTTATATTGTGGCATTTTTAGTGAACACCCCAAATTATCCTCTATGCAACGTAATTTTTAAGCAAATGGATATCACAGTAAAGACAATGTAGAAACCAAAGGATTCAACATTGTGACTTTATATAGAACACAATTCATTCAATAAATAGCATGACTCTGTCAATTCCTGACACCTATATTAGGAAAGTTAGATTTGTGCCTTATTGACTTCTTTTCCATGAAATCATGACCATTAAAAAAGTTATTGCTGAAATTGTAAATTATGTTTGGGAGCTAATGTCTCTAATAATCTTCTGTGGAGAAAAATGGGCATGTGACCAACTCCTTAGAATGACTGGCTTGCAAAGCCTCTTTCCTGCTCATCATGAATATTTGTATTAATCAAGGGCTAAAGGTTCCTATTCTCACTCTACAGCTGGCTAATACATAGACGGCCATTAATCATTTTTCTCTTTCTCTTTTCTCCATGATTCTTCCCCAGAGCTACTCAAAGAACAAAATGGTGAGTTTTCTGAAATAATCCCTAGTCATGGGCTCTGATAGTCCCACATGCAGCTAGACTGTTACATGCAAACTTTGTGGCTGAGGGGTCCCTTGTGATTTGGAATCCCTTGTGTGTCACAGAGCTGGGACGTTGCTGGTTTCTGGAAATCAGCATGGAGAGGAGAAATTGCAGGGCTGTGTTGGAGAAGTATTGAGGGATCATGTCTATTCTATTGCAAATCTCTGGTTGGGGAAAGAAAGGAGGGAATGGCTTCTTCAGTCCTGCTTAGGTTGCAATCACTGACACCTGACAAGCACCCCACAACTCCTCTTAGAGATGGCAGAAGAGTCCTTTCCACCCCTTGAACTGGGTATCTAGAACCCCACCACGATTCCCAGAGGAGATCCTTGGAAACCTCTTGTCAATCTCCTGGGTTTCAGTGGAACTCTGTGTGTTGGATTCTGAGTCCCTTTCAAAATTCTTGCCAATTTCAAATTTCTGTGTCCTCCCTAAAGGGAAGAATTCATTGTAGTCTGGGGCAGGCTCTATTAATGTGGATGTGCTTCCTAAGATTCAAAGTCCCAGGAAACTGTGCTAAGCCTTCTAGAGGCCAATTCCTTTTAATTAGCTGCAGTGGAGCATCCATATCAATGTTATTTCAGACTTACACATTCAGGAATACCGTTATTCCTCATGAAAAGCAGGACTATGGAACTCGAATTCCACAGCCCCTTATTCTGAAATAACTGTTTTGAGATAGTGTGGTTGCTTCACTAACAAAACTGACTTTGTGGGTCTTATTTCAGACGGTGGTCCTTGTGTAGACCAGGACTAAGTTTTTATGAACAGCCCCCTCTCTCTATTTTGTGAACGTTTGGGAACTCTGGCTCAGATCATCCCACCACCTGGGAAAAATGCTACTGGGATTTCCAGGAACCTCTCAGTCGGAAGCTTCCTCAGCATCCTGTGGCCCAGGCAAGGGTGTGTGAATTCTTAGAGGAATGGTGGAGAAGCTAAGACTCACTGCAGAGTCCTTAAAAATTGCAGGAATCAAAAGAGATTCAGGATTCAGTACTGCTGTGATAAGCTAGCAACTGAATTCTGACATTCACAGTTCGGTGGGGGAGGATTTCAGTCCAAAGTCTGTGTGTCTTAAGGACGAAAAGAAGCAACACAGTTAATCAGTGAACATTGTTTTATGTTTCTTTTCCTCATTTAGAAAGCAAAAAAGAGTTTCCTGAAGCAGGTAAGATTTCCTTTCTACCTCCATCAGCAAAGGTCAAATCTCCACCTACAGGCTATATCTGCTCTTGGAACTGGATGGATGATTGCCAGGTCACTAAGAGATATACATGCTACTCTTATCTGTGAAATATTCAAGTCCAAATCAGGTTAACAGCATCTTTCGAAAAAGCCTGCTATTTTTGAAGGAACCATGTCTAGACCACAGTTTTGCTTTTGAAATGGCACTTTTTCAAAAGAGTGCCATGATGTGATTATACAAATGAAGCGTATGATATTTAAATTCCACTTCTTTTGCAATTTTGATGTCAAAAGAGGGATGTAGTATAGACACAACAAGAATGACTAGCTGGAAAAGTTTCTTTCCTCCTCACCATCATGGTAAATATTTGTGCTAGTCAAGCGATAAAGGTTGCTGTCCTCACTCTATAGCTTGCTAATAAATAGAGGGAGATAAATTATTTTTTGCCTTCCCTTTTTTCCTTCATTCTTTTACAGAGCATCTTCAAGATCAACTTGGTGAGTTTTCTGAATTACTCCCTAGTCATGGGCTCAGATGATTCCATGTGCAGCTAAAGAGAAATATTTTCACTTGTGTGGCTGGGGGATCTCTTGTGCCACAGGATCCCTTGTGCAGCACTTTTCCTGTTCCTGAGATCCCTAGAGCTGGGAATACTGGAGGGATAGGTTTGGATTATTGGGAGATAACATATATTGCTACTGTTGCTGGCCCTGTGGATTGCACACACAAGACAATACAGCTCAGCCCTTAGCCTATAGTCGCAATGGTTAATCGCCTTTCTGCCTGACTCTTCACCCATGAAAGTTTCTGTCACTCTCACTGAATATTTATTTTATTTCAGAAAACCTACCGATGATTATAAATCGTCTTTCTCTTTTTTCTTTTCTCTATAGTCTGGTGAACACCCACTTCTTTTATTGACTTGTTGTGATGCTTAATATAATGAAACAAGAAGAGAAACTTGTTTTTCTACTATCTAGGAAGATGTCCATAGAATTAACCAGCACAATGTATAGCAATTAAAGGCTCTTTGCCTTTCGCTGCCCATGGACAATGTTTAAGTTACTAAAGAAAGCAAGAATCTCATTCAGTATGTTCAATTTGTAAGTCAAGGAACAAACACATCTGTTTTCTTTTCCTCCCCATTTTTTCTTTGTAGAACAACTCCAGAGAGAAAATGGTGAGTTGGCCTATATTCCTGCATAGTGAAAGATCAAATGTCAGACCTGTTCCTCTTTTCCAATAGTTTCCAAGAGATCCATCTGCTCCCATTGCACTGCCCATAGTCTGGGAAAGGTGCAGTCTGTAGGTGACTCTGGAATTGTGCTATGTCAAGGAGGGGAGATCTCACAACAGTTTGCACAGAAAGTTAGAGAGGAAGAGTTGTAAGAAGGACATTTAAGGGAAAATGCTCACATGTCCCAGGAACTGAACATGTAAAGCCTCTGGCGTGTGAGGCAGAACAGAGTTGTCACTGTTGTGCTACTGTAATAACAGAGGCCATGCAGTTGCTCAACATCCTACCTCAGGTATGTAAGCAGAATACATATTCTCAATCGATTTCCAAAAAAAATGGGAAACCACATGTTGTGCAGAGCTTATGGCTGGACCTTTGTAACCATTGCCATACAAGGGTAGTGGTGATACACATAGGCTGTGTCTACATTGGCACCCTTTTCCGGAAAAGGGATGCTAATGAGAGCAGTCGGAATTGCAAATGCCACAGGGGATTTAAATATCCCCTGTGGCATTTGCATGAACATGGCTGCCACTTTTTTCCAGCTCGGGGTTTTGCCGGAGAAAAGTGCCAATCTAGACGGGATCTTGCGGAAAATAAACCCTTTTCCGGAAGATCCCTTATTCCTACTTTCAAGGGTTTATTTTCTGCAAGATCCCGTCTAGACTGGCGCTTTTCTCCGGCAAAACCCCGAGCCGGAAAAAAGCGGCAGCCATGTTCATGCAAATGCCGTGGGGGATATTTAAATCCCTCGCGGCATTTGTAATTCCAAAGTGTCTCATCAGCATCCCTTTTCCGGAAAAGGGTGCCAATGTAGACACAGCCATTATAGAATGTTTTATAGAGCAGGGAAACAGAACTAAATTCTTCTGTGTTCTTTCCCAATGGACACATTTCTAGATTAACACCGTGCATCAGATTTGGTTTGGGATTGTGTGTATTTTTTTTAAAAGGGATGGGAGAGAATAGTTCCATTCAGTCATGTCACAACAGAATAGGGATTTCAGGAAATAAAATTATTGCTGAATTCAAGATTTTACCCTTCATTCAGTACAATACTCTGAAGTGGCCACGTATCTATTGTCCCAAAATTTGATCCTGATCCACAAGGATCAAATTTGTTAACAATGAAGTGCGTATTTTCAGAAGTGCCTTTTTGTTTTTTCTTGTAGCCCTGTTCAAGTGGGAGAAGGGCCATTTTATCAATGGGGGAAGCTGGGGAGGGAGGATTTCTTTAACTGCAGCAGGTCAGGAACTTTCTGCTTTTGCAGACACAGAGAAGTGAGCTTTGTAACTGGGATTCAGGAGAATCTGCATATTTTTCAGTAGCAAATTGTCTTTCTCTGCATGATCTAGATAGTGGTGAGAAACAGGCAGTTGAGAGGAAAGAAATATTCACTAACCAAATATTATGCAAAAACAAGAATAAACAATCTGACAGAGAAAGGTTTAGTTTATTAAACCAATGGCTAGACTGCAACGGTGCTTTGGCTTTGGTTTCTCAGTGCGATTTTATCAGAGAAATGCTCAACTGCTAGTTCCAGATTGCACCAAGTGGCCCTTGGTAATAATTAACTCTATGGGATTTAATTCACTACCCAGAGGGTAAATCCTTGATAAAGAAGGATCAGTATATCCCCTTGCATAGGAATCCCTGCTGGGAATTGAAAGGAATGTTTGTTCCATGCTCCCTTGCTGAGTGGGAAGCTCCCTTCACACAGCAGATTGCAGAGCGCCCAGGAATCCTGATAGAAATAAAGTCTCTGTTAGAAACCAGGAAGCATGTGCTGGAGTTCTGTGCCTATCTGCAATGAGTGAGTCCTGTTCTCCCTGCTCCTGGCAGCAGGGCATTGTGGGTGCTGTCCCCTTCCATGCTTAGAAAGTTCAGGAGATGCACTTAACTCCTTGTTGTACTACACTAGCAGAAGGTCCCCATGCTGGTGCAATTCAGCAGCTCACTCAACTTTGCTGACACAAAGTTGAACTTCTCCCCCACCCTTTATCTGTGAAGGTAATAGATGGAATTTCTGTCTCAGTAAAATCGCAAGCACTTGGTTATAGTAGCTCTGTAATCAAAAGAACAGAAAATGTACTTTTGAAAAACATTGAACATTGTGGGCTCGTCTACACTGGCCCCTTTTCTGGAAGGGGCATGTAAATTTCATGAGTCGTAGTAGGGAAATGCGTGGGGGATTTAAATATCCCCCGCGGCATTTAAATAAAAATGTCCGCCGCTTTTTTCCGGCTTTTAAAAAAGCCGGAAAAGAGCGTCTACACTGGCCCCGATCCTCCGGAAAAAGCGCCCTTTTCCGGAGGCTCTTATTCCTACTTCAAAGTAGGAATAAGAGCCTCCGGAAAAGGGCGCTTTTTCCGGAGGATCGGGGCCAGTGTAGACGCTCTTTTCCGGCTTTTTTAAAAGCCGGAAAAAAGCGGCGGACATTTTTATTTAAATGCCGCGGGGGATATTTAAATCCCCCGCGGATTTCCCTACTACGATAGGTGAAATTTACATGCCCCTTCCGGAAAAGGGGCCAGTGTAGACGTAGCCTGTGAGTGCAAATGCAACATACTTCATTAAATCAATATTATCAAGACCCTTTCAAGCACTGACACCCATTTTAGAATTGTGTCCTATTCACTTCTTTTCCATTTACTCATGATCAGGAAGGTTCTTGCCAACTTTATTAAATATGTTTGGGACTTAATCTCTCATCTAGTCTTCTGTATGGGGGAATGGCCATAAAGATGACTAGCTGGCAAAGAGTCTTTCCTGTTCATCATCATGGTAAATATTTGTGCTAGTCAAGGGATAAAGGCTGTTGTTCTCACTCTGCAGCTTGCTAACAAATAGACAGACACTAATTATTTTTCTCTTTTTCTTTTCTCATTGATTATTTTCCAGAGCAACTCCAAGAGCAAAATGGTGAGTTTTCTGAATTACACCCCAGTCATGGGCTCTGATGATGCCACATGCAACTAGAAAGTTGTATTTCACTTGCGTGGTTGGGGGAATCTCTTGTGCCACAGAATACCATGTACATCACAGTGCATTACAGATCTGAGAGATTGCTGGTTTTCCGTAAAGCAGCGTGGAGAGGAAATATTCCAGAGCTCACTGCAGACCCTGAGAATGGCAGATATCAAAAGAGACTGAGGATTCCTTCCTGCTCCAATTAGCCATCAGCAGTAGTTTGACCTGGACACTATGGATACATATGCAGGGTGACTCGCTCATCCCGTCCTCTCTCCTGTCCATGCAACTTCAGCCATATATGTCTAGATTCAGTATGGATGCACAGTAAATCAAGGAACACTTAATCAGTGAAAATTGTTCTGTGTTCCTTGTGCTCATTTACTAATGAGTTCTTCTTGAGGTCTTTTTGACATATGAAGCAATCAGGTGTATGTGCATCATAGGCACAAGTGTTGGAAGTTTTTCCTCTAGCAGCTCCCATCGGAGTTAGATGTGGAGCCCCTTGGTGTGTTGCCACTGGCTGCTGCTAATTACCACTGCAGCCCTGACCCCTCCCTCAGAAGTGAATGTGGTTTTCACAGATTGGCTTGACCACAGACAGGCATTATTTTGGGAAAATACTCTGGCTTGTGTGATAGATGATAAGAGCGATTCCTTCAGGCTTCACATTAGATGCTGTTCAAAGTCTCACCTGCTTCCTCGTATATTTACTCCAGTAAAACCAAGACTGTTGTTAGCATTTTCGCTATTGGGTACATTCATAATGAAAGATTTATTTGATTTTCAGGGAACTTGCAGAAGAGAATTCGTAAGTCTGTGTCCTTTTTCATTATTTTGAATTACAAATATGTGGAACAATCTTTTTTCCCACTTTTGATGAAACAGTTTCCTTAGTTTGCATTTTCAATAACATGTTAGCTGCATCTGAGAACTGATGCTCATTTATGTCCCCGGTTATTTCATATTTCTAAACCAAATCCTCCTTCACTAAAGCATAACTGAAATTCAGGACATGGTAAGGCTGCTGTTTTGTTAAAAGTCACCATGAAGGCAAAGGAGCAGAGAATGTCATATTAGCTTCATTGACAATTATGTTTGTATTTTTGTTGTATATTCTGGCATTTTTAAATGAACACCCCAATTATCCTCTAGGCCAGAGGTTCTCAAACTTGTGATACCGCAACCCCCCTCTCATTTGCTTGCGACTCCCCTCTCCATTGCTGCAACCAGCCTCTCAGTTGTTCGTGACCCCTTGGGGGTCGAGACCCACAGTTTGAGAAATGCTGCTTTAGGCAATGTAATTCTCAAGCAACCAGATATCACAGTAAAGAAAAAGTACACATCAAAAGGACTGAACATTGTGAGTAAATACAGAACACAATTAATTCGAGCATGACTCTTTCAATTGCTGACATCCATGTTAGGAGAAATAGATTTGTACCCTATTGACTTCTTTTCCATGAAATCTTGACCGTTAAAGTTATTCGTGAAATTGTTAATTAGATTTGGGAAATAATCTCTCTTATAGTCTTCTGTGGAGAAAAATGGGCATGTGACCAGTTCTTTAGAATGACTGGCTGGCAAATGCTCTTTCCTGCTCAATGGCCAATAGTTATCATGAATATTGGTATTAATCAAGGACTAAAGATTCCGATTCTCACTCTACAGCTGGCTAAAACATAGATGGACATTAATTATTTTTCTCTTTCTCTTTTCTCCATGATTCTTTCTCAGAACACCTTGAAGAACAAAATGGTGAGTTTTCTGCATTACTCCCCAGTTGTGGGCTCTGAGGGTATGTCTAGACTAACTGGGTGTCGAAGGAGCCATGTAGATAAGTTTACTAGACATAGGAAAATGAAGTGTCGATTTAAATAATCGCCGCTTCGTTTACATCAAAATGGCCGCCACGCTGTGCTGATCAGCTGTTTGGCGGCACAGCGGGGCAGTCTGGATGTGCTGTGGTAGACACAGGAAGCCTTTGTCGACCACTCCGGTAAGCCTCATTTCACAAGGCACATGCAGCTGGACTGTTGAATACAAACTTCTGTGGCTGAAGGGGTCCCTTTTCCTGTGGGGTGCCTTGTTCATCAGAACTAAGACCTGGTGGGCTTTCTGGAAACCAGTGTGGAGAGGAGATCTTGCAGGACTGTGATGGACAAGTATTCAGGGAGCATGTCTATTCTATCGCAAATCTTTGGTTGGGGAAGAAAGGAAGGAATTGCTTCTTCAGTCCTGCCTAGGCTGCAATCACTGACACATGACAAACACTTCACAACTCCTCTTGGACATGGCAGAAGAGTCCTTCCCAACCCTCGAACTAGGCACCTACAACACCTGCAGGATACCCAGAGGAGATATTTGAAAACGTCTTGCCAGTCTCCTGCGTTTCAGTGGAATTTTGTGTGTTGGGTTGCAAGCCCCTTTCAGATTCTTGCCATGTCTCCTTTGGCTGCTGCTTCATGCTGACACTTTAGAAAATGGGTACCAGTTGTTGGAGCAGGGTATCCAAAATCTAACGACAAGGTCATCAGAAACTTTGGCCAACAATGTTTTTATATCACCCACGCATCCCATCAGTGAGGCTGTAATTGTGTAGGGCCATGTCTACACTAGGGGTGTGTCTAGACTACAGGATTTTGTCTACAAAAGTGGAGTTTTGTGGACAAAACTATACCTGCGTCTACACTACTGCCGAGTTCTGTAGACATAACATCTACAGAACTTGGCAGTTAAGTTGACGGTGGTAAACCTCATTCTACGAGGAATAACGCCTTTTATCGACAGATTTCTGTTGGCAGAAGGCGTTATTGCATCTATACTGTCCTTTGCATCTACACTCCCATATCGACAGAACTGTATGTAGTCTAGACGCTTTGTTGACAGAAGCTTTGGTATCTGTCGACAAAGCCTCTGTTGACAAAAGCCTGTAGCCTAAACGTACCCTAAGAGATTATTTTCAATTTACTAATTTTGACTTCTGGGCTCTCGATTTTACAATTTCAAATTTCTGTGTCCTCCCTACGGGTAAGAATTGAATGTAGCCTGAAGCAGGCTCTGTTAATATGGATGTGTTACCTGCAAGGATGCTCTCTGGGTAGCTGGGGGTGGTGTCCTAGAGGCCTATTAGTTCTAATTAGCTGCACCAGAGCATCCACATTAAGGTTGTTTGTGACTTACAAGTTCAGGAATACCATTCTTCCTCATGAAAAGCAGGACTAGAGATTTAAAAATCCATGGCCCCTTATTCCTAAATAGAGGTCTTGAGATAGTGTGGATTCTTCACTAACAAAATTGACTTTGGGGGCTTATTTTGAACTAAGATCCTTGTGTAGACCAGGACTAAGTTTTTATGAACACCCCTGTCTCTCCCTTCTGAATGTTTGAGTACTCTGGCTCAGGTCATCCCACCACCTGGAAAAAATGATTACTAGGACTTGAAGGAACCTCTCAGTTGGAAGTTTCCTCAGCATCCTGTGGCCAAGACAAGGGTGTGTGAATTCTTAGAGGAATAGTGCAGTAAGGGTATGTCTACACTACAGCACTAATTTGAACTAACTTAATTTGAATTAGTTAATTCGAACTAAGCTAATTCGAACTAGTGCATCTAGACCTAAAAACTAGTTCGAATTAGCGTTTTGCTAATTCGAACTAGCATGTCCACATTGAGTGGACCCTGAACCGAGGCTAAGGATGGCCAGAAGCAGTGCCGGCAGGGCATTAGGTTAGGACTTAGAGCGTGGAGCTGCTGTCTCAGGCTAGCCGAGGGCTGTGCTTAAAAGGACCCGACTCCCACCCCGGACAGACAGTTCTCAGGGGTTCCCCGCTTGCAAAACAGTCCTGCCTTGGAGTGCCCTGAGTGCCCACACTCGGCACATCACAGCACTCATCATCAGCCCAGTTGCACTTGCCGCAGGCTGCCATCTGGGGGGGGGGCAGACAATCGGGGGCTGCAGGAGAGCTTCCACCCTGAGGAGCCCACAGATCCACCCCAGTCCTCCCCATCGGGGGCTTGTACCCCATTCCTCCCTCACCTCCTTCCACTTACCCTTCCCTAGCCCCCCTTCCTGATGTACAAAATAAAAGACACTTGTGTTCAAAAATAGAAACTCTCTTTAATGAACAAAACTGGTGGAGACTGGGAAAAGGAGGTGGGAGAGGGGAAGAGAGAGGGTGGGAGAGGGGAGGGCAACTAAAATGATCAGGGGTTTGGAACAGGTCCCATATGAAGAGAGGCTAAAGAGACTGGGACTTTTCAGCTTAGAAAAGAGAAGACTGAGGGGGGTATGATAGAGGTCTATAAAAGCATGAGTGGTGTGGAGAGGGTGCATAAAGAAAAGTTCTTCAGTAATTCCCATAATAGAAGGACTAGAGGACACCAAATGAAAGGAATGGGTAGCAGGCTTCAAACTAGTAACAGAAAGTTCTTCTTCACAAAGCAAAGAGTCAACCTGTGGAACTCCTTGCTGCAGGAGGCTGTGAAGGCTAGAACTAGAACAGAGTTTAAAGAGAAGTGAGATCAATTCATGGAGGTTGGGTCCATGGAGTGGTATTAGCCAGGAGGTAGAAATGGTGTCCCTGGCCTCTGTTCGTGGAAGGCTGGAGATGAATGGCACAAGACAAATGGCTTGGTCATTGTCTTCAGTCCATCCCCTCCGGGGTACCTAGTGTTGGCCGCTGTCAGCAGACAGGCTACCGGGCTAGATGGACCTTTGGTCTGACCCAGTACAGACATTCTAAGCTCAGGGCTCAGGGTCGGGGACTCACTCGACCACCTTGATTTTCATGTAAATCTGCTTCTGGGTGGCCAGGCTGGCAGCTATCCTGCCCTAGACGGCCACTTTCCTGTGCCTAGTGTGGAGGTCGTGGATGTTGGAGGCTTCCCCCCAAAGCTCGATGAGGTCCACGATGTCCGCACTAGACCAGGGCTCCTAGGAGCCGCCAGCCTGGTCCGAGAAAGAGGCGGAGGGCTGAGTGGCAGTGGGTGGCTGGCTCGTGCCGTGCCAGGTGCAGGGTCTGCTGGCTGGGTGCAGGCAGGCTTGCACCTGGCACAGGCACCGTAGCCAGACCGTGCCCCTTTAAGGGCTCTGGGGCCGGGAGGGGGGCAGACAAGTTTCCCTGGTGGTGCCCAGAGTGGCTAGCAGGGCAAGCTGGGGAGGGTTAGCCTCCCACTGTTCGAATTAAGTGGCTACACAGCCCTTAATTCGAACTACTTAATTCGAACTAGGCGTTAGTCCTCGTAGAATGAGGTTTACCTAGTTCGAATTAAGCGCTCCGCTAATTCGAATTAAGTTCGAACTTGCGGTTTGTATGTGTAGCGCCTATCAAAGTTAATTTGAACTAACATCTGTTAGTTCAAATTAACTTTGTAGTGTAGACATACCCTAACTTAGACTCACTGCAGAGCCCTTGAGAATGGCAGGAATAGAAAAAGACTCAGGATTCAGTCCTGCTCTGATTAGCTCAGAACAGAAGTTTGGGGAGCAGGATTTCAGTCCAAAGTCTGTTTGTCTTAAGGCCAAAAGGAACAACAGTTAATTAATGAACATTGTTTTGTGCTTCTTGTCATCATTTAGAAAGCAAAAAAGTGTTTCCTGAAGCAGGTAAGATTTTCAATCTACTTCAATCAGCAAATGTCAAATCTCTGTGTAGGGGGCTGCATCTACATTTGGAGCAGGATGGGTGACTTCCAGATCACTAAGACTTACTCGTGCTACGTCTTATCCAGCTAGGCTGGTCAAAAATTGTGTCACATGGTCGACAGGTCATGTGTGCATCTGTATGAGCTAGTCACTCCAAGTGCAATCCCAGCTTGACCCTGGAGGTGCGTTTTCAAGGTGGCTAGCCCTACCATCCTTCTTGCTATCCATACCACTTCAGCCACCTCTGTAACTTCATCTATGGATGTAGGGTAAAACTAATGAAAATTGTTTTATGTTTCTTGTCCTCATTTACAAAAGAGGGAAGAATTCTTCTTTGAAGCCTTGTTCACATCTGATCCAATCAGGTGTATTTGTGTCATGTGCTCAAGCATTGGAAGTTTTTTCTTTTAACAGCTCCTTTGCATGGTGCCACTCACTGCTGTGACATACCACTACTGCCCTGAGCCCTCCCTCTGTTCCTGTTACCATCTGTGGTGGCATTAGAAGAATCTTCTTCATTTGCGTTTAACAAGTCTCTCACTCCAGAGCAAAACTCTTTGGCTGTGTCTACACTGGCACCCCTTTCCGGAAAAGGGATGCTAATGTAGCACTTTGGAATAGGCAAATCCGCGGGGGATTTAAATATCCCCCACGGTATTTGCATTAACATGGCTTCCGCTTTTTTCTGGCTTGGAGATAAGCCGGAGAAAAGCGCCAGTCTAGACTTTATTCTCCGGAAAATAAAGCCTTTTCTGAAGGATTTCTTATTCCTACTTTCAAGTAGGAATAAGAAATCCTCCAGAAAAGGCTTTATTTTCCGGAGAATAACGTCTAGTCTGGCGCTTTTCTCCGGCTTTTCCCCAAGCCGGAAAAAAGTGGAAGCCATGTTAATGCAAATACCGTGGGGGATATTTAAATCCCCCGCGGATTTGCCTATTCCAACGTGCTACATTAGCATCCCTTTTCCGGAAGGGATGCCAGTGTAGACGTAGCCTTTGATTTACTGCTTGTTAGTTAATCATTTTCAGCCATAAAATGAACTGCAAAACTTAGCACTTAGGAATGGGCAGGCTTTCCCACCCATATTGCGGAAAGCCTAAGACTTTGTGTTTGGCATCGACTGCAACACATTTATGTCAAATTGTGATTCTGATGACACCTTCCTGAGGTGCTTATCTGAAGAGCAGCAGTCTGACTAGTACAAAACTTGCAGATGGTTCAAGGCCTGTACTGGGAAAGAGTGTTGTCAGCGTTGACCATCAGTTACCTGTAGAACTTATTGTAGGTAGCTCGGCTAGAGTCAAAGGTGAGATGGTTCTAACCAGTGATGAGTTGCTCCAAGGCCTCCTTAGATGCATAAATAAGTTGTGAGAAAATTAAGCCCAAGGACATAATGTGTAGGAATTGAACAGCAGTGGTGTCTCCTGTTAGAATCTGCCTGTGGATGTTTATACCCCTAAGTAAGGAATAATTGTAAAATGGCCTAAAGGCACTGCCTTGACAGACAATCCCACCTGTGGATTAGGCCATGTGGATGCCCAGGAATTCCCCATGCTGGAGTAGTACCCACTACCAACCCTCGAGAGTACGGACAGAGGGCCCGGGACTGCTGGTAGCAGAAGGGGCGTAAGCGCTGGAATTTTGCTTCCCTGCTTGTTTGCTTGTTTGCTTAATTGCCTTCTTCTCCGCAGTGAGAGGCACATATTTAATAAAGCGTGAGGGCCACAAGGCGCAACATCCTCTGGCAATAAAACCTTTTATATTTATGCATCTAGTATGGATTCATTGAGTGTGTCTGAGCCTCCAGTTATAATAAGAAGCATGAATTCAGACTTAAACAGCTCTTAATGGAAGCCAATCTTAGACCTTCAATTACGGTTCATCAGGCACCGGGTGCAAACTCAAATCACAGCACTTCTATTTTGGTATGGGAAATGGCGCTGGGATAATTCTCTTGTGCAAAAGACTCTAAGTATTGAACCAGTATGGCACTGGCAGGCACACTGGCTCCTCAACATCACTCCACATCGCCGGTACCATAGAAACACCAAGAAGGACATTCCAATCTAAGCTCCGGATGTACTGCCATATTTCTTGAATTCTACTTCTGCTGTACTTGGCACTGCATTACCTCAGAACAATGGCTACTCTGCATGGTAGGAATGGGATACTCTCTTCAGTTCTCTTCTCTTCTCAGAAAGGAGATGCAATTGGTCCTCATATTATGGTCAGTGAGGAGGTCCCTCAGAATTAAATAGACAAGGAGTTCTACCCCTGCTGTTTCATTTTTCCCAAACTCAAAGGGCATTGATGGCCCACAGTCCATCTGCAGGGCATCAACTAATACATGAGGACTTTGAAATTCCTCATGTATGCCTAGTGACCATCATTCTCTCATTGGATCCATGCAACTGGTATACCACCCTCAACATGAAAGACACATGCATTTATATCACCTTTCTACCACTGGAAACTTTTAATCTCCTCTTCCAGATGACTCTCTCTTAGGGCATGTCTTCACTAGCCACTCTTGTTCAAACTAGGGAGACTAATGTAGTCATTTGAACTTGCAAATGAAGCAAGGGATTAAAATACCCTGGGTTTTATTTGCATGTTCCTGGGTGCCGCCATTTTTAAATGCCCGGTAGTTCGGACTCCCTGGCCATTGCAGGAGAAGTAACAGTAGTCTGAATTAGGGGCCTTAGTTCGAACTACCTAGCCCGTGACGCGTGTAGCCATGGGCAAGAAGTCCGAACTACCCAGCATTTAAAAATGGTGGCACCCGGGAACATGCAAATAAAGCCCGGGATATTATAATACTGGGCTTCATTTGCAAGTTCGAATGACTACATTAGCCACCCTAGTTCGAACTAGGGTGGCTACTGTAGATATACCCTTACATAGTCTACTAAGCTACAGTCATATTGACCCCCAAGCGCTAGATATTTAGGCATTTCTCTCCCTCAAAATAAGAGAATTTTTCTCACTAGCATGCTCTTATTATTCATTGGGATGTCATTATGCACTTTTGATGTTCCTGAGATCCCAAACCTGGGAATACTGGAGGGACGGGTTTGGACGATTGGGGGATAACGCATTTTGAAACTGCTCCTGACCCCATAGATTGCACGCACATGGCAATACAGCTCAGCCCTTAGCCTATAGTCCCAATGGTTAATCACCTTTCTGCCTGACCCTTTACCCACGAAAGTTTCTGTCACTCTCACTGATTATCTGTTTTATTTCAGAAAGCCTACCGATGCCTATACAAATTCTTTCTCCTTTTTCTCTTTTGTTTAGTCTGGTGAACACCCACTTCTTTTACTGACTTGTTGTGATGCTTAATACAACAAAACAAGAAGAAAAACTTGTTTTTCTACTATCTAGGAAGATGTCCATAGAATTAACCAGAACAATGTATAGCAATTAAAGTCTCTTTGCCTTTCACTGCCCATGGATAATGTTTAAGTTACTCAAGAAAGGGAGAATCTCATTCAGTATGTTGTAAGTCAAGGAACAAACACTGAGCTGTTTTTTTTTTATTCCCCATTTTTCATTTGCAGAGCAACTCCAGAGAGAAAACGGTGAGTTGGCCTAAATTCCTGCATAGTGACAGATTAAATGTCAGACCTGTTCCTCTCCTCCAACGGTTTCCAAAAAAATGGGAAATCACATGTTGTGCAGAGCTTCTAGAGGGACCTTTGTAGCCATTGCCATGCAAGGGTAGTGGTGATACACATACTGGAATGTTTTCTAGAGCAGGGAAACAGCACTAAATTCTTCTGTCTTCTGTCCCAATGGACACATTTCTAGATCAACACCATACATAAGATTTGGCTTGGGATTGTGTATATTTTTTTAAAAAGGGATGCAAGAAAATAGTTCCATTAGTCATGTCAGAGCAGAATAGGTGTTATAGTAAATAAAGTGCTTATTTTGATAAATGTCCTTTTGTTTTTTCTAGTAGCCCTGTTCAAACGGGAGAAGGATCATTTTATCAATGGGGGAAGCTGGGGAGGGAGGATTTCTTTAACTGCTTGCAGGTCAGGACATTTCTGCTTTTGCAGACACAGGGAAGTGAGCTTTGTAATTGGGATTCAGGAGACTCTGGATAGTTTTCAGTAGCAGACTATCTTTCTCTGCATGATCCAGATGGGGATGTGATACTGGGACAGCTGAGGGGAAAGAAATGTTCACTAACCAAATGGTCTACAAAAACAAGAATAAACAAGCTGACACATAGAGAAAGGTTTAGTTTGTTAAACCAATGGCTAGACGGCAAAGGTGCTTTAGCTTTGGTTTCTCAGCGCGATTTTATCAGAGAAATGCTCAACTGCTAGTTCTAGATTGCGCCAAGTGGCTCTTCATATGTATTTAATCAACTCTATGGGATTTAATACACTACCGAAAGGGTGAAGCCTTGATTGAGAACGGTCAGTATATCCCTTTGCATGGGAATCCCTTCTGATAATTGAAAGGAATGTTTGTTCCATGCTCCCTTGCTGAGTGGGGATTTCCCTTCACACAGCAGAGTGCAGAGTACTCAGGAATCCAGATAAAACAAAAAGTACTGATGTTCTGGGCCTATCTACAATGAGAGAGTCCTGTTCTCCCTGCCCCAGGCAGCAGGGCATTATGGTGCTGTCCCCTTCTATGGCTAGAAACTCCAGGAGATGCAGTTAACTCCGTGTACTACACTAACAGAAGGTCTCCATGCTGGTGCAGTTCAGCAGCCCAGTCAGCTTTGATTACACATAGTTGAACTTCTCCCCCACACTTTATCTGTGAAAGTAATAGAGGGAATTTCTGTAAAATCGTAAGCACTTGGTTATTGTAGCTCTGCAGCATTGTACATTGTGAATGCAAATACAACATAATTCAGTAAATAAATACCTTTACACTTTGAAGAGCTGACACCCATTTTACATTTTTGCCCTATTGACTTCTTTTCCATTTAATCATGATCAGGAAGGTTCTTGCCAACATGATTAAATATGTTTGGGACCTAATCTCTCATCTAGTCTTCTGTGTGGGGGAATGGGCAAGTGACTAACCTCACAGAATGACTAGCTGGAAAAGGCTCTTTCCTGCTGACCATCATGGTAAATATTTGTGCTAGTCAAGGGAGAAAGGTTAATGTTCTCACTCTACAGTTTGCTCACAAATAGATGGACATTAATTATTTTTCTCCTTCCCTTTTCTCCATGATTATTCTCTAGAGCAACTTCAGGAGCAAAAGGGCGAGTTGTCTGAATATCTCCCTAATCGGGATCTGATGATGCCACATGCTGCTAGAAAGTTATATTTTCACTTGGTGGTTGGGGGATTTCTTGTGCCATGGGATCCTTTGTGCAACACAGTGCATCACAGAGCTAAGAAATTGTCAGGATGCAAATCATTGTGGAGAGGAAATATTCCAGGACTCACTACAGAGCCCCCGAGAATAGCCAAAATCAACAGAGAATCAGGATTCCATCCTGCTCTAATTAGCCATCAGCAGAAGTTTGCCATGGATGCCGTGGATACATGCTGAGGGCGACTAGCCATTCCTGTCCTCCCTGATGCCCATGCGACTTCAGCCATATGTCTAGCTTCAAGTATAGATGCAAAGTAAATCAATTAATAGTTAATCCATGAAAATTGTTCTGTGTTTGTTGTCCTTTGTTACAAAAGACAGAAGAGTTCTTGAGGGCTTGTTGAAATCCGTTCCAATCATGTGTACTAGTGACATAGGGAAATATGTTGAAAGTTTTTCCTCTAGTAGCTCCCATCAGGGTCAGGCATGGATCCCCCAGGCGTGCCACCATTTGCTGCTACTATATACCACTGCTACCGTGACCCCTCCCTCAGACGTGAATGTGTTTCTCACAGATTGGCTCTACCACAGACAGGCATTAGTTTGGCGAAGTTCTCTGGCCTGTGTGATAAATGATAAGAGTGGTTCTTTGAGGCCTCAAATTTGATGCTGTTCAATGTCTCACCTTATCCTCATAACTTTACTCAAATAAAACCAATCCTGTTGTTGGTATTTTCACTATTGGGTGCATTCATTCCTAGCCATTTTATTACAAGAAGTGAAGTTGCACTAATGAACAATTTGTTTCTTTTTCAGAGAACTTGAAGAAGATAATAAGTAAGTCTGTGTCCTTTTTCATGCTTGTGAATTACTAATATGTGGAACTCTTAGAGAATGGAAAAAATGATTGATTGATTCTTGAACCTCACTCTTCCTTCCCACTTTTGATGAAGCAGTTTCCTCAGATTGCTTTGTCAATAACATGTACACACATTAACCATATCTGAAACCTGATGCTCATTTAAGTCCCCGGTTATTAATTTATAATTCCAACTCAGATTTTCCTTCACGAAATCATAAATGAAAGGCAGGTCTTGGTAATACTGCTGTTTTCTTTCAAGGCACTATGAAAGTAGAGGAGTATGGAGAGTCATACTAGCTTCTTTACCAATTATGTTTGTACTTTTGTTTTATAGTCTAGCATTTTGAAGTGAACACCCCAAATTATCCTCTAGGCATTGTAATTCTTAAGCAAATGGATATCAAAGTAAAGACAATGTACAAATCAAAAGGATTGAACATTGTGACTGAATATAGAACACAATTCATTCAACATATAATAGCATGACTCTGTCCATTCCTGAAACCCAGATTAGGAAAGTCAGATTTCTGCCCTATTGGCTTCTATTTCATTTAATTGTGACTATGAAAGTTATTGCAGAAATTGTAAATTATATTTGGGAAATAATGTATCTCATAGTCTTCTGTGGAGAAAAATGGTCATGTGACCAATTCCTTAGAATGACTGGCTGGCAAAGGCTTTTTCCTGCTCATCATGAATATCTGTGTTAATCAAGGGCTAAATGTTCCTATTCTCACTCTACAGCTGGCTAATACATAGACGGCCATTAATTATTTTTCTCTTTCTCTTTTCTCCGTGATTCTTCCCCAGAGCAACTCAAAGAACAAAATGGTGAGTGTTCTGAATTACTCCCCAGTTGTGGGCTCTGATAGTCCCACATGCAGCTAGACTGTTACATGAAAACTTCTGTGGCTGAGGGGTCCCTTGTGATTTGGAATCCCTTGTGCGTCACAGAACTAAGACCTTGCTGGTTTTCTGGAAATCAGCATGGAGAGGAGATATTGCAGGACTGTGTTGGACAATCATTGAGGGAGCATGTCTGTTCTATCAGAAATCTCTGGTTGAGGAATGCATGAAGGCAGTGCTGCTTCAGTCCTGCCTAGGCTGCAATCCCTGACACTCGACAAATACCCCACAACTCTTCTTAGAGATGGCAGAAGAGTCCTTTCCACGCCATCTACAACCACACCAGAATACCCAGAGGAGATCCCTGATAACTTTTTTGTAGTCTCCTGAGTTTCAGTGGAACTCTGTGTGTTGGGTTCAGAACCCCTTTCAAATCTTGCCATGTCCCCTTGTCAGCTACTACTTCATGCTGACACTTCAGAAAATGGGTCGCAGTTGTTGGAACTGGGTATCCAAAATCTGATGACAAGCTCATCAGAAACTTTGGCCAACAATGTTTTTATATCCCCCACACATCCCCATCAGAGAGACTGTAATTGTATAGCTAGGCCATGTCTACACTAGAAGATAATTTACAATTTACTAATTTTGACTTCTGGGTTCTCAATTTTACAATTTCAAATTTCTTGTGTCCTCATACGGGGAAGAATTGAATGTAGCTCAAAGCAGGCTCTGTTAATGTGGATGTGCTACCTCATACTCAGAGCACCAGGACTCTCTCTGGGGAGCTGTGGGTGGTGTCCCATATGCCCATTAATTCTAATTAGGTGCTCCACAGCATCCACATTAATGTTGTTTCTGACTTACAAGTTCAGGAATACCCTTATTCCCCATGAAAAGCAGGACTGCAAATTTCAAATTCCATGGGCCCTTATTCCTAAATAAAAGTCTTGAGATATTGTGGATGCTTCACTAACAAAATTGACTGTGGGGAATCTTATGTTGGACTAAAGTTCTTGTGTAGACCAGGACTAAGTTTTTATGAACAGCTCCCTCTCTTCCTTGTGAATGATTGGGAACTCTAGCTCAGGTCATTCTATCACCCAATAAAAATGATTACTCGTACTTCAAGGAACCTCTCAGTTGGACGCTTCCTCAGTATCCTGTGGCCAAGGCAAGGGTGTGTGAATTCGAGGCAAGGGTGTGTGAATAGTGGAGTAGCTTAAATTCACTGCAGAGCCCTTGAGAACAGCAGGAAAAGACTCAGGATTCAGACCTGCTCTGATTAGCTCGGAACAGAAGTTTGAGGAGCAGGATTTCAGTCCAAAGTCTGTTTGTCTTAAGGACAAAAAGGAACATTGATCCTTTGTTAATCATTGAACATTGTTTTGTGTTTCTTGTCCTCATTTAGAAAGCAAAAAAGTGTTTCCTGAAGCAGGTAAAATTTCCAATCTACTTCAAGAAGCAAATGTTAAATCTCTGCCTAGGGGGCTTCATCTGCTTTTGGGGCAGGATGTGTCACTACCAGATCACTAAGACCTAACTGTGCTACCTCTTATCTGGCTCGGCTGGTCAAAAATTGTGAGGCATCATTGACACAGGTCATGTGTGCAGCTGTAGAAGCTAGCCACTTCAAGTGCAATCCCAGCTTGACCCTGGAGGTGCGTTTAGAAGTGTCTAGCCCAACCGACCTCCTTTCTGTCTGTGTCAATTCAGCCACCTCTGTAACTTCATCTATGGATGTAAGGTAAAACAAATGAAAATTGTTTTATGTTTCTTGTCCTCATTTACAAAAGAGAGAAGAATTCTTCTTTGAGGGCTTCTTCACATCTGTTCCTAGCCGTTATATGTGCATCATGTGCTCAAGTGTTGGAAGCTTTTTCCTCCAACAGCTCCTTGGCATGGTGCCACTCACTGCTGTGACATACCACTACTGCCCTGAGCTCTCCCTCTGTTCCTCTTACAATCTGTGGTGGCATTGGAAGAGTCTTCTTCTTTTCATTTAACAAGCCTCTCACTCCAGAGCAAAACTCTTTGATTTACTGCTTGTTAGTTCATCATTTTCAGCCGTAAAATGAACTGCAAAACTTAGCACTTAGGAATGGGCATGCTCACCCACTCATATTGCAGAAAGCCTAAGACTTTGTGTTTGGCATTAACTGCAAGATGTTTCTGCCAAATTGTGATTCTCATTACACCTGCCTGATGTGCTTATGTGAAGAGCAGCAGTCTGACTTCTCTGAGACTTGCAGATGGTTCAAGTCCTGTACAGGGAAAGAGTGTTGCCAGGATGGCCTCTATGAATTGCACAGATAACAATACAGCTCAGCCCTTAGCCCATAGTACCAATGATTGATCACCTTTCTGCCTGACCCTTTACTCATGAAAGTTTCTGTCACTCTCACTGAATATTTGTTTTATTTCAGAAAACCTGCCAATGAGTATACAAAGTCTTTCTCTTTTTTCTTGTTTGTATAGTCTGGTGAACACCCACTTCTTTTACTGACTTGTTGTCATGCTTAATATAACAAAACAAGAAGAGAAACTTGTTTTTCTACTATCTAGGAAGAAGTCCACAGAATTAACCAGAACAATGTATAGCAATTAAAGGCTCTTTGCCTTTCGCTGCCCATGGACAATGTTTAAGTTACTCAAAAAAGGGAGAATCTCATTCAGTATGTTCAATTTGTAAGTCAAGGAACAAAAACAGCTGTTTCTTTTCCTCCCCATTTTTCATTTGCAGAGCAACTCCAGAGAGAAAATGGTGAGTTGGCCTAAATTCCTGCATAGTGAAAGATCAAATGTCAGACCTGTTCCTCTTTTCCAATAGTTTCCAAGAGATCCATCTGCAGCAGAACTCCTCCTATTGCACGGCCCATAATCTGGGAAGGGCAGAGTCTGTAGGTGACTCTGGAATTGTGCTATGTCAAGGAGGAGTGATCTCACAGCAGTTTGCACAGGACGTTAGAGGAGAAGAGGTGGAAGAAGGGAAAAAACTCACGTCCCAGGAACTGAACAAGTCCACTTAAGATAAAGCCTCTGGGGTGTGAGGCAGAATAGAGTTGCTACTGTTGTGCTACTTTAATAATAGATCCCATGCAGATCCACCTCCTACCTCAGGGATGGAGGCAGAATAAACATTCCCAATCAACTTCAAAAAATATGGGAAACCACATGTTGTGCAGAGTTTCTGGACGGAGCTAAGTCGCTATCACCATGCAAGGGAAGTGGTGATACAAATCTAGTCCAACATACTGGAAGGTTTTCTAGAGTAGGAAAATAGAACCAAATTCTTCTGTGTTCTCTCCTAATAAACACATTTCTTGATGAACACCACAGATCAGATTTGGCATTTGATTATGTGTATTTTTAAAAAAAAATGTGATTGAAGAAACCAGTTCCGTTCAGTCATTTCAGAGCTGAAATGGGTTTTGGGAAATAAAGTTATTGCTGAAGTCAAGATTTTACCCTTCATTCAGTACAGTAAACTGAAGTGGCAACACATCCATTGTCCTCAAATTTGATCCTGATCCACGAGGATCAAATTTGTGAACAAGGAATTACATATTTTCAGAAGTATCCTTTTGTTTTTTCTTGTAGCCCTGTTCAAGCGGGAGAAGGGTCATTTTATCAATGGGGGAACCTGTGGAGGGAGGATGTCTTTAACTGCAGCAGGTCAGGACATTTCTGCTTTTGCAGACACAGGAAAGTGTGTTTTGTAACTGGGACTCAGGAGACTCTGGATAGTTTTCAGTAGCAGATTGTCTTTCTCTGCCTGATCCAAATGGGGATGTGAAACTGGGACAGTTGAGAGAAAAGAAATGTTCACTAACCAAATAGCCTACAAAAACAAGAATAAACAAGCTGACACATAGAGAAAGGTCTAGTTTGTTAAACCAATGGCTAGAGTGCAACGGTGCTTTGGCTTTGGTTTCTCAGTGCGATTTTATCAGAGAAATGCTCAAATGCTAGTTCCAAATTGCACCAAGTGACTCTTCATATGTGTTAATCAACTATATGGGATTTAATACACTACTCAGGGGGTGAAGACGTGATAGAGAAGGGTCAGTATATACCCTGGCATGGGACTCCCTTCTGGGAATTGAAAGGAATGTTTGTTCCATGCTCCCTTGCTGAGTGAGGATTTCCCTTCACACAGCAGATTGCAGAGCGCCCAGGAATCCAGATAGAAACAAAATATCTGCTAGAAGCCAGACAGCATGTGCTGGAGCTCTGTGCCTATCTGGCAGCAGAGCATTGTGGGTGTTGTCCCCTTCCATGCTTAGAAACTCCAGGAGATGCAGTTAACTCCTTGTTATACTACCCTATCAGAAGGTCCCCATGCTGGTGCAGTTCAGCATCCCAGTCAGCTTTGCTGACACAAGGTTGAACTTCTCCACCACCCTTTATCTGTGAAAGTATCAGAAGGAATTTCTGTCTGCGTAAAATCGTAAGCACTTGGTTATTGTAGCTGTGTATTCAAAAGAACAGAAAATCATTGAACATTGTGAGTACGTCTAGACTGGCAAGATTTTGCACAAAAACAGTCGCTTTTGCACAAAAACTTGCCAGCTGTCTACACTGGCCGCTTGAATTTGCGCAAGAACACTGACGATCTAATTTAAGATTGTCAGTGGTCTTGCGCAAATATTATGATGCTCCCGATCAGGGATAAGCCCTCTTGCGCAAATGTATTTGTGCAAGAGTGCCAGTGTAGAGAGGGGAGGACTGTTTTGCGCAAAAAAACCCCAATGGCGAAAATGGCAATCGGGGCTTTCTTGCGCAAAATCGCCTCTAGACTGGCCATGGATGCTTTTGCACAAAAGCACTTTTTGCGCAAAAGCACCTGTGCCAATCTAGACGCTCTTTTGCGGAAATGCTTTTAACGGAAAAACTTTTCTGATAAAAGCATTTCCGCAAAATCTGGCCTGTCTAGACACAGCCTGTGAGTGCAAATGCAACATGCTTCATTAAATAAATATTATCAAGACCCTTTCAAGCACTGACACCCATTTAGATTTTTGCCCTATTGACTTCTTTTCCATTTAATCATGATCAGGAAGATTCTTGCCAACTTTATTAAATATGTTTGGGACCTAATCTCTCATCTACTCTTCTCTGTGGAGGAATGGGCAAGTGACCAGCCTTAAAGCTAACTAGCTGGCAAAGGCTCTTTCCTGCTGACCATCATGGTAAATATTTCTTCTAGTCAAGGGATAAAGGCTGTTGTTCTCACTCTGCAGCTTCCTAACAAATAGATGGGCATTAATTATTTTTCTCTTTCCCTTTTCTCTTTGATTATTTTTCAGAGAAACTCCAAGAGGAAAATGGTGAGTTTTCTGAATTACACCCCAGTCATGGGCTCTGATGATGCCACATAGAGCTCAGAAGTTTTATTTTCACTTGTATGGCTGGGGGATCTCTTGTGCTACAGGATACCATGTACATCACAGTGCATTACAGAGCTGAGAATTAATAGTTATCTGTAAAGCAGTGTGTAGAGGAGATATTCCACGGCTCACTGCAGACCCCTCAGAATGGCAGAAATGAAAAGAGGCTGAGGATTCTATCCTGCTCTGAGTCGCCATGAGAAAAAGTTTGACCTGGGGGATTCATACACAGGATGACTAGCCCATCCTGTTCTCCATGATGTGCATGTGACTTCAGCCATATGTCCTGTACTGACAGACGGGAAATCAAGGAATACTTAATCAGTGAAAATTGTTCTGTGTTCCTTGTCCTCATTTACTAAAGACCAAAGAGTTCTTCTTTGAGGGTTTGTTGGCATCTGTAGCAATCAGGTGTACGTGCATCAGAAGCACAAGTGTTGGAAGTTTTTCTTCTAGCAGCTCCCATCAGGGTCAGGCAGGGAGCCCGTTGGTATGGTGCCACTGGCTGCTGCTATATACCACTACCACCCTGACCCCTCCCTCAAAAGTGAATGTGTTTCTTACAGATTGGCTCTACCACAGACAGGCATTATTTTGGGAAAATAGTCTGGCTTGTGTGATAGATGATAAGAGTTGTTCCTTCAGGCCTCACATTTGATTTTGTTCAAAGTCTCACCTGTTTCCTCATAAATTTACTCAAATAAATCCAATAGTGTTGTTGGCATTTTCACTAGTGGGTACATTCATTCTTGGCCATTTTTTTTTTGACAAAAAGTGAAGTTGTACTAATGAACATTTTGTTTCATTTTCAGGGAACTTGCAGAAGAGAATTCGTAAGTCTATGTCCTTTTATATGTTTTTTAATTAAAACTATGTGGAACAGTTGTAGAATAAAAAAAGGATTGACCTTGTTCTTCCTTCCCAATTTTGATGAAGCAGTTTCCTCAGATTGCTTTGTCGAATAACATATACACGTTAGCTGCATCTGAGAACTGATGCTCCTTTATGTCCCCAGTTATTTTATATTTCCAAACCAAATCCTCCTTCATAAGTGATGTGCCGGTCATGGTAATGCTGCTGTTTTCTTAAAAGTCACATGACGGTAGAGGAGAACAGAGTGTCATATTAGCTTCACTGCCAATTATGTTTGTACTTTTGTTGTATATTCTGGCATTTTTAAGTGAACACCCCAAATTTTCCTGTAGGAAACGTAATTCTCAAGCAACTAGATACCACAGTAAAGAAAATGTACAGATCTAAATGGCTGAACATTGTGAGTGAATATAGAACACAGTTCATTCAATAAATAATAGCATGACTCTGTCGATTGCTGTCATCCATGTTAGAAGTGTTAGATTTGTGCCCTATTGACTTCTTTTCCATGAAATCATGACAATGAAATTTATCGCAAAATTGTTAAATATGTTTAGGAAATAAAGTCTCTTATAGTCTTCTGTGGAGAAAAATGGGCAGGTGACCAATTCCGTAGAATGTCTAGCTGGCAAAGGCTCTTTCTTGCTCAAAGGACAATAGACATTATCAAAATTTGTATTAATCAAGGGCTAAAGATTCCTATTCTCACTCTACAGCGGGCTAAAACATAGATGGACATTATTTATTTTTCTCTTTCTCTTTTCTCTGTGATTCTTTCCCAGAGCAACTTGAAAAACAAAATGGTGAGTTTTCTGAATTACTCCCCAGTTGTCAGCTCTGAGAGTCCCACATGTGGCGAGGGTGTAATATGCAAACTTCCATGGGTGGAGGATTCCTTGTGCTGCAGGTTCCCTTGTACATCACAGAGCTGAGACCTTGCTAGCTTGTGCTTTGTTGAACAAGCATTGAGAGAGCATGTCTAGTCTATCATAAATCTCTGGTTGGGGATGCAGTAGTTCAATGCTGCTTCCATCCTTCCTAGGCTGCAATCAGTGACATCCGACAAACACCCCACCCTTATTAGAGATAGTAGAAGAGTCCTTCCCACCCCTTGAACTAACAACCCCTCCAGGGTTCCCAGAGAGATCCTCAGAAACTTCTTTTCAGTCTCCCGGGTTTCAGTTGAACCCCCTGCGTGTTGGGTTCTGAGCCCCTTTCAAATTCTTTCCATGTATCCTTTGGCTGCTGCTTCATGCTAACACTTTAGAAAATGGGCCCCAGTTGTGGGAACTGGGTACACAAAATCTGATGACAACTTTGGCCAACAATGTTTTTATATCCCCCACACATCCCCATCAGTGAAGCTGTAATTCTGTAGGGCCATATCTGCATTCGGAGATTATTTCCAATTTACTAATTTTGACTTCTGGGTACCCGACTTTACAATTTAAAATATCTGTGTCCTCACACAGGGAGGAATTGAATGTACCCCAAGCAGGCTCTGTTAATGTGGATGTGCTACCTCATACTCAGAGCCCCAGGATGCTCTCTGGGGAGCTGTGGGTGGTGTCCCAGAGGCCAATTACTTCTAATTTGTATCCCTATTAATGTTGTTTCTGACCTACAAGTTCAGGAATACCCTTATTCCCCATGAAAACCAGGACTATGGATTACACATTCCATGACCCCTTATTATATGTATATGTATCTGTGACTCTGTAATGCTGAAATGCTGGCTGTTGCCTCTGGGCCGCGCTGTTGCCTCACTCACATCCTTCACCTCCCACTGTGGCGCTCAGCTGACTTCTGCTCCGCTCATCCGGGCCACCATGAGGGAGCAAGCTGCGCAAGTGGCTGTTTGGGCACCGTGGTTCCCATGCAGCACCTCCGTGCTGTATGGGGAGTGCAGGGCTCAAAAGACTGCTTGCGTTGCTTGCTCCCCTGCGGTGTACCAGCTGAGCTGCGCAGAAGTAAGCCAAGCACCACAGCAGGAGGTGAATGGGGATGGGGTGGTGACGTACATGGCCAGGGGACGGGGCTTGGCCGTGTACGTCACCGCCCTGGCCCGCCCCCCTTTGCCTCCCGCCATGGCACTTGGCAGACTTCTGCCCGCTTAGCTGGGATGCCGCGGGGGAGTCCAAACGGCTGCTTGCTCCCCCATGGCAGTCCAGCTGAGTGGTGCAGAAGTCAACTGAGTGCCATGGCGGGAGGTGAAGGGAGGCAGGGCACGCCCCCTTTCACCTACTGCTATGGCGCTCATCTGACGTCTGCCCTCTCAGCCAGGGCTCTGCGGGGGAGCCCAAATGACCACTTGCGCTGCTTGCTTCCCTGCAATGGCCCAGCTGAGTGGCATAGAAGTCAGCCGAATGCCATGGTGGGAGGCTAAGGGAGGCGGAGCAGTGACGTAC
The DNA here is from genome assembly GCF_052426305.1 of Pelodiscus sinensis. Classification (NCBI taxonomy): domain Eukaryota; kingdom Metazoa; phylum Chordata; order Testudines; family Trionychidae; genus Pelodiscus; species Pelodiscus sinensis. The sequence continues at coordinate 12,251,655 of NC_143069.1, read as the reverse complement.
ATGGCCAGGGGGCGGGGCCTGGCAATATATGTCACCTCCATCATGTCCTTCGCCTACTACCGTGGCACTGGGATGACTTCTGTGCCACTTTGCTGGGCCATCGCGTGGAACCAAGCAGCACAAGCAGCTGTTTGGGCTCTGCGCTCTCCATGCATGAGGAGGAGGAGAAGAGAAAGAAAGAGTGAGAGGTAGGAGGGGGAGAAGAGAAAGAGAGAGACGGAGAGAGAGGCAGGAGGTGGAGGAGACCTGAGCGAGAGAGCGGGGGGAGGCAGTAGGAGGAGGGGAGAGCGAGAGAGAGAGAGAGAGAAACGGAGCGAGAGACCAGAGGCTCAGGAGAGAAGTGTGAGATAGAAAGGGAATAGGATGAGGAGGAGAGACACAAAAATCCCATCTTATGAAGGGCTATTTGCTAGTTCTTAAATAAAAATCTTGAGATAGTGTGGATGCTTCAGTAACAAAATTGACCTTCAGGGCTTATTTCGAACTAAGGGCTTTGCATAGAGCAGAACTAAGTTTTTATGAACAGTCCCCTGTCTCCATTGTGAATGTTGAGGAACTCTTGCTCTGGTCATTCCGCCACCTGGGAAAAATGCAACTGGGACTTATAGTAACATCTCAGTTGGAAGTTTCTGCAGCATCCTGTGGCTACAGCAAGGGTATAAATTCTTAGAGGAATGGGGGAACAGCTTCGACTCCCTGCAGAGCCCCTGAGAATGGCAAGAGTTGAAAGAGACATGGGATTCAGTCCTCCTCTGATTAGCCAGCAACAGCAGTTCGACCTTAACTCTTTGGGGAGCAGGATTTCCATCCAATGTCTGTGTGTGTCTTAAGGACAAAAAAGAACAACACAGTTAATCAATGAAAATTGTTTTGTTTTTATTGTCCTCATTCAGAAAGCAAAAAAGAATTTCCAGAAACAGGTAAGATTTCCATTCTACTTCCATCAGTAAAGGTCAAGTCTCTGCCTTGGGGACTGCATCTGCTTTTGGTGCTAGGTGGGTAATTACCAGATCAATAAGATGTACTCGTGCTACCTCTTATCTTGCTAGGCTGCTCCAGAATTGTATCACACAGGTCAAGTGTGCAGCTGTATGAGCTAGCCACTCCAAGTACTCCAGCTGGACCCTGGGGTGCATATACTGGGTGGCGAGCCAAGGACCAGCCAACAATATTTGGTACCTGAGTCAGGGAGCTCAAATGGTGTCCCCATGAGCACATATGCACCCAATAGCAGACATTGTTTTCTACACTCTGTGTCCTAGGGTATGTCTAGACTACATGGCTCCACCGACAAACAGCTGATCGGCACAAAGTGGCGGCCATTTTGATGTAAGTGAAGCGGCGATTATTTAAATCACCGCTTCATTTTCCTATGTCTAGTCAACTCATCTACATGGCTCTGTCGATGGAGCCATGTAGTCTAGACATACCCTAGTGTCACAGGGCTTGTTCACATCCCTTCCAATCAGGTGTATGAGCATTATGTGCATTGGAGGTTTTGTTCCACCAGCATCTCCTTGGGATGGTGCCACTGGCTGCTGTTATATACTACCACTGCCCTGAACCCTCCCTCAGTTTTACCATCTGCAGCAGCATTGGAAAAGACTCTGTCACTCTTACTGGTTATTTGTTTTGTTTTGTTTTTTTCAGAAAACCTGCAGATTACTATACGTAAGTCTGTGTCTCCTTTCTCTTGTGTATAGTCTGGTGAACATACACTAATCTGGTATAGTAGAAAATGGGTTAATTTATAGTTAAACTCTGCTCTTTTTGATCCCCTTTGTTTGCTTGAAATTAGCAACACTGAATATTTCATGGCTCTGAGGATAATTTTGTGTTCTGGTATTTGTATGTAAACTCCCCAAGTTGTTTTTAATGTGTTCAGCAGGAAATGTAACCCCCAGGAAAGAAAATGTAGTTCTTTTTAAAGAGGTCCCTGTGGATACATCACTCTGACCTTACTGTCATCTCGGCGTTTGGATCAGAGATTTTGAAGCAGTCTCTGAACGGGCTGCACCAACCAGCATGTATGTGCCAGGAGGCACATGCATGTGTGTCCTGAATCCTCTAGTTCCTTTTCAACCACCCTTGGCCTGAGATGCAGCTCCCTAGTTCCCTGTTGTTGTTTTTTTGACAATTCTGAAATTATTTAGTTTCTTAGTTCTTGTTTTTGTTGATGTTAAGTAGTTAGTTAGTTCTTAGTAGTTAACAACTTACTTTTACATTATGACAGATTCTCCAGGATTCAAACTCTGTGTCCTTGCACAGAGGCAATGCCCATTTCTGATGGACACTTGCAATGTGTCAGATGATTTGGAGAACAGCATTCAACTTACAGTTGCCCTTGCTGTGTCAAACTTAATTGCTCTCCTGATTACACTGAGTTCAGGAGAGCAATAAAGTGCATATATTGTTTTGTCCTTTTTGTATTCTTTTGTAAACCAAATTAAGAAGGACAAGGGTAAGTTGCCTTTGATTTCTGTAGTTTGGATGGAGAAGGGTTAGTCATTTTCCCATTGATGGACATGGCAGAGTGAGAATTTCATTAACTGTTGAGGGGCCTTTCTCCTTTTACAGTAAGTAGGAGGAGAATGCGTATCTCAGTTTGGACTAAGAAAAATCTGTGTATTTTCCATTGACAGATGGCCACTCTGCTTCTTCAGGTTTGTGGTATCACACTGCAGAAGATGAGAGGAAATAAATATTAACCAAGTTTTCAGCAAAACCAGTGCTGAAGAAGGAAGTTCATAAAGTGAAAAGGGTTTCTTAGAAAATCATGAAAATAAGTGAAGTCTTAGATAAAATGTCTTATCATGATAAACTTAAAGTTTTCCGTTAAAAGCATTTTCCAAAAAGAGCGTCTAGATTAGCACTTTTTGCGGAAAAACATCCATGCCAATCTAAATGCGCTTTTTTGCAGAAAACAAATCTCAGCTGTCTACACTGGCCCTTTTGCGCAAAAGTTTTTCGCAAAAGGGACTTTTGCCCGAACGGGAGCAGCATAGTATTTCCGCAGAAAGCACTGATTTCTTACAGTAGGAAGTCAGTGCTTTTGCGGAAATTTAAGCGGCCAGTGTAGACAGCTGGCAAGTTTTTCCGGAAAAGTGGCTGATTTTCTGGAAAAACTGGCCAGTCTAGACACAGCCAAAGAGCTCAATCTGTATAGCTTAACAAAGTGAAAGGGAGACTTAATCACACGTTATAAATACATTGAAGGAGAACAAATATAGGAAAATGGCTGCTAGCAGAGAAGGGTATGGCTGGCAATGAAGCTAGAAAAATTCAGATGGGAAATAAAATTTAAATATGATTTAAAACAATTAAGAATGGGGTGATTCGCCAGTGAAATTACCAAAATTCATAGCATATTTTGTGCCACTTGAAATTTCTAATCAAAGTTGGATTTTTTTCCCCAAAAGATTTACCCTAATAAAGACAGGCATTATTTTGGGAAAGATCTGGGCACTGTGTGATAGATGATAAAAATGGTCCCTTCTGGCCTTAATCTTGATTGTGCTCGTTGTCTCATCACCTCCTTCATAAATATTTTTCAAAAGAACAATACAGTTTTCAATGTTTTAACTATTACTTACCTGCATTTTTGTCCATTTTATGACAAAAGGTGCTATTTTTTTTCTTTTTTAGGGAACACTGGGGAAAAAAATAAGTAAATCTGTATACTTTTTCTTCCATACACAGCACTAATTTGTAGGATTCTTATAGAATGAAAAAATTATTGATTTATCCTTAACATTCACACTTCCTTCCCACTTTTGATGGAGCATTTTCTTTGGTTTCTTTGTCAATAAAATATATGAGTATTTTTTGTATCTGATTAGTGCTACTCATACATCAATAACATCTAAATAGATTTCCTCATTTCTGTTTCATAGTCACAAAACCATAGCCTGCCTGTAAGGAAACACAGTAAGAAGGGAAATGTACAAATGATAAGACTCTGCATTTAAGTTGAAATGAAATGCACGTTGTGATACCATATTAATGGAAGACCATGGTATAACATTTGTACCTCTTTTGTAATTACTTTTAACAGCAAAGCTTCTGAAATGGAGTCAAGCAATGTGAGAACCCTGTCTTTGTGATTTAGAAAGATAGGTATGGGACTAGCCCAAAGGCTAAAAACTAGTGTGTGTCTTGCTGTCTCTCCATTGCTATGGCCAATATTTATGCTACCCAGGAAACAAAGTATCTCATTCACCCTCTTCAATATGGAACTCAGTGTGTGTGGACTGAATTTTTTTTGCCTTCTCATTTTTCTTTTGCAGTAGATCTGCAGGAGAAAGCAGATGAGTTTGCCTTCATCACCTCATAGTTACAGTCCAGAAACCAAACTCTGAATTCCCAGGCTGGGTTCCTTTAGATCCAACCCCTGGTCTACACTACGGGATAATGTTGAATTAAGATACATAACTTCAGCTATATTAATTGTGTAGCTTAAGTCAAAGTATTTTAACTTGAATTTTGGTTCAATCCACACTGCAGGAAGTCAAAAGGAATGCACTCTCCCTTTGACTTCCTTATTCTCATAGAAGCAAGACTACCAGTATCGACCAGAGTGCCCTCTCAGCTTGAATTAGTGTGTCTTCAATAGACTCACCAATTTGAACCCCAGAAGATTGACTGTGTCTGCTTCAATCTTATCTGTAGAGTACACATGTCCCAGCTGATGGAGATATGTGATCATTGGCATGGCCTTCAGAGCCAGGAGAAGGGATCCTGTAGGGGACTCAGCAGCCATTGAGTACAATGTAGCTGAGACCTCACCAGGTCTTTGGAAAGACGACTAAAGGGGGAGAGGTTCAATGGCAATTGGGGAAGAAAGAAAATACACTCAGGACTTCCAGGAACTGAACATACTGGCTATGTCTAGACTGGCATGATTTTCCGGAAATGCTTTTAACGGAAATGTTTTCCGTTAAAAGCATTTTCAGAAAAGAGCGTCTAGATTGGCATGGACGCTTTTCCACAAAAGCACTTTTTGCGGAAAAGCATCCGTGCCAATCTAGACGCGCTTTTCCGCAAAAAAGCCCCGATCGCCATTTTCGCGATCGGGGCTTTTTTGCGGAAAACAAATCTGAGCTGTCTACACTGGCCCTTTTGCACAAAAGTTTTGTGCAAAAGGACTTTTGCCTGAACGAGAGCAGCATAGTATTTCTGCAAGAAGCACTGATTTCTTACAGTAGGAAGTAAGTGCTTTTGCGGAAATTCAAGCGGCCAGTGTAGACAGCTGGCAAGTTTTTCCGGATAAGTGGCTGATTTTCTGGAAAAACTGGCCAGTCTAGACACAGCCACTGAGCATAGGAGAAAGCACTGGATAGGGAGTACAGCAGGACAGAATGGTCTCTTTAATCTCTGAGGACAGGACAGGAAGCAGAGGACCTAACTTGCAGCAAGGGAGGTTTAGGTTGGACATTAGGAAAAACTTCCTGACTGTCAGGGTGGTTAAACACTGGAATAAATTTCCTACGGAGGTTGTGGAAGCCTCGTCACTGAAAATATGTAAGAACTGGTTGGATAGACACCTTCCAGGGATGACATAGACAGTGCTTGGTCTTGCTGTGACTGCAGGGGACTGGACTTGATGGTTTCTCAAGTTATCTTGCAGTTCTAATAATGTATGATTCTATGATTTCAGCCATTTGGCTATTAGTTTCACTGGATCTTTTTAAATTTAAGTCATAATAAATTTTGTAAAATGTAATTCATTTCCAGGGTAATCTTAGACCCTTGGTTACAAGGAAACACTGAACAAGAATTTTAAAAGGTGTAATAATTAATGTTTTTTTTCCCCAGGTGAAATGCAGAAGGAAATAGGTGAGTGAAGACCTGTGTACACTCTTGCTGGTATTCCCACTCTGATTCCTTGGATATTTAGAGAGGGGCCATTTCTCCTGTGAATCCTCAATCTTCCTGGCTACTCTTGATGGAGTAGGGGATCCTGATAGTCCATTTTCTTCCCATCCTTAGCAGAGTGTACAGCTACCTCAGGCACACACATTGCAGCTCCACTCTCTGACAACTCTTTTCTGTCTCAGCCTCAGTTTAGGGATAGAAGGATCTCCTGGACAGCCACAATGGAGTCTGAGACACCTCAGTAGTCACAGCATCATTGATTTACCATTAATCTGCACAGCATCTGGGTGTGTAATTTCCAGTGCAAATACACACCTGCCAGTTCTGCTCTAGCTAGTATGTTAAATGCAGCAGTGTAAGTGTGGTGACACAAGTAGCAGATTGGGTTAGCTGCCTGAATACATACCCAGGGCCCAGGTGGAATTAAATATGTATGAATGGAGATTGCCTATCTCCTAGTACTGGAAGGGACCTTGAAAAGTCATGTAGTCCAGTCCCCTGCCTTCAGAGCAGCACCAAGTACCATCCCTGACAGATTTTTGCCCCAAATCTCTTCCTCAAGGATTGAGCTCTCAACCCTGGGTTTAACAAGCCAATGCTTGAAGCACTGAACTATCACTGCTCCCGCTTATGCTTGTATGGTAAATCTGAGCCAGAATAGTCACAATGCTATGCTTAGTGCACTAATCCAAACAGAGCTGCTCATAGATGTCTACCCATATGGGGGTATTATACTCCCCAGATGCAATGGAGACACATATTGGAGGGCATTGTCCTTCTATGTCCTGCCTGGGAGGAGCTGGCTGGCTGTGACTGTAGCATCTGATGGCTGAAAATGCCATGTGTATGGATGGGAACGCTCATTCTCTGTTCCAGTGAGAATGGAATGTGTAAGAGGGAACTAAACCAAAGGCAGTGAGATCAGGTACTTTGTGAGGTGATTTCTTCAGGTGGAAGTGCAAGGCAGACAGAACAGATCTCAGTCAGATCAGGACTATGCCCTGGTTTTTAACCTTAGCTCAGAACAGCCGTGTGTGTGTGGCAAAGAGAAAGAGAGAGAATGACCATTCGAGTGCTACTTTTGTCCATAATAACTCTGTAAAAAGAATCATCCCCCATTGTGTCTGGCATCCTCACTTGCTTGCAGTCTGGAAATCTACAGTGAAAACTTCTATTAATTCAGTGTCTGCTGTTTTCTCACTTTTATTTCAGACTGGAGAAGGGCTCGGAGCAAATCAGGTAATGGTGCACACAGCACAGGGCTAGAGGTGCCAATGCTGATAGATGCAGCGTGAGAACCTCACTACATTAGAATCTGCCCCAATGTTAAAGAAATCAGCATGTCTGCTACCATCATCAAACTAGAAAGACATTTTTCTTGTCAGAGACACAACTCCTAAGGTCCTTACTTCCCAGCGCCCAAACTGATTTCTAGGCCTGATCCTGACCTTATTTACCCTAATTTCACACTATTGTGATGCTAATAACATACATGCAGTTACTCCTGAATCACATTTATCGGATCAGAATCAGTCCTGAGTGAGAGAGTTCCTGAGTAAATGACTTAACGTGATTTTCAAAATCATCAATGTGATTTCAGAGCAAAAATTCCATTTAAACTGAAAGGGGCCTTGTAACACGAGACCTGTCTCTGTTAGCACCAGTGTGGCAGGTCATGGAGCTACACCACCTGACCTCCTTTATGCCTCCACCCTCAATTCTCTATTTGTCAAGTTCATTGTCTGGGCCTTTGGCTGTGTCCCCTTCAGGATAATGGGGAGTTGGAAATCCCTTAGCTCTAACGGGACACACAGCATGAAGTCTCCATGTTTTAGACCCTTTATCTCCAAATTCTTTGACTAGATGAGGTAAGGGAATGGGCCCACCAACTCCACTGGCGTCCTTTTCAGGGGCCTTGCCTTATTGGGAACAGACAGAATAATCTCTTACAACTCCTTGAGCTGCCTTCTGCTGCCCCTCTTCTGGAGGCTTCTCCAGCCTCTTGCACTGCTTCTCTGCATTCCTAAATCTCTTTGGCCCATCTCCTCAAAAATTATGGTAACAATAGAAATTAGGCACCTAAATGCCTTTGAAGAGCTGGGCCTTAGTGTTTACTTGGAGTGGGATTTGCAGAAGGGCCTAAGGAGGCCCTTGGCAAGTGGGCCACAGGGAAGGCAGAGATGATGTGGTGGCAGGGATGGTCACTTGAAAGAGAATCATAAAGCAGTGGCGGTGGGACCATCATGGGCCCTGCGGTGGAGACCGGTGTGGCCTGGAGCAAGTCAACAGTGTTTGTCAGGCCTTTGGTAGTGATGAAGGCAGAGATAATAATTTGCACATTTGCCATTTGTTGCTTATCATCTGGAAGCTCTTTACAAATAATAATAACCGTGTATAGCGCCTGGTGAGGGTGGCACTATATTCAGGTGACTGAGGAGTAAACTGACTATCAGAGAGCTTATGTGACCTGACCAACCTATCACAGCAGCAAAGCTGGAAGCAGAACCCAGGGCTACTTCTACACTGGTGGGTTCTTGCGCAAGGGTGGCTGTTCTTGTGCAAGAACCCACAGAGTGTCCACTTACGCAAGAAGATTTACAGTATGGAGTGGTAAGAGAGGGCATCTTGTGGAAGAGCTACATTCTTTTCTAACAGGTGTAAGCTCTCTTGCACAAGAGGGCAGTGTGGACGCTCAGCAGGGGTTTCTTGCGCAAGAAACCCCTATGGCTAAAATGGCCATCGGAGCTTCCTTGCGCAAGAGAGCATCCACACTGACATGGATGCTTTTGTGCAAAAGCTCATGGCCATGTGGACATGTTCATGCACAAGAACCTGCCAGTGTACACATAGCCCAGGGGTCCTAACTGAGTAATGAGTAATTATAATGTGTTACAGGTTTGACCTCCCTGGTCCGGCACCCTTGGGACCTGATCAATCCCAAATGAGGGAGTTTGCTGGACCAGGGAGGTCAATTCTGACCCTTCTGCTGATGGACACCAGATTCTCCCAGGGTCCATCGGTGAATTTGCCAGGGCTCCCTCCTGGGCTCTGCATCCCCACCTGGCTCTGCTGCTGGCCAGTATGGCTCACCTCCTGACTGCCAGCCCAGCTGTCTGGCTCCCTTCCCCCAAGTTGCTGGTCTCCGACACTGAGCTCCAGTCCCTATACTGGCCTGAGCTGCTGGTTTAGCCCTGACCCTGGCCCAGGCTGTCAGTCAGGCTCTGTGCCCCCAACTGTCATCCATGCTGCTCTGCTGGTCTGGCCCAGGCCTCAGCTACAAGTTGGGCTCTGTGCTCCTGGTCGAGCTTTGCTTTCAGGACCAGCCCCAGCTCCAGTCCCAGGTTCAGGCTCTGGGCTCTGCACCCCTACCTGTTCCAGGCTGCGAGGTTTGGGACCCAGATGCTGGGCTCCATGTCCCCTTCCAGGCTCTGCTGCTGGCCCTGGCTGCCTGACTCCACAACACTGGTTCCCTGCCCCTGGAATGGCTCTACTGTGAGCCCTGTCTCCAGGCCCCCAGAACCACTTCTGGCTGCTGGCCCCTGAGGGCTTCACCCAGCAGTGCTGATGCTCTTTGGCTTGGTGGCTGTCTCCTCCAGTGCCTTCGGTCATCCTGCTGGACCACAGATGTTGCTGGACCAGAGAGCCCCAGAGGAGAGATCATTTACATGCATCTTATTTTTTTACACTGATAGAAATAGGGCCATAATGACACGACGAGTGTTACAATTCTTAATGCTCAAATTCTGCTTTTCATGATGAAGTTCTACTCATAGTTACCTATCACCGGATAAATATGTTTGCCATGCTTCACACAGAGAACATCTCCTAATGCTAGACTTAGTGGGCCCAATTCAGCTCTCAGTGGTGATGGTGATGTGTACTTTGCTGGCCACGTATTTAAATAAAGTTTCTCTTAATTGACACCTATGTATCAGGTGAGACACTGGCCCAGTTTGAGTACTAATGTGATAATCATTTCAGGATCAATTTTATGTTTGTGTAAATACAAGCAAATCTCACTTCTGGAATATGTTGGTAACTTATTCAATTGACAAGTGTGCAGCATTGGTCAAGTCATGCAGTGCTTACACAGACACACCTGCCATTGAAATCAGTGGGAGCTGTGCATGAGGAGAAGCAGCAGAAGAAAGTTCACTGTTTATACACCCCACCTATTCTGGTTTATACCAATATAATAGGAAAGGTCCTCAAAAGAAATTCCCCTCTTCTTCTAGATGACATCACTCTGGATGCAGACACGGCCCATCCCAACCTCTCCATTGCTGGAGATAAGAAGAGTTTGACTCATGAAGCCCAACCTCAGAAATCTCCAGCTAATCCAGAGAGGTTCGATGCAACTGTCTGTGTGCTGGGCTCTGAAGGATTCTCCTCTGGACAGCAGTACTGGGAGGTGGATGTTGAGAGAAGCACTGAGTGGGACCTGGGTGTGGCCCTCAAATCCATAGCAAGAAAAGGAAAACTCTCCCTGTCCCCTAAAGAGGGATTCTGGGTTCTGGGTCAGAGTGGGAGAGATTACTGGGCTAAAACAGACCCATGGACCCGGGTCATAGTGCAGAAAAAGCCCAAGAATATTGGAGTTTATTTTAGTTACGAAGAGAGGCAGGTGACCTTTTTCAATGTAACTGACATGTCTGTGTTGTTCACATTTAAGGATTGTTCATTCTCAGGAGAGATTTGTCCATTCTTTAAAAATTCACACAAAGAAACAACAATGAGAATTTATTAAATTAAAGCGAAATAAATATATCATGACAGTGATGCTGATTTTATATTAATATAACTGAAATCAAGGTTATAATGAGGGAACTGTGATATAAAAAGCAATTTTAATTGTATATTTTCATTACATATTTTGGAATAAAATGCTTCCATTTCCTATTGTTGTGACTTTTGTCCAATACAATATTTTGCTAGCCTCTCAAAAACAGTGTTTTGGGGCCTTTGATTCAGGTATTGAAAACACCATCCTGACTTACACCTTCCTTATGGCATCTTCAACTCTGAGGCACAGTAACAAGAATCTTATTGATAGGTTCAGCATTATCCTCTACAATAAAATAAACATGATCTGGATATTTCACTAATAATCATATTTTGGAACTGTATTCTACTGTATTAGGAAGTAGCAGTGCTGGACAAATTTTAGACTGATAATATATTTCCAGTCTAAACACATTTTTGCCCTTACCTTTCCCCCATAAATGTATCCAAGCTTTCCTATCCTTTACCTGTAGAGTGAAGTATAATAATTTCTTTGGATTCATGTGCTTATAAAAGCTATGGGCCAGTATGTCCCAGTTTCTATGGTGAGACAAGCCAAACATAAACCTGTCACATTAAATTTGTTTTTCCTGGTGGACACACAAGGAAGTGAAAGCAGACTCAGAACTATAATTTTTAGAGTGAATGGCCCAAATCCTGAGCTGTGGGCAAGGAGTGATGTGTGTGCCTCAGGAAGGAAACACACCAAACAGGGTGTTAAGCCATCTATGTGATTCCCCGTCCTGAAGTCAACTTGGTACAATTTAGAGCATTACTGGGAATCTCTGTAAATTATGCTGGCTGATATTAGCCCAAAAAGCCATTTCAGTAATTGGGGATTGCTGTGGATAAGGCAGCCCCTTATCCTAGTCTTCTTCCTTCTCTGGTCATGGCCCTTGAACTAACTATTGGGAAGGGGGTGACCCAGGTACTCCACATTATGATGTGTCTCTTAGGGCATGTCTACATTAGAGTTATTTCGGAACAACACAGGGAGCATCCACACAGCAAGCCAGTTATTTCTAATTTATTTCAGAATAACGATCTTCTTATTTTGAAATAATAAACCCTCATTTCATGAGGAATAATGTTTATATTGAAATGGCTATTTTGAAATAGCAGTTTTGTGGACTCTCCACTGTTGCTATTTTGAAATAATTTCTCCTTAGGCCATTGTAAATAATTACTCCCCAGTGCCTCCTAGGGCTCTACAGTGAGGTAGCGTGTCCACATTAGGGCTGTGTCTAGACTACATGCCTCTGTCGTCAGAGGCATGTAGATTAGACACATAGGCAAAGGTAAATGAAGCCGCGATTTAAATGATCACGGCTTCATTTACATTTACATGGCTGCCGCGCTGAGCCGACATACAGCTGATCAGCTGTTTGTCGGCTCACGCGGTAGTCTGGACGTTCCCCCTGTCGACATCAAAGCCCTTTGTCGGCAGCCCCGGTATTCCTCATGGAATGAAGTTTACTGGGGTTGCCGACAAAGGGCTTTGATGTCGACAGGGGGAACGTCCAGACTAGCGCGCGAGCCAACAAACAGCTGATCAGCTGTTTGTCGGCTCAGCACGGCAGCCATGTAAATGTAAATGAAGCCGCGATCATTTAAATCGCAGCTTCATTTACCTTTTCCAAACAAACAAATCTACATGCCTCTGCCAACAGAGGCATGTTGTTTAGACGTACCCTAGGGGAGCCAGCCTCAGACTAATTTCAAGACTTCCCTATACTGTAGGTGCACGATATAAAAATATCATGTGTGTCTGGATCTGCAAAAGCAATGAGAAGTCCTGTGACACCTTATAGGCTAACAGATGTATTGGAGCACAAGCTTTCAGATGCATGCAACTATATTTCAAAATATTTATTTCAAGAGTTATTATTCTGCAATAACTTATTTCAAAATATCTTTATAGGGTGGACGTAGCCTGAGAAAGGTGGAATCCTACAGGTGGCTTTAGAAGCTTTCGAGCTGGTGGCATGAAGCCCAGCAAAGAATGATCTGGGCCATACTGAGTGGGCCTGGCCTTAGACCACAGGCCAGATCTCTGTGGATGTTAGGCACCTCAGTGCTTTTGAACATCTGACAAGGCATCAAAATACCTTAAATCTGCAGCAGATGGAAAACTGGGTTTTCAAAGGAGAAATTAATCCCTGATCAAATGGCTAATCGAAGGAATCCTAATTCATAGAAGGCAACTAACTCAGGAAGGTTTTTTTGTTGTTGTTTTGCTTTGTTTTTTAGGGGTGGAGGGAAAAGGGTTTGTTCCAGAAAAGGATACAGCTGTCTTTCAGCTTGTAAAATTTGCTTTGCACAGAATCAAGGCAGACAGCTCTGCAGTGAGAAAGAAAAAAAAATCAGCTCAGACACTTCCAGTGTAACAAACAAATGGAGCTTCAGCCTAGGAACCATGGATGGCGTGTTCTTTATACCAAATCAACAGCACAAAGTCCCCAAAATGTCTATGGAATCCTACTTCTTCGTAGTCAGAAAGGTTGAATGTAGGTGTACATTGCGCATTCTTGTGCAAGAAGATATGCAAATGAACCTCAGAGATGAATATCCTCGTACCTCATTTGCATACCCAATGAACCTCCATTTTGCTCAAGGGGCTTTTGCTCAAAAAGGAGCAGTTTACACTGCTCCAGATTGCAAAAAAGACCGTCTCTTGCACAAGAGCCATTCTTCCACTTATTTTCGGGCAGAATGGCTCTTGCACAAGAGGGGGGTTTTAGTGCAAGAATGATGGCTTACATGCATATCTTCTTGTGCAAGAATGCACAATTTAGATGTAGCCTCAGAATTTGGCTACATCAAAGACAAGTACTTTGTATCACACACAGCGGAGTTTAGATGAATTATCCTTGGATGCAGCTATAAAGTTGATCAGGTTTAACTGAAACACCCTGCATCTGAACAATCCCCATTTAAGCACTTTGGTAATGAAAATAATAACAATAGGTCTAGTATCCCAAGGAATCTCTATTAAACATTCCTCTGTAATTTCCCAGCCCTGCCCCTTCTGCTCAAAGTCCCACCCCTTGAAATTTTTGAAGTGGCTCCTGGCAAAAAATTATTGCCCACTCCTGATTTAGACTCATCACTGACATGTAACTGAAGCCCCTGCTGTGTCACCACTGTCTGCATCCACCAGTGTGTTAAACAATGAGGCTACGTCTACATTGGCAAGATTTAGCACAAAAGCAATCGCTTTTGCGCAAAATCTTGCCGCCTGTCTACACTGGCTGCGAGTATTTGTGCAAGAACACTGATGTTCTAATGTATGAAATCAGTGCTTCTTGCGCAAATACTCTGACGCTCCCGCTCAGGGATAAGTCCTCTTGTGCAAGTGTTCTTGCGCAAGAGGCCAGTGTAGACAGGCAACATCAATTTCTTGTGCAAGAAAGCCCGATGGCTAAAATAGCCATCGGAGCTTTCTTGCGCAAGAGAACGTCTACACTAGCATGGATGCTTTTGTGCAAAATCTTTTGCACAAGGGCACATGCCAGTATAGACACTCTCTTACTCAAATACTCTAATGTAAAATCTCTTGCGTTTAGAGTATTTGCGCTAAATCTTGCCAGTCTAAACGTAACCTGAATAAAATAATTCAAACCAAACCAAACCCATGAAGGGTCATTTTGGGCTAGGCAGGTGTTCATTGGCTGGAGAAGGTACAGATACCTGGCGTATCCATCATCAGAGGTGTCTATTGTCTGAATCTGGTATTACCAGGTATTTTATGACTGCTATAGTCAGCAACTCCAGATTTACACTTTAGAGCAACACAAAGGAAATTCCCAGTCCCTGACTTTCCCCAGAAATGTGCTTTCCTTAGCTGTCTCTTGGACAATATAAACTCATATAAAATCTATTATTTACCATTAGAAAATTATATACATAAGCTTTTTGCTTTGATCTCAAATTGAGTTTCCCAGATTCTTTTACCCAAATACATTGGGTTAGCTAAAATAATGAAACAAATCTATTAAGAATGGAAAGAGAGATTTTACATGACAACAATCAATGAGGCATAAAAATCAGAAATGGTTATAAGAAAATATAAGTAAAACGTAACTAATGCCTAACTTACAAAGTGTATTCAAAGTAAAGCTCTCTCACCATAAGTTTCAGTAGTATTACTACTGAATTTCTTTCAATCAGGATCCACCCCGTAGTTCAGTGCTGCGTTCCTTGTTCTTATTGATCTTGCAGTAAATATAAGTGTGCCCTACAACCATTAAAGTGGTCTGCTCTTCCTTCTATATATAGTTCTCTCACTTCTTTGAGATTAATCTCCAGTTGAAGTTTAGGAGACTTCAACTCTCTTGCCAAAAAATGGCTACTTATCCAGATGATGATCAATTTGATTTTATTGACACCTGGCTGAGGCATTGGCCAGATGTTTTTCTCTGGATAATTGGTTTTGATTGCTTCCCAGGTTTGTTTATGGCAAATTGTTGGCTTCCTTATTTGTTCCATTATCGTAATAGCTTTATTTGACAGGATAACCCTGGTGAACAAGGGAGAAGCAGTAGATATGGTAATTAGTGAGACTTTGGATAATAGCTTGCATTACCTTTTTATAAACAAACTTGGATTACTATAAGGTGGGTACAAAATTCCTTGGGAATTCATTACTAGATAGCAGTTACCAATGGTTCACAGTTAAATTGCAAGGGAATATGAAGTGGAGTGCTGCAGAGACCAATCTTTGTGCTAGCTTTGCCCTCAGTGACTTAAAAAAATGGCATAGAGAGTACAATTCATAAAATTTGCTGATGACACCAAGCTGGGAGGTGTTGCAAGTGCTTTGCAGGCTAGGATTAAAATTCAAAATGATCTAGTCAAACTGGAGGAATAGTCTGAAATAAACAGAATGAAATTCCGTAAGGATAAATTCGAAGGGCTCCCCTTAGAAGGAACGATCAGTTGCACACATACAGGATGAGAAATGAGCCCTGGTCTACATTAGGTAGTTATTTTGAAATAACTTCCCTTATTTCAAAATAATAAGTGGAGAGTCAACACTACTAAGCCCATTATTTTGAAATAATGGGTTGGTTCGTTCAAAATCTGTACTGTTGCTTTCCTCGGGGAATAAGCTTGTTCCAAAATAGTTATTTTGAAAGTTATTATTTTGAAAGAAGCTATTTCAAAATAATTTCCTAGTGTAAACATGCCCTGAGC
Source organism: Pelodiscus sinensis (assembly GCF_052426305.1). Lineage (NCBI taxonomy): Eukaryota > Metazoa > Chordata > Testudines > Trionychidae > Pelodiscus > Pelodiscus sinensis. The sequence goes on along the minus strand of NC_143069.1, from coordinate 12,235,803 downwards.
ATCTAGGAAGAAGTACTGTGGAAAGGGATCTGGAATTTATAGTGGCTCACAAGCTAAATGTAACTCAAATGTGTAATAGTGCTTCAAAAAAGCAACGATCATACTGGGATGGATTAGCAAGACACAAGACACAAGAAATAATTGTTTTTCTCTACTGCACACTGACAGTCCTGAACTGGAGTACAGTGCCCAGGAAAGATGTACACAAATTGGAGGTACATGCAAAGTAATGTATATTGGAAAAATAATCTCAACTGTACATTAAAATGATGGAGCCTATATTAGCTGTTACCACTCAAGAGAGAGATCTTAGAGTCACTGTGGCTAGTTCTCTGAAAATATCCACTCAGGCTATGTCTAGACTGCAAGCCTCTTTCGAAAGAGGCGCTTTCGAAAGTATCTTTCGAAAGAGCCTCTTTCGAAAGAGAGCGTCTAGACTGCACATTGAACTTTCGAAAAAGCGGCTTGCTTTTTCGAAAGAAAGCATCCAGTGTGCTTGGATGCTCTCTTTCGAAGAAGCCCTATTTACATTGAAGAACGCCTTCTTTCGAAAGAGGAACTTTCGAAAGAAGGCGTTCTTCCTCGTGAAATGAGGTTTACCGCCAACGAAAGAAAAGCCGCGTTCTTTCGATTTAATTTCGAAAGAACGCGGCTTGAGTCTGGACGCAGGTGAAGTTTTTTTGAAAAAAGGCTACTTTTTTCGAAAAAACCCCTGAGTCTGGACACAGCCTCAGTGTGCAGCAGCCAACAAAAAAGCAAATAGAATGTTAGGAATCATTTAGAAAAAGATAGAGAGTAAGACAGAGAATAGCCCACATCTTGAATACTGCATACAGATGTGGTTGCCTCATCTCAAAAAAGATATATTGGCATTGGAAAAAATTCAAAAAAGGACAACAAAATAATTAGAGGTATGAAATGGGTGCCATATAAGGAGACATTAATAAGACTCAGACTTTTCAGCTTGTAAAAGATATGACTAAGAGGAAGATGACAGAGGTCTACTAAATCATTACTTCTGCAGAGAAAGGGCATAAAGAAGAGTTATTTATTCCTTCCCATAATACAAAAACTAGGGGTCACCACAGGAAATTAATAGGTAGCACATTTAAAACAAACAAAAGGAAATACTTCTTCACACAACCTGTGGAACTCCTTGGCAGAGAATGTTGTGAAGGACTAGTGTAACAGGCTTCAAAAAGAGCTATGAAATTCATGGAGGATTCATCCATCAATACCTATTAGCCAAGATGGTCAGGGATGCTGCCCCTAAACTATGTCTGTCAGAAGCTGGAATTGGGTGACAGCAGAAGGATCACTTGATTATTCCCTGTTCTGCTCTTTCCCTCTGGGGCACCTGGCATTGGCTGCTGCTGGAAGACACTATAAAATTCTGGTGTCTCAACTAACTCAAGCAAGGTGCACTTATCAGCCAGCACCACCTACCATGCTCATTGTTTTTACAAAAAATAGATGTGGCAGACCTGCATGTGGGATCAACTTGTGCAGCAGGGAGAAATTGTATGCCCTCATCCCAGCTCCTGTCCCTGCTCCTGTCCCCCTGCCATATTTATGCCCCCCCACTCCAACTCCTCTTCTGTGCCTATGCACCCTCCCATTGCCCCCTACCATACCTAACTCCACTCTACCCCACCTCCTGGCCCAACCTGCTGTTGTCCCAGGCCCCATCCATCCCTAAGGTTGCTGAGGTTCCTGGATCCAAGGCACCACTTTCAGCTGCACCACACACCATTCCCAGCCCTGAGCTCCCCTCCTCCATGCCCCCATCCAAGTTCTCAGCCCACTTACACCCCAGTTAATTTTATTATAAAAAATACAAAGTTTTTGTTTTCAACTCAAAATGGGTGTGTTTAGAGAGTGTACAAGAAAAGGGAGATGGGAGGGGTTGTGGTCAGAAAGACATGGGGGGGAAAGGCACAGACCCCTACTGGGGAGGCCTTTGGGAGAGTTACTCTCCCTCAGAAGCGACGAGGAGTCCTGTGGCACCTTATAGACTAACTGAAGTGTAGGAGCATAAGCTTTCGTGGGCAAAGACCCACTTCGTCAGATGCATGTAGTGGAAATTTCCAGAGGCAGGAATAAATATGCAGGCCAGGATCAGGCTGGAGATGACCAGGTGGATCTCCCTCAGAGCCTCTCAGATGTGCACCTTCACTTGATGGGCCTGGCGGATTACAGTTGTGTGCAGCTGCTTGAAGGCCTTCCTCTCTGGCTGGCCTCTGCCTCCCAACCCGGTAGGAAGGTCTCCCCCTTCCTCTTTACGATGCTGTGGAGAACACAACAGGCTGAGGCCATCTTGGGGATGTTGTGCTCTCCCAAGTCTAGATAGGTCAGGAGTCACCCAAATCACGCCTTCAGGCACCAAAGGTGCAGTCCACCTGCATTTGGGCCCGGCTGAAGTGGACATTGAATAGGTTTCTGCTAGGGTCCAGGTGGCTGACGTAAGGCTTCATGAGCCATAGCATAAGGGGACATGTTTTCAAAATGCACAGTGGCATGAGCACGTCCTCAATGCAAAAGTCACGCTGGGGGAAGAATGTGCCAGCCTCCAGTTTGTGGTAGAGGAGGGAGTTTCAGAAAATGCAGGTGTCATGCACCCTGCCTGAACACCCAACGAAAATGTCCATGCTGGTTGACCAAGGCCTGCAACATCATTGAGTAGCCCTTTTGATTGATGTACTGGGCTGCTCGATGTTGTGGTGCATGAATTGGGATGTGGACTCTATCTTTCACTCCACCGCACTTTGGGAACCCCAGGACACCAAATCCTGCAACAATTGAGCCCAGGTCTCTCAAGCAGATGGCCTTGCGCAGCAGCACAGAATTGATGGCCCTCACTACCTGCAGAAGAACACAAAGAAACTCACAAAACAGAGAATGAGAGGGTATGTCTACACTACAAAGTTAATTCGAACGACACCAAGGAAGAGGCCGAGAGCCAGGAGCCTACAGGGAGCCTGCCCAAGACCCAGGACCCCCGAGGCATCCCATAGAGCACATCGGCTGTGTCGTCCGAGGCCGAGAAGAGCTCCACATATGAGTGCCATCGTGCTCCCCTTTTGTGTACAGGGGGGTGCAGGGAGAGGGAGCCCAAGAACCGTGCGCCTGGGCCTTGCCCACCATGGAGCAGCAGCTGGGTGTCATGCAGGGGCCCTGGCCTTTTCCCCACATGCTGACCTTGCCTTGCAGAGGGGGGCTGGGTTTCACCCACCGTGTCCCCAGGGAGAACTGACCACTGCTCTTATTTCACTACAGCCGCAGCACCTGGGACTGCAGGGTGCATCATCCTGCCTGCAACAGCCACCCTCACCCGGGCCAGCAGGCGCACCAGGAACCTGGAGGACTACCACTGGCGGCACCTGCGGCTACTGGAGCACCAGTTCCACACCCAGGACCACTGGGTCCAGGAGGATTTGCGGCTGCGGCACTGGAGGAGCAGGGCCTTGCCCTCAGAGGACACTTCCAGACCTTGGCCGACAGGTTCCTGCCTCCTCCTGCTCTGGCCCCAGTGTCCGTCCCAGCTCTCGCTTCTCCTCCCACCCCTGCTCCCCCTCCCACTTCCTTTGCACCCCCCATCCCTCCTGCCCCAACCTCCATACCCATTCCCCCCCGATACCTCCTCATCCGCAGTGCTGTGAGATGGGAGAGCCAGCAGGACTCCCAACCCTGAGCTTTCCCTTCCCTTCCTCCCCCTTCCAGCTCCCTCCTCCCAGGTTTCCCCCCTCCCCTCTCCCACCCTCATTCCTCCCTCCCCCCACCCCGGTTATGTAAAATAAAAAGAGATTGTTGTTTTCGAAACAGGTGTCTTTATTTAACATTAGGAAGGGGGCTTAGGGAGGGGAAAGAAGAAGGAGGGGAGGGTGGAAGAAGGCCACAATGGGGCATACAGGGAGAGTTCAGTCCTCCTCCTCAACCTGGCGGGAGGGGTTGAGGTGCCCCGTATATGGATTCATCAGCCAGGGCTGTAGGGGGTAGGCCGCATCCCCCACCAGGCAGACAGGCATGTCCACATCCCTGACCCTGATGTGGCGGTCAGGAAAGAAGGTCCCGGCCTGCAGCCTCTGGCACACGGAGGAGTTCTGGTACACCCTGGCGTCGTGTGCCTTGCTGGACCAGCCCACATTAATGTCCGTGAACTGGCCCCGGTGGTCACACATGGGCTGCAGGAGCACGGAGAAGTACCACTTGCGGCTGACATACTGGGAGGCCTGGTGCTCCGGGGCAGAGATGGGGATGTGTGTCCTGTGAATGGCCCCCCCACAGTCGGGGAAGCCGAGGGCGCTGAATCCCCAGATGACGGTGTCTGGTTCGGCGAGGCGGACCATCCTGCGGAGCAATAACCCGGTTGATGGCCTTGACCACCTGCAGAGAGAGGCACAGCAAATCGTGAATCACTGGGGCGCCCGGGTGGCTGGGAGTGTTCGTGCCCTGGCACTGCCCCATGCCCCACTCCCAAAAGCGACCCCTGCTGTGATCCTGGCCACCACGGATGGCATGTAGTACAGCCAGGACAGACCAAACCCTCCCAAGTGGGGCACTGTCGCCTCCTCCCCCACCCCCGTTTTCCCTGGGGTTGCCCGTTCCCTCCTTTCAGCGCCTCTCCCCCCCAGCCCAGTGGCCGACGAGTGCCGTACCTGCATGAGCACTGTTCTGACGGTGGATCTCTCCATGCCAAACTGGTTCTCGACAGATCTGGAGGGGGATGACGGGCCTCATGTGAGTTTCCTGTCGCTGCAGAGCAGGGACGAGCCACTCGCATCACTCCAGGAAGGTGTCCCTATTCATCCTGAAGTTCTGGGTCTACTGTCTGTCTCCCCAGCGCTCTAGGATGATGCGGTCCCACCAGTCGCTGCTGGTGTCCAGATGCCAGATGTGGTGGGGAACACTGACGTCCAGGCACTGCTGCAGCTCCTTCACAGCCCCAGGGGAGGCCAGGTGGAGAGGCAGGGGGCTTATGTGCACCTGGTGGTGCCAGGCAGCCTCCTGCCTTTGATGGCAGGCTTGCAGCAGCAAGTCCAAAAACTGGAGCAGCATCTGTGTGCTACAACCTAGCTTTAGACTTTACAGCTCACATGGGCTGTCTAGACTGGCCAGTTTTTCTGGAAAATCAGCTGCTTTTCTAGAAAAACTTGCCAGCTGTCTACACTGGCCGCTTGAATTTCCACAAAAGAACTGACTTCCTACTGTAAGAAATCAGTGTTTTTTGCGGAAATACTATGCTGCTCCCATTCGGGAAAAAGTCCCTTTTGTGCAAAACTTTTGCGCAAAAGGGCCAGTGTAGACAGCTGAGATTTGTTTTGCACAAAAAAGCCCCGATCGCGAAAATGGTGATCGGGGCTTTTTTGTGCAAAAGGGCGTCTAGATTGGCCATGGATGCTTTTCCGCAAAAAGTGCTTTTGCGGAAAAGCGTCTGTGCCAATCTAGGCGCTCTTTTCAGAAAATGCTTTTAATGGAAAACTTTTCCATTAAAAGCATTTCCGGCAAATCATGCCAGTCTAAACGTAACCCACAGTTCTGTAGGAAGAAGCGTTTTTGAAAGAGTGTGTCTACACAGCAAAAGCTCGTCAAAAAAGTGATCTGCTTTTTTGGATGTGATCTCGCATTTCAGTTATGATTAGTATGGTTGGAGTAGCCACCAGGTCATTTGTGCTTTTTCCTGGAGGCCTATTCTTTAAAAAAAAAAAAAAAAAAAAACACTTACGTGTACACACATGCCTTTTTCTAAAAATGCCCTTTTGGAAAAAGGCTTCTTTCTCATAGAAGGAGGTTTACCACCATCTGAAAAACTCCTCTCTTCTTTCTTCTTTTGGTCAAAAGAATGCAATGGTGGTATGGACATAAGTATAGTTTTTCCAGAAAAATGGCTGCTTTTCAGGGAAAATTCTGCAGTGTAGACCCATAGGGAGTACCACTGAGGAATAGATACAGGATTCCCACCTATTCAACATCACAACTGGGATACTCAGGATCGCTTTTAATATCAAGAACATTGGGCACAAATGAAACAAAAGAAAAATGTGCTATTGTCTCTCAATATACATCAAGGAAAGTTTTGAAAACCAGTCTTCACAATTTACAGATTTCTAAGCATAAAAAAGAGAAAACTACTGTATAAAGTGTATCCACATAAATGACCAATAAATCCTGACCACAAAGCAACTCTATAGGTTTCATGGTAGTGAGGAATAATGTGAAATGTTCTGCAGAATTCCAAGTCTAGTACAGTGAGGGATTAGTAAAAATCTAACTTACTGTATTTAAAGTTCTGCCCAGCACATCAATCAACATTTCAGATCTCATCCAAACACACATTTACAACCAAGCCTTATTAGCTAAATTTAAGCTTTATTAATAAAAGAAAAACAAATATAAAAGAGTTACTGTGGTTAAAAAATAGATATGAAGTAAGGTCTTAGGTCAGTTCTATAGCAGTCAGTCATAGGGCTGCTGATTGTAAAGGGCTTTCTGGACTCAGTTTAAAACAGCATTTCTCAAACTGGGGGTTGCGATCCCCACGGGGTCGCGAGCAACTCAGAGGGGGGTTGCAGCTAGATTGGGTTTTTCACTTGTGACCCCTCTTCCCTGGACCGTGAATGGCAGTTGCTGGTGGTGTGACCGGGGCCGCGGGACTCCAGGAGTGAGGCTCAGCTGCAGGAGGAGGCAAGGCAATAAGAAAGTGAGGCTGGTGCAGGAGCCGGCCAGGGTACAGTTGCTGGGCGACCAAATGCTTCCTCATCTGGGAGAGGGCGGGGTCCCTCAGGCAGTGGGCTGGGGGATTGGGTCGGGGCAGAGGTCCTGGAGGTAAATAAGGGCATGTGGGGGTCAGAGCAGAGAAGAGGAAAGGAGAGGAGAGGAAGGAACCAACCAATCAACCACTCAACCAAAGGGACGCAGAGTGGAAAAGAGGCACAGAGGAGAAAGAGATGGGGGGAAGGATCCTGCAGAGGGGAAGAGTGTTGATGATCGCAAACACCGTGAAGGAACCCCAGGAGGGCAAGGAGTCTGGTAAGAAGGGGGGAGGAAATGACCCAGGGCAGTGAGGGGTGGGGTGTCACACAAATTCATTTAGCATTTTAGGGGGGTCATGGTATCACAAAGTTTGAGAACCCCTGGTTTAAAAGATTATAGTTTAATAGGTAACTGAGTGCAGAGTTCATTCAAATTCTCTGAGTCTTTCTGGGACGAAGATTAGATAAAGAACTATTGCTTTGAAGCTAACTTGGTTCTATGGCTATCTAGGCAACTACATATATTCATTAACATAATGCAATTAACCATTGAAACAGTTCCCAGGTAGTACAATAGGTGGGGTTACAAGTTTCAAGGAGAAACGAGGTCTATAATAAAATTATACTACAATTCCCATCCCAATAATGCCCTCCCTTTTGCCATCTGACTCAACTGGATGCAGTAAGGCTGCATTGTGAGACAGGAACAGAGTGTTAGCATCTACAAATTAATGAGCTCACACTAATCAATATCTAAAAAGTGTAACCCTTCTGCCACATAGCACTAGCAGCAACCAGGGCTGGGTTCAACATGTAGGGGTTCCTCTCCATCCATCCGACACAGAACTAGCTCACAACACTGGCCTATGTTAATTCGAAATAACGCATCGAGACCCAAAAACTATTTTGAAATAGCACGTCCACAGTGATTGGATGCTGGATCTCATTTAAGGGCAGCTGAAATTGGTTCCAACAGGGCTGCTGTCTGAGGCTATCTGACGCTCATGCTTAAAGGGACCCCCCCTGAAGAGCCGGTTCTCAGCTTTCCCACTTGCTTGCCTACCTCACCAAGGGTATGTCTACACTACAAAGTTAATTCGAACTAACAGACGTTAGTTCGAATTAAATTTGATAGGCGTTACACATACAAACCGCTAGTTCAAACTTAATTCGACTAGCGGAGCGCTTAGTTCAAACTAGGTAAACATCATTCCACGAGGACTAACGCCTAGTTCGAATTAAGTAGTTCGAATTAAGGGCTGTGTAGCCACTTAATTCGAACTAGTGGGAGGCTAGCCCTTCCCAGCTTGCCCTGGTGGCCACTGTGGGCACCACCAGGGAAACTCGTCTGCCCCCCTCCAGGCCCTGGAGCCCTTAAAGGGGCATGGTCTGGCTACGGAGCCTGTGCCAGTTGCAAGCCTGCCAGCACCCAGCCAGCAGACCTTGCACCTGGCACGGCACGAGCCAGCCACCCGCTGCCACCGAGCCCTCTGCCTCTTCCTAAGACCAGGCTGGCAGCTCCCAGGAACCTTCCCGGGGCTGCAAGAGGCGGGCGCCTGTCTGGTATAGTGCAGACATCGTGGACCTCATCAAGGTTTGGGGGGAAGCCTCCAACGTCCACGACCTCCGCACTAGGCACAGAAAAGTGGCCGTCTAGGGCAGGATAGCTGCCAGCCTGGCCACCCAGGAGCAGGTCTGAATGAAAATCAAGGTGGTCCAGTGAGACCCCGACCCTGAGCCATGAGCTTAGAACATAAAAACATAAGAATGGCTGTACTGGGTCAGACCAAAGGTCCATCTAGCCCAGTAGCCTGTCTGCCGACAGTGGCCAACACTAGGTACTCTGGAGGGAATGGACTGAAGACAATGACCAAGCCATTTGTCTCGTGCCATCCCTCTCCAGCCTTCCACAAAAAGAAGCCGGGGACACCATTTCTACCCCCTGGCTAATACCACTCCATGGACCCAACCTCCATGACTTGATCTAACGTCTCTTTAAACTCTGTTATAATTCTAGCCTTCACAGCCTCCTGCAGCAAGGAGTTCCACAGGTTGACTATTTGCTTTGTGAAGAAGAACTTTCTGTTATTACTTTGAAGCCTGCTACCCATTCCTTTCATCTGGTGTCCTCTAGTCCTTCTATTATGGGAACTAATGAAGAACTTTTCTTTATGCACCCTCTCCACACCACTCATGCTTTTATAGACCTCTATCATATCCCCCCTTTGTCTCCTCTTTTCTAAGCTGAAAAGTCCCAGTCTCTTTAGCCTATCTTCATATGGGACCTGTTCCAAACCCCTGATCATTTTAGTTGCCCTCCCCTCTCCCACACTCTCTCTTCCCCTTTCCCACCTCCTTTTCCCAGTCTCCCCGAGTTTTGTTCAATAAAGAGAGTTTCTATTTTTGAACACAGGTGTCCTTTATTTTGTACATCAGGAAGGGGGGCTAGTGAGGGTTAAGTGGAAGGAGGTGAGGGAGAAATGGGGTACGAGCCCCCGATGGGGAGGACTGGGCTGGCTCTGTGGGTTCCTTGGGGTGGAAGCTCTCCTGCAGCCCCCTGATTAACCACACCCCCCCCAGATGGCAGCCTGCAGCAAGTGCAGCCGGGCTGATGGCCGAGTGCTGTGATGTGCTGAGTGTGGGCACTCAGGGCACTCCAAGACAGGACTGCTGTGCAAGCAGGGAGCCCCTGAGAACTGTCTGTCCAGGGTGGGGGTAGAGTCCCTTTAAGCACAGCCCTCGGCTAGCCTGACACAGCAGCTCCACGCTCTAAGTCCTCATCTGATGCCCTGCCGGCACTGCTTCCAGCCATCCTTAACCCCGGTTCAGGGTCCACTCAGGGTATGTCTACACTACCCTCCTAGTTCGAACTAGGAGGGTAATGTATGCATACCGCATTTGCTAATGAAGCCCGGGATTTGAATTTCCCGGGCTTCATTAGCATAAGCGGGGAGCCGCCATTTTACTCCACGAGGAGTAACGGTAGTTCGGAATAGGACCCTAGTCCGAACTACCTAGTTCGAGCCCCGTGTAGCCGCGCTACACGGGGTTCGAAGCAGCGGGGATTTAAAAATGGCGGCTCCCCGCTTATGCTAATGAAGCCCGGGAAATTCAAATCCCGGGCTTCATTAGCAAATGCGGTATGCATACATTACCCCGCTAGTTCGAACTAGCGGGGTAGTGTAGACATACCCTCAGTGTGGACATGCTAGTTCAAATTAGCAAAATGATAATTCGAACTAGTTTTTAGGTCTAGATGCACTAGTTCAAATTAGCTTAGTTCGAATTAACTAATTCGAATTAAGTTAGTTCGAATGAGTGCTGTAGTGTAGACATACCCCAAGGGACAGCAAAATGTTTTCCTCTCCTCCTGCTTCAGTTGCTCTCATTTAAGACACCACAGCACTCAGCACTATGGAGCCAGAGCCACCCCTGGGCACTCTGGTGCTCATGCTGAACATCTTGCTGCAAGCCTGGCTGCAATTGCTGGAGGCTTCCTGGCATCTTCTGCTGCAGGCCAGCTCCCTTGCGCTCATCCTGTCCCCCCTGGGGGCCATGGAGGAGCGACACCCAGACACCAGCATGCCCCGCCGCATCTGGTATCTGGACACCAGCAGCAACTGGTGGGACCACATCATCCTGTAGTGCTGGGGAGACCAACAGTGGACCCAGAACTTCAGGATGAAGAAGGACACCTTTCTTGAGCTGTGTTAGTGGCTCGCCCCTGCTCTGCGGCGACCGGACACACGCATGATGCCCACTATTCCCCTCCGATCTGTGGACAACAAGTTCGGTGTGGGGAGATCCACCGTTGGAGTGGTGCTCATGGAGGTATGGCACTCACCGGCCACTGGGCCGGGGGGGGGGCTGCCTCAGGGAAAACATGGGGGAGGAGGTGAAAGTGCCCTCCCTGGGAGGGTTTGGTCTGTCCCGGCTGCGCTACAGACCACCCGTGGTGGCCAGGATTGCAGCGGGGGTTGCTCCTGGGAGTGGGGAGTGGGGCAGTGGTGGGGAATGAACACTCCCAGCCACCTGGACACCCCAGTGACCCTCGGTTTTGTGTGTCTCTGCAGGTGCTGAAGGCCATCAACAGGGAGCTGCTCCACACAGTCGTCCACCTCACTGACCTGGACGCAGTCATCCAGGGGTTTGGCACCCTGAATTTGGTGTTATTCCTTGTAGAATGAGGTTTACCTGATTCAAAATAAGTGCTCCACTATTTTGAATTCATTTCAAAATAGCTGTTTGTATGTGCAGATTCTATTAAAGTTAATTTGAAATAACATCTGTTTTTTCAAATTAACTTTGTAGAGTAGACATACCCCCTGACTTAGGAAGTTTTTCCTAATGTCCAATCTAAACCTTCCTTGCTGCAATTGAAGCCCATTGATTCTTGTTCTATCCTCAAAGGTCAAGGAGGATGCATGCAGCCAGGAGCAGCTAACTCTTTATAAAATGAAAGTGATAACTTAAATAGTTTTTCACACATGGCAATTAGTCATTTGAGGAAGTGGAGGCAGGGATGGTATTGCTCCTTTATCACATGATTTCTTCCATACACTGACTCCTCTGAGCATGAGCAGATTATTAAAACACAAACTAGGATTAGATCAATACAGTAAAGGACAAAGTTCAATAGCCATAAAAGGGATCGGTAACAAGAGAAGGTGCAGCTCAGCCCTAATATCTGTACAGCATGTAATGGCTGTCCCGGAGTCTGCTATTCAGGTAAGAAATCACTTTTAAACTTAAACAGGAATAAAACTCATCAAGTTTACTAAGATATTCAAAAGGATGTCGGGTGTTGGCCCAACGAACTGGTAAAACCAAACCCTTTGATAGATTGAATTTCAGGCATTAATTTCAGGAATGAAGTGAACTAACCAACATATGTGAAGAAAGATGAGGAATGTAATGGTGTTTCTCTATAGGAAAGTTTTTTGGCAGATCCTTGTGTGATTGGGGTGTGTTAGCGTTGTGCTTTTGTAATGAACCAATAACTCTGCCTAAAAGGGCGGTGCTGGCAATTAGTCAAGACCGTATTCTCAATGACAATTCATCAGATTTTCAACAAGCAGGCACAGAAATGTTCTCTACAAACTTTCCTTTTTTGATTGAAAAATTAAGTATGTTCCGATGTGTCGGAAAAATAGAAAATACGGCAAAAGACCGCCTTGGCTTAACCACGGGATCTTGCATGATCTAAAAATAAAAAAGGAGTCATACAAACAATGGAAAGTAGGACAAGTTACAAAGGATAAACAGCACAGGAACACAGGGGCAAGATTAGAAAGGCAAAGGCACAGAATGAGCTCAAACTAGCTACCGGAATAAAGGGAAACAAGAAGACATTTTATAAATACATTAGAAGCAAGAGGAAGACCATGGAGAAGGTAGGCCCACTGGTCAGTGAGGAGGGAGAAACAGTAACAGGAAACTTGGAAATGGCAGAGATGCTCAATGACTTCTTTGTTTCGGTCTTCACCGAGAAGTCAGAAGGAATGCCTAACATAGTGAATGCTAGTGGGAAGGGGGTAGTTTTAGAAGGTAAAATAAAAAAAGAACAAGTTAAAAATCACCTAGAAAAGTTAGATGCCTGCAAGTCACCAGGGCCTGATGAAATGCATCCTAGAATACTCAAGGAGCTGATAGAGGAAGTATCTGAGCCTCTAACTATCATCTTTGGAATATCATGGGAGACAGGAGAGATTCCAGAGAACTGGAAAAGGGCAAATATAGTGCCCGTTTATAAAAAGGAAAATAAGAACAACCCAGGAAACTACAGACCAGTTAGTTTCACTTCTGTGCCAGGGAAGATAATAGAGCAAATAATTAAGGAAATCAGCTTTCTTTAATAGGATAATGAGTCTTGTGGATAAGGGAGAAGTGGTGGATGTGGTATACCTAGACTTTAGTAAGGTGTTTGATATGGTCTCGCATGATATTCTTATCAATAAACTAGGCAAATACAACTTAGATGGGGCTACTATAAGGTGGGTGCATAACTGGCTGGATAACCATACTCAGAGAGTAGTTATTAATGGTTCACAATCCTGCTGGAAAGGCATAACAAGTGGGGTTCCGCATGGGACTGTTTTGGTACCGGCTCTGTTCAATATCTTCATCAATGATTTAGATATTAGTATAGAAAGTACGCTTATTAAGTTTGCAGATGATACCAAGCTGGGAGGGTTGCGACTAACCTGGAGGATAGGGTCATAATTCAAAATGACCTGGACAAATTGGAGAAATGGTTTGAGGTAAATAGGATGAAGTTTAATAAAGACAAATGCAAAGTGCTCCACTTAGGAAGGAACAATCAGTTTCATTCATACAGAATGGGAAGCGACTGTCTGGGAAGGAGTACGGCAGAAAGGGATCTAGTGGTTACAGTGGACCACAAGTTGAATATGAGTCAGCAGTGTGATGCTGTTGCAAAGAAAGCAAACATGATTCTGGGATGTATTAACAGGTGTGTTGTGAGCAAGACACGAGAAGTCATTCTTACGCTCTACTCTGCTCTGGTTAGTCCTCAATTGGAATATTGTGTTCAGTTCTGGGCACCGCATTTCAAGAAAGATGTGGAGAAATTGGAGAGGGTCCAGAGAAGAGCAACAAGAATGATTAAAGGTCTAGAGAACATGACCTATGAGGGAAGGCTGAAGGAATTGGGTCTGGTTAATTTAGAAAAGAGAAGATTGAGGGGGGACCTGATAGCAGTTTTCAGGTATCTAAAAGGGTGTCAAAAGGAGGAGGGAGAAAACTTGTTCATCTTGGCCTCTGAGGATAGAACAAGAAGCAATGGGCTTAAACTGCAGCAAGGGATTGTCAGGGTTTGGGCTTCCCCTCAGCCTTACAGCCCTATCATCATCTGGGTTGCCTGCCCCAAAATTACCCCCCTCCCACACCTGTACTCTTTAGTTCAAAGTCTCAGGCCGTCCTGCCCTCCGAGTGCTCCCCTCGGTTACCCGACGGCTCGGGTAGCCTTCCTGCTAGCCCATCGGTGGTGCCGGATTTAATCCGGGGTCTACCTCACTTCAGGTTCCGGCCCAGGGTCCTGCCTGCCTGCCAGGACGTTCTCCTCTGGGCAGAGACTCTGCCCGCAGCTTGCTGGTCCCCCCACGTTGCTATGGGCTCCTTCCCAGGCCCCTCTCTTCGGCTTCGCCCCTGCTCTCATTCTCCCGTCCCCTCCTCTTCCAGACCAGCATCCCAGCTTTTTGAATCCCCCTCCAACCCTAGCCCTGCCCCCTTACCTTTAGGGCGCAGGCTGATGAAGTCAGCTGGCTTTTCTGCCTAGCCGGCTCCCTCAGCCCAGCCGGTACCTGCGTGTTGCGATCCCGCTCGGGGATGGCAGGGGGAATCCCCCTTTGTGCGGGTGGGCTCCTTTTTTGTAGCTTCCGCCCCCCCACCTGCCCTGCGGGGGGTCAGAGAGTGCGGGGGGCCGAGGCCTCTGTTGCATTGGAGCCCGTCACCCCATCACAGGGAGGTTTAGGTTGGACATTAGGAAAAAGTTCCTAACTGTCAAGGTGGTCAAACACTGGAATAAATTGCCCAGGGAGGTTGTGGAATCCCCATCTGTGGAGATATTTAAGAGTAGGTTAGATAAACGTCTATCAGGGATGATCTAGACAGTACTTGGTCCTGCCATGAGGGCAGGGGACTGGACTAGATGACCTCTCGAGGTCCCTTCCAGTCTTAGTATTCTATGATTCTATGATACCATGTGTCTGTATTGGTCTTTGGATGGGACGTTAAATAGGTTGATTCTATGGGTGCTAAGCTTCCAAATGCACTTGAAAGTTAATGAGCTTCTGGTCTTTAGCATAGTGACATACCATGGAGAACTTAAATAAAGGTTTTTAATTTAACAAAAGAAATGTATCTGACAAAATCTTTTTATAACCTCTCGGCATTTCCCAAGGGCTCTTGTGAGCACTACCTACTACTTTCCTCTAAGGGAAAATTATCAATAAAATTAAGAATAGTTCTTTACAAGTTAGAAGGGCTGAGTAGGATCTCTAAGTGGTGTATTTCAACACTGACCACAATTTTGTATCAGTTGTTGGTAGGACCAGGCCCTTTTTCAATGCGTTTCTGTTCATTTTTCCTGCTACACTAATCTATACCTTCTCTCATTGTGTCATTTTGTGTTCTGCATTTAAAGAGACTGGAAGACTCATAAGGATTTCCTTGGGATGTTTCTATTCACTGCCCTGTTGATGTTGTGAAAGCCTGCACAGCGATGGGGCCTGCATTTCACTGGGTGACAGCTCTTCACATGCTGATTTTTCTACAGATGACCCATTTGATTGCAGGTAAATAGAGTTCTGAGTTAAACACATGCAATGAAACAATCTTTACAAAGGCGAATGGAAACTATGGATGCCAAAGTGATAGACTCAAGTGTCTTCTTTTATTTTGCAAGGTATGCGGTTATGTTTAAAAAATCTCTTCTATTTTTTATTTTATTGGTATATTCCCTTGTAACTATCCCCTCTGTCCTGTTCAATCTTGTGTAGAGACCTTCCTCAAATCAAAGCAAAGCCACCACATTATGTACTATTTTAATATACCTTATTGGTACAACCAATATATTCCTTTTTGAAAAGAGGTCACTTTTCTATAGGGTCCATGCAGGGTCAATGCACCACTTTAGTGACACTAAGTCCCTCATTGAAAAGTTAAATTGGGATGTACATTGTTCATTGGCCTAAATTACTAGCCAGGCTCGTGTGTCCATTCTCAGGACTATTCTTCACATGATCATTAAATTCACAATCAAAATCTGAGTGTGCCATAGTTGATACATGTGGGCCCACAGCATTGAAATCCCCAAATAAGTAAAATCCATGCAAAAGACAAAGCAGGGGCGGATATAGGGCAGGGCGAATGGGGCGGCCGCCCCGGGCCCCGGGCTTCAAAAAGCCCCGCACATGCGCCGTGGCGCCACCACGCATGCGCATGGCGTCACTGCGCATGCGCCGTGGCAAAAGGGGGGCCCCCGGAATTATGCTGCCCGGGGCGCCGCAAAACGGTCACCTGCCCCTGAGACAAAGTCCAGTGTTCACTTTTCATTACACAAACTGAGACTCTTACTGATATTAGACAGCACCTAATTCCAGTGATAGCCCCACTTGAAGTCAGAGCTACAAGTCACAGGGTTAGTCATTGTGAGAAAGGATGGCAGAATATAACCTCTGTATCTAAAATAACTCCCATGATGAATTGTCTGTCACTGACAAATTTTATATTTAGATGATATCTAAACTGCAGTGCTTTTCTGGGACGCTGGAGATATTCCAGAAAAGTAATGCCATGTCGAAGGAAATTTGCTTTTTTGGAAAAACTTACAAAAAAGCAAATGCATTCTTTTGCCATCCCTCTAAACCTTGTTTTACGAGGAAGAAGGGATGACTCAAAAGAGCAGATTTTTCTGAAATCAGGCAGGCTGTGTCTACATTGGGCCACTTATTCCAGAAAATCAGCCACTTTTCTGGAATAAGCTGCGAGCTGTCTACACTGGCCCTTGAATTTCTGGAAAAGCAACGATGCTCTACTGTACAAAATCAGCCGCTATTCCGGAAAAACTATTCTGCTCCCGCTCGGGCATAAGTCCTTATTCCAGAACACTGTTCCGGAAAAGGGCCAGTGTAGACAGCCCAGTAGTCTTTTCCGGAAAAAAGCCCCAATCGCGGAAATGACGATCGGGGCTCTTTTCCGGAAAAGCGCGTCTACATTGGCCACGGACGCTCCGACATCCCTGAGCTGCCACTCTCTGCTGCTTCGGGGGTGCATGAGACGCATCCTACAGAGACTCCCCACAGAGCTGTTTAACCCTCTGCAAGGGTTAGTGTGGGCGACAGACCGGGAACCTCTGGCGTTCTGCCGAGGCATCCCACGGAGAAAACAGGCAAGAGCCGTAGCTCTTCTGCCCCTACCCTAGCCCACGCTAAGGATCCGATACGAGCATCTACAAAAGGGTCCAGGCCTGAGTCAGCACCGACAACGGCTCCAATGGCCGATTCGAAGCTGGCAATGGCTGCCCTAGGACCAGGTTTCTTGGCGCATGCACGAATGAGTGCAGCTGTGCTGGCACCCACAGCAGTGGTGCCGGAGGCTTTATCTCCACTCTCTTTGGTGCTGGACGCTTTGGCACCAACACCGGTGCCACAGGAGGGCACCGTGAATTTGCAGCCCTCGGCACCGGCATTACCTTCTTCGGCCCTGCAATCCGCTGAGCCAGCAGCAGCGGATCTTCATTCAAACTGCAGTCAGGCTATGCAGGTTGCTTCACTGCCTGCTAAGCCACTGCAGATGATACTGTCCTCTCCTCTGAATTGTTCAGTGCCGTCCAAAACACAACACAAGTTGGGAAGGGTTCAGACACTATCTCTTACCCCAGACCACGCTGTGTTTTCTCCTCCACCTTTGTCACCCGCCTCATCCTATGTGGACAGCCATCACCGTGCTCATTGCTCGACCAGGGACCATATTTACAGATCGCCTCGTCATTCACCACAGTGTTATTAAGCGCATTATTCTGGATCTCCCTCCCGCTACTCCACGAGGTCTATTTCACCACGGTCTTCAAGATCTTCACGATATTCTCGTCAGTATGGAACACTAAGGCACTATTCTCCGAGATATTCACCGGGGTCATACTGTCACAGTAGGTACTATGACCATTACTATGATGATCGTTATTACTCTCTCCATCAAAGGTACCCACGCTCACAGTCTCCGCGCTCCAGCGGACCGGTGTCTCCACATCTTGCACCATTGCAAACCCACCCTCCGGCGGCTTCACCCACCCCTGTGGAGGAAACAGCTTCAATCTACACTCCAACTCGGGAACTTCAGAGTCCTGATTCTCCTGCCAACCACTCATCTTCATCACCAGATGATGCAGTCTTCCCTGGGGATCTATCTCCAACAGAGGACCATAATCAGTTTTAAGAACTTTTTAAGAGAGTTGCTCAGTCTCAGAGTATTCAGCCTATGAATGTTCAACAAAAACATCATACTTTACTTAAGAACTTGCAACATTCGCAAAAATCAAATTTGGCACTCCCCTTTGATGATGCCATTTTGGAAATTGCAGATGACATCTGGCAGACTCCAGCTACTTCCTTGCTGACCAACAAGCGATCTGACAAGAAATACTTTATAAACCAGAAGGGCATGGAGTTCTTGTTTACTCACCCTCTGACTAATTCCCTTGTCATGGACGCCGCACAACAAAGGTCCAAGACAGCACAAACTAAAAATACCATAAATGACAAGGAGGCCAAACACCTAGACATTTTAGGCAGAAAAGTGTACTCCTCTGCCACTTCAGCTTTGAGAATGTGCAATTACGTGGCTCCCCTGGCAAATCATGATTTCGATAATTACTCAAAATTAATTCCTCTTTTAGAACATCTGATGGACTCAAAACATCAAATTCTGAAGGTGGTGATACAGAAGGGCTATACAACAGCCTGAACAGCATTGCAGATCACTCTGGACACTGCTGATGCAGCAGCTCGAGCAACAGCAACTGCTGTAGTCATGCATCGTACATCCTGGTTGCATCAAGCTGCTGCCCCCAAAAGATTTGCTGATTAAGGTAGAGGACTTGCCCTTTGATTATCAGTCACTCTTCGCTCAATCCATGGATCAGGTGCTCCGCTCAGGCAAAGACTCTCGTACGATGTTAAGAATGCTGGGGGGATGTATACACCTCCATATAAGCGTAAGAGATTTATGCTCTACAACAAGCAAAGACCTTTCTCTTACACGTCATTCCATTCCAAACCATACGAGCAGCAAAGGCCAAGACGGCACCAACAGAAATGGAGACAACAACCTTACAAGACACCCGGCCACCAGCAGGGGTGGCAGCAAGCTTGATGTGTCGGTCGAGGAACTGCGCATCACTCCTTTGAGAGAGGCTCCACACAATCCGCAAACTATTTAGAAAAGCTAAACGTACACAAATCCATGGGTCCGGACTTAATGCATCCGAGGGTACTGAGGGAGTTGGCAAATGTCATTGAGGAGCCTTTGGCAATTATCTTTGAAAAGTCGTGGCAATCGGGAGAAATCCCGAATGATTGGAAAAAGGCAAATGTAGTGCTCATATTCAAAAAAGTGAAGGACGATCCAGGGAACTATAGGCTGGTCCGTCTTACCTCGGTTCCTGTAAAATCATGGAAGGGATCCTTAAGGAATCCACTTTGAGGCATTTGGAAGAGAGGAAAGTGATTAGGAATAGTCAGCATGGATTCACAAAGGGCAAGTCATGCCTGACCAATCTGATTAGCTTCTATGATGAGGTAACTGGCTCTGTGGATCTGGGAAAGTCAGTGGATGTGATATACCTTGACTTTAGCAAGGCTTTTGATACGGTCTCCCACAATATTCTTGCCAGCAAGTTAAGGGAATGTGGATTGGATAAATGGACAGTAAGATGGATAGAAAGATGGCTAGAAGGCGGGTAGTGATCAATGGCTCGATGTCAGGATGGCGGTCAGTTTATAGTGGCGTGCCCCAAGGTTCGGTTCTAGAACCAGTTTTGTTCAATATCTTTATTAATGACCTGGATGAGGGGATAGATTGCACCCTCAGCAAGTTTGAGGATGACACTAAGCTAGGGGGAGAGGTAGATACGCTTGAAGGCAGAGATAGGGTCCAGAGTGACTTAGACAAATTAGAGGATTGGACCACAAGAAATCTGATGAGGTTCAACAAGGACAAGTGCAAAGTTCTGCACTTGGGACGGAAGAATCCCAAGCATAGTTACAAGCTGGGGACCAACCAGTTAAGTAGTCGTTCTGCAGAAAAGGACCTGGGGGTTACAGTGGATGAGAAGCTGGATATGAGTCAACAATGTGCCCTAGTAGCCAAGAAGGCTAATGGTATATTAGGTTGTGTAGTCGGTTTGCCTGTCCAGAGGGGTTCCTCCTCCTCTGGCTCAGTGGGCGGCCAGTCCGCCCCACTGCACTGCCCCTTTAAGGCCGGCCCCGTTAGTTCACCGGGCGCAGTCCAGCCCTTAGTTCAGGGTGTGACAGTAACAAACCACCACTGTCAGTTTGTAAGGCGTGGCCAGGCCCTCAGTTCAGGGCGTGGCAACAAATAAACACAGTTTATAAGCAGGGGCCAGGCCCTCACTTCAGGGCGTGGCAACAACCACTCAGTTTGTAGGGAGCTCCTTGTTCAGGAGGGGTACAGGCGGATCGCCTGTGGTAGTGACGAAGGGGTAGGCTGCCTGGGTGTCCAGCGGTGGAGGCAGGGAGTCCAGGAGAGTCTCATCCCACCGGGGTGGTCCGGTCCAGTCTGTGGCCGCTTGCAGGTCACTGGGACTCAGCTGGGCTCCAGGTGCGGGCGGGGTTGGGCGGTTGAGGCAGGCCTCTCGGTCAGGGTCCAGGGAAATCCCCGGCGGCGCCTCCGGTCGAGGTAGCCGATGCCGTGGCTAGGGCCGCTTCTCCCGGTCCCGGGGCAGGCGCTGGGGCACAGGTTCGGGCTGGCCCTGTGGCTCCGCCGTTGCATCCGGGCAGGTAGGCTGGCTGTGCAGGGCCTCTGCTTCCCAGGCAGGGAGCCAGTAGTCTGCCTCTGGGCTCCGGCAGGTAGAAGGCCCAGGCCAGGCCTCAGTCCCCACTCCCCAGGCTGGGAGTCCCGGAGAGGCCTCTAGCCGCTTGGCAGGCTCAGCCCTGACTGAGGCTGCTGCCTGGGCTTTTATAGCCCTGGGCCCGCCCCTTGGCTTCCGGTCAGGTGACAGGGCGGGATTAGCCTCAGCCCAACATGGCGTCCGGAGGGGTTCCTCCTCCTCCGGCTCAGTGGGCGGCCAGTCCGCCCCACTACAGGTTGCATTAAGAGGAGCAGATCCAAAGATGTCATTATTCCCCTTTATTCGGCTCTCGTGAGGCCACTTCTGGAGTATTATGTCCAGTTCTGGGCCCCCCACTACAAAAAGGATGTGGACACATTGGAGAGGGTCCAGCGGAGGGCAACCAAAATGATTAGGGGTCTGGAGCATATGACTTACGAGGAGAGGCTAAGGGAGTTGGGTTTGTTTAGTCTGCAGAAGCAAAGAGTTAGAGGGGATTTGATACCAGCCTTCAGCTTCCTGAAGGGAGGTTCCAAAGAGGATGGAGAGAGGCTGTTCTCAGTAGTGACAGATGGCAGAACCAGGAGCAATCGTCTCAAGTTGTGGTGGGAGAGGTCCAGGTTGGATTAGGAAAAACTATTTCACTAGGAGGGTAGTGAAGCACTGGAATGGGTTACCTAGGGAAGCAGTGGAGTCTCCATCCCTAGAGGTGTTTAAGTCTCGGCTTGACAAAGCCCTGGCCGGGTTGATTTAGTTGGAATTGGTCCTACCTAGAGCAGGAGGCTGGACTTGATGACCTTCTGAGGTCTCTTCCAGCTCTACGGTTCTATAATTCTATGATGTTATGATTTATTCCATCATCGGTTGAGACCTTATCAACACCGTTGGTCTTTGATTTCCACCGACCATTCGGTCAATGACACAGTCGCTGCAGGATATGCCATTCCTTTCAACTCAATTTCTCCCCCCTCTTCTCCACCTTCCCCATCCCTTTTCAGGGACCCCTCTCACAAGACTCTTCTACAACAAGAGGTTTCTCATCTACTGGCAATAGGAGCAGTGGAGAGGGTACCTGCTTAGTTCTGGGAGAGAGGGTTTTACTCTCGGTACTTCCTCACCCAGAAGAAGTCAGGGGGTTGGAGACCTATCCTGGACCTGCATTGACTCAACTGTCACTTGCGGAAACAGAAATTCAGGATGGTTACGTTGGCCTCTATCATCCCTGCTTTCGACAAAGGGGATTGGTTCGCGTCCCTTGACTTGAAGGATGTCTATTTCCATATAATGATCCATCCGGCTTACAGGCGCTTTCTTCGATTTGTAGTGGGCACAGAACATTACCAATACCGTGTTACCCTTCGGCCTCTCAGCAGTTCCGCAAGTGTTCTCCAAGACCCTAGAAGTGGTGGCTGCTTACCTTCACCATCTCGATATCACGATTTTCCCGTATCTCGATGACTGCCTATTAAAGGCCCCTACCTTTGACGAAGCTGCCCGGGCTGTTGCCACTACCTCGATGGTATTCAATGCTTCGAGTCTCATAATCAACTTTGACAAGTCGTCCCTGACGCCGAGTCACCACCTGGAATTCATCAGCGTGAGGCTTGATGCATGGAGCGCAAGAGTATACTTACCCACAGCAAGATTCAAGTTGATTCTGGATTTGCTTCGCACTGTGTCAATTGCTCCCAGATCCCGCATACTTACCTGCCTGCAGCTGCTCAAGCATATGGTAGCCACCACATATGTGGTGTCACATGCAAGACTCCACCTGTGCAGTCTCCAGCACTGGCTTTTCACTGTTTACACGCCGGGTGTACACAGCACGAACAAAACAGTATCAATTCCCAAACATGTCAGGACTTCGCTAACATAGTGGGACAGCCCCAAAAATCTGCTAGCAGGGGTCTCCTTCCACGGGCAAAAGCCCTCAGTGCAGATCACAATGGATGATTCCTTGATTGGTGGGGGTGCCCATCTGCAAGAACATCAAGGTCAAGGGCTCTTGACGCCCCAGGAATCCCTACAGCACATAAAATTCCTTGAGTTGCAAGCTGTATTCAATGCCTGAAGGCACTTCCTCCATATGATCCGAGGTCTTACGGTTCACATTCTCACCGATAATATATGCATGATGTACTATATCAACAGCAAGGTGGTGCACGCTCACATCCCCTTTGTGCGGAGGCTATACGACTGTGGAACTGGGCAATTCGGCATGGTATAACCCTTACCTCATCATACCTTCCCGGCAAGGACAATGGCATCGCCGATGCCCTCAGTAGGCACTTCCTTCCCCAACACAAGTGGGAGTTACACAACAAAGATGTTTGCGATCTTTTCCATCTCTGGGGGTTCCCAAGTATAGACCTCTTTGCCTCTCACCTCAACAAAAAGTGAAATGGTTACTGTTCGTGGGCGGGCATCGGCATGAGCTCTTTGGGAGATGCTTTCCTACTCGACTCGAGTCGTCACCAATTACTCTACGCTATTCCTCCTCTTCCTCTCATTCTGAGGGCGCTGGAGAAGATAGCGATGGAGGGTGTGACAGTGATTTTCATAGCACCCTTTTGGCCCCGACAGACTTGGCTGATACAATTGTCAAAAAGGTTGGTCGCTCAGCCACGATGACTACCGCTGCTGTCCAACTTGCTGTCTCAACAGCACAGTACGATGGTGCATCCGGGCATCGATTGCATGCACCTCACGGCATGGCTCCTAACTGGCTCCAACTGCCAGAAATGACCTGCTCTCAGGCAGTGAGACGTGCTGATAAACAACAGATGCCAGACCACTCGCAAGACCTACCTCTACAAGTAGTATCAGTTCCAATCGTTCTGTGTGGAGAGGAATCTTGACCCTCTATCTTTACTGGTGCAGCAAGTCCTGGACTACATCCTCCACCTAAAAATGGGGGGGTTGACAATTGCTTCACTGAAAGTTCACTGGCAGCAATCTCTGCCTTCTGTCTTCCCATTGACAGTCATTTCCTGTTCGCTCATCTGCTCACTAAAAGATTCCTAAAGGGGCTTGGGAACCTGTATGTGACCTACACAATTTCACCAGAGCTGTGGGACTTGGCCTTAGTACTGGACACACTAACTCGTCCCCCCTTTGAGCCGTTAGCAACTTGCGACTTGCGCATGCTCCTGATGAAGGTGTCATTCCTGCTGGCAATCACTTCAGCACATCGAGTTAGTGAATTGGCAGCTCTATCTGCCGACCCACTGTACACATTATTTTCTGAGCAGGGGTTACTGCTTCGTGTCCATCCTCCTTTCCTCCCAAAGGTGAACTCTCCTTTCCAGAAAAACGAGCCCATAAGCCTGCCAACATTCTATCCAAAACCTCACTCTTCACCAGAAGATTCACATCTACATACGCTCGATGTCAGACGAGCGCTGGCCTTCTACCTGGATAGAACACATGCTTTCAGGAAGTCTCGGCGTCTTTTTATAGCATAACTGGCTGGCTAACCATTCTCAGAGAGTAGTTACTAATGGTTCACAAACCTGCTGGAAGAGCATAAGAAGTGGGGTTCCACAGGGGTCTGTTTTGGGACCAGTTCTGTTCAATGTCTTCATCTATGATTTACATATTGGCATAAGAGTAAACTTATGGGCTGTGTCTAGACTGGCAAGTTTTTGCGCAAAAGCAGTTGCTTTTGTGGAAAAACTTGCTAGCTGTCTACAATGGCCACTTGAATTTCCACAAGAACACTGACGATCTCATGTAAGAAATCAGTGCTTCTTGCGGAAATACTATGCTGCTCCCATTCGGGCAAAAGTCCTTTTGCGCAAAAGCTTTTGCACAAAAGGGCCAGTGTAGACAGCTCAGATTTGTTTTGTGCAAAAAAGCCCCAATCGCAAAAATGGAGATCGGGGCTTTTTTGCGCAAAAGTGTATCTAGATTGGCCACGGATGCTTTTCCACAAAAAGTGCTTTTGCGGAAAAACGTCCGTGCCAATTTAGACGCTCTTTTCCGTAAATGCTTTTAACGGAAAAGTTTTAAGTGTGGAACCCCACTTCTTATGCTCTTCCAGCAGGTTTGTGAACCATTAGTAACTACTCTCTGAGAATGGTTAGCCAGACAGTTATGCTATAAAAAGATGCCGAGACTTCCTGAAAGCTGGGAGGGCTTGCATCTGCTTTGGAGGAGATGATGGACCATCCCTGCCAACATGTAAGCTGACATACCCTTCCAGTAACCTCAACACATGATGCAAATTACAACCAATGCATTTTTGGTAGTCTGGGGAGCACATCTCAATGGCCATCTCATTCAGAGCTGCTGGTCCATACAAGAAACCTCCCATCATATCAACTTCCTAAAATTGAGAGTGGTTTTCAATGCATGCAAGCACTTTGTCACTCTTATCCAAGGCCACACATCAGGGTGCAACCTGACCACAGTTTTCTACATAAACCCTCAGAAAGGAGCTCATTCTCTTTCCCTCTGTGCAGAGGTAATGCACTTATGGAACTGGTGCATCTACCACAACGTAACAATTCTAGCATTGTACATATCCGGCAAAGACTGCACCACTGCTAACACACTCAGTAGGTCCTTTGTCATGAACCATGAGTGGGAACTACATTATCGGGTACTACAAGACATCTTCGTCCACTGGGGCTTTCTGACCATAGACCTATTCACCACTCATCAAAACGCGGAATGCCAGTACTACTGCTCCAGAGTGGGCATTGGTCTGAGATCGCTGGGAGATGCTTTTCTCCTCAACTGGAGCACTCACTTATTCTATGCCTTTCCTCCAACTACCCTGATACTGAGAGTCTTAGAAAAGATCAGGGACAACTCAATAGTAAACCTCATAGCCCCCTTTTGGTCATGTCAGTCATGGTTCACTTATCTTTTTCACATATCTCCTCATCCACCTTATCACTTTCCCAGGAGCCACGACCTGTTGATGCAGGACCAGGGAACCCTAATGCACCCTCAATCCAATCACCTTCAACTCACAGCATGGTTCCGAGTTGGTTCCGAGACACAGAAATGACCTGTTCTCAAAGATGTTCAACATGTCCTGCTCCCGAGTAGAAGACCCACCACTTGGACTACTTACCTGCACATGCGGCATAGGTTTTGTTCCTGGTGCACAGACAACAGTCTAGATCTGACCTCTGCCCCTATCCATCACATTCTCAACTACACCCTGCATTTAAAATATTCCGGCCTAAAGAGCTGTCAACTCTCAAGGTATACGTTGCTGCGATCACTGGCTTCTGACACCCAAAGGAGGGCTATTCGGTGTTCGCTCACTGAATCAGTAGGAGGTTCATGAAAGGGATGGCAAATCTCTGTTCACCAGATCATAATTCAAAATGATCTGGACAAACTAGAGAAAAGGCCTGAGGTAAATGGGAAGATGTTTAATAAGGACTTATGTGAAGTACTTCACTCAGGAAGGAATAATAAGTTTCACACATAGGGTGTGTCTAGACTACATGCCTCCGTCGATGGAGGCATGTAGATTAGACAGATCGGCAAAGGGAAATGAAGCCACGATTAAAATAATCGCGGCTTCATTTAAATTTAAATGGCTGCCCCGCTCTGCCGATCAGCTGTTTGTCGGCAGATCGGGGCAGTCTGGACGCGCCGCATCGACAAAGAAGCCTTTCTTGATCGGCACAGCTATGCCTCGTGAAACCAGGTTTACCTGTGCCGATCAAGAAAGGCTTCTTTGTCGACGCGGCGTGTCCAGACTGCCCCGATCTGCCGACAAACAGCTGATCGGCAGAGCGGGGCAGCCATTTAAATTTAAATGAAGCCATGATTATTTTAATTGCGGCTTCATTTCCCTCTGCTGATCTGTCTAATGTACATGCCTCCGTCGACGGAGGCATGTAGTTTAGATGTACCTATACAGAATGGGAAGTGACTGCCTAGGAAAGACTACTACAGAAAGAGATCTATGGGTCATACTGGACCACAAGCTAAATATGAGTCAGCAGCGTGACACTGTTGCAAAAAAAGCAAACATGATTCTCGGATGCATTAACAGGAGTTTTGTGAGCAAGACATGAGGAGTCATTCTTCCGCTCTATTCTGCACTGAGTAGGCCTCAGTGGGAGTATTGTGTCCAGTTCTAGGCACCACATTTCAAGAAAGATGTGGAGAAATTGGAGAAGGTCAGAGAAGAGCAGCACGTATAATTAAAGGAGAACATGAACAATGACGGAAGACTGAAAGAACTGGGCTTGTTTAGTTTTGAAAGGAGAAGATAGAGGGGACATGAGAGCAGTTTTCAGGTATCTAAAAGGGTGCCACAAGGAGGAGGGAAACCATTGTTCTCCTTGGCCTCTGAGGATAGGACAAGAAGTGATGGGCTTAATCTGCAGCAAGGAAAGTTTAAGTTGGGTATTGG
This sequence comes from Pelodiscus sinensis, assembly GCF_052426305.1. NCBI lineage: Eukaryota > Metazoa > Chordata > Testudines > Trionychidae > Pelodiscus > Pelodiscus sinensis. The sequence continues at coordinate 12,209,081 of NC_143069.1, read as the reverse complement.
GGAAAAGTTCCTAACTATCAGGGTGGTTAAAGACAGGAATAAATTGCTTAGGGAGGTTGTGGAATCTCCATCTCTGGAGATATTTAAGAGCAAATTGGATAAACATCTATCAGGGATGGTCTAGATGGTTCTGGGTCCTGCTGTGAGGACAGAGGACTGTACTCAATGAATTCTCAATGTCCCTTCCAGTTCTAGTGTTCCGTGATTCTATGATTCTATCATTCCTGTTATAGGAACTTTGAATTAATTGCCTGTTCCTGGACTGACCTTGAAATGTGAAGCGAGTGTGAGCCTCTCCTCTTGCCTCTCACCAAACCTTTAAATTTGATTGTGCTATTGTATGTTGTTGGCTGCCTCAAGAACTTCAGCCAAAAGATCATCACAATGCTTCCTCTTGACACAGTCCATGAAGGTTTGATGGAACATTCCCTATGGGATGATACATAGTTTCTCATTCCCCTATGCCCACCCAATCCTCTTTTTGACATCATTCAACCACTTGAAGAGAACTGTTTGAATATGGGGATTTTAATCCTTTCTAGGCCTTTTAACAAGCCCTATTTCATTCACATTTTGTTGAACTTTTAATGTGTTCTTTTCCAGTTTCATCTGACTTTCATTCAAATATGACACGTACTGGTAAGTGAAATCATAAACTGTGCTGAATATCATGATTTATGGGGTCACCAGCCATGACGGGCCCCAGAGCAAGGTGAGGGGGAGGTGGCTCCACACCTGAAGAAGAGGTAGGGCTGATGGCAGTCTGTCCTTAGCACTGCCCACGCATTCCTCACATTCTCCTTGCACACCAGCACATAGGGGAACCCAAGATAGTCGATTTTGTGAGTGCCTGCACTGTGGGTGGATGGCAGGGGTCTGGTGCGCTGGCGGGGCTTCTTCAGTGTTGAGCCTCGGGGGTCAGATTCAGGCAAGCCAGAGGCTACATCCGGCCCCTGGGCCTGGGGTTCCCCACCCCTGTTCTAGGTCATCTTCACGTTCTATCATTTCTCAACCCATTTTCTCTCTACAGATAAAGAATTTTATTAAGCTTTGCACTTCTATACAATTGCACTGGATCATAGTCAGTTATTTACTTGAATTGTTTTCCATTCAGTTTCTTAAACTACTAAATGGTTATCAAACATAGTTTCTCATTCCTCTATACCCACTCAATCCCCTGTGTGACATCATTCAACCACTTGAAGAGAACTATTTGAATATGGGGATTTTAATCCTTTCTAGGCCATCTAACAATCCCTACTTCATTCGCATTTTGTTGACTTTTTTATCTGTTCTTTTCCAGTTTCATCTGACTATCTTTCAAATATGACACCTACTGGTAAGTGAAATCATAAACTGTGTAGAATATCATGATTTATGGGACAAATAACAAGACATGGAAGGCCAGAACATTTCATTTTTGAGTCCAGGGACTGTAAATATTTTTTTTTCATGCCAGGGTTACTTTGTAGTTGCATTCTATAATATATACATTTTCCACAATATGTAACTTTGGAGTAAATATAAAATAAATCCAACATAATAAATGTATCTGGATTTTAACAAGCCAAAATAAGCCTTCATCTCCGCAATAGCACATAAATAGCTGGAGATTTTGAAAGACACAAATGTAGTTAAGCACTCAACTCTCATTGACTTACGATGAGAGTTGGGAATTTAAATCCCTTCAATGATTTTGAAAATATCCCCCAACATAAACAAGGGAGGTAATCAGAGTCCCAGTAGTCAGAGAAAGTGGTTTCAGACCAAAAATACATTTATGCCCTTGTGCTAAAGACAAGCGGGCATTTGTAAGGGCATACAGCCAGCACAACATTGTTCTCCTCCAAATGGTTCACCAAGGTGGTTGGGATTAAACGGATGTCAGGGAATGAGGGAAGACAATAATGCAGAGGACCTGACAAATTAATTTGCCCAGCCATGGGAAGTAAATGTGAAATTCCTGTCCAAATAAGTAGTCAGGGTTTTTTTCTTAATTAGGAAGAGGTGTGATGAGAACCAACAAATAGAAATGGACTAAAATAAACCAATAAATAAAAGGAAGATAAATATGCTGCAATGTGGAAGATAAGTGAGAGGCGAGACAAAGAGATGGAGGTGGCAGGTGTAAGAGTGTCCTCACCTGGCATCTCTTCAATGTGGAGTCCTGCAGAAGGTCTAGTGGGATCCCTTGCAACATGCAACTACACCATGATACAGCAACACCCTGAGAACTGTGTCTGTTGAGGGAGTTGGCTCCAATGTTGAGCCTCAGGGGTCAGATTCAGGCAAGCCAGAGGCTACATCCAGCCCCTGGTCCTAAGATTCCCCTCCCCTGTTCTAGGTTATTCTCAAGTTCTATCATTTCTCAACCCAGTTGCTCTCTACAGATACAGTATTTCATTAACCTTTGCACTTCTATATAATTGCACTGGATCATAGTCAGTTATTTACTTGAATTGTTTTCCATCTAGTTTCTTAAACTATTAAATGATTATTAAACTATTGGAAATATATAATATTCATTTGAAGTGGTTAAAATGTAGGGGAAAACAAATCATTTAAAAAATGGTTATATTCATTTTCATCTCACTGGTATTACAAAAAGAACAGTCTTTCTTGCAAAAACAACAAAAACAAAAAAACCCAAAATCTTACTTTTTTGGGAACACTATGTTTTGGAAGAACTTTAATTTCCAAATGCAACAGGAATGGATAACAGTATTTTTATCATTTTGGGGGTTGGGAAGAGTAAAAGTTGAAAAAGGATATATTGTGACTATTGTGTCAGAGAAAGTGTGTCCTATGAAGAGAGGGGATAAGACACACTCAGAGCAGGTGTGTCTTATGGGGGAACTGAGGAACCAGGAGGAAGCCTGAGGAGGAACCAATTGATGCACAAGCTAATGGCCAAGGATGCAGCCTATACTGGAATTATGGATTGGGTACACAAGCAGTCCCAGCTTCAAAGGTGTGGTTAAGATCTCAGCCTTAAGCCAACCCAGCCCTCAGAAAGGAAGGAGCAGCAGAAACAGGTATCCTGACCTCGTCTCCAAAGCACAACAGTAGGTACTATTGGTGCTGAGTTTCTGCAGGTGTGCACTACTGAGGAGTTAAGAAGGACAAGGAGATTGATAGGTCATCCTCTAGGAGAGGTTAACTAAGATGACCCAACGGGAAAAGAACCTAATACCTCATGAGCAGCCTTTTTTGCTGGATGGAAGGATTTAAGGCTGCCTCCTTGCCTCCTGAATCTCATCTGTTTAAAATAATAATAAAGAGATATGTTAAGAGGGCTTCTCATGGTACTGTGCAGGTGCAGAAGTTTGTCTAATACTGTAAATCCCTGACCAGGTTTAGTTCCTGGTTAGTTAGGGAACCTGAAAGCACTGTATTTAATGGTGCTCTCAACTAATACACGCAGTGTCACTTTCCCCAGCCCTTTCCTCCATGAGACACTGTTGGGGGGCTTCTGCCAAGCCCAGTTTGTGTCACTGACTCTGTGTAATACTTCCTCTACCCATTGGCGATGGCAACTGTGCCCTCCCCCATCTCTGTTTTCTGAGGGCCAAATACTGCACAAATACACAGCACAAATACACAGCACCAAATACTGCAAGGTCTCAAAGCCGAATAAAGATCAGGAACAGATTTTTCTAAGGTAGAGCTCTAGCATGACAAAGATAGGCCTGCACATCACTTCCCCTTTGTGGTCCTGAGGTGGGACAGGTGCAATTAAGGCTTGTGCTACAACAGCAGGCCTGGAAAGGAGGTGACACCCCTTCCAGTGTGTGGTCGGTTCTGTGGTGTCCATCCATATGAATGCTGGACAGTTATAGGAATTATTTATGGCAAAACCATATTCTCTATAAATATGTACGGTGATATAGATAGTCAACTTAATATCATTCACCAATCAAATTGATAGGAGACCCCCATCATCGTCATGAACTGCATTACACAATTAAAAATTATGTGTTTACCCTACGTTTTCCCCATCTTCTTAACCATTTGTTTTCCAGCTCCTGTTCCAAATCCTACCGATGCAAATTACGATATCCCTGGTAAGTGCAACTTTAATATGTGAGAAATATAATCTTTTCTGCCACAAATATCAGAACAGAGATTCTGTATAGAAAGATAATTAATACATTTCCTATTCAAATCCATGTAAATTAATATACTCTAGTCATACTACATAACAAACACTGGAATTTTGGCAAATCTGAAAGGCTTTCTGTTTCAGACTGGTCTAATTTCTTATTTCTGGATTGGAATGGGTTGCCTAGGCAGGTGATGGAATGCCCATCTTCCTCTGCAACTGACACCATGCTCCATGTTCTGTAGTTTTCTATCATGGAAACAGCCTGGCTCCATCCTCTTTAGAACTCCCTTTCCAGTACTTGAAAGCTGCTATCAAATCCCCCTTCTTTCTTCTCCTCTACTGGCTAAATATGCCCCATTCTCTCAGCCTCTCCTTAGAAGTCACATGCCCCAGTCCCCTAATTATTTTCATTGACCTCTTCTGGACTCTCTCCAATCTTTCTGCATCTTTTCCAGACACAAAATTCCAGTTATGGCTTCACCAGTGCTGAAGAGAAAGAAATAATTACTTCTGCTGGCAATGCTCCTGCTAATGCACCCTAATATGCCATTAGCCTTCTTGGCTACAAGGGCACACTGTTGACTCATATCCAGCTTCTCATCCACTGTAATCCCCAGGTCCTTTTCTGCAGAACAGCCATATAGCCATTTGATCTGCAACCTGTAATAATGCTTGGGATTCTTCCATCCCAAGTGCAGGACTCTGCACTTATCCTTGTTGAACCTCATCAGATGTCTTTGGGCGCCATCCTCCAATTTGCCTAGGTCACTCTGGAGCCTATCCCTGCCCTCCATTGTATCAGCTTCTCTCCCTATCCCAGTTCATTGTTATCCACAAACTTGCAGAGGGTGCACTCCATCCCAACATACAAACCACTAATGAAGATGTTGAACAAAACTGCCCCCAGGACTGACCTCAAGGACACTCTGCTTGATACTGACTGTTAGCTAAATATTGAGCCATTGATCATTACCTATTGCACTTGATGATTTAGCCAGCTTTTTATCCACCTTATAGTCCATTCATCCAAGTTATACTTCTTTAGCTTGCTGGCAAGAATACTGTGGGAGACAGTATCAAAAGCTTTGCTAAATTTAAAATATTTCACATCCACCACATTCCAGAGCCAGTTACCCCATCAAAGAAGGCAATCAGGCTTAGGGTTGCCAGATACTTTGAAAAAAAATACCAAACGTGGCAAGGAAAAAATAAGTTAAGCACAAAAAAAAATGTTATCTTTAAGTATCCCCGCACTCCCAGCTCCCCACCATACCCGCCAGATGAAGCAGAATAAGAATGTTCCCACTGGCCTTCTGTTCAAGAAAAACAGAAAATACCGGACATTTTTTACAAGGCATAACACCTTCTGTCGACAGAGTTCTGTCGACTGAAGGTGTTATTGCCTGTAGGATTGCGTCTAGACTACAGGGTTCTGTCGACAAAGCAGCTTGCTTTGTCGACAGAACTCAATGTGTCTGGACACTCTTTGTCAACAGAAGTTTTGTCGACAGATACTGTCGACAAAACTTCTGTCGACAAAACCCGGTAGTCTAGACATACCCTTAGTCTGATGATCTATAGCTGACATGCACCCTAACTCTCTCTTTCCACATCTTGCTGCGCTTATCTCTACATTTAAACCAAAGACTCTCAAAAGGTTTTTCTCCAGTTTCATACTAAAACTCTAAGCAATCCTACTGTTCTCTTATATAAAGTGCAACTCCTTCATCTTTTTTCTCCCACCTGTTCTTCATGAACTGTCCAAATAAATTGTAGCTAAGCACATGTATAAATGTTTGCAGGATGGAAACCTTAGGTGAAATAGGGTCTTCCTTAAAATGTTTGTGCTGTTCTATACAATGATGTTATGGCTTCTGATCAGGTATGAAACAGAACTAACTCTTAAAATGTTTATGCTGCTCTATAAGATGATGTTATGGCTTCTGATCAGGTATGAAACAGAACTAACTCTTAATTTTCACTATGTGTTATTTCCTTATTCTCCAACCTCCCCTATCCAACCTGTGTTGGTTTTTTTTTTTTTTCTGTTTTGCATTGCTGACATGACATCTGAGAGCAATTATTTAAATGTCTGAAATAGAAACATATTTGTAATAATATAGCACATCAACTGGAATTTTGTTAATTCTTGGCTGATTCTTTGTCATAGGTTGGATCCCTATACCAATTTTGATAATAGTTGTCTTTATCTCCATCGCTGTCATCATCATCATCATCCTGCAGCTCAAGTTCAGTTTTTTAGGTAAAAGTATGCACATTAAAGGCTATTGATTATTTTAATATATTTTGGATGTATTTAGGAAACAAAAATATTGATTTGTAATTATTACTATGGCTGTATTAAATGCCAAAGACATCACTTGAACAGTCCTTTTTTTTTTAAAGACCTCTGCATATTCCCACATATGCAGGCAGTTACCAACATTAAGCATTGACAGGGCCTCAGTTCTTCCCATCTTGGGGCAGAGGGGTCTGTGGGGAAAGACGGGGGGGAATCAGATGTCTGCATTAGGTCTTTGAAAAAAAACAACTAGCTAAGCAGGCTGGAGCTCTTGTACTTACACCTACAGGTTGAGTCATTCATTACCTACATTAACTGTTATGGGAGGTTTGAGTCAGAGCCACAATAAAATGAGGCTTGCCGCAGTGGGCAACAGGGCTAGCTGACATGGGAAAAAATGGTGTCTGGTTGTAGTAGGCCAGGGATGGGTAATAATTTTCACAAGGGGGGCCACTTAATGAATTTGGTTTCTGGTAAGTGAACACAGCCCAGGAGGGGCAGAGCCTAGGCAGAAGGGGCGGGGCTGAGGATTAGCGTTCCCCTCAGAGTTGCCTGGTACTATAAGCCTTGAATTAAAAACAAAGCAAAAGGCTCCTGGCTACTGACCCTGCTGCTACCCAGTTGTCTGGCAGCTGCCTGGGGTTGCTGCGGCTATTTAAAGGGCTCATAGCTCCAGCATATGCTGGGGTAGTGCCACAACAGTGAGCCATGAACCATTTAAATAAGATCCTGCTGCCTGAGGCACAGGCAGTAGGATATAAATAGAAAGAGTCCAGATGCAGCCTGTGGGCCAGATCAAAGTGTTAAACAGGCCTGATCCAGCCCCCAGGCCACACCTTGTCCAGCCTTGGCCTAGAGTTTGAAGCTGTTGTGTTAGATTCTTTTATCAGTGATGGCTAGGTCCATACTGCAATGTTAAATCGGAAAAAGAAAAACAATTTGTGGCACGTAAATTGCATATCTTTTTCTGATTTTCTGTCGAAAGAGGCATTTCTGAAATTTGGCATGTTTACACAGTGCCAAATTTCAGAAAAAAATGCTCTTTCAACACATCCCTTATTCCTCATAGAACAAGGTGTACAGGGATGGCTAAAGACCATGTCCGCTTAAAAAAAATGTAAAAAGCAGACATATTCCCTGGACATGGCAAAGCTTTTCTGAGATCCCTCTGGGATCCCAGAAAAGCAATACAGTCTAGACATAGCCCAAGACAGAGGGAGATGGTTTCTTGCACTCTTTATACCTATGTAAAGTAGAGAGGCACAATGTCGCCTTTCTTGTGTTTTGTTGGAGTGAATGAGTGCAGGGGGTAGGTCTACAGAGTAAAGGAAGAGGGAGAGGGAGACAGCTCCCTCTAGTTATTGCTAGTTATTGTCAGTTTTACTTTGGGAAAAGATGGTGTGATACTAAACATAAAAGGATGTGACTTGACCAAAGAGAAGTGCAAACTACTAGACTTAAAAAGGAAAAAAATAAAGTCTAATGCTGCCGAGGGTATTAATAGATGACAAATTAAGTCAACAAAGTGATATAGGAATGAAAAAGTCTAATATCAGTGTGTGGTGTATTAGCAAGAGTGTTGTGTGTAAGACATGGAGGGGATTGTCCTGATCTACTTGGCACACAGTGTGTTACTGAAGCAAGATAACAGTGCTTAGTGTCTTGAAAAATGGACATCTTAGAGAAAGAAAGCCTTTTTTGACAGATCTGTTATGCCTCCTGCAAGGAGGTTTACCGGATCTGTTGAAAAAGGCTTTCTTTCTTGACAGATCCCCCTCTAGACTGCCGCTTTTTGCCAACAAATTGCTCAGTTGGCAAAAACGGTGGACATTTTAATGCAAATTAATCATGGGATATTTTAATCCCCACTTCATTTGCAATGTCGACCATTTCACGAGGAGTAACGGTAGTTCGAACTAGGAAGCCTAGTTCGAACTGCCTGGTTCATGCCCCATGTAGCCGCGCTGCATGGGGTTCGAACCAGCGGGGTTTTAAAAATGGCGGCTCCCCGCTTATGCAAATGAAGCCCGGGAAATTCAAATCCCGGGCTTCATTTGCAAGTGCGGTATGCCTACATTACCCCGCTAGTTCGAACTAGCGGGGTAGTGTAGACATACCCTTAGTGACTTGCATGACATTCCAAAGAACACAGAAACTATTATTTGAGAGGTAACAAACTTGTTTTTTATCAGCAGGATAGCACTGCCAGGAAATGTGGTATGTTCTTGTTATGAACTGTAGAAGTAATTTTAGGTTGACGAAAAAGAGAAACATTTGTTGCATGACAGAATATTATCTTTCTCTGCATCTTGTGTTTGGTAAATTGGATAATGTGATCTTATATGATACATATGAGAAACAGTAACTGGAAAATGATCTGCATGCCTAGATTAAATACCATGTATCTGTTTTCTCTTTTAGAAAGACACAGGAAATCACATGATCTTGAATTGGGTAAGAATTCTTGTGGGCTAATGTAAAATATTAGCAACTGTGAATTAGTGCATCATGCATAATATTTTTGATGATACAGTGTGTTATGTTATCAAAGAGAAAGATTATTTGTGTACTTAAATTTGTCCTGTGTTTAAATATTGTGCTGAAATTGAGGTCCTCCATCCAATCACAATTGAAATATTGTTAGACAGGCTGTTCAAAAGGATTACACATATATAAACAGTACTGGAAAGTATAAAACCATAGCTGTGTTAAAAGGACATTATTTAGGATGCAAAGTCGAGCAGCTGAAAGAGCAACCCAAGTCTGTCAATTTGTGCATCCTCTATCAGATCAGCAGTGGTAGATTAGCGATATGGCCTATGCCAAATGGCCCTGAACAAGTGCTGGAGCCTTGGAAAAATGAGAACTCCACTGACCTGACCTGCTGGTCCTGCCCCTTGCTCCTGCCAGTGAGTATGGTTGGAGTATTGAGATTTGCTCTCCTCTGCCTGCCCTTCACAAAAGCAAGAGCAGTAGGGGGTTGTAGCAAGCAGAAGTGGTGGGGAGGGTCCCCACTTGCTCTGGTCTAGGACATCACAAACTTAGGGTGACCATATTTCTCCATGATGAATACAGGATACCTGTTAAAATTTCTCATAGTTAATCATGTTCAATGTTAATCAGTTGAAATATGCAAGTGATATGAGTCTCCATGTATTTGTTTGTCTGTGATTGTTTGACCATGTCTTTGGCACTCTGAAAAGTGTGAATTGGGAGTGCTTTGTTCCAGGTGGTACTTTAATGATAGCACTTTCTGTAACTAATGCTGAATATTTATTTCTTTTTCACATAACCTAGAGTACAAAATAAGTCCATGTTTCATTTCTACATTCTGGTCAATGCACAAGAATCTCCCATGCAGTGGGCCCCCAGCCCATGCTGTAGAGGTCTCCTGATGTTAGCTATTGCTGTGGTCTAGGTGTGACTGCATGAGACAGTGAACCACAGGTGTGTGGGTTACATAATTCCGCTAGGTGAGGAAGCATGTTCCGAGCTTCAGAGACCCAGTTGAGAGCCTGGATGAGCCCCCATTTATAACCACCACGAGGCAGATTTGAATTTGAGACCTCTGAAGCTTATTATAGGAGGCTCTACCCTCTGAGCTAAAAGCCAGCTACCTCCTAGCCCCTGGTGTAGAGGTCTCTTGATCTAAGCTATTGCTGTGCTCTAGGTGCCACTACATTGGTCAGTGAACCACACTAGGGCTACATCTACACTGCAGGCTTTTTGTGCAAGAATGGATGTTCTTCATAAAAAAAGAGGGCTTCTTGCAGAAGAGTTATTCCTCTCCCCATGAGGAATAAGCCTTTTTGCACAAGAGCGCTTGCACAAGAAGGCAGTGTGGATGGGCAATGTGGATTTCTTGCGCAAGAAACTCCTATGACTAAAATGGCCATCAGAGCTTCCTTGGACAAGGGAGCATCCACACTGCCATGCATGTTCTTGTGCAGAAGCACATGGCAGTGTGGACGCGTTCTCCTGCAAGAACTTTTGCACAGAACTCTTGCTCAAAACCGTTCTTGAGCAAGAAGCCTGCAGTGTAGACGTAGTCTAGGTATGTGGGTTACGCTTGGAAGATAGAACAACGTATTGGTAAACTTCTCTGCTCTCTCCTGACTGTTATGATTCCCCTGTGCCTGATTTGCCAATAGCATATGTGAATATTTGTAAGATCAGATAAGTGCTGCTTATATACGATGGCATTTTTTAATGAACTCCACTATGCTTTTGAACATAACTCTTCAGAAAACAGATACTCTATGAAAGATAATGTGCATATGAAGAGGATTGTTCAGTGAAATTGAAACATAAATATTTGTATAATATCCAGTGACATAATAGGAGTCTTGGATTGTGTGTTACAGAGATATTGATATATATTAGTGAACTTGAAGGTTCTTGCCAAAAGATTCACAAATAGACTGGAGTAAAATTTTATTTTAGTCTTCAGTATTGGGTGAATCAGCATGTGAATAGCTCTAAAAGTAAATGGCTGGTGAAGGTTTATTAATGAATCAAGGCCTGGTTAAGATTTCTACTATGAAAGAAATAAAGGACCACAGTCAATCTTGACTCAATCTGCCCCTAATTTGATAAGAGTTAAGTGCCTATACTGAAAAGTAACTTGTTTTGTTTTGTTTTTTCTTGCATTTGCAGCTCGACCTAAGGAAGAAAAGGGTGAGTTGATCTGATTTCAGTAGTTGAGAGGAGGAAGGGTCAGTCATTTCTCCATCTGGATGCACCATACTATGCTCTGTGTCTTTGAAATGTCTATGGGGTTTCATAACCATCCGAAAGGACAAAGGCCAGTGCTGTATGCTTCTCTCTGGAGGAAAACAAAATTCCTCTCTATTTGTTTAAATCAAATCTAGAACGGCCTCTCTCTTTGTAGCTTTGAGACCTAGAAAAAATTGTCTTCAATAAATTCCATGAATTTGTTAGATAATCTGTACCCTGATATTTTCCCAAAAAATGTCAGGATAATTAAAATCCACCATTACCACCAAGTCCTATGCTTTAGATGATTTTGTTAGTTGTTTAAAGAAAACCTCATCCAATCTCTTATTACTGGGTAGGTGGGGTGTAGTAGGCCACTACCATGACATCTTCCTTCCCCTCTGTCCCCATCCTTACCCAGAGACATTCAACAAGTCTATTTCCTATGTTCAGTTCAAGTGTATAATTTTTTAATATATTCTATATATAATATATTTTCCCCTCACTATTCTTTCTGAGCAAACTGTACCCTTCTATAACACTATGGACCATATTTCTCCATGATGAATACAGGATACCTGGTAAAATTTCTCATAGTTAAGCATGTTCAATGTTAATCAGTTGAAATATGCAGGTGATATGATTATCCAAGTGTTGTCTGTCTGTGATTGTTTGACCATATCTTTAGCAGTTTGAAAAGTGTGAATTGGGAGTGCTTTGTTCTAGTTGGTACTTCAGGGGCTGATTGGATTGGAGACAAGGCTTTGAGACAGGCCTAGCCAGCAACATTATAAAAAAAGGCAGAGAGAGCAAATTAGATGAGCAGGCAACAGGGGAGTTTGCCTGGAATTTGTATTAGGGGGAGCCTCACAGTGGTTGATGTTTTTTCTTGCTTTTGTTCTTTTCCTTTTTCTCTTTCTCTCTCTTCTCCCCTTCAAGCTTCAGGGGGCAATAAAAACAACATTTGAGGAGTCTCTCAGAAGGAAGATGGGTCTGGATAGTGATAGATCTGCAGTTGTGGTCTGCACAGTATGTGTCATGTTCGTCTTCCTCCTGGAAGATAGAAGAGATTTCATCTGCACTAAGTGCAAGCTGGTCTCTGGAAGAGAAGGTTAAAGGACTAGAGGCCCAAGTATCAGCCCTGCATTTCAGATGAGAAGATAAAGACTTTCTGGATACAAGACAACATTTAATAAAACAAACTCAGAAGGCTGAAGAAGCATTCCGCTATCAACCACCAGATCAGGTGGATGAGGCAAATTAGGCTTTCTTCAGACAACTAAGACAAGTTTTCAGGTCTTAGGCCCTGGTTCTCATGGGGGACTTTAATAACCCTGGAAGACCAATACAGCAGTACACAGACAATCTAGGAAGGTTTTGGAGAATTTTGGGGATAGCTTCCTGGCACAAGTTAAGGATGCTTAAAAGATAAGGGTGCTTAACCCCAAAGGACACTGCTCTGCAGAACATTGTGGCAACTCACAATGAACTTGCCTTGATGAGTGTGAATATGCAAAGGCTCATTACCAAGTTCTCCAGTTACAAGTAACTGTCATTCCTAAAATACCATATTTAAATGCCTAAATTTAACAAACTGATGATAAAACAGCCCAGTGTCCTACACTAACTTTCTCATTGCAGTATTCAGTCTGCAGTAGCAATGCAACAGGAATCTATTGGGTTTAATGCACTTCCTCCTCCCCCACGCCCATTCACCCAACGGGCAGATGAGTGGTGAAGTAGGTGGGGAATGAACTAGAGTCTGGAGCTGTTGTGTTGGATCCTTTTATTAGTGATGACAGAGAGAGATGGTCTCTTGCACCCTCTATACCTATGTAAGGTAGAGGCACAATGCGGCTTTTATTGTGTTTTATTGGAGTGGATAGATGCAGGGGGCAGGGCTAGAGATGAAAGCAAGAGGGAGGGGGAGACATCTTGCTAGTTAATGTCAGTGTTACTTTGGTAAAAAAAATGATATGATGCTGAACAAAAAAAGATGTGAATTGAACAAAGAGAAGGGCAAACTACTAGACTTAGGAAGCTAATGATATTGAATTAGCTAAGAATTATTGTGGGCTAATCTAAAATATTGGCAACTGTTAATTGCCATGCCATATATATATATTATGATATAGCATATCATATATATATATTATGATATAGCATGAATTGTTATGAAAAAAATAAGATTAATGACAAATCTGTCCACACTCACACCCCTTCCAATAACTAGAATGATATATATTCAGGTCAATTGGCTTTCAGAGGGAGTTAGGGAAGAATGTGTTCATATTTTTTGAAGTCAATAGGAGTATTTTTAAGTCATGTACTTAAAGTTTGTCCCATGTTTAAATATTTTGCTGAAATTTGGGTTCTCCATCCAATCATCCTTGAACTATAGTTAGACAGCAAGTGCAAAGTGTATCTAACAATACTGGAAATAATATCTGTGTTAAAAGGATGTTATTAGGCTGTAAGTTAAGCAGTTGAACGTTAGACAATAACTGATATCCAGTTTCCAGGGCAACCTTCATTCTATCAATTTGTACATCCTGTATCAGATAATCAGTGGCAGATTAACTACAAGGTCCATGTTCAGGGGCCCCAACCAAGTGTGGAGGTGCTGTAAAAATGGGAGCTCTCCTGTCTTGACTGGATCTGCCCATTTGGTGCTCCAGCCAGTGAGTGTGGTTGGGGCATGAAGCGTATCCCACTCTCCCTAACTTTCTGGTGTTCCATAACGAGGTAGGATGCTAGGGAGTGACTGTAGGCAAACAAAGTGGGGAGGTCCCCATTTGCTCAGGCCCACTTGCTCCAGAGGTCTTAATTCAATTCTGCCCATAAGTGACTGGGGTCTGCTGACATCACAAAAGCCATCCACATGTTGCCTCTAGAAGATGTGGTGCTAGGTAGCAGGAGAGGTGGGACTGTCCCTGGAGTTTAGCTAGGCATGGAAGGTGGAGAACACTGTAAAGGGAGAGTTGGGTTAGGTCGGTCAGGCATGTAAAGCCTGGGCAGTAGAGGTGACATGCAACCAGCCAATGCCTGCCTGCACTCACCAGCCACACAACAAGCGGCCAGTGACCTAGACACTAACAGCAAGTCTTGTTTTTCTGGTTTCTCAAAATTCCAACTGAGAGCACATTTTACACCATGCCTCCAATTTTCAAAAATAAGACCCATTTAGACAAAGTAAAGGGCCCAGTTTTTCAAAGTATATTTCAGAAAAGTTATTGTATAGATAATTCTGTGAAAGTGACTGAATTTACTCCATGTTTAAATTCATGTAACTCAGAACAGAATCTGAGCTAAGTTTTTGGTTTTGTGTGGGGTTTTTTCCTGATGTATAGAGTTCTTTAGTAAAATATTTTGCTAATCAACTTTAATTATTAGTTTTCCCCAATTAAAAAAAATAAAAAGTATGAAATGTGTTATTTTTCAGGCCAAGTTACTGATGAAAACCGTAAGTTACCATTGAGTTCTCATTACTTCCCCTTATCCAATAGAGAAGTAAATGGAAGATTCACTTGTTTTGAAATACAAACTTTTTAAAAAAATGTATGAACCTACATGATGTATGCATGCCACATGCAAGGTTTATACTCTATTCAAAAACTGGCTACACCTCCATAGAACACGGTCAGATCTGTGTTACCTGAAGTCAGAACCAAGGATTGGAACTGGGTTACTTGTAGCAAGGCCAGGCAGGAGAAGGATGGGTCCAAGTCAGGAGCAAGACTGGGAGCAAACAGTTGCAGGAACTATCACAGTCACAGGTGAATGGTTTGAGCAAACTCTGAACTGCTGCTGCTGCTGCTGCTGGTCTTAAGAGCTGATCTGCTGAACTTCCAACAGTTCAGGCAGTAAAGCCAGCCTGTTAGACTACTACAGGTGAGCTGTGTTCATTAGGTCCAATGGAGGGCAATGAAAATGATTAGGGGGCTGGAGCACATTATCTATGAGAAGAGTCTGAGGGATTTGGGCTTGTTTAGTCTGCAGAAGGGAAGAGTGAGGGGGGATTTGATAGCAGCCTTCAACTTCCTGAAGGGAGGTTCCAAGGAGGATGGAAAGAGGCTGTTCTTAGTAGTGACAGATGGCAGAACAAGGAGCAATGGTCTCAAGTTGCAGTGGGAGAGGTCTAAGTTGGATATTAGGAAAAAAACTATTTCCCTAGAGGGTGGGGAAGCACTGGGATGGGTTACTTAGGGAGGGAGTAGAATTTCCATCCCTAGAGGTTTTTAAGTTTTGGCTTGATTAAGGCCTGGCTGGGATGATTGAGTTGATCCTGCTTTGGGCAGGGGGCTGGGCTCAATGACTCCTGAGGTCTCTGCCAGCCCTGAGATTCTATAATTCTATGATTAGGTTGGCTGCAGTTCCTGACTGCTGAAACCTTTCCTTGGTCCCATATGGTCATAAGCCAATGGGCTCTAGATAGTTAGCTAGTTCTGCATCTCCTAAGGCACTCTTCCGAATCAGACCGCTTGTCTGTTCATTTCCTGTAGCTGAGGAACTTCACAATCCAATTGTCCTAGTAAATCACCCAGAGAAACCAGTGAGCCCCCAAAATTATTGCACTCTTCATAACTCCTATGATGTGGCCGAGCTGAATACCAGTGCTGAGTTCTCCCAAACTCTACAAGATCATGTATGAACCCTCAGAGTTCCACGAGATTGTGGTGTTCTGAGCTAAATACACAAAAGGGACTTAAACTCAGCATTTCAGTGCCTCACTTTACGCACTCACCTGCCTAGAGCAATACACAGTCACAGTGGGGGATGATCATATAATGCATGGGGAGAGGGAGATGCCTAAAAAAGGGATAACCAGAAGCCAACATAGAACCATAGAATCATAGAATTATAGGACTGGAAGGGACCTCGAGAGGTCATCGAGTCCAGCCCCCCGCCCTCAAGGCAGGACCAAGCTCCGTCTACACCATCCCTGACAGATGTCTATCTAACCTGTTCTTAAATATCTCCAGAGAGGGAGATTCCACCACCTCCCTTGGCAATTTATTCCAATATTTGACCACCCTGACAGTTAGGAATTTTTTCCTAATGTCCAATCTAAACCTCCCCTGCTGCACTTTAAGCCCATTACTCCTTGTCCTGTCCTCAGAAACCAAGGGGAATACATTTTCTCCTTCCTCCTTGTGACACCCTTTTAGATATTTGAAAACCTCTATCATGTCCCCCCTTGATCTTCTTTTTTCCAAACTAAACAAGCCCAGTTCATGAAGCCTGCCTTCACAGGACATGTTCTCTAGACCTTTAATCATTCTTGTCGCTCTTCTCTGTACCCTTTCCAATTTCTCCACATCTTTCTTGAAATGTGGCGCCCAGAACTGGACATAGTACTCCAGCTGAGGCCTAACTAGTACAGAGTAGAGCGGCAGAATGACTTCACGAATTTTGCTTACAACACACCTGTTGATACAACCTAGAATCATATTTGCTTTTTTTGCAACAGCATCACACTGTTGACTCATATTCAACTTGTGGTCCACTATGACCCCTAGATCCCTTTCTGCCATGCTCCTTCCTAGACAGTCGCTTCCCATCTTGTATGTATGGAACTGATTGTTCCTTCCTAAGTGGAGCACTTTGCATTTCTCTTTATTAAACTTCATCCTGTTTACCTCTAACCATTTCTCTAACTTGCTAAGGTCATTTCGAATTATGTCCCTATCCTCCAAAGATGTTGCAACCCCACCCAGTTTGGTATCATCTGCAAACTTAATAAGCGTACTCTCTATCCCAATAACTACATCATTGATGAAGATATTGAACAGTACGGGTCCCAAAACAGACCCTTGCGGAACTCCACTTGTTATCCCTTTCCAGCAGGATTTAGCACCATTAACAACAACTCTCTGATGTTGTATTGCCTAAGCTATATGTTGTATTGTAACATGTTGTATTGCCTAAGCTAACCAATAGGAAATGTTAAGGAAACGTGGCCTAAGTCTAACTTCCAAAGGGAGCTGGGTCAGCTGCAGAGAAGATCTATTTTCTATAGTCCATTGATTATAGCACTTAGCCAGGATCTGGCTGTTCTCAGAGAATGTATCCCTACGTAAGGTCTGTTAGGGTACGCCTACACTGCAACACTATATCGAAATAACTAGCGCTATTCTGAAATAACTTAGTCTACATTTACAGAGCAGGCAGTTATTTTGAAATAGTGTCAAAATACTGTCAAACTGGAGGACTTCTTACTCCGACTCCTGTAACCCTCATTATATGAGGAGTAAGGGAAGTAAGTGAGGAAAAGTGCTCTGTTTCGAAATAAGTGCTGTGTAGATGCTCCCAATTTCAGAATAAGCTATTTTGAAATAAGATACGCAATTGATGTAGCTCAGTTTGCACAGCTTATTTCGAGTTAAGCACTAGAGTGTAGATGCAGCTTTATAGTCAGACTAGTCAGCACTTTATAGTCAGCACCTGCAGCCATAGAATAAGGTAGATGTGGGGATGAGTTTGCATCCTTCTTTTCCTGTGCTTGCCTCAGAATTGCTGCATGCTGAAGTAAAAAAAATGAGGAGTCCTGTGGTGCCTTCTAGACCAACAGATTTATTTGGGAATAAGCTTTTGTGGGTAAAAACCACTTCCTCAGATGCATGAAATAATAAAGTTCAAATAACTACCTAAACGTAAAGGGCTGAATGACATTTGTGAGCAAGGCACAGATTTAAATCTTTTGCTTGTTTACAGACTTAAACATAACATGAGTCTGCAGTGACGAGACTCTAAATGCACAAGTCAGAGTTAAGCACCCAACCTTCAATGCTTTTCAATAGGAGTGAGGCACTGTACAGCCCTTTGTACCTTGAAAATCTCCTCCTAAAAATATTCATTGGTTTTAATTGTCCTCAGCTACTCTGGTGACTGGAGACCCAATTTTGTGTTTACGTTTATGCTTTATTGTTACATTATTTGTGCATGATATAGTTTGATTAAATATCTGCTGATTTTTTTTAGGACGATTTGTGAAGGAAGCTGGTAAGTGTCTGACAAAGCAACATACCTCTGAATAGGGTGCATCTCCTAATAGACTGTGTGTCCACATTTCATAAACATCGCAGAACCAAGTGCTTTAATTTAAATTTTCATCACCTAGTTCCTCTTTGACCCTTTAATGATAGCACTTTCTGTAACTAATGCTGAATATTTATTTCTTTTTCACACAACCTAGAGTAGAAAATAAGTAAGTCCATGTTTCATTTCTACATTCTGGTCAATGCACAGGAATCTCCCATGCAGTGGGCCCCCAGCCCATGCTGTAGAGGTCTCCTGATGTTAGCTATTGCTGTGGTCTAGGTGCCACTGCATAGGACAGTGAACCACAGGTGTGTGGATTACATACGTCCCCTAGGTGAGGAAGCATGTCCCAAGCTTCAGAGACCCAGTTGAGAGCCTAGATGAGCCCCTACTTGTAACCACCACCAGGCAGATTTGAACCTGGGACCTCTGAGGCTTATTATAGGAGCCTCTGCCCTCTGAGCTAAAAGCCAGCTGCCTCATAGCCTATGCTGTAGAGGGCGCTTGATGTTAGTTATTGCTGTGGTCTAGGTGCCACTACATTGGTCAGTGAACCACACTAGGGCTACGTCTACACTGTAGGGCTTTTTGCACAAGAATGGCTGTTCTTCATCAGAAAAGAGGGCTTCTAGCAAAAGAGTTATTCCTCTCCCCATGAGGAATAAGCCTTTTTGCACAAGAGCTCTTGCACAAAAAGGCAGTGTGGATGGGCAACTTGGATTTCTTGTGCAAGAAACCCCTATGACTAAAATGGCCATCAGAGCTTCCTTGTTCAAGAGAGCATCCACACTGCCATGGATGCTCTTGTGCAAAAGTACATCTGTTGTGCAAAAAGCACATGGCAGTGTGGATGCGTTCTCCTGCAAGAACTTTTGCACAAGAACTCTTGCTCAAAACCATTCTTGAGCAAGAAGCCTGCAGTGTACATGTAGTCTAGGTGTGTGGGTTACGCTTGGAAGATAGAATAACGTATTGGTAAACTTCTCTGCTCTCTCCTGACTGTTATGAATCCCTTGTGCCTGATTTGCCAATAGCATATGTGAATATTTGTAAGATCAGATAAGTGCTGCTTATATACGATGGCATTTTTAAATGAACTCCACTATGCTTTTGAACATAACTCTTCAGAAAACAGATACTCTATGAAAGATAATGTGCATATGAAGAGGATTGTTCAGTGAAACTGAAACATAAATATTTGTATAATATCCAGTGACATAATAGGAGTCTTGGATTGTGTGTTACAGAGATATTGATATATATTAGTGAACTTGAAAGTTCTTGCCAAATTATTCACAAATAGACTGGAGTAAAATCTTATTTTAGTCTTCAGTATTGGGTGAATCAGCATGTGAATAGCTCTAAAAGTAAATGGCTGGTGAAGGTTTATTAATGAATCAAGGCCTGGTTAAGATTTCTACTATGACAGAAATAAAGGACCACAGTCAATCTCGACTCAATCTGCCCCTAATTTGATAAGAGTTAAGTGCCTATACTGAAAAGTAACTTGTTTTGTTTTTTCTTGCATTTGCAGCTCGACCTAAGGAAGAAAAGGGTGAGTTGATCTGATTTCAGTAGTTGAGAGGAGGAAGGGTCAGTCATTTCTCCATCTGGATGCACCATACTATGCTCTGTGTCTTTGAAAAGTCTATGGGGTTTCATAACCATCCGAAAGGACAAAGGCCAGTGCTGTATGCTTCTCTATGGAGAAAAACAAAATTCCTCTCTATTTGTTTAAATCAAATCTAGAATGGCCTCTCCCCTTGTAGCTTTGAGACCTGGAAAAAATTGTCTTCAATAAATTCCATGAATTTATTAGATAAAACTGTACCCTGCTATTTTCCCAAAAAATGTCTGGATAATTAAAGTCTACCATCACCACCAAGTTCTATGCTTTAGATGATTTTGTTAGTTGTTTAAAGAAAACCTCATCCAATCTCTTATTACTGGGTAGGTGGGGTGTAGTAGACCGTTACCATGACATCTTTCTTCCCCTTTTCCCCCATCCTTACTCAGAGACATTCAACAAGTCTATTTCCTATGTTCAGTTCAAGTGCATAATTTTTAAATATATTCTATATATAATATATTTTTTGCCCACTATTCTTTCTGAGCAAGCTGTACCCTTCTATAACACTATCACAATTAAATGTATTATCCCACCAAATCTCCTGCTGTGCATAGCTGTATGCATTAACTAGTATTACAAATTAATTCATAAATTATTCCCCATACTTCTCTCATCTTTTATATAAACAATTAAGATACTAATGTAGGGTCTCTCCCCAGTTCTGCGTTGTCTTTTCTCGATCCCTCCTATTTCAGCCTATGCTGTCCCCAATTGCTCACTTTTTCTCCAGGTCCAATATTTTTAATTTACCTGTGGTCTTTGGTCACCTGCCTCCTTCAAACTTATTTTAAAGCCCTCCTCACTAGGGAGCATCCATACTGAAGGTTTTTTCCAAAAAAACAACTGTTTTTCCAACAAAACTTGAATTAAATCCTCTCTGCAATCATGCTCTTTTGAAAGAAAATCAAAAGAACAGAGGGGTTTTTCTGGCATTGGTAAACCTCTTCTACAAAGAAGAAGCATTTTTCCAAGAGAGCTCTTTCAGAAAAAGGTGTGTGTGGCTGGGGAAGAGGGAGTTCTTTTGAAAGAAAAGGAAATAGGTGCTCAGGCGGCCACTCATCCATAGTAATCACATCTTAAATGCGAAATAGCGTCCATTCAGTGTGGATGCTATTTTTTGAAAAAACAGATCACTTTTTTGATGCACTTTCGCGGTCTGGACCCTCTCTTTCAGAAGAAGTTTTTTTCTGAAGACTGCTGCCTTAGTGCACATGTTTACTTGGCACTATGCTGTGGCAATAGCCTTGAGGTGTGAAGTAAACTTTAATGAAATGGGCCTGCTATCATTTTTCAAGAAAACACCAAGTCTTCCTCTGACTGGGAATCACCTCCCTGGAATACATGTCCATCAATGTGTGACCTTATATATTCCATGATAGACCCTCAGTTCCTTCTTTATAGGTGTCTTTAACCATTTTTTCAGTGCAATATACCTGAGATATACCTGCCCTTATATAGCTGTAACCCCCTTTTTCCTCCCCGGGTTACTGAGGAGTATGTCACACTCACAGGTGTGCCTGGACACCTGATGTTTTAACTCAAAAGGAGATCCTGAGCACCCCAGTAATGATGGTGTTTAATTTGGGAGGGGGGGAAACCCTTTCCACCCCCCTTGCTGTTCCCTTGTTCATCATAAATGTGCAGTGACAGTGCCTCCACCTGGCTGGCCTTATACACACTCACTGGTGTGCCTTGAGAGCCTCCAGGAATATACAAAAGTGACGAGGAGTCCTGTGGCACCTTATAGACTAACTGAAGTGTAGGAGCATAAGCTTTCGTGGGCAAAGACCCACTTCGTCAGATGCATGTCCAGGAATATACTTAATCCAACTATAATCTGGATATAATTCCAGAACAACTACAAATCATATACATCTAATAGGATACTTTAAAATATACAGTCTTTACATAATTTAAATAAACAGGGATTAACAGATTAGCAATGAATAGCATTAACAAAACACATAACAATGATTGAAGCTTATATAGCTAACATTTGCACTGCCAATATTGATCGCACCCAGAGTGTGCACATCCCTGGACTCACAACACCAGACTCTTGTTTGCGTTGGCGCGCTGATGTCGCAGCTGTAGTGGAGATTCGGTCCAGGCTAGACAGCAGCTCTGTCCCAGGCAGCACTTTTTCAACGAGGCCCAAAACTTACTGCCTCATGCTGTGCCTATCGGAAGCAGCCTGCTAACTCCCAGTTCCAACAGGCATGTAGTCCCAGTCTGTAGCTGCATCCAACAGCCCCTGGACTGGATCAAACTCCTTGGCAGCATTCTGGCTCCCAAGGCAGAGTCCCAGACTGCTAGGCCTCTTTTCTTCATGCACATGGAGCGAGAGACCTCTCCCACACAAGAGTCCTTCCTTCCTGTTTTTTCCCAAGGGTTCATGGGAATTGTAGTCTGGATTGTAGCACACAGGGTCTTTTCCAGACAAAAAAAACAGAGACTCCTTTAGTAAGGGGTCTACATAGCCTTGGAAAGGGCCATTATGAAGTACAGGGTGTATGCACTTCCATGACAGGTATTGATAACAAGAAAATCTCCAACACTGGCTAGTTGAGTGCAAACACATGTGTACATGGACATCTCTATAAACAAGTTACACAACAAGTAATTTCTTAGGGTTTTTTTCATGGTTAGTGTTTCTGTCAATAATAGTAAACATCTGGTTTTGCCATAGGCTATAAATCTGTCATTTTATATTGATATTCCTCTAATACACAGAAGTTATATATCTTGGAAGATGTATGCATAGTTAAGCTTCTCTGTTCTTTCTTTATATTGTCCAGACTTGGCTATACCACGCTATTACCAAAATCGTCCATTATTCGGAAAGTTCTCTCTTCAGCTTTGTGGGGGGAAAACCTTCTACATAGGCATGGAATTCAAGCCCTTGTAGTGGTGGCATATGCATTCCCCGTCACAGATGGGAGCCTCTTCCAGTGTGGGATTCCATCTGATTGGCCATGAGCTATCTTTACAGTTTGCTAATCCTTCCTTGTCTCAGGGTAACTCAGGGTATGTCTACACTACAGTGCTAACTCGAACTAACTTAGTTCGAATTAGTTAATTCGAACTAAGCTAATTCGAACTAGTGCATCCAGACTAAAAAACTAGCTCGAATTAGCGTTTTGCTAATTCGAACTAGCATGTCCACATTGAGTGGACCCTGAACCAAGGTTAAGGATGGCCGGAAGCAGTGCCAGCAGGGCATCAGGTTAGCTGAGGGCTGTGCTTAAAGGGACCCGACCCCCACCCGGGACAGACAGTTCTCAGGGGTTCCCCGCTTGCAAAACAGTCCTGGCTTGGAGTGCCCTGAGTGCCCGCACTCGGCACATCACAGCACTCGGCCATCAGCCTGGCTGCACTTTCCACAGGCTGTCATCCGGGGATGGTCAATGGGGGGGCTGCAGGAGAGCTTCCACCCCAAGGAGCCTGCAGAGCCACCCTAGTCCTCCCAATTGGGGGCTCACACCCCATTCCTCCCTCACCTCTTTCCATTTACCCCTCCCTAGCCCCCCTTCCTGATGTACAAAATAAAGGACATGTGTGTTCAAAAATAGAATCTCTCTTTATTGAACAGAACTCGGGGAGACTGGGAAAAGGAGGTGGGAGATGGGAAGAGAGAGGGTGGGAGAGGGGAGGGCAACTAAAATGATCAGGGGTTTGGAACAGGTCCCATATGAAGAGAGGCTAAAGAGACTGGGACTTTTCAGCTTAGAAAAGAGGAGACGGAGGGGGGATAGGATAGAGGTCTATAAAAACATGAGTGGTGTGGAGAGGGTGCATAAAGAAAAGTTCTTCATTAGTTCCCATAATAGAAGGACTAGAGGCCACCAAATGAAATGAATGGGTAGCAGGCTTCAAACTAATAACAGAAAGTTCTTCTTCACAAAGCAAATAGTCAACCTGTGGAACTCCTTGCTGCAGGAGGCTGTGAAGGCTAGAACTATAAAAGAATTTAAAGAGAAGTGAGATAAATTCATGGAGGTTGGGTCCATGAAGTGCTATTAGCCAGAAGGTAGAAATGGTGTCCCTGGCCTCTGTTTGTGGAAGGCTGGAGATGGATGGCTCGAGACAAATGGCTTGGTCATTTTCTTCGGTCCATCCCCTCCAGGGTACCTAGTGTTGGCCGCTGTCAGCAGACAGGCTACTGGGCTACTGGGCTAGATGGACCTTTGGTCTGACCCAATATGGCCATTGTAAGCTCAGGGCTCAGGGTCGGGGGTCTCGCTGGACCACCCTTATTTTCATGCAAACCTGCTACTGGGTGGCCAGGCTGGCAGCTATCCTGCCCTAGATGGCCACTTTCCTGTGCCTAGTGTGGAGGTTGTGGATGAGGTCCATGATGTTCGCACTTGACCAGGTGAGTGTCCACCTCTTGCGGACCTGGTGCCAGGTGCAGGGTCTGCTGGCTGGGTGCTGGCAGGCTTGCACCTGGCACGGGCACCGTAGCCAGCCCGTGCCCCTTTAAGGGCTCCGGGGCCGGGAGGGGGGCAGAAGAGTTTCCCTGATGGTGCCCAGAGTGGCCACCAGGGCAAGCTGGGGAGGGCTAGCCTCCCACTAGTTCGAATTAAGTGGCTACACAGCCCTTAATTCAAACTACTTAATTTGAACTAGGCGTTAGTCCTTGTGGAATGAGGTTTACCTAGTTCAAATTAAGCGCTCCGCTAGTTCGAATTAAGTTCGAACTAGCGGTTTGCATGTGTAGCACCTATCAAAGTTAATCCGAACTAACGTCTGTTAGTTTGAATTAACTTTGTAGTGTAGACATACCCTCAGAGCCCATAAGCAGCCCTGTACACAGGGCAGCATGCCCTACCAGCCTGAGTCTCTAGACAGCCCTTGGATCAGGGCAATGTGGCCTAATAATCAGAGTCAGTATACAGCCCTCTATTCAGGGCAGTGTGGCCTAAGGGCCAGAGTCTGAAAGGTTGGGGCCATCACCCTGGTGGGGGGATCTGGACCCTCCCTGCACCACTGGGTCCCAACCCAGGGCCTCATGAGCAACAGAATGATCTGCCACTTCCTTGGCAGCTGAAACACACTGAGGATACCTAGGTGGGAGAGGACACTCCTGCATCTTCCCTGGATTATTTCCTACCACTTCAGCTGGGCTAGCTTCCCATGTGACAGATGGGTTTTCTGGTTCCCTGACAACAGCGTCTCTCTGGGACTCTACAGGGGTTATGTTGTGTCCATCTCTTGAGACACTGGTTCCTACTGTCTGAGTCACTGGCTGCTGCAGCTCAGGAGCTCCTGCTGAAGAGCCTTCTCCATCATTTGCCAGCTCAGACTGAGCTGCTCTGCTGTCTTTTATACTGCCCAGGATTTGGAGCATACCCAGTCGGGGAGACGGGGCAGGACTTCCTCCATCCACAGGGTTTTAGTTCCTCCTGCTATAGTGCGGGGTATGCATACCTCATCTCAGATATCTGTCATGATGGGTGGCTGGGCGAAGAAAATTTGTAGAGGTATCATTTAGGTATGAATGATCTCTTTAATAAAACTAGTTTATCTCCTCTCCCATCTGAGTTTCCCTTTTAAACTCTAGCGATCCTCATTAAAACTGTACCCCATCTACACTTATTTCCTTCTCCCACAAAAGGGGAGGGTTTACCCCTCTACTACATTGTAGCCCCTTTAAAGGTCACAAAACCCTTTAACTGATCTTGAGATCCATACTGCAGGAAATGCTGGAGAGGAGGTAGGAAGGGAAGTGGAAATGATGCACCTTGTTCCCACTTTCTGTCCCCATTCATTGACACACAGGATAATACAACTCAGTGAAATCTCTTAATTTTTTTCTCACTAGTTACCTTCCTGTCTGGCCCTTTAATGGTGGAAGTTTCTGTTACTAACACTGATTATTTATTTCTTTTTCAGACAACCAAAAGAAGAAAATACGTAAGTCTGTGTCTTGTAGCTTGGAAGGTAGAATAATGTACTGGTAAACTTCTCTGCTCTCTCCTGACTTTCATGATGTCCTTTGAGTGCCTTGCCTAGCCTATAGCATATGTGAATATTTGCTAGATCTGATGAGTGCTGCTCATATTTAATGACATTTTTAAATGAACTCCCCTATGCTGTTGGATATTCTCCAAGAAACTTAACTTCATAAAACAGATACTGTATGAAAAACAATGTGCACATGAAGAGGTTTGTTCTGAAACATAATTATTTGTACAAATAATATCATGACTATTTTAACACCTGATGTTATCATCGGAGATTTGGATTGTGTGTCACAGAGATATGGATATTTAATAGGAAAAACTTAAAAAACCAACAGTCTGGTAGCGCTTTAAAGACTACAAAAATATATAGATGGTATTGTGAGCTTTCATGGGCACAGCCCACTTCTTCAGATAACCAGACTGTTGGATGACCAGAACCAAGAATAAATGGGGGAAGAAAGGGAGGCAGGAAGAGAAGAAGGAAAAAAATGGAGGGGAGGAAGAAAAAGAGGTAGTGAGTAGATAAGTTTCAGAGCCAGTCTGTAACAGGAAAAACTGAAAAATAACAGATAGTTATTTTATTCTAGTAAAAGACTAGATAGTTAAAAGAGGCTGATAAGAACCATGAGTTTGCACTTGGAGAGGAAAAGTACTAACAACAGATTCTATACAGACATCAAGAACCATTGGCACCTTCATTGTTTGGTTGATTGATATTGTCCCAGCCATCCAATATCATGATTTGAATCATCTGCATGAGAATTAAACTTGTGAATGAAGTTGTGTTCCAATAGTGCCCATTGTATTCTTGCCAAATTATTCATAATAGATGGGAATTAAATATATTTTTGCAATAGATTAGAATTGAACATGTTTCTAAGATTTTAGTATTGGGGAAATAGGAATGTGAAAAGCTCCAAGAGTCATTAGATGCTGAAGGGTCTCTTATGTTCAAAGGCATGGTTAATATGTTTAATAGGGTATGTCTACACTAGCCCCCTAGTTTGAACTAGGGAGGCTAATGTAGGCATTCGAAGTTGCAAAGGAAGCCTGGGATTTAAATACGAGTGTAACAGTTAACTTAAACTAAGGACTTGGTTCGGATTAACTTTTAACTGCCGCGTGTAGCCGCAGGCAGTTAGTTCGGACTAAGGTGATTCAAAAATGGCGTGTGGATGGGAAGATGCAAATAAAGCCCGGGATATTAAAATCCTGGGCTTCATTTGCAACTTTGAGTGCATACATTAGCCTCCCTAGTTCGAACTAGGGGGCTAGTGTAGACATACCCATAGTGAAGAAATAGTGAATCTCATTCAGTACTGAGACAGCCTGCACCAATTTAAGAACAGTAAAATTCCTACATTGATAAGTATTATTTTTGTTTTTCTTTTGCAGAGGAGGAAAATGGTAAGTTGCTCTGACTTCTGTAGTTAGGAGGGTGAAGGGTCAGACATTAATCCATCCAGACTGTACCAAGCAACTCTCTCTGTCTCTGTAAAAACTGCGTGGGATTTCATAATTTTCCCCAAGGACAAAGCCCAGAAGAGTAAAAGGGCAGATCATGCCTTTGGATGGGACATCTTTGTTAGGACATCCAAGTGCCTCTTCCCCGCTTTTGGGTGGGTGGCACATTTCAGCTACTCATTCACTTTCCCTGACACCCACCTGGGTCTGTTTGACATACATTGCCTACGAGGGAAACAGATGCAATGTCATGGAATTGTATGGTTGGAATAAACCACAGTGATTGTCTAGTTTGTCCTCAGCCAAGAGGCAGAATTGTGTCTCAGTAGAGCTGTAGTTCTCTTGCTGGACTTCACAAAATCCCTTCACTAGGGAAAAGTTGGGTAGGCTCTGGGCTGGGGGACATTTGGATGCTCTTAAATAGGACTAGGGAGGTCGTATTAGCTCTGAATTTGGTGTACAGAATCCCATGCTACTGTGCCTGATTGAAAGAGAAAACAGGACAATGTAGCACTTTAAAGACTAACAAGGTGGTTTATTAGGTAATGAGCTTTCGTGGGCCAGACCCACTTCCTCAGATCAAATTGTGGAAGAAAATAGGCATGATCATATATACCAAAGGGATACAATCAAAAAAAGTGAACACATATAAAAAGGAGAAATCAAATTTCAGAACAGAGGGGAGATGGGCGGAGAGGAAGGAAAATGTCTATGAGCTAATGATATTAGGGGTGATAACTGGAGAAGCTATCTTCGTAATGGATAAGATCATTAGTGTTTTTGTTAAGACCCTAGCGTAAAGTGTCAAATTTAAGCGTGAATGACAGTTCAGAGGTTTCTCTTTCAAGTCTGGTGTTAAAATGTCTTTGATGCAGGATGCAGATAATCAAGTCGTTGAGACAATGCCCTTTCTGGTTGAAATGGCAAGAAACTGTTTTTCTTTGTGATACTATCTGATATCCATTTTGTGTGGATTGATTCTTTGGTGAAACGTCTGAGATATTTGTCCAATGTACATAGCATAGATGGACACTGTCGGCACATGATGACATAAATTATATTTCTGGATGAGCAGGAATATGTGTTCTTGATATTATAACTGATTTGGTTAGGTCTAATAATGTTGTCAGCTGAGTAAATATGTGGACAAAGCTGGCCACGAGGTTTGTTGCAAGGGAAAGTTCCAGGGTTGGTATTTATGTGGTATGTCCTGTGGTTGTTTGTAAGAATCATCCTGAGGTTAGGTGGTTGTCTGTAGGAGACTATGAGCCTGTCTCCCAGAGCCTCTCAGAGTGCAGTATACTGTTCCAGTATAGGTTGTAGTTTATTGATAATGTGTTGGACGGGTTTAAGTTGGGGGCTATAGATGATGTCAAGTGGTGTTCTACTGTTGGTTTTCTTGGGTCTGTCTTGAAGTAGATGGTTTCTGAGTATTCGTCTGGCTCTTTCAATTTGTTTTTTTATTTCTCCAGGTGGGTAATTGAGGTTTATAAATGCTTAGTAGAGATCCTGAAGTTTCTGGTCTCTGTCAGTGGGATTAGAGCAGATGCGGTTATATCGAAGGGCTTGGCTATAGACAATGGATCGTATGGTGTGTTCTGGATGGGAGCTGGAGGCATGAAGGTAACTGTATGAGTCACTCGGTTTTCTGTAGAGAGTGGTGTCTAATTTAGCATTTGTGATTTGTACTGTGGTATCCAAGAAATGGATCTCTTATGTATAATGGTCCAGGACGAGATTGATGGTGGGGTGTAGGTTGCTAAAATCTCTGTGAAATGTCTCCAGTGTTTCTTGGCCATGGGTCCAGATCTTAAAGATGTCATCAATTTAGCGTATATAGGGAAGGGGTAAAAGGAGACGAGAGCTGAGGAAACGTTGTTCTAAGTCAACCATAAAGATGTTAGCGTACTGTGCCACTGATCTGGAGGTATAAATTGTCCTCAAATTGGAAATAATTGTGGGTGAGAACAAAGTTACATAATGTCTGCTGCCAGATTGGCAGTGATGTCATCTGGGATCATGTTTCTAATTGCTTGTAATCCATCTTCATGTGGGATGTTGGTGTATAGAGCTTCTACATACATGGTAGCAAGGATGGTGTTATCAGGGAGGTTATCGATGTTTTGTATTTTTCTCAGGAAGTCAAAAGCATCTCGAAGATAGCTAGTAGTGGTGGATGTGTAGGGTTTGAGAAGAGAGTCTACATAGCTGGATAACCCAGTAGTGAGTGTGCCGATACCTGAGATGATGGGATGTCCGGGGTGTCCCGGTTTATGGATTTGGGGAAGCAGATAGAACAATCCTGGTCAGGGTTCAGAAGGTATTTCTCTGTGGATTTGGTCCCAAGTAGACGTAGAGAGGTCTTTAAGGAGATAGTGTTGTTTCTTTTGGCATTCTGAGGTGGGTTCAGAGGAGAGAGGTTTGTAAAATGTGGTGTTGGAGAGTTGTCTGGTTGCCTCCTGGTTATAGTCAGACTTATTTATAATGACCACAGCACCCTCTTCGTCAGCTGGTTTGATTATAATGTCCGGGTTGTTTTTGAGACTCAGGATAGCACAGTGTTCAGCGTGGCTGGGATTGTGTGTTGTTTGTTGTCGTTTGTGAATAATGTCAGTCTGTGCATTGTTGCGGAAGCTTTGTATATAGAAATCCAGATTGTAATTCCAACCATCAGGGGGAATCTATATAGAGTTATTTTTCCTTTGGTGTTGATTGAGAGGATCTGATTGGTCAGACTGATATTCACTGGCAGTTTGGAAATATTCTTGTACGTGGAGGTGGCGAAAGAAAGCCTCAAGGTCACCACAGAATTTAATCCAGTTTGTGGGAGAGGTGGGGCAGAAAGAGAGACCCTGGGATAAGACAGACTCTTCTGTGGGTTGAGTTTGTAGCTGGAGCCGACAGTGTCCATCTGCTATGTACATTGGACAAATATCTCAGACACTTCGCCAAAGAATCAATGCACACAAAATGGATATCAGACAGTATCACAAAGAAAAAACAGTTTCTTGCTATTTCAACCAGAAAGGGCATTGTCTTAATGACTTGATTACCTGCATCCTGCTTCAAAGACATTATAACACCAAACTTGAAAGAGAAACCTCTGAACTGTCATTCATGCCTAAATTTGACACTTTACGCTAGGGTCTTAACAAAGACACTAATTATCTTATCCATTACAAAGATAGCTTCCCCAATTATCACCTCTAATATCATTAGTTCACCTTCATCCCCCCCCCCCCCAACCCATCTCCCCTCTGTTCTGAAATTTGATTTCTCTTTTTATATGTGTTCACTTTTTTTGATTGTATCCCTTTGGTATATATGGTCATACTTATTTTCTTCCACAATTTGATCTGAGGAAGTGGGTCTGGCCCACGAAAGCTCATCACCTAATAAACTATCTTGTTAGTCTTTAAAGTGGTACATAGTCTTGTTTTTTGTTTCAGTTAGACTAGACTAACACAGCTATATCTCTATTACTATTCTACGTGATTGAAAGAATGAATTGATACAGTTATACCAGTGTTCCTCAAAGCGGGCCACAGGCTCAGTCTCAGAAAGCTGCTTCTGGGCCCCTCCCCTTTGTTCACTTACCAGGTCCTCAGCCACAGAGCCTCGTGGCTTCTCTTGGCTGTGGTTCACCGTTTTCAGCTCAGGGGAGACATGGGAAGTAACAGCCCAGGTTACATCACTTCCCACAGCTCCCTTTGGCTGCAAACAGCAGACTAGAGCCAACGGGAGCCAGAGAGCCCCGTGCCTGTGGAGCTGGTAAGTAAACAAACACGAGTGGCCTGATAGCAGATTTTTCAAATTAGGCCCACAGTCCTCTTTGAGAAACATGGTTTTACCCTCTTTGCTAGCAATCCTTCCACGTTTCCACATCTTGTGAACTTCCTTTTTGTGTTTAAGCTCCCCAGGGATTTTACTGCTAAGCCAAGCTGCTGGCCTGCCATATTTGCTGTTTTTACTGCATATCGGGATGGTTTCTTTGTTCCTGCACCTTCAATAAGGCTTCTTTAAAATACTGCCAGCTCTCCTGGACTCCTTTTCCCAATGCAGTATTTCTCAAAGTGGTCTGCTGACACACTCCAAGAAAGTTGCCAACTAGACACACTGGTTTGTTTATTTACTGTCTCTGCAGCCACAGAGCATCATGACTCCCATTGGCTACGGTATACCAAGGGGAGCTTCAGGAAGCAACTATGCCTGTCAGGCACCTATTTTCTGTGATAGAAATAGGTGCAATTTCATAGCACTATGTGGTTTGAAGGGATGGCTGTGATCATTTAGTCTCACCACAGCCAAAATGTAGGATTATCTCTCAGTAGCAGTTACAAAGGCCTGGAGATTCAAGCAAATTTTAACAAGGGGAAGCTGCTATCATTTTTTAAGTAAACCCCAATCCTCCTTATGATGGGGAATCACCTGCCTGGAATCTATGTCTGCAACCATCCGTAGACATGTATTCTATGACAAACCATTGGTTCCCTCTTTATTAGAGTCTTAAGTCAGATTTTCCAGTGCAATAGACCCTTTCAGAGGTCTCAAGCTCTGTTGCCCTTATGTAGTTTTGGAAGGGGCCATGGTGAAGCACAGAATGTATACTCCAGCCTCACAGGTGTTGATAAGGGAAATATCATTAATGCAAAGGGCTGGATGCCAACACATGAGTAGCACTATATATGTACGTGGACATCTTCAAACGTTTGATAACAGTAAAGTGCCTACATAGGTAGGTGGAAGCAGGGCTAGGTCTTCTCTAGCCTCCATCATCTCTAGGAAACTTTCCCCCCAACCTATGTGATGAGTTTGGCAGGGCTCAGCTGTCCCTCGAATGCAACTGCATGAAGATTGAAATTCCAGGAAACTTTTTGGGTTTGGCTGTTGATTAAAGGTATATTGTCCTCATTTCTTCCGTGGATAATTTTTTGGGGACTAATTATGTTTTAATTTGCTTTTATTGCAAGCCAATCAGAGGGGTGGCATAGGTCTGCAGAAGGAAACAGAAAAAAATGACCTATGAGGAGAGGCTGAGGGACTTGGGTCTGTTTAGTCTGCAGAAGCGAAGAGTGAGGGGGGATTTGATAGCAGCCTTCAACTTACTGAAGGGAGGTTCCAAAGAAGATGGAGGAAGGCTGTTTTCAGTAGTGATGGATGGCAGAACAAGGAGCAATGGTCTCAAGTTGTGGTGGGAGAGGTCCAGGTTGGATATTTCACTAGGAGAGGGTATGTCTACACTACCCCCCTAGTTCGAACTAGGCGGGTAATGTATGCATACCAAACTTGCTAATGAAGCCCGGGATTTGAATTTCCCGGGCTTCATTAGCATAAAGCTGGCGCCGCCATTTTTAAAAGCCGGCTAGTGCGAACCCCGTGCCGCGCGGCTACACGCGGCACGGGCTAGATAGTTCGGACTAGCAAGCTATTCCGAACTATCTGTACGCCTCGTGGAATGAGGCGTACAGATAGTTCGGAATGGCTTGTTAGTCCGAACTATCTAGCCCGTGCCGCGTGTAGCCACGCGGCACGGGGTTCGCACTAGCCGGCTTTTAAAAATGGCAGCGCCGGCTTTATGCTAATGAAGCCCGGGAAATTCAAATCCCGGGCTTCATTAGCAAGTTCGGTATGCATATATTACCCCCCTAGTTCGAACTAGGGGGGTAGTGTAGACATACCCAGAGTGGTGAAGCACTGGAATGGGTTACCTAGGGAAGTAGTGGAGTCTCCATCCCTTGAGGTGTTTAAGTCTTGGCTTGATAAAGCCCTGGCTGGGTTGATTTAGTTGGGATTGGTCCTGCCTAGAGCAGGGGGCTGGACTTGATGACTTTCTTAGGTCTCTTCCAGCTCTATGATTGTATGATTCTGTGATTGGTAAGTAGTATTTTTGTTTTTCTTTTGCAGCCCAGCTCAAGGAGGAAAATGGTAAGTTGTTGTGACTTATACAGTTGGGAGGGTGAAGGATCAGACCTTACCTCACCAAGCAAGCAACTCCCTGTGTATTTGAAGGCTCTGTAGGATTTTCTAATCTGTCCCAGGGACAGAGGCCAGTTTAATGAATGCCAGCTCATGCTTTTGGAAACAAATCTGTCTCCAGGCTTCAGGATTGGAAGAATGGGCATGTGAATAGGTCCAAGAGTCAATAGCTGGAGAACTCTGTCTAATTTTCAAGGGCATGGCTAATATCTCTAGTATTTAGGAAATAATGGATCTTATTCACTCTCAACTCAGTCTGCTCCTAGTTTAATAACAGTAAATGCCTACATTGGTAAGTAGTATTTTTGTTTTTCTTTTGCAGCTCAGCTCAAGGAGGAAAATGGTAAGTTGCTGTGACTTATACAGTTGGGTGGGTGAAGGGTCAGACCTTACCCCACCAAGCAAGCAACTCCCTGTGTCTTTCAAAGCTCTGTGGGACTAATTTTTCTGTGGGTCAGTGGCCCCCAACCCAAAAACGGTTCCCGCCTCTGGTTAAGTATTTTCCCTCAGATCTGACACAAAGGAAGCAGCTGCTGTTTTTTTAATCACATCAGATTGTGAAATGAAATTGTGGGTGAAAAATCCTGAGTGTGTCTCTCACCCTTCAGTGGGTTCTTCCTCCACAGTTTGAGTTGCTCTGAAGAAGCACTGGCAGCTCCCTTGCTGTGCAGCTCTTGCGCTTATGGTATGCCTGGTGTTTGGCCTGCAGCTCATAGTCAGCTCCATACTGTCAGATGGGGACTGCATCTTACATATGTGACTCTCCTGAAGGCCTCTGGCTACTCCTGACATGCCAGAGGTGCCAGTTCAGATTGTGGTGGGGCTGGGAAAGGCAACTTTAACAATTCCAAAGGATACTTAGGCACCAGAAATCTCTGGGGATTGGAGGGAGGGTTGTGTTTATTTTGGATTTTGTTTTGTTTATTTGTTTATTTGCAAATAACTTAGAAATTAGCTGATCAGTAATAATTAAATTATTTACAGGTAGGGAAAGCAAGAAACATGCTTCCTGAGCACTTGAGAGTTAAAATTCAATTATATAAACTTCTGAACTGGGCTTGTCACAAATGGATGAGTGAATGAATAGTGGAATCAACAAATCATGTCTGGTTTTAGGATAATTATTTTGTATATCTTGACATGTATCTTGACATGTGATATGGTGCTTTTTGTTGTTTCATTGTAGTCATATTGGTGCCTGGATGAGAGTCACAAGGGGCATGTCTAGATTATATGGCTCCGTCGACGGAGCCATGTAGATTTGTTTACTCGGCAAAGGGTAATGAAGCGGAGATTTAAATAATCGCTGCTTCATTTAAATTAAAATGGCTGCCGTGCTGTGTCAATCAGCACAGCGCTGTAGTCTGGATGCTCCGAAGATGAGTGAAGTTATATCTTTAACTGGAGCAAATATAGTTGGTGACAGAAATAACTTTTGGAACTCCTCACAGCTCCTCTCCAGGTCTGTGAAACTCAAAAGGGCGAATCTCTCACCAATCAAAACTGTTCCAAAATAATTTTTTTTAAAGATATTACTTCATCCACCTTGTCTCTCTGTT
Source organism: Pelodiscus sinensis (assembly GCF_052426305.1). Classification (NCBI taxonomy): domain Eukaryota; kingdom Metazoa; phylum Chordata; order Testudines; family Trionychidae; genus Pelodiscus; species Pelodiscus sinensis. The sequence continues at coordinate 12,174,322 of NC_143069.1, read as the reverse complement.
TGGGTTTTAACCTTTAAAGCTTGAATGCCTTTCATCTCCAGTTCGTCATTAAAAACTTATTGGACCTTCCTCCATAATTTCCCAGTAACTGTGAAAATTATAAAAAGATGAAAAACTTAAAACATTATACAAAGTTATAAAACATAAACGCTACCTCTAGACTGCATGCCTTTTTCTACAGAAGCTTTGTCTAAGCTATGATCAGTACTGTTGAAAAAGCAAGCTGCTTTTTCGAAAGAGAGAGTTTAGATGCTCTCTTTCTAAAAAGCACAGTGTGGATGCAATAGTGCCTTTTGTTGACAGAGCTCTGTTGACAAAGGAGTTCTTCCTCATAAAACAAGGTTTATCACCGTCAACAAAACTGCCACGTTCTATCGACTTACTGTTGACAGAATGCAGCGGTACTGTAGATGCAGGTATAGTTTTGTCGACAAAACCCTGTAGTCTAGACACAGTCAAAGAGGGCATTCCACCAAGCCTTTTTATAAGCCTGAACAGCAGGGACAAAGCATTGCATGGGAGATGGGGGGAAGGGAAAGAGCCTATAGTCCCACTGAGTACTTCCGAGTTTAAGTGCCACATTGAAACTGCAAGTCACAACAATCACATCTTATCTCCAGATTTTCACGCTAGGAACCCCAGTGACTTCCAGTGCATGAAGAAGGCATGCAGGTTAAGATGGGAGCAAAGAAAATGTCCTTATTGTTAAAAACAACACTGCTCAAAAACAACTTCAACAAGACCCCCTGACCTGAGAAGTTTCAGTGTATTGATAAATATGACTTGTACTGAAAACATAAACAAAATCTGAGGGTGTGGATAAGTCATTAAGAATTGAATGGAAGGTAAATGTGCTTCAATCATCCAGCCAGACATCACCCACTGTAACTCATTTCCGTAGGGGGTACATGGGAGATGTGATTGCAGTAACACTCATCTCCTCTGCACCCATCCAGCTTCCTCCCATTGGGGAAGGAACAGCAGCAGCCCCCCACCCATCCCAAAAAAGTGAGCAAAACTTTTGAGCTAGCCAGGGAAACAGGAGGACAAAACCAACTGCTCAGGGGGAGGGGGGGGCAATTTAAATTTCTCCCTCCAGCAACTCAAAGTCCTCCAGCAACTCCCTCCAGTCCTCCTCAGCTCATCTATGGGGCTCTTAGGGGGAAAGGAGAGCTCCATACCTGCTCCATACTAGCACATGCCCATATAGTAGGGTTGTTCCAAATCCCAGGCAGCTAGAGCACAGAGGGAAGCAATGCACACAGACACAATTCTTCAATCCCCTCCAAACTCAGCTGCCCACCCTGAGCCTTTTCCAGCACAACCCACCCCACCCTCTCACCAGAGGGCTTCTATGGGGGCCCCTCTGTCTCAGGGAGAAGGGGAGTCCCTACCCTGGACACCCACCCTGCTGCTGCTCCCACAAGATCAAAGGATTTACCTGACACAAGTAAGTGCCTCTGTCCTCCCTAACCTTGGCTGAGCTGGCTGGTGGGTTTCCCTCCTTTTTAGCTGTCTGGCCCCAGGTAAAGTCACATGAAACTATTGAAATGTGCCCCCGTTAGCACATCAACCTGGTTGCTCAGGTCTCAGGCTGGCAGTGCCTGCACAGATACTCTTTGCCTGTGTCTAGACTGCACCCCTTTTGAGGAAAAGGGATGCAGATTAGACACAGTGCAATTGCAAATGAAGAGGGGATTTAAATTTTCCCTGCTTCATTTGCATGAACATGGCTGCCGCTTTTTTCCGGCTCGGGGCTTTGCCGGCAAAAAGCGCTAGTCTTGATGGGGATCTTTCGGAAAATAAAGCCTTTTCCGAAAGATCCCTTATTCCTGATTTTAAGAGGAATAAGGGATCTTTCGGAAAAGGCTTTATTTTCCGAAAGATCCGTGTCTAGACTGGCACTTTTTTCTGGCAAAGCCTCAAGCCGGAAAAAAGCGGCAGCCATGTTCATGCAAATGGAGTGGGCAAAATTTAAATCCCTGCTGCATTTGCAATTCCGACTTGTCTCATCTGCATCTCTTTTCCGGAAAAGGGGTCGAGTGTAGACACAGTCCCAAGTGTTTCAAAGCTCTGTGGGATTTTCTAATCTGTCCCAGGGACAGAGACCAGTTTAATGAAAGCAGGCTCATGCCTTTGGATGGGACGCTCCTGTTGGGACATTCAAGGGCCTCTCATGGAATTCTTCCCTCATTTATGGAGGGTGGTCTCTACTATTATACAACAGTGTGCAGAACATCCTAGGATCACTTCAAAGGACAAGAGTATACTGGAAACCAGGCCTTATGCTCAGGGGTCTTGGACTTTTCTGATAGAAGATTAGTAACAAGCTGCTAAGGGTGTAGAGTGTTCCCTATGAAGGGGCAGGATTGTGTCTCAGCAGTAATGCAGTTCTCTCTGTGGACTGCACAAAAACCTTTCAGTAGGAAAAGGTTAAGTAGGGCTCTGGGCTGAGGACAATTAGATGGTTTTAAATAGGACTTGGGAAGTCATATTAATTCCGCATGTGCAACACAAATTCCAGTTCTGCTGTGCCTAATTGAAAAAATGTGTCAATAAAGTTTTTCAATACTCTTTCCTAGTCATCTGTCCAAGATTCCATGTCGTTTAAGCTTTCTTTGTGTTTGAGCTCACCAAAGATTTCATTGTTAAGCCACAATGGTCATCTACCGTATTTGCTTTTCTTACTGTGCCTTGGGATGCTTTGTTCCTGCATGTTGAATAAGGCTTCTTTGAAATATTGTTAGCTGTCCTTGATTCTTTTCCCCATCATGTTAGCAACACAGGGATTCCTACTCATCATATCCCTAATGTAATCAAACTCCGTTTTTCTGAGGTCCAGTGTATGTATCCTGCTGCTCTCCTTTCTTCCTTCGGTCAGGCAATCTCTGCTACCCAAGTTGCCACTCACATCTATTTCCCCTACTAATTCCTCCCTGTTTATGAATAATAGGTCAAGCTAAGCATGGCCCCTGGTTGGTTCCTTCATCACTTCTGGAAGGAAGTTTAAATACCTCATGTCATAATAGGAGGTTTGTATTGTGTGTCACAGAAATATTGATATATCTTAGTGACCATGAAAGTTCTTTCAAATTAATCACAATAAATTGGAATCAAATCCATCTTCTGTCTTTCATATTGGGGGAATGGGCATGTGAAGAGTTCCACAAATCAACAGCTAGTGAAGTCCCTTTGTTAGCTAATGTTCCTACTATATAAGAAATAAAGGAAATCAATCACTTTGTATTTAATAGGCACCTAATTTGATAACAAAGAAGTGCCTGTGTTGAAAAGTATCGTTTCTGTTTTTGTTTTGCAGCCACACTTAAGGAGGAAAAAGGTAAGTTGCTCTGAATTGTGCATTTGGGAATGAGATGGTTCAGTTATTTCCCCATCTAGATTCCATCAGAAAACTTTTGATCTCTTTGAAAACTCTGTGGCTGCATCTAGACTGGCAAATTGTCAGCTTGCCAGCTGTCTACAATGCCGCTTGAATTTGCGCAAGAACACTGACGATCTCATGTATTATTGTCAGTGTTCTTGCGCAAATACAATGACTGTGTCCCTGCATAACTGGGACTTCTAGGAGGCGTCGGTAACACCTGAGCTGTAATAAATCTGAAGCACCAAATGTTCAGTTTAGCAACCCATTCACCTTCCCTGATACCCAGCTGGTCATTGTCTATGATGAAAATAGGTGCAATTTCATAGAACTATATGTTTAGGAGGGATGGCAGTGGTCATATTTCTAAACCCTACGAAAATGCAAGAATCTGTCTCAGCAGTGCTGTACTCCTCCCTCTGGACCCCACAAACCTCTTTATTAGGCAAGAAATGTATTTACGCTGGGCTAGATGGCACCAGAGTGGACATAAGTAGGACTAGAGAGATTATAATAGCTCTGTATTTAGCTTTGTCACTGGGACATAGAATCTTGCTTCCCCTTCTGCTTCTGGTTCCTGTCTCCTGATTTCTGTCTCCTGATTACTGTTTTCTGACTTACATTAGTAGTCTAGATGTAGCCTTAGTTATTTTTCTTTCTCGGGCAGAAAAAAATAGCATTCTGCTACAAATAGCAGAAAAAACAATTTGAAAAGGTAGCTGCTCAGACTGGGCACCAAAATACAATGTCACCTGACCTTTTGGGTGTGTACTTAGACAGATAGTTTAAGCGACTGTCTTGCCACAAGAGTCTTGCCACAGCTGGAGAAGGCTCTCTAATGTTCAAGGGTATGGCTAATGTCTCTAGTATTGAAGAAATAATGGATTTTGTTCACTCTCAATTCAGTCTGCCCCTAGTTTAATAACAGTAAAGTGCCTACATTGATAAGTAGTATCTGAGGTGTTTCAGACTGCATTACCATTATCTGTTCTTGGAAGGAGCCCTGAAGAAACACGGGACACATGTTCCAGCCTGACAGGTGTTGCTAAGTGAAAAATCTCCAATGCTGGGGAGCTGGGTTACACACATCAGAGTGACAAGAAATGACTGCATCCAAATGTCTAACAAATTACAGAATAAGGAACAGCATAGCTCTTCAATGGTGCACGGTTCTGCCAACAATAGTAAACATATCTTTTTTGGTGCATTTTGTTTTTACAGAAGAACAGCAGAAAACGATACGTAAGTCAGTCATTTTCAGCTCAATAGACTCCCAGCACACCGGAGTCTTTTATAATGAAAAGAAGAAAGATTTATTGTTAAATCATCTCCCTTCTCCCCTGACACGCTCCTTACCTGGCAAAAGCATCTTTCTCCTGGCTTGACAATAGCATATATGTGTGTTTTCTGGATCTCTGTTGTGCTGTTCATCGGTTCATAGAATAATAGAGCTGGAAGAGACCTCAGAAGGTCATCAAGTCCAGCCCCCTGTCCAAGGTAGGACCAATCTCAACTAAATCAACCCAGCCAGGGCTTTGTCAAGACAATACTTACAAACGTCTAGGGATGGAGACTCCACTACTTCCCTAGGTAACCCATTCCAGTGCTTCACCACCCTCCTAGTGAAGTAGTGTTTCCTAATATCCAACCTAGAACTCTCCTACTGCAACTTGAGACCATTGCTCCTAGTTCTGCCATCTGTCATGACTGTGAACAGACTTTCTCCATCCTCTTTATAACCTCCTTCAAAGGAGTTAAAGGCTGCTATCAAATCCCACCTCACTCTTCGCTTCTCCAGACTAAACAAACCCAGATCCCTCAACCTCTCCTCATAGATCATTTGCTCCAGCCCCTTAATCACTTTGTTCACCCTCCCTTGGACCCTCTCCAATGAGTCCACATTCTTCCTGTAGTTGGAAGCCCAGAACTGGACACAATACTTTCAGAGCCAAATAAAAGGAATAATCACTTCTCTGGATCTGATGACAATACTCCTCTTAATGCAACCTAATATCATAGAATCGTAGATTACTAGGACTGGATCTCGAGAGGTCATTGAGTCCAGTCCCCTGCCTTCATGGCAGGACCAAATACTGCCTAGACCTGACAGACATTTATCTAACCTATTCTTAAATATCGCCAGAGATGGAGATTCCACAACCTCCCTGGGCAATTTATTCCAGTGTTTGACTACCCTGACAGTTAGGAACTTTTTCCTAATGTCCAACCTAAACCTCCCTTGCTGCAGTTTTAGCTCATTGCTTCTTGTTCTATCCTCAGAGACCAAGATGAACAAGTTTTCTCCCTCCTCTTTATGATATGCTTTTAGATACCTGGAAACTGCTATCATGTCCCCCCTCAATCTTCTCTTTTCTAAACTAAACAAACCCAATTCCTTCAGCCTTCCCTCATAGGTCCTGTTCTCTAGACCTTTAATCATTCTTGTTGCTCTTCTCTGGACCCTCTCCAATTTCTCCACACCCTTCTTGAAATGCGGTGCCGAGAACTGGACACAATACTCCAACTGAGGCCTAACCAGTGCAGAGTAGAGCAGAAGAATGACTTCTCATGCCTTGCTCACAACACACCTGTTAATGCATCCCAGAATCATGTTTGCTTTCTTTGTAATAGCATCACACTACTGACTCATATTCAGCTTGTGATCCACTATAACCCCTAGATCCCTTTCTGCCATACTCCTTCCTAGACAGTCGCTTCCCATTTTGTATGTGTGAAACTGATTGTTCCTTCCTAAGTGGAGCACTTTGCATTCTGTCTTTATTAAACTTCATACCTAAGACCATTTCTCCAATTTGTCCAGATCATTTTGAATTAAGACCCTATCCTCCAGATTAGTTGCAACCCTTCCCAGCTTGGTATCATCTGCAAACTTAATAAGTGTACTTTCTATACCAATATCTAAATTGTTGATGAAGATACTGAACAGAGCCGGTCCCAAAACAGACCCCTGCAAAACCCCACTTGTTATGCCTTTCTAGCAGGATTGTGAACTTATTTTATGCCATAAGCCTTCTTGACTACAAGACTGTAAGAATGTTTGTACTGGGTCAGACCAAAAGACCATCTAGCCCTGTAGCATGTCTGCCAACATTGGCCAACACAAGGTGCCCCAGAGGGGGTGGACAGAAGACAATGATCAAGTGATTTGTCTTGTGCCATCCATCTCAAGCCTCCGATAAACAGAGGCCATGGACACCATTTCTATCCCCTGGCTAATAGCCTTTTATGGACCTAACCTCCATGAAATTATCTGGCTTCTCTTTAAACTCTGTTATAGTCCTAGCCTTCACAGCCTCCTCTGGCAAGGAGTTCCACAGGTTGACTACACGCTGTGTGAAGGAGAACTTTCTTTTATTAGTTTTAAACTTGCTGCCTATTAATTTAATTTGGTGTCCTCTAGTTCTTCTATTATGGGAACTAATAAATAAGGGTATGTCTACACTGCCACCCTAGTTCAAACTAGGGTGGCTAATGTAGGCATTCGAAGTTGCAAATGAAGCCCGGGATTTAAATATCCCGGGCTTCATTTGCATCTTGCCGGGTGCCGCCATTTTTAAATCTCCCTTAGTGCGGACTCTGTGCCCCCGGCTACACGCGGCACGGAGTAGGTAGTTCGAATTAGGCTCTCTAATTCGAACTACTGTTACTCCTCATGGGGTTCGCACTAGCCGGCTTTTAAAAATGGCGGCGCCGACTTAATGCTAATGAAGCCCGGGAAATTCAAATCCCGGGCTTCATTAGCAAGTTCGGTATGCATACATTACCCCGCTAGTTCGAACTAGCGGGGTAGTGTAGACATACCCTTAGTTAGTTAATTCAAACTAAGCTAATTCAAATTAGTGCATCTAGACTTAAAAACTAATTTGAATTAGTGTTTTGATAATTTAAACTAGCATGTCCACATTGAGTAGACCCTGAACCGAAGTTAAGGCTGGCCGAAACCAGTGCCAGCAGGGCATCAGGTTAGGACTTAGAGTGTGGAGCTGCTACCACAGGCTAGCCGAGGGCTGTGCTTAAAGGGACCCGACCCCCACCCCAGGCAGATAGTTGTCAGGGTTCCCCACTTGCTTGTCTACCTCGATGAGGGACAGCAAAACAGTCCTGTCTTGGAGTGCCCTGAGTGCCCACACTCGGCACATCACAGCACTTGGCCATCAGCCCGGCTGCACTTACCGCAGACTGCCATCCGAGGGGGTCAATCGGGGGACTGTCAGGATCCAGGAGGCCCTGCAGGAGAGCTTCCACCCTGAGGAGCCCGCAGAGCCACCCCAGTCCTCCCCATCGGGGGCTCGTACCCCATTCCTCCCTCACCTCCTTCCACTTACTCCTCCCTAGCTCCCCTTCCTGATGTGAAAAATAAAGGACACGTGTTGAAAAATAGAAACTCTCTTTATTTAACAAAACTGGGGGGGGGGAGGAATTAACCTCTGGGGAGACTGGGAAAAAGAGGTGGGAGAGGGGAAGAGAGAGGGGATGAGAGGGGAGGAGGAAACCTGGGAGGAGAGAGCTGTAAGGGGGAAGCCAGGGGAAGAAGGAGAAGGGGAAGTATAAAACTATGGTACGCCATATCTTCAGAACTGTGTACAGATGTGGTCCCCTCACCTGAAAAAAGATGTTTTGGCCTTGGAAAGGGTTCAGAAAAGGGCAACTAAAATGATTAGGGGTTTGGAACAGGTCCCATATGAAGAGAGACTAAAGAGACTGAGACTTTTCAGCTTAAAAAAGAGGAGACGGAGGGGGAATATGATAGAGATGTATAAAATTATGAGTGGTGTGGAGAGGGTGCATAAAGAAAAGTTCTTCATTAGTTCCCATAATAGAAGGACTAGAGGACACCAAATGAAACTAATGGGTAGCAGGCTTCAAACTAATAAAAGAAAGTTCTTCTTAACAAAGCAAATAGTCAACCTGTGGCACTCCTTGCCACAGGAGGCTGTGAAGTCTAGAACTATAACAGAGTTTAAAGAGAAGTTAGATAAAGTCATGGAGGTTGGGTCCATGGAGTGCTATCAGCAAGGGGGTAGGAACGGTGTCCCTGGCCTCTGTTTGTGGAAGGATGGCGATGGATGGAAGGAGACAAATGGCTTGGTCATTGTCTTCAGTCCCTCCCCTCCGGGATACCTGGTGTTGGCCGTTGTTGGCAGACAGGCTATTGGGCTAGATGGACCTTTGGTCTGACCCAGTACGGCCATTCTTATGTTCTTATGTTCTAAGCTCAGGGCTCAGGGTCGGAGGTCTCACTAGACCAACTTGATTTTCATACAAACCTGCTCCTGCGTTCACATGTGTCCTTTGGTGGCCAGGTTGACAGCTATCCTGCCCTAGACGGCCACTTTCCTGTGCCTACTGCTGAGATTGTGGACGTTGGAGGCCTCCCCCCAAACCTGGATGAGATCCATGATCTCCGCACTAGACCAGGCGGGCGCCCGCCTCTTGTGGCCCCGGGCAGGCTCCTGTGAGCCGCCAGCCTGGTCCTGGGAAGAGGCAGAGGGCTGGGTGGCTGGCTCATGCCGTGCCAGGTGCAGGGTCTGCTGGCTGGGTGCTGGCAGACTTGCACTTGGCATGGGCACTGTAGCCAGACCATGCCCATTTAAGGGCTCCGGGGCCGGGAGGGGGGGCAGAAGAGTTTACCTGGCTTGGCCCAGAGTGGCCACCAGGGAAAGCTGGGGAGGGCTAGCCTCCAACTAGTTCGAATTAAGTGACAACACAGCCCTTAATTCGAACTACTTAATTCAAACTAGGCGTTAGTCCTCGTAGAATGAGGTTTACCTAGTTCGAATTAAGCGTTCCACGGCTGTTAGTTCGAATTGTCTTTGTAGTGTAGACATACCTTAACTTTTCTTTATCTGCCCTCTCCACGCCACTCATGCTTTTATAGAACTCTATCATATCCCCCCTCAGTCTCCTCTTTTCTAAAGTGAAAAGTTCCAATCTCTTTAGCCTCTCTTTATATGGGACCCGTTCCAAACCCCTAATCATGTTTGTTGCCCTTTTCTAGATAGCTACCTACTAGTCTCTCCACGAAAGCTCATCACCTAATAAACCATCTTGTTAGTTTTTAAAGTGCGACATAGTCCGGTTTTTTGATAGATCTTCTTTAGATTTAGTCATCCAAGATAATTCATGGTGTATTCATTTACGGGGTAATCATTCTTCCATGTAACAGATGAAGCCCTGAAAAAGAGTTTAAAGGGCTGTCATAATTGTTGGATTTTTTTTCAGATGAAACAATGAAGAAATTAGGTGAGTGAAGACCCTGCTGTTGTCCCCACTCTCATTGCTTGCCCATTTGGGGAAGGGAACTATTTCTTTTGTTGCCTTGGTTTTCTTGGGTGCTTCTGAGAGGATTCGGGACACATGGGCTATGTCTAGACTGGCATGATTTTTCACAAATGCTTTAAATATCCACGAACTAAACATACCTGCTCATTGCAGAGCATTGGCTGTAAAGTGTAGTGGGATGGAATTGCTGGAGCTGCACGTGAGCTGTAGTAGGGCTGTCCCTGTCTCAGACAGAGAGAGGACAGTGTCCTGCCAGTCCTGAACACCCACCTCCTCTGCAGAATGCCAAAGACTCCTTTCCTCCTATATTCCTCAACACGTGCTGCAATCCCTTAGAGGCTGGACCTTCCTGGTCTGGCCCCTTCCATACCTGAGTGGCCCTGAACCAGGGATTGTTTTGGGTCAGAGAAAGTCAAGGTTCCCCATCAACTCTGACTCCTTTGGGGTTCCCTCTAGCCCTGGCCATTGGAATCCAGTCCTGGACAGGCTGGACTGGTTGCCACACCGGCCCTGCTGCAACCGTCTCTGGGCAGGGCTGAATCGGCTGCATCAGCACTCCCAACTGCACCGGACTGGGCAGTGCTCCCAGCCACTGACTTGCCAGGAACTCCTAGTAACTGGATCTGCTGCCACTGATCAGGGCTGTGCTCCTGACCCTGGCCACTCCCACTCCCAGCCAGACTCTCTGGTACAGCAATACTCCTTTGGGGTTCCCTCTAGCCCTGGCCATTGGAATCCAGTCCTGGACAGGCTGGACTGGTTGCCACACCAGCCCTGCTGCAACCGTCTCTGGGCAGGGCTGAATTGGCTGCATCAGCACTCCCCACTGCACCGGACTGGGCAGTGCTCCCAGCCACTGACTTGCCAGGAACTCCTAGCCACTGGATCCTAGCCACTCCTAGCCAGACCACGGATGTTACTGGACCAGAGAGTACCAGATTCCAGAGGTTCGGCTTGTACCTGGATTTCAAATTGCCTTAAATGCCATCTGGTCTCCCATACCACACACATATCTGCTACTGATGATTCATCATCCAAACCCTAATCTGTCATCATAAAACATTCTTGCAGCTATCTAGCTACCCACTAGTTTAGATCTTGCTTAATTTCAATCATCCCAGATATGTCACAGTGTCATTCATTTATGGGGTAATTGTCGGTCCATGTAACAGATGAAACACTGAGGAAGAGTTTAAAGGGCTGTCATAATTGTTGGATTTTTTTCTTCAGATGAGACAACAAAGGAATTAGGTGAGTTAAGACCCATGTACATACCTGCTGCTGTCCCCACTTCCATTGCCTGTGTTTTAGGTGAAAGGAACCATTGCTCCTGTTCCCCTCAGTTTTTCTTGGCTGCTTCTGAAAGGAAACACGAGTCTGAGGCTATGTCTAGACTACATCCCTCTTTCAAAAGAGTGATGTAAATTAGGCAAATCAAAAGTGCAAATGAAGCGGGGGCTTAAATTTCCCATGCTTCATTTGCATAATGGCATTTGAGCACTTTTTCGAAAAAGGGATTTTTGAAAGTGAAAGCACCTTCTGGAGGCTTTTTTTAGAAAAAAAAGTTTCAAAATTGTGTCTTTAAAAAAACAGTGGTCTTTTTGGAAGAATTGCATCTATACAGCACTTTCATTTTCGAAAAACCTTTGTTGATAAAGTGCTTGGATGCCATTTTGAAAATGAACCACGGGATATTTAAATCCTCACTTCATTTGCACTTTCGATTTGCCTAAATTATATCCCTCTTTTGAAAGAAGGATGTAGTCTAGACATAACCTGTGAGTCTGTTTCCTTCCCTATTCATAGCAAGGAATTCAGCAGCACATTGCATCTCCCCACTCTGCTCTCACAAACCAGGCAGAATGGGAAATATGACCTCTTATCCATTGACTATATTAGACTTGAAGGGTGGGACAGACGCACTGATTGCCTGAGAGTACATCTAGACTGTTGGGTTTGACAAAAAAAATTGCTTACATCCACACTACAATTGCATTCTTTCGAAAGAAAATCAAAAGAATGGAGGGGCTTTTCCAGCATTGGTAAACCTCATTCTACAAGGCAGAACACCTTTTCTGAACAAGCTCTTTTGGAAAAAGGCATATGTGGACACACAAGAGGGAGTTTTTTTTGAAAGAAGAGGCCTCTAGGAAAGGCACAGGTGCCCTAGTGCCCACTCTATCCATAGAAATCACAGTTTAAATGCAAGATAGTGTCCATTCAGCGTGGATGTTATCTTTTGAAAAAACATCACTTTTTTGATGCCCTTTGGCAGTGTGGATGCTTTTTTTGGAAGAAGATTTTTTGGAAGATCTCTTCCCGAAAAGCATATTTTGAAAGAAGCCTGCAGTCTAGACGTAACCTGAGAGCTACATGTGGGGTCTGAAAATGTCTCAATAACCACAACTGGATTGTCACTGGCTTAGAATAGCTCCGCACAGCAATTGGAGTTTGTATCTCCCAGCTCAAGTATCAGCTTTGCTCGAGTTACTCTACTTCAAAATAGTAATGAGGCCACAGAGGCATGTACTCTGGAGTTAGGTGGAATTGTACTTGGTCAGCTAGCCTGATCCAATGTGGTCACACTGTTGGTTTTTAGTGCACTAGAAATCACATCTCCGAGCTTCAGGGTAGATGCACCCTTAGATTGCCATGAATATAGCTGCTGATGGTTGGAAATGCTGCATGTGTGGATGGAAAGGTTCGTTTTCTGCTTGAGTAAGATGGGAAGATGTAAGAGGGCTTTAGAAACAGATCAAAGCCAAGGAGAAGAGATAATATTGTGAGGTGTTGCAGGAGGAGCAAGACAGACAGACAAATCTTAGCTAGAAAGACTGCTGCCCTAATTTCTAAACTTAGTTCAGTATAAGTGATGTGTGTATGACAGAAAGAGAAATAGAATGACCATTCAGGGGGCATTTTTGCCTATATTAACTCCCGTAAAAGGAATTTCCACTTACTGCATCTGGCATCTTCATGTGACCTCAGTCTGAAACTTCCCTACTACTGGAGGGAGGAAATTAAGAGTCAAAGCCTCTCTTAATTCAATGTCTGTTGTTTTCTCACTTTCAGAATGGAGAAAGGCTCAGAACAATTCAGGTAACAGAACACACCCCACATGGACAGAGGTGCCAATGCTGATAGATGTAGCCTGAAAATCTCAGTACATTAGAATCTATCCAAATGTTAACAAAATCATCATGTTTGCTACTATATATATAGAAACAGAAAAATAAACTTTAGCCCATTGTGTAGATGTATCATTGGAAGCTAGAAAGTAAGGACCTTAGGAGCTGTGTCTCTGATAAAAAAACTAGAAAGAGAAACTTTTTCTTATCGGAGACATAGCTCCTAAGGTCCTTACTTTCTAGCTCCCAATGTTATGTCTACACTATGGACTGAAGTCAAATGAAAGTACACAACTTCAGCTAATTATGTAGCTGAAGTCAAAGTAGCTTAACTTGACTTTTGGGTATATCGACACTGCAGGAAGTTGAAGGAAGAACACTCTTCCTTCACCTTCCTTTACTCCTCATGAATGGGGGTTACAGAAGTCAGAATAAGAAGTCTGTTATTTCAAAATTACTTTGAAATAAAAGGCTTGCTCTATAGATGCACACTTTTTTATTCTCAAATAACACTGCAGTGTAGATGTGCCCAAACTGATTTTAAAAAAATTAACCATGATCTTAACCATGTTTATTCTAAGTTTTTATTCTCCAAAGAAATGCCACCAATGGGAGTAAGACATCTAAATACCTTTTAAGGAACTAAACCGTAGGATTTATTTGTAGTGAGGTTTGCAGAAATCCCTCAGGAGTTTCTTAAGATAAGAGCCACAATGAAGGCAAAGATGATGTGGTAGCAGGGATGGTGACTGCAATGAGAACCATAGCACAGAGATAGTAAGATCATGAAGGGCACTGCAGTGGTGACAGGCACGGCTGGGAGCAAGTCAACAAGGTTTATGAGGCATTTGCCAGTGATGAAGACAGTGATGGGTTCCTTTCTCTGATGATAATGGGCACTGGTGGGAATGTTGTTAGTTATAATAGTTATTGTGAGAGAAGATGAAAATGATGTGGGGGAGTCACAGGGAACAGCAATGGGTGATCTGACATTGGAGACAGTGCAGGTAATAATTTGCGTATTACAGCCATTTTCTGCTGACAATAATGATGGCATCATACTGAGCTTACTGAGGCGTAAACCAGCTATCACAGAGCTTATGTGATCTAACCAAGCTCACACAGCAGCAGAGTTGGGAACCGAACCTAGTGGTTCCAGGCCTTTATTTTAATGAGTAAAATACACTGTACTATAATGAATTAGTGTTTATTTATATATTATTTATTTATAATGGTAGGGGCATGTTGACCAATGATCAATGATACTGAATTTCTCATTAGAGTTCGCTATCATTGGAAGTATGTTTGCCACAGTTCATGCACAAATCATCACATAGCGATAGCCATAGTGGGGCCATTTCTTCTCTCAGTCATAATGGTAATGATGTACTTTCCTGGTGAGAAGTTTAAGTGAAGTTACTCTGGATTCACACCTATGTAACAGATCAGAATTAGTGCAAGTGTGATAATTTGCTCAAGGTCACGTTTATTTTATGTAAATACTAAGCAATTCTCATTTCTGAAATATTTCTATGAAATATAAATAGGCCAAGTGTGCAGCACTGGTCAAGGCCTGCGGTTCTTACTCAGGCAAAATACCCACTCAAATCAATAGCTGCTCTGCATGAGAAGGGGTGACAGGAGAAGGCCCCACGGGGTGTATTTCCTTCCACTGTCACCAGCATCACAGGAGTGATTCTCTAAACCAAAATTTTATTTCTGTAGCTGACATCACCCTTGATGCAGACACGGCCCATCCCAACCTCTCCATTGCTGGGGATAAGAAGAGTTTGACACATGAAACCCAACCTCAACAACTTCCACCAAACCCAGAGAGGTTCGATTCGACTGCCTGTGTGCTGGGCTCTGAAGATTTCTCCAATGGAAAGCACTACTGGGAGGTGGATGTTGAGAGCAGCACTGACTGGGACCTGGGACTGGCCAGCAAATCCATAGCAAGAAACGGGAAACTTTCCCTGTCCCCTAAAGAGGGATTCTGGGTTCTGGGTCAGAGTGGGAGAGATTACTGGGCAAAAACAGATCCCTGGACCCGGATCATAGTGCAGAAAAAGCCCAAGAAAATTGGAGTTTACTTTAGTTACAAAGACAGGCAGGTGACCTTTTTCAATGTAACTGACATGTCTGTGTTGTTCGTATTTAATGATTGTTTGTTCTCAGAAGAGGTTTGTCCATTCTTTAAAAATTCCCACAAAGAAACAACATTGAAAATCTGTTCAATTAAAGAGGAATAAAAGTGAAGTGACACTACTAGGTTATAGATATTCAGTCCTGCCTATAAAGTCCAATGCTTTAAGAATTTAGGTCTATTCTTACCATTTAGCTAGTTATGGGGATAAAAAAAGAAAGACTCAGAATTACAGTCTGCCTGTGATTGGGTCTTCTCTCACTATGACAGTCTGAATCCTTGTCCTTTAGCTAATAAGCTGAGAAATGTACAGTCATATCCTCGCACAGTCCAAATAATTCATATTGAAAAGAGGCAATTTTGGGATGTTAGAAAGGCAATCTAAACTACTGCCTACAGATAAAAGGAAGAGCCTAGAAAATTTAAAGAAAATAAGGTTGATAGTTTCATATCTGTGAAGTACCCACTTATCAATAGTTGGGGTTTTGAAATCCTCATGTCTTTAGAGTTTCCTCATTATACTCCCCAGTTCTCTACACTTTATCTGTATGGTCTCTGACTGGAACTTCGATTGTTTCTTTCTGCTGTATAATTAATGTTGCTGAGTACAAACCAATTAAGGTTGTGGGATATAATTGGTTATATAATCATAGAATCATAGAATACTCAGATGAAAGGGACCATGAGGGATCATCTAGTCCAGCCCCTTGCCCTCATGGCAGGACCAAGCACTGTCTAAATCATCCCTGATAGACACTTATCTTAAATGTCTCCAGAGATGGAGATTCTATCTCCCTAAGGCCTAGGCAATTTATTCCAGTGTTTAACCACCCTGACAGGAAGTTTTTCCTAATGTCCAGCTCAAACTTGAGGGCTGTGTCTAGACTGGCATGATTTTCCACAAATGTTTTTTCCATTAAAAGCATTTGCGTAAAAGAGTGTCTAGATTGGCACGGATGTTTTTGCGCAAAAGCACTTTTGCGCAAAAGCATCCATGACCAGTCTAGATGCAATTTTGCACAAGAAAGCTCCGGTGGCCATTTTCGCCATCGGGGCTTTTTTGCGCAAAAAATTAAGTGCCTGTCTACACTGGCCCTCTTGCGCAAGTATTCTTGCGCAAGAGGGCTTATCCCTGAGCGGGCTCATCAAAGTATTTCCGCAAGAAGCACTGATTTTGTACATTACAAAGCCAGTGCTCTTGCGCAAATTCAAGTGGCCAGTGTAGACAGCTGGCAAGTTTTTTCATGTCCCCTCTCAGTCTTCTTTTTTCTAAACTAAAAAATCCCAGTTCTTTCAGTCTTCTTTCATAGGTCATGTTTTCTAGATCTTTCATCATTTTTGTTGCTCTTCTTTGGACCTTCTCCAATTTCTCCACATCTTTCCTGAAAAGTGATGCCCAGAACTGGACACAATACTCCAACTGAGGCTTAATGTAGGGTAGAGCGGAAGAATGACTTCTGTCTTACTCACAACACTCCTGTTGATGCATCCCAGAATCATGTTTGCTTTTTTTGCAACAGTGTCAAACTGTTGATTCATATGTAGCTTGTGGTCCATTATCACCCCTGGATGCCTTTCTGCAGTAGTCCTTCCTAGAGAGTCACTTCCCATTTTGTATGTGTGAAACTGTTTCTTCTTAAGTGGAGTACTTTGCTACAATTGTCCTTATTAAAGTTCATCCTATTTACCTCAGGCCATTTCTCCAATTTGTCCATATCATATTGAATTATGACTCTATCCTCCAAAATACTTGCCAGCACTCCCAGCTTGGTATCATCTACAAACTTAATAATCATACTCTCTATGCCATCATCTAAATCATTGATGAAGCTATTGAACAGAACCAGTCCCCAAATAGACCCCTGTGGAACCTCATTTGTTATACCCTTCAAGCAGGATTGTGAACTGTTAATAACACTCTCTGAGAACGGTAGCCCCATCTAGGTTGAATTTCTCCAGTTTATTGATAGGAAGGTAACATGAGACTGTATCAAACGCTTTACTAAAGTCGAGGTATACCACATCCACTGCTTCTCCCTTATTGACAAAGCTATCAAAGAAAGCTATCAGATTAATTTTGCATGTTACATTATGTAAAGATTGATTAGTTAAATTTCTGTAAAGTGCTTGGTTAAGGTATAGGTGAGAATTTTACTATATAAATTGGGGGCAAATAAGAAGTAAAGGGAAAAATGGGGGAAAAACCCTCAGTAAACATTGAATTGTTTCCCTCTCCGGACTTTGGGTTTTTCTGTTGCCTGTTCAAGAGAGAAGGGACCAGAGAAAGGGGGGGGGGGGGGTGTGAAGGTATAACCCCTCTAAGGCTACATCTAGACTGCAGTGCTTTTGTGGGATACCAGAGGCAATACTTTTTGGGGGACAGTACTGCCCAGTACTTTTTTTTCTTTTAAGCACTGACTAGCAGTATCTTGGTTCAGCAATGTTACATCCTCTCCTTAAAAAAAAAAATCAAAAAAGCAGATGTTCTTTTTTGCCATCCTCATAAACCTCATTTTACAAGGAGGAAGGGATGTAAAAAAGCGGTTGTTTCAAATGTACATTTTTATGCTGTCTTCACATAAAAATAATAATAAATAATTATTTCCTATCGAGTTTTGGTTTGTGATTTTCTCCAGTTATGACAATTCATGAGCCTTTGAAAAACAATATTTAATGGAGTTTTGGTAGGGCCTTCCAAGGAGCTCACCTTTAAAAAAAATCAGAACCCATGCAAATCCTTCCTGGCCATATTCATGACTGTGTTTTCTAGTATCATCCTCATCCTGGGAAGTATCTCTTCCAATTACCATGTGGTGCCCTCCAGGTCCATAAATGAGCACAGGAGTTGTTCCTAAGCATACTCAAAGGGTAGGAAGTGGCTACAGTTATCTTCCACATTGCTGCCTTCCTAGACTGACCTGACTGGAGAAGATAATGTGCAGGACTTCACCTCTCTGTGTGAGGTCTAGCATGACTATCATGCCATCTTCAGAAATGGGTCATCACCTTTGGCCTATTCCCCTGTAGCCCTGTGGTAACACATGCTATGTTCTACCCACAGCCCCGGCTATAATCCTATCAAAGGTTTGCAGTGGCAGGGTCAGTGATTTGCAGTCATAGGAGGAAATATAGTGCCCAGAAAAAGCCATGTCTACACTTGCAGCAGTGTGTAGTATACATGCACTACTCCCCCATCCATCAGCATGGGTATAAGTAGCAATGAAGACAGGCAGACACAGCTTAGGCAAGAAAAGCCATGCCAGAACCATGGGGTATATACCCTACATGGCTTGTGAATGCCTATGCAATGCATTCACATCTGCACTGCTATGTTCAGAGTGTAGTGTCCTGCTGCTCCCCCCTTGTGTCCCCCACAGAGGGAGATGGGGCCAAAGAGACCTGGTTCCCAGCCCTCTCACAACATAGCCCCCCTTCTCTGCCATAGGGAAAGGCTACAACTGTGGGGAATGCTGCAGCAGGGAGAAGCAACAGCACATGTGCCAACTTCTTATTACATTAAATTAACAGATTCTTAGCACGCACCAGCAGCTAAGCTCTGCCCCTTCTCTTAGTATCTATTGCTTGCCAACAGCCTCACTGATCAACTCCTTCTTCTCGCACCCAGCGTTTACTGCCATCAGCTGCTCCATGATGTGCAGGAGACTCTGAGAGGGAGACAGAGGGGAAGGAGCAGAAAGTGGTGGGGAAGAGGTGGGACAAGGCAGAGCAGGGGACAAGAAGAGGTGGGATGGGGGCAGAATGGGGGCAGTAAAAGTCAGGGAAGGAGGGGGCTTTGGGGAAGGGTGCAATAGGGGCAGGTCCCATGGTGGAGGGGTAGTTGAGCACCCTGAGGTAAACAGTAACTTCAGACACCTGGCTCCTCATTCTGCCATCTGTCACCACTGAGTACAGCCTCCCAACCTTACCGATGCTGCTCTCCTGCTGGTGCTCAGAAGGAGAGAAGCACATGATTTGACAGGAGTGGTTGAGAGGACTGGACTTCTTTAGTTTCCAGAAGAGTGAGGAGGGGTTTGATAGCAGCCTTCAACTAGCTCCTGAAGGGGGGTTCCAAAGAGGATGGGGTTTTTTTTCAAAGAAAATGCTGAGATTTTTTAACCGAACATGAGAACATAAGAACGGCCGTACTGGGTCAGACCAAAGGTTCATCTAGCCCAGTAGCCTGTCTGCTGACAGTGGCCAGCACCAGGTGACCAGAGGCCAGGGACACCAATTCTATCCCCTGGCTAATAGCCTTTTATGGACCTAACCTCCATGAATTTATCTAGCTTCTCTTTAAACTCTGTTATAGTCCTAGCCTTCACAGCATCCTCTGGCAAGGAGTTCCACAGGTTGATTACATGCTGTGTGAAGAAGAACTTTATTTTATTAGTTTTAAACCTGCTACCCATTAATTTCATTTGGTGTCCTCTACTTCTTCTATTATGGAAACTAATAAATAACTTTTATTTATTCACTTTCTCCACGCCACTCATGATTTTAAATACCTCTGTCATATCTCCCCTCAGTCTCCTCTTTTTTAAACTGAAAAGTCCCAGTTGCTTTAGCCTCTCTTCATATGGGACCCGTTCCAAACCCCTAATCACTTTAGTTGCCCTTTTCTGAACCCTTTCCAAGGCCAAAATATCTTTTTTGAGGTGAGGAGACCACATCTGTACACAGTATTCAAGATGTGGGCGTACCATAGTTTTATACTGGGGCAGTAAGATATTCTGTGTCTTATTTTCTATCCCTTTCTTAATAATTCCTAGCATCCTATTTGCCTTTTTGACTGCCACTGCACACTGTGTGGAAGTTTTCAGAGAACTATCCACGATAACTCGAAGATCTCTTTCCTGATTTGTCGTAGCCAAATTAGCCTCCATTATACTGTACTTATAGTTGGGGTTATTTTTTCCAATGTGCATTACTTTACACTTATCCAATGTCAAGTTTCTGGATTTAAGAACATATGAATTAGTGATGACCATACTGCATGAAAACAATGGTTGATCTAGCCCAATATCCTGTCTTCCATCCATGGCCACTGCCAGATATTTCAGAGGAAATAGACAGAACACAACAAACATCCAGAGATCCATCCCTTGTCGTCCAGTCCCAGCATCAGACAGTCAGAGCCGTTTTGTGCTTTCAAAAAATTTCCTGGGCGTTGGAAAATTCTTTCCCGCCCAGTGTTAGCAATAACAATTCTAATTGAACCCTGAGACTTTTGTTATGGTGCCACCTCAGTTTATTCCATTAACAAAGCTATGAGCAATGTAATGTTTGCTACACAATGTAAACACCCTCTTTAGTGCCAATATCCCGTAGACATTTCTGGTTGTTCTGCTCTTCTGTTATTCTGCCTTCTTCTTCACGTTATGCTTCTTAGTTCTCTTAGCTGGAGCTTTCCTGTGACCTTGGCCGGCTCTTCTGAATTCTCCTCCCCTCTGTCTGTTTCCTGTTGCTGAGAGGGAAGGAGCAATGACACATATGAGACCCCCTTCACACATACCAAAACATAAAATCAATCACCGATCACACTCCACTGGGTCGCAATGCGGAAGGAAAGTCGACAGGAGGGTTTCTGCTGTCAACTCCAGCAATGGGAATGCTGAGGTAAGTCAAACTAAAGTTTGTTGACTCCAGCTATACTATTCATGCAGATGGAGTTGTATTCCTTAGTTCAAATTTGTCCCCACTGTAGGTCTGGCATAACAGTGAACCTTCTGACAGAGACCTCAGCACCAGAACTAGGGGAATATAGGAAGTGGTGGGGGTGTTCTGGTCAACATATACATTTTTGAAGGAGTCAAATCTATTTTTGCATTAAATTCAATGAATTCTTTCCATTACAATCATTTTCTAAATGGGCAAAATGTTTTGCTTCAACTTTTCAATTCAATATGACGTATCCATCTTAAATTTGTCCATTTTAAAATAAAGAAACACAAAAATGGATGAAAATCCCTCCATAAGGCCAAATTGGGAAAGGAGGAGATGTGAAAAAAAATTATTGAATGAACTGAAAAAAATGAGTTCTTTGATTTAATGCCCAATTTAGAAAAAAAAAATTCAATTCCAAATGAATCAGATTTATTGGGAAGTGGTGGATTTTTCTAGTTTTTTTTTTCTAAATTGTGAACTGAAATAAAGAGTTTGAAAACATAATTTGAAATCAACTGAAATATTTGAAAGGATTTTTATTCTGAGTTTTTGACATCATTCAGTTGTTATATGTGTCTTTTGCCCTTTCTATGTTTGTGTGTGGGGAGGAAAGTGGCATTAAAATAGCCAACTTTAAAACCAAAACACTGTTTTTAGTTGAAAAGTAGAAAGAATACTGTCACTTTCAGTGATAATATTCCATTATTATCTCAGCTCTCCTAAGCACCAATTAAGCCCTGTTTTGAAGGTTAAGTGGAAGGGTGAGGGTGAGTAGGTCTTGTGTTGGTTCATTGCATTTAGGTGAATAAGGAAAAAAATTAAGATTCTTCCCCAAATTCTGCTGACCTGCAAGACAGACGTCATCTGCCCCTTGCTGATTCTAAAAGGTAATCTCCAATCCATGGGCTGTTATGAAGCTGAAAGACAGGGAACCATGCTTGCTCTCCCCTTTGGGCTCTGCTGACAGCACAGATATGGAACAACCTTTGTGTGGATCATAGATTCCAAGGTAAGGAGGGATCATGCGATCATAAGGTCCAGTGACTCTCATGCAGGAGTACACATCCCAGAGGTCTGCCAGGAGGTACTCAACTAATTTAGATCAGTGATTCTCAACCTGAAGATTTCAGCCCTCAGGAGATGTCACAAGATGGTTTTAGGGGATCATAACTGTGGGGTTGGCATTAGGGAAATGCCTATTGCCTCACAATGCTAAGTTACAGCCTTCATCCTCACCTTCCTGGGATCGCATATCAGTCAAGGCTCACAAGTGAATTACAGGCTCAAGTGTCACATTGAAAGGTAAGGACAATATTCATATTCCAAGCGATTTATTTTATAATTATGTGGAAAAAATGAGCAGATGAGTAATCATTGAATAAGTATGCAGAGACGCTTTTGTATTTTTTATCTGCAAATCGTCTTTAAGTGAGGTGCAACCTGAGGTTTGGCATGACTAGACTGTCACAATTAAAAATTGCACCCTCTTTCCAGTTGGCATTTGTCTAGTCACTGGTTCGTGTTAAACCTTTCTCTGATAGACTGAGGAGTAGACTGTTATGTATTTGTTGCCCTATAGGCACTTATGGCTTTTGATCAAGTCACTCTTTAATCGTCTCTTTGTTAATCTAAATATCTCGGTGAGAGAGATTTTCTAATCCCTTCCTCATTCTCATGGCTCTTCTTTGAACCCTCTCCACTTCATCTGTCTTCAGTTATGGGCAGTAGAACTGGACACAGGATTCCAATTCTGTCCACACCAGTGCCCAAGTCAGAGGTAAAATAACCTCTCTCTTAATACTCCAGATGCTCCCGCGTATGCTTCCCAGGATTGTGATCTTCTGATTATCCACCACAACCCATAATTCTTTATCAGAATCCCTGTTTCCCAAGATAGAGTCACCCACCCTGTAATTTTGGCTCGTGTTCTTTGTTCCTAGAGAGGCAGCAGCATCAGATTGCCCTTCGACAGGCAGAAAGGCGGGAATGATGCTTACCAAATGTGCCAGGGCTAGATCCACAAAGGGATGTGAGGCTTACCTAGCACTTTAGGTGCCTGAGTCCAAAATCTAGATCTTCCAAATTTCCACTCAGTCACTGCCCACTCATGTAAATGCCTGAATTCCTCCAGATACCTACATTTCTGCTGGTGAAGTACACCAGGTTCCTACATTTCTAGTTATGAGCTCATGCACCCTCATCTCATCTCTAGTTTCCATCACCAACATAGTGGCCAGGTCTTTGCATGGGCCCCAAATTGGGTGTCCTCCCCATCTATCCCACCAGAACATACTTTCTAGATCAGACCCTAAACTAAAATCAGCCATAGGAAGAAGTTGCTGTGATTGGTTCATGTGTTCAGTCCCATCATGGGCCCCCCAGAATTCAAGCACAGAGACAGATGGCTATTTAGTTATTTATACACAATAGAATACCCTTGACAGGAGAGAGTGAGGGAGCCCTGGAGCAGGTTGCCCTGTAGCCTTGTGTTTAGAGCACTGGTGTTGTGATCTGCATTTAAGTCCTTGGCCTACATCATACATGGCAGGGACTTAAACCCAAACCATTACCATCCCATACGAGTGCTCTACCTAAGGTGAAAGGGAGGTACTAAGTCCTCTGCTGACTTAACTAAGATACCCCATTCCTTTTGAGGGGTAGGACACTCCTTTCTGCTTGGTGTTGCCAAGTGAGTAGCTTAGGTAGTTCCCCACTCAACCTGCTGATTTCTGTAGATCTCATTCTGAAGGGTATGCATGTGTTCATTTTAAACAAAATGTGGTTTGGAAAATAGGTATGGATAAAGAAGCATGCTGTGGCTCACCACCCTAGGAACAGTCTAGAAAAGGCCAAGGGGAGGGGCGTGAACTCAACATGTGGAGTGGAGAAGTACAAGCATGTGACAAACAAAGCCATAAATGGAAAGGTTGAATCTGATTGGTTTAGAAGTTTGTGTTATGTAACCTGTAACTGCCATGTGCTATAAAACAGCAAGGGGAGGGGCTCCTTGCTCGAGGGGCTCTGACTCATTTTAGTACCAGGAGCTCTCCCTTTGTGCACATTGAATAAAGTCTTGTTGAATTGAATTGAATTGAATTGAATTGAAGACCCTTGATTCTGCCCAGCACCTGACTCTCTGGGAACCGCAAAATCCCAAAAGTTTCTTGGCGCAGCGAGCAGGGTGAGAAATATCCTTCAGGATCAAGACCTACAATCAAATTAGAGGGTGATTTTGTTCATTTTTCATTTGGTTGTGTGTCCCTGACCTGACTGGTGACTCTCACACCTTTTGTAGTAAGTGAATCTGGGTGTTGGGGAATTTAAGGGGTTTGTTGCAGTTTTGAAACATTTTGGTTGCAGTCTTAAGACACTGTACTTATGTATTAAAGGTTGAATGTATTGTTTAATTCTGTTACCAAAACTGCAGTTAATTAAGTGTTAATAAGGTCAATTATAGCTCCTAATAAATACAAGGAAGTGGTGTTAGTGAGGTCTAAGAATTGTTCTTAGCCCCAAAACCAAATGGGAGAGCTGAAGGGTATGCATGTGTTCATTTGAAACAAAATGTAGTTTGGAAAGTAGATATGCATAAAGAAGCATGCTGTGGCTCACCACC
The DNA here is from genome assembly GCF_052426305.1 of Pelodiscus sinensis. Taxonomy (NCBI): domain Eukaryota; kingdom Metazoa; phylum Chordata; order Testudines; family Trionychidae; genus Pelodiscus; species Pelodiscus sinensis. Next base: position 12,150,083 of record NC_143069.1, on the reverse strand, counting down.
CTAGGAACAGTCTAGAAAAGGCCAAGGGGAGGGGGGTGAACTCAACATGTGGAGTGGAGAAGTACAAGCATGTGACAAACAAAGCCATATATGGAAAGGTTGAATATGATTGGTTACAAGTTTGTGTTATGTAACCTGTTATGTAACTGCCATGTGCTATAAAACAGCAAGGGGAGGGGCTCCTTGCTCAAGGGGCTCTGGCTGATTTTAGTACCAGGGGCTCTCCCTTTGTGCACATTGAATAAAGTCTTGTTGAATTGAGTTGAAGTATGGAAGACCCTTGATTCTGCCTAGCACCCGACTCTCTGAGAACTGCAAAATCCCAACAATTCTTAGGAGCCAAACATTCCCCATACATGCTTGGAAGCCTGGGTACCCAATTTGATGTTATGGATCCCACTAGATAGTAAGACACCCAAGCAATAGGTTCTGCAATGTTGAATCCAAGTCCCCTTTGTGGATCTAGCCTTTGACGGTCAGCACAAGAAAATGCTGTTCTCTCCCTGTTCTCCATATAGCTTCTGCAGGACCAGGCCTTCCTTCTTTTGCAGAGCCAGTAGGTGTGGAGGGGAGGGAGATACTAAAAATCCACACACCAAACCCTTTGCTAAGGTGAAGAAAAGGTTGCAGGTGTGTCTCAATTCTGTAAATGTGTATCAATGCTCCAGGACAGCAGAGTTAATAATTAACAGACACTCAGGACATTCTAACTTAACAATAGCACATAAAACAACATGGCCTTGACCCTGTTGAAACCTCTGGGTGCTATTTTAGTGTATTTATAATAAACCATCATAGAAAGTCTTAAATAAGGCATTGTCTCAGTACCCAGATAGCAGTGTCTTAACACCACCCCATTCAATTATATAATGATGTTAGCTATATTTCATTTCCCAGAGCTCTACTTAGGTGAGTCTATTTGTTCATCTGGCACAAAACAAGGTGTTTTGTTGACTTGCCACCTTCAGTTCAAAGCCCAGCTCCTCATACCAGTCCTAAGCAGACATGCAATTGAAACATACCCCTGTAGCAGAGACCTCAGTTCAAGGCTGAAGAGTTCTGCTGATCCCCGTATCTTTCATCCTGTCTCTCTGCTTGGGCACCTCCATTATAAGGGCTCAAATGAATCAATTCTGAGGCTCTACAGAGAAGCCACCTGACTGAGATGTTTGAGGGGGCCCTGACCACTGGCAGTGTGAAACCCAAGATAACGTCTCCTCCAACAGCTCCAGTAACGCAATAAAGAGAGGGAATGGTTGGTACCTGAGCAGTATAAAAACACAACTGTGCTCACCTAGCTCCATAAGCAATATCCATGCACCTCAGAGTGCTCTTCTTCCCCTGAAGCAGGGGAAGAAGCCTGTCTTTAATTTGGACTTGTCAGTTACTGTGTGCATCTATATTACATTAATGGAGATTGCCTATCTCCTAGAACTGGAAGGGACCTTGAAAGGTCATCAAGTCCAGTTCCCTGCCTTCACAGCAGGACCAAGTATCCTCCCTGACAAATTTTTGCCCTAAATCAGCCTCCAAAAGGATTGAACTCACAACGCTGGGTTTAGTATGCTAATGCTCAAAGCACTGAGCTATCCCGCCTATGCCTAACCATAATGCAGAACAAGCTGGGTAGCAAGACCCCATTCTAAGAAAGAACCCTTAGTTTAGGGAGCTGTGAGTCAAGTCACCATGAGTTCTGGGCCTAACTTTTACTCAGCTTTCAAACAAGTCGGCTGCGTCTAGACTGGCAAGTTTTTGCGCAAAAGCAAATGCTTGCATAAAAACTTGCTAGCTGTCTACACTGGCCACTTGAATTTGTGCAAGAACACTGACGATCTAATGTAAGATTGTCAGTGTTCTTGCACAAATACTATGATGCTCCCGCTCAGGGATAAGCCCTCTTGCACAAATGTATTTGCGCAAGAGGGCCAGTGTAGACAGGTAAAAACTTTTTGCGCAAAAAAGCCCCGATGGCAAAAATGGCAATCGGGGCTTTCTTGCGCAAAACCACGTCTAGATTGGCACGGATGCTTTTCCGCAAAAAGTGCTTTTGTGCAAAAGCGTTCGTGCCAATCTAGATGCTCTTTTCCACAAATGCTTTTAACGGAAAAACTTTTCCATTAAAAGCATTTGCAGAAAATCATGTCAGTCTAGATGTAGCCATCAAGTTTGAGCTGGACAGTAGGAGGTTCTAGGTTCAAATATTACATGCAGCAGATGGAGGGGGGAAATAGTGTATGGTCAATCAATGAAAACTGTAGCTGCTGCTGTGTGCGTGTGAAAATTCTAGGGGAAGATGTCACTCTTCCAGGGCCATCAGCTGGTGTGGACTCTGAACATGGGTGTGCTGTAGGAATGGTTCACTGCTCCTCTGATGTGTGTTTCTCTTGGGCTATGTCTACACTGGCGGCTTCTTACACAAGAACATCTTGCACTAGTGTTCTTGTGCAAGAAGTCTTGCGCAAGAAAACATCTACACTGCCATGTGCGAGCTGTGCTTTTGCGCAAGAGCACCCATGGCAGTGTGGATGCTCTCTTGCACAAGAAAGCTCTGATGGCCATTTTAGCCATTGTGCTTTCTTGCGCAAGAAATCCCTGCCAAGCGTCCACACTGCCCTCTTGCGCAAGAGCTCCTGCGCAAGAGGGCTTACATCTGTTAAAAAAGAGCATAGCTCTTGCGCAAGGAGCCCTCTCTTACCACGCCGTACTGTAAATTTACTTGCACAAGGGCGGGTGGGCAGTGTGGATGCCCTCAGATTCTTGTGCAAGAACAGTTGTACTTGCACAAGAAGCCGCGAGTGTAGACATAGCCTTGCAGTGTAAGAAAAATTTGAGCAAAAATTTGGATAGACCTAGAGAGATTAAAATTAAAACTGAAACAAAAAATTGCTGCTACAAGGGGTGTTTAATTTCACACTAATACGATTTCAAAATGGCGGCCAGATGCGATTATGCTAATTAAGCACGGGATATTTGAATCCCGTGCTTCATTAGCAATTTCAGTACAGTACATTTGCATCCCTATGTTGAGATAGGGAGCAAGTGTAGACATACCCTCAGTTAAGTAGGGTGCATTGCACGTGGTGGCTACAAGGAGGAGGGAGAAAAGTTGTTCCTGGCCTCTGAGGACAGGACAAGAAGCAATGGGCTTCAACTGCAGCAAGGGAGGTTTAGGCTGGACATTAGGAAAAACTTCCTAACTGTCAGGGTGGTAATCTCCATCTCTGGAGCTATTTAAGAGCAGATTAGATAAATGTCTATCAGGGATGGTCTAGACAGTACTGGGTCCTGCCATGAGAGCAGGGGACTGGATTTGATGACCTCTCGAGGTCCCTTCCTGTCCTAATATTCTATGATTCTATGACTGTCAAGACACTTGCATGACTTAGACCCCTGTTCCTTCTTGTTATAATTCCATCAGATTCAATGGCCTATGCCAGGGGCAGGTCTGGCACCTTCCTCTCTCTTCTCAAGCCTCACATTGCAGAGCAGTAACAGGGAACAAAACACAAGTATTTACGTGTCAACTCCAGCTCGATGGCCACCTTGTCCTTCCAGTCCCCAGCTGCCACACTGCAGAGATATTTCCCTCTGTCGGGGAGCTGGATGTTGTTCAGCTTTAGAGACATGTTGCCCTTAGTCCACTCAGTGCTGAAGACCTCCATCGCACCCCAGGATCTTTCATTCTGCTGGTCCTCACTGAACCTCCCATTGTAGAGGATTTTGACTGGTTTCTTAGAGGGCTGGATGAGGGTCCATTGGACAGTGATGCTTGTAGGAATAATGGTGTCTGAGAGCTGGCAGGGCAGGATCACGTCCTTTCCAATAACCCCAATAACAGGGTGACTTGGGGGGAGGATTCTGAATTTGCCTGTGTGGATTTTAGAAATGAACATATAAAGGATTTTTCATTTGAAACTCATTTTTCTCCTTTTTTGGCAGCTACAAAAACCAATGAAATAAAATAAAATTAAAAAGTAGTTTTGAATCTACCAACATTTTGTGAGCCACCTCAAAATATTTTTGTGGTTTTACAATTGATTTTTATGTTGGGCATTTTGGATTTTTCTTCATCACTCCCTCCTCCCCCTTTTATAAACACCATCAAGAGGTAAAATCCAAGTTTAAAGTCAAAATATAGAAAAGAAAAGCTTAAAAACACAATGACCAAAATTAAATCTTTCAACTCTTTGCAAAAGACAACTTCTCAACCAAAGCTATTTGCTGAAGATGGGTGAGTAAATAGTTTTTGGAAAAGACATCTTTTGGCAAAAAAAACACCAAAACATTTCTGCTCAGTTCTAATGGGAATATTGACACTCAGAGTTTCTGTTATGAATAGCCCTCTGTTTAGATGTTGAGACATCACATATAGCACCAAACTTGCAATTTTTCCATACTTGTCTCCACCTTTCAGACCTTCACCTATAAAGCAAATGTTAAAGATTTAGCACGTATTTATCATAAACAAAGAGGCTGATTCACCAACCCGTTACATCCAGTTCCACCACCATCTCATCATACCAGCTGTCAGAATCCAGGCTGCAGATGTATTCTGCTTTGTCAGAGGCCTGGACGTGCTTGAGCTTCAATGAGAGGTTCCCCTGAGTCATTTCAGTGAAGAACAGCTCCGTTCGATCCTGGTATTTCTCCACTTCTGATTCTGCCTGGATTCCTCCATTGTAGGAGACTTCATGGACTAGTGCTGATGATCTTAACAGCTTCCACTGCACTTTGAAGCTTCCAGATAACGTAGTGACTGAGAGCTGGCATGGGAGGATGATGTCTGCTCCAATGACTCCAATAACAGGGTTGTTGGGAGGAAGGATTCTGTAGGGAGCTGTCAGGAGAGAGCAATACATGTGTTTCACGAGGCATACCTGCGCCGGTCGACAAAGGCTTCCTTGTCGATCGCGGCATGTCTAGACTGCCCCGACCTGCCGACAAACAGCTGATCATCAGCTGGTCGTCAGAGCATGGCAGCCATTTTAATTTAAATGAAGCCGTGATTATTTAAATTGCGGCTTCATTTCCCTATGCTGGGTAGCCTAATCTACATGCCTCTGTTGTCAGAGGCATATAGCTTAGACGTACCCTGAGAGGAGGACCCAGTGTGGGAGGGGTTTGGAGAATGACCCCACCCCAGGTTATTGATGGTTCTTGTCCATCAGGCTGGGCCGGAATCCTGACCTAGACTTTGTAACAGGATCAAAGGGTTCGCCGTGACAGTGAGGCTTGGCCTAGTCAACCCGCATGACAGGGGCAGCTAGGCCAAGGCTGAGTGAGCACTGCAGCAACCCCACAAGCCAGGCCACAAAGCCACTCACCTAGCTGCCTGCCCTCTCGTGAGGAAGGGGAGGCCGGGCCAGATGAGAGCTGCATTGTGATCCTTTGAACCAGGTCTCAGTGCCTCTTGTTTGGAGGCCCATCTTCACAATGGGCGGGACAAAACTCCCCTCCTATCCCGCCACTGCTGGCAGCTCTGGGAGGCATTTCTTCCAGTGACAGAGTCTTTTAAAAAGGAGGTAGAATCACCTACCAGATTTACAACCGGCCCTCAGAAGAAAGTGACACATTTACTTTTGTTTTGTGGCCTTGACCTATCAGTTCCATTCACATGGAGATTTGGCTCATTAAATGATTCCACTGCTTCAGTCCCTGGGATTCCCATCTCCCAAATAATTGGAGCTGGGTCTGGGATGGATTTGGCCCCTTGTTGTCTCCCATTGCCAGACTCTAGAAGATTTACGATTATCTTGCTGTAAAACCAGAAACTGTTTCACTGACCCGTCACCTCCAGTTCAATGTAGGCTTCTCCATGCCAGTCTGAGACATCAACCCGGCAAGTGTATTTCCCTTTGTCAGTCACCCGGATGTTCTTCAGCATCAGGGAGAGATTTCCTTTGCTCAGCTGAGAGGTGAAGAACTCTGTGCGGCCCTGGTACCCCTCGCCCTGCCTTTCTCTTTGGCTTCCTCCATTATAGGAGCTCACTTCTATGCTCTTGAAAGGTCTCACAAGTGTCCACTGGACAGCAGGGCTGAGAGGGACCCTCAGAGATGACAGGGAGCAGGGTAGGATAGCATCTTCTCCAGCGACTCCAATGACAGTGTTGTCAGGGGAATGGATTCTGAACTGGCCTGTATGGAGACAGATACATATTTCATGTGCTTTGCGTAGTTCCCTATGGAATGCAGATGTGGACTCTTATGGGGACCCTGTCCAAACCCAAATGGAGGCAGCTAGACATGTCAATTCACTCGTAAAGACAGTTCCAATCCATGACTTACAATCTTGGGATATGCTGGATCTCTCTTCAAAGCACACTAAATATTATAAAATGTATTCACCAGTGTCGGAGCCAGCAATGTGTCCCTTGTTTAATGGACTAAACAGTCAGATTATCTCTCTGCTCTGATTTATTTTAGCAATTTATGATTATTTAAAAGAAAACATTTGAATGAGCCACATATTTAAAGACAGAAATTATTTTTTAATCTTCCATTATGTTTTTCCCATCAAAATCTAAAGAGACAAATATCTATCTAGCTTCATATTACATGCCCTTCTATCAATCTACCTGTCTACCTCTGAACTTCTCTGTGCATCCCCCATTTACTTACACCTGCAAGTATATTGATGAATTTTGAAGGATAAATATTTGTGCTGAAAAGGCACAGAGTCACAGGGATTTGGATGCTATATCAAACAATGTGTCTTTTCTCTCTACTCTGTTGTACTTCCCTCCTTGCCTTAATCTTCTATTTCCTCAATCAGTCTATATAAATGCATATTGCATTTTCCCATCCACAGGTCTGGAATTGCTTTACAAAGGAGTTCAGTATCATTGTACCCATTTTGTAGATAGGCAAACTGAGGGCCCGTGAAGAAACAAATTCACCAATGGACGGGTGTCCATTGTAAAGCATACAGTCATAGGGTTTGAAGAGACCTCAGGAGATCATTGAGTCCAGCCCCCTGCCCAAAGCAGGATTAAATCCCTAGAGGTTTTTAAGCCCCGGCTTGACAAAGCCCTGGCTGGGATGATTTAGTTGGCATTGCTCCTGCTTTGGGTAGGGCGCTGGACTCAATGACCTCCGGAGGTCTCTTCCAGCCCTAGGATTCTATGATCCCAGTCAGGACTTTGTCAAGCCGGGACTTGGATGCAGATTCTACCACCTCCCTGGGGAACCCATTCCAGTGCTTCACCACCATCCTAGGGAAATAGTTTTTCCTAATATCCAACCTAGATCTCCCCCAGTGTAACTTGAGACCATTGCTCCTTGTTCTGCCATCCGTCACCACTGAGAACAGCCTCTCTCCATCCTTTCCGGGTAATATCAAATCCCTCCTCATTCTCTTCTTCTGCAGACTAAATAAGCCCCAAATCCCTCAGCCTCTGCTCACAGGTCATGTATTCCAGACCCCTCATCCTTTTAAAGCACACAGAAGTAGAACTTCATTCTCTGGGACACTTTCCAGAACCCAGTCTGTTGACTCCACTCTGCTAATTGCTAGATAGGTAGATTCTTGGGAAAGTTTCAGCCTGTGTCGTACTTCGGGTCAGTGCATGTGACCACACTGGTCCCTTCTGACCTTGGAAGCTGAATAATATCTGTTTCACTATTTTGTGTTTGACTAGCTGCCACACCTTGGGATGGACAGGACAAAATCACACTTGTGGTAAATTCTCTGACCATAGGATTAGACTCTCATTTTCTGAAATGAAAACTCTTGCTCTTAACAATAAAACAAAAACATAGGCCTTTAGGATCTAAGGCCGGGCCACTTAGTCGGTCCTTCTTTGTAACCCAGACATAAATCAAGCCCAATACTATGTGCATATTTTTTTATAAAAACACTCAATCCTGACATAAAAATCCACCACATCCTTTAGTTCCAGTGATTTGTCTCCCTCACAGACAGAGATTTGTGTCTTATTTCTAGTATGAATAGATGATCATAATGGTCATCCATTGGCTTCCAGCCAATGGATAATAATCTGCCTCTGAATACTAAAAAGCCTTTTCTTACCACAAATTTCCCTGGGTTACTCCTGGATAATGGCAAAATATCACCTTAACCTTATTTTGGTAAAATGAAATAGAGTGAGCTCCTGAAATCACTTATTTCATGATGTGTGTTCCAGATCTCAGATCCATCACTCTTGGTGCTAATGATTTTCTGTGCTCCTAAGCAACGATTAGATGAATTGCGTTTTACAATCCGTGTGGCATAGAATTCTCATTACCTGTTGCCAGATGGGCTATTTGTAGAAAGGTCAGAATCTGAATTGTTGTCCCCGATGGAAATAAAGGACCCATCACTGAGCAGGAGCTGGAGACATTTGGCTTTCAAATTACCAGCAGGACATCAAGGGTGCAACTTCCAGCGTCTGATGTTGTCCGCCTCCCCTGGTGAGCAAATGCAAACCATAAAGTGACAGCAGTGAGGGTAGGCAACAGGCCCACACTATAGCAAGGACATGAAGAGCAGGTTATAGAAAGAACCCACTGAGTCTAAAGGCAGTTTTACCCTCCACTTCCACAGGAACAGGCCCATTCTCTTACCACACACATGGAGCAAACATATTCTTTACATGCCCTGTCAAATGTTCATTGATTTCTGTGGGAATTGCAGCAGGAACTTCAGTGTCTCCCAGAGGGGCGAGATAACCACAAGGCTATAGGGACAGTCTCTCCGGCTCAGTGAATATTTAACTGTTTCAACAAGAGAACCCAGCTATAAAATGTGCAGTTGCCCACTGATGAAGGCAGTTTCTTGGCCTTCTCCACTCTCTTTGTGGTTTTTTTTGTTGTTGTTGGTTTTGAAAAGGGCTGCCCTCACTTACGGACACAGCACCAATTGAGAATTGACAGCCCAGCATCCTAAGCAGAGCTAGGAGCCTCCCCCTGCGCTGGAGTTAAGGTATCTACCTTTCGAGGAAGGGGCTTTGACCATCCCATTCTCTTCTGCGCTTCCTCCTGCTAGTGTAGCCCATACCCCACCCTGCTTTCTGTTTTTTTTGTAGATCCCCTTCCTAGTGCCTCTCCCTCCCCCTGCATTGTATAGGGACCCTGGGCAGCTCACACAACACTGAAGATCCCACTGGGCAGCAGGACATCTAGCAGCTAGGTGCTGCAATTCTGAGCTTATATTTTATTTGTGGGTCTGGCCCTCGCTGCCCTTCAGGGCTGAGCAGACTCAGTTTACAGGGTTCTGAGCCAGGGTGCATAAGAATGAAAATGATTCTTCTCTGTGTTACTGCAGAACAAAATGGTTCCCTGTTCTGCTGGGAAACAACCTACTTAGTTTCTTGCCCCTAAATTTAAAATTATAGTAAATCAGATCAGTACCTACATTTATTGAACCAGTACCAATAACAAAGTTGGCCCAGCTTTGGTTCTATGTGGTAGCTCCCTAACTGTATAGAAAATAAATTGGCACCTAAAGTTTGTTGTTAAAAGGAAATAGCAATCGCAAACCCATATGCAAGAGAAACGAAATACAGCAATTAATTAAGTTGAACAAGTGTTAAAACCAGTTAGCATTTCATTTTCATCGCCTGTGACCCTGAGCCAGCGGGATTTAAACAGCCAGCAGGCTAAGTGACCCAAGATCAACCCTTGACAATATAGTACATAGGTACTGAATTGGTAAGCAGGGTCATTTCTTGTAAACAGTAATCATAGCTATGTAAATGGACTACGGTAATTCCTTTGAAATGCAAGCCTATATTGTCATAGAATGAGAAGTAAATACTAATTGTTTTTTTCAGTTCATGTCTGTAATATTTCATTTTTATATTCTATTGAATCAGAGATCAAAAAGGGAATATTAGCAAATTGGCAACATTTGGGTATAATAATATCATTGTTTTTATTATTTCTTGAAGTTTGTAATAAATTACTTGTGAATCTTTGAATGGTAAATTGCCTTACACCAATCAGTGCAACTAATGACCTGAGTATATGCAGGAAATTCGGACTATTGCTTCAAAAGCCACAATATGTGTTACCTATTTTTCTTCCAAAAGACACCTGCTGTGACCTGCTTACAAGAGGCTATCGTAACCTGCTAGAGAACTATTAAAGAACATGGGAACCTAGAATCATAGAATTATAGCTCTTTTTTATGTCTGTTCTGGTTAAGCTTCAGAGAAAGATTAAGACCCAAGTCTGAGGTGTTTAGATACTCTGCACTGTCCCTGCAAATTCTTATGGAAGAATTTGAACAAACTTTGTGTGTGGATGACCTATTCGCCTATAACCTACTAGCTGGACTTACCTGGCATTGCTTGGGAAAACGAAGGAACAACATTTAGAAAATGTAGGAAAGGAGGGGACCCTGAGCCAGGGACCCTCCAGATCCACAGACCATGGGGGCTGATGGCTCCTGGCCCACACCTGACCCTCTGAGAGCAGCAGGACCCTCCTCCCCCAGGACCAAGCAGCCAGCTTCCAGGAGAACAGTACACAGCTATGCGGCTAGTAGCAAGGGGACTTCTCTTTGCAAGGTTGGCTCAGGGATCCACCTGCCCTGCCTTGGCAAGCAAAAGCTCAGAGCTCACATCTAACCCCGAAGGTTGGAACGAGACACAGAAGCGCCCCACTCACAGTACGAACAGCAGCCGGCTGGCTTCACAGCAGTGTAATGCATCGAGGGTTTAACCCGGCCCCTCTGCCCTGTGCTGCAGCAGGCACATGGATTCCTTCTGCTCAGATAAGCCCAGCGAGCTGAGCAGAAAGGCTGGCTGGCTTTGGTTTTGGTTTCTGGAGTGGGGAGTGGCAGGTAGGGAGTGACCCCAGTAGGAGGGGAGGTTAACGTGGGAGGGGCATCCCAGCTTGCGCCAGGGGCTGCAGGTGCCGTGGGAGGCAGAGCAGGTGCCCAAGCCGTTGTGCGCACTGTGTTGGGTGTGGGGGGGGGGGCAGGAAGAGGGTCGGTTATGTAACCTCACGGGTGGGAGGGGACGAGTTCTGGAGAGGCTAAATGAGGGAGGGGCACCCCAGCTCATGCCCAGGGCCGCAGGTGCCATAGGGGGCAGGACAGGACCCCGATTGGGTCCAAAAGTACCTTAAAACCTTCTCCTGGAGGAAAGGTTATCCCATGCAAAGTTTGGTTGCGGTAGCTCGTATAGTGTCCAAGTTATTAGCACACAAACATTCTCCTTTATATATTAGATAGGGTGGACAGATGTGGTGGAAGAAAATCAGATTCTCTGTCTATGTGGGGCACAGGCCAGCAGTTAGGGAGGTGGCGGGCAAAGGTTGGGGAGGAGCGGGGTGCTATCTATGTGGGGCACAGGCTGGCAGTTAGGGAGGTAGCAGGGGAGGTATGAGGAGGAGCGGGGCATCGTCTGTGTGGGGCACAGGGTGACTTTTAAGGAGGTGGCGGGGAAGGGCGGGGAGGAGCGGGAAGCTGTATGCGGCGCAGGGTGGCAGTTTGGGAGGTGGCGGGAGAGGGGTGGGGAGGAGCAGGGCACTGTCTGTGTGGGGCACAGGCCAGTAGTTAGGGAGGTGGTGGGGAAGGGGGGTGGCAGCGTGCAAAAGAGCCAAACGTACTCTCCCTTCCTCCTTCTCTCTCTCCATACCTTGTGTCTGGCCCGGCGCCATGAGGTTTAACTGTTAATTCGAAGTAAGGGGTTTATTTCGGAATCGCCCTTCTCTGCTGCATGTAGACGCAGGCAGTTATTTTGGGCTAGTCAATTTCCAAAATGGGGACAGCACGGTAACATGCTAATGAAGCACGGGATATTTAAATCCTGCACTTCATTTGCAATTTCGGTCATCCTCATTAGCCTCCTTACTTCGAACTAGGGGGCTAGTGTAGATGTACCCTTATAGAGTCCAAGTTATTAGAGCACAAACATACAAACATTTTCCTTTATATATTAGATGGAGTTAATTCTGTACAAACTTTCTACAAATCAGCAGTCGTGATCTCTGCTATGAAACTGACCTAAGAATTGTATCCATATCTGTGTGTATAATGATATTTTAACCACAGTACTCTCTGTCCTTTCTTTTAAAATAAATCTGATTTTAGTATATTTATTATACTATACTAATATTAGTACATATATTTAGTATATATTTGGGTAAGATTGGACATACTCATTGATCTGGTGGGTAATGTGTCTGATCTCTTGGGATTGGTAGAACTTTATAGATGGTGAACAAGATTTTACATAATCCTTATCATATTTGACAAGGCTTTGTGGAAGCCCAGGGGACCTGCATTTTCATTTCTGGATAACCAGCCAGGTATTGTAGAAACTTTTTTTTCCTGGCTAGGAGAATCTAATTTATTAGAATAACCATTTATTTAGGGGATTGTTGGCCCCATTCCTTGCAGTTTGTCCTGATTGACCATGGCCCATCTAGTAAACATGGTTATATAGACGAAAAGGGACCATTATGATCATCTATTGTGATCTCCAGCACATTACAGGTCAAAGAAACTTACCCAGCCACTCCTGTAAAAGACCCCTACCCTCTGGCTGAGCTACAGAACTCACATTGTGGTTTACAGACTTTATATTACATAGACGTCACCATTTACACTAGGTGTTGCTGGCAAGAGTAAGTCTCAGATCCTACACTGGGTTCTCAAAGTACAAAAAAAGCTGGGCAAAACCTACACATGACCCATGCTCCCTGCTACAGAGGAAAACTCCCTTATGCTCTCTGCTAATCTGACCTGAAGAAAAATTTCTTTCCAGCCCCAAATATGGTGATCAGTTAGACCTGGACCATGTGGGCAAGACCGACCAGACAGCTATCTGGGAAAGAATTCTCCGTAGTAACTCAGCTTTACCTCCCGATTTAGTGTTCCATTACTGACCATTGGAGACATTTGCTAGAGGCACAGACTGGCTACATTGTAGGCAGTCTTATCATACCATTCCCTCCACAAACTAATGAAACTCAGTTTTTCAGTTATCATTATGGATACTAACAATTCTAATAATGTGTTATAAACTGAATGTTTCACAGCTGGCATTTAAAACAGTAAAGAAAACTACTACTGGGACATACCACCTATTCCCTCAAGTAAAATAAGTTACACCCTCAAAATACTAAATTTCCAAAAGTTTTGAAAGGAAACATTATATGCCAACAACCTAAATTTAAAAGACCACTTAAAATGCACATGCAGTGTTACTGACAGGACAATTTTAATGGATAGCATTGTGTCAGAAGACACGAATCAGAGGAAGATAATAAATACAAAAAATACAAGTACCTATGCAAGGGAAAGCGGAAAGAAAGTAATATGAACATATGACATGAAAATAGCATAGACAGCAAAAATATGTATAGAAGTTCGGACATACGTATTGTATGGGTGATATGGATTGGAGGGAAGCTAATGAAAATATAACGTGAAAATGTATAAGAAAGCGAGTTAGTGATGGCTGAAGTCAGAGGAATACCAGATGAGAAGGTGAAGGAACCAAGCCATAGACAGAAAAAACCCATTATGAAATGTGGGTGAGCTTCCCATTATGGCAGAACTTGGCAAGCTGGGCCCCCTACTGCTTTCTTCTTGTCTGTTTCTTGTTGACATCAGTATCTGTCAAGAAACTGCCAGTGACAACAATTCTGTCTGAATATTTCTAAATAAAGGCAAAAATGGATTAACCCTACATTGGGTGCACTTGTCACTGTTGCAATGCCAGGGCCTGATGTTACTGATCTCCACAAGTTTCCTGCTCATCAAGGCAAGAAAGTTATACCTAAAACTTGCTTTTGTTCAGATTCTGATTTGAGTAAAAATGTTGTCAGGCCGAAATGATTACATATTTGCTTACTCAATGAACATATTCCTTTTGTCCTTCCTGCTCTCCAAAATCAATTCCCCACTGCTAAAAAGAAAAGAAAATATTTATAAGGATTGAATCACCAGTCACTGACACACATGCAAATCAGCTGTAATGTAATGTTAAAATGCATAAGAACTCAAGGTAGCAATGGCTGAAGTCAGAGGAATGCCAGATGAAGTGAGTAGGGTAATATTGGTATAAAACAGAAGAAAGCAGAAGACTCAGACGGATCTTTCTCTCTGGTTCCTTTTATGATTTTTAATAACCAGGAGAGGATTCATCTCCCACATTTGGTTAAAGATTCCTCAGACCTGACGAAGGGCTTTGTGTAAGCCCCAAGTTTGTCTCATTCATCCACAGAAGTTCATCCAGTAAAAGATATTACTTTTCCCACCGTGTCCGTCTAATGCCTTTTACCCACATGACTGCAACTCCATTTCATAAACAATTAATTTGTCTTAAAATCAGGGCAGATGCTGGACACATTTGTTGTGTCAACCCTCCGAGTATAGAGAACTGGAACAATTTTATATACGGTTTATGTATATAAATCCCAGAGGTGTGAATAAAGCCATTCAATGATCAGTATTAAGCTCTTTCAAAATCCTGCTTTGGTTAGAAACAACCACCCGTCTTCACAATGATTAATCTCTCCAGTTCAGAGAAAAGTCTTAAATTCTGTGCAACTGAAACATCAAACACTTGAAAGCAAAATCACTTTTACTTACCAATGATAGGAAGATTAGCCCAGGAAAGGTCTGATTTGTGTGTGTGTCAGACACCTAGGATTGCTGCTGAATTTTTTCTCTGATTTAGCAGTATTTGCTTTCTTACCTACGCAACAGGACCCAGTGACAATAGGACCCTCACACCCTCTGTATGGCATGTGGCTCTTGTGAACCTTTGAGCCTTTTGGGTTATCAGTTATAGCAGTCTGCAAAATGTACTATCATATTCTCCTGTGCATATAGCTATCTATTAACCAGACACCAGCAAATTCGTGAACAATTTTATTGGAAAGAAATACAGGTCAGTTAGTCATGATGTCACTGAATCTGTGACAAGCTGGGCAGGTAACAATGGGATCTGCTTCTACAAAAAGCATAAATCCAAATATTAATGATCATGCGTTGTGGTAATAACTACAGTTTAATGGAGGCGTTTTAATTTAATCCCTAGTTTTGTTCTTGTGTTTTTGCCTTTCACTACAGGATGGCTTGTCTGCTGGCATTGATTCACTTCATCCATTCCCTACTATGTATTCCTTACTTAGTCATTGTTGGAACCTCACTCTCTCCTTGTCTCACGAGACTCACACCATGGTTCAGTCTCCTGAGGACTGAAATGCTTTAGTCTAAGCAATGATTGGGTTAAGCATGGGAGTAACTTGGTGAAATATAATGGCCTTCGTCATGGGGTCAGGCTAGATCAGTGATCATAGAAACATAGACTCATAGAGCTGGAAGGGACCTCAGGAGGTAGTCAAGTCCAGAACCCTGCTCAAGGCAGGACCAATCCCAACTAAATCAACCCAGCCAGGGCTTTATCGAGCTGAGACTTGAAAACCTCTAGGAATGGAGATTCCACCACCTTCCTAGATAATTCATTCCAGTGCTTCAGCAACCTCCTAGTGAAATAGTTTTTTTCCTAATATCCAACCTAGACCACTCCCACTGTAATTTGAGACCATTCTTCCTCCTCCTGCCATCCATCACTACTGTGATCAGCTTTTCTCCACTGGAAGCTCCCTTCAGGAAGTTGAATGCTGCTATCAAATCCCCCCTTACTCTTCTCTTCTGAAGACTAAACAAATCCAGATCCCTCAGCCTCTCCTTGTAGGTCACATGTTCCAGCCTCCAATCATTTTGGTCACCCTCTACTGGACACTCTCTAATACATCCACATCCTTTCTATAGTGGGGGGCCCAGAACTGGACACAATACTCCAGATGTGGCCTCACCAGAGCCAAATAAAGGGAAATAATGACATCTCTGGATCTGCTGGCAATGCTCTTCTTAATGCACCCTAATATGCTATTAGGCTTCTTGGCTACAAGGGTTGACTCATATCCAGTTCTCATCCACTGTAATCTCCAGGTCCTTTTCTGCTACTTAGCCAGTTGGTCCCCAGCCTGTAACAATGCTTGGGATTCTTCCATCCCAAGTGCAGGACTCTACACTTGTCCTTGTTGAACCTCATCAGATTTCTTGTGGCCCAATCCTCTAATCTATCCAGGTCACTCTGGACCCTATCCCTGTCCTCCAGTGTATCTACCTCTCCCCCTACCTTAGTGTCATCTGCAGACTTGCTGACGGTGCTATCCATCCCCTCATGAAAGTCATTAATAAAGATGTTGACCAGTGATAGGGAACCTAGGCTAATGAGAGGGCTACAAGGTTGTTTTAATAACCAAGGGTATGTCTACACTACAGCACTAATTCGAACTAACTTATTAAGCTAACTAAGCTAATTCAACTTAGCATATCTAGACTTAAAAACTAGTTTGAATTAGCGTTTTGCTAATTCGAACTAGCGCGTCCACACCGATTGGATGCTGGGGCGCACTTAAGGGCGGCTGAAACAGGTTCCGGCAGGGCATCAGGTCAGTAGTTGCTTTGTGTGGCTGCTGTCTGAGGCTATCTGAGGCTCGTGCTTAAAAGGGACCCCCCTGGACAGCCGGTTCTCAGCTTTTCCGCTTGCTTGCCTACCTGGCCGAGGGACAGCAAAGCGTTGGTCTCTGCGCCCATCTGTGTCGGTGGTTCCCTTTGGGGATACCGCCCCAGTTGGCAACACGGAGCCAGAGCTCACCCTGGGCTTTCTAGTGCAGTTTTTGGACTTCCTGCTGCAAGCCTGCCAGCAATGGCTGGAGGCTGCCTGGCAGCACCTGGTGCATGTCAGCCCCCTACCTCTCCGCCTGGTCTCCCCGGGGGCTGTGGAGGAGCCGCAGCAGTGCTCGGATGCCAGCGTGCCCCGCCGCATCTGGTGTCTGTACACCAGCAGCGACTGGTGCACTGGGGAGACAGACAGTGGACCAAAACTTCAGGATGAGGAGGGACACCTTCCTGGAGCTCTGTGAGTAGCTTGCCCCTGCTCTGCGGTGACGGGACACTCGCATGAGGCCCGCCATCCCCCTCCAGAAGTGTGTGGCCATTGCCCTCTGGAAGCTCTCCACGCCAGACAGCTACCGATCTGTCGGGAACCAGTTCGGCGTGGGGAGATCCACCGTCGGAGCGGTGCTCATGCAGGTACGGCACTTACCGGTCACTGGGCCAGGGGGGAGAGGGGCTGCAAGGAGGGCATGGGCTGTCTCAGGGAAAATGCAGGGGAGGAGGAGGTGAAAGTGCCCCACACCGGAGGGTTTGTTCTGTCCCGGCTGTACTACATGCCGCCAGGGGGGTTGCTTCTGGGAGTGGGGCGCGGGGCACTGCCAGGGCACGAACACTCCCAGCCACCCGGGCGCCCCACTGATTGGAGCTTTGCTGTGTCTCTCTGCAGGTGGAAAAGGCCATCAACCGGGTGCTGCTCCACAGGGTAGTCCGCCTCGCCGACCCGGACGCCGTCATCTGGGGGGTTGACGCCCTCGGCTTCCCCAACTGCGGAGGGGCCATCGATTGGACGCACATCCCCCATCTGTGCCCTGGAACACCAGGCCTCCCAGTATGTCAACTGCAAGGGGTACTTCTCCGTGCTCCTGCAGGCCCTGTGTGACCACCAGGGCCAGTTCACGGACATTAATGTGGGCTGGTCCGGCAAGGCACACGGGTGTACTGGAATTCCTCCGTGTGCCAGAGGCTGCAGTCTGGGACCTTCTTCCCTGACCGCCATATCAGGGTCGGGGATGTAGACATGCCCGTGTGCCTGGTGGGGGATGCGGACTACCCCCTATAGCTCTGGCCGATGAAACCGTACATGAGGCACCTCAACCCCCCCTGCCAGGCCTTTAATGCCAGGCTGACCAGGGCCCGCATCATGGTGGAGGGGGCCTTCGGGCAACTGAAAGCCCGATTTCGATGCCTCGTCACCCGTGTCGACCTCGCAGAGCACAATATTCCTCCCGTGGTGGCAGCACAATTTGTGGGAGCGGAAGGGGGAGGCTTTCCTGCCAGCCTGGATGGCTGAGGCTGAGCGCATAGCTGGCTGCTACGCTCAGCCCTGCACTGCCGCCATCCGGGAAGCCCAGCAGGGGGCTGTCTGGATCCGGGAAGCCCTGCGGGAGAGCTTCCAGGTAGAGGAGGAGGACTGAACTCTCCCTGCATGCCCCACTGGGGCCTTCTTCCACCCTCCCCCCTTCCCCTCCTTCCTAATGTCAAATAAACACCTGTTTTAACAACAAAAATTTCTTTATTTTACATAACTGGGGTGGGGGGAGGGAGGAGTGATGGGTGGGAGAGGGGAGGGGGGAAACCTGGGAGGAGGGAACTAGAAGGGGGAGGAAGGGAAGGGAAAGCTCAGGCTTGGGGGTCCTGCTGGCTCTCTCGTCTCACAGCACTGTGGGTGCGGGGGCATCGGGGAGGAGTGGGTGTGGAGCAGGAGGGACAGGGGGTGCGGAGAAAGCAGGAGGGGGAGCAGGGGTGGGAGGAGGAGCAAGAGCTGGGACGGCCACAGGGGCCGGAGCAGGAGGAGGCAGGAACCTGTCGACCAAGGTCTGGAGGGGGCCTCTGAGGGCACAGCCCTGTTCCTCCAGCGCCTTCAAACTGCGCTGCCGCAGCCGCAGGTCCTCCCAAACCCAGTGGTCCTGGGTGCGGAGCTGGTGCTCCAGGAACCGCAGGTGCCGCTGCTGGTAGTCCTGGTTCTTGGTGCGCCTGCTGGCCCGGGTGCGGGTGGCTGTTGCAGGCGGGGTGGTGCGCCCTGCAGTCCCTGGTGCTGCGGCTGTGGAGAAACAAGAGCTGTGGTTAATTCTTCCTGGGGACAAGGTGGGTGTAACCCAGCCTCCCTCTGCAAGGCCAGGGCAATTGCATGACACCCAGCTGCTGCTCCATGGTGGGCACAGTCCCTGGGCTCCCTCTCTCCCCACCCCTTCGGGCACATAAGGGGAGCATGATGGTACTCACATGTGGAGCCCTCCCCGGCCTCGGACGACACAGGCAATGTGCTCTGTGGGGTGCCTCGGGGGTCCTGAGCAGGCTCCTTGCAGGCTCCTGGCATCCTCCTCCTCGGTGTCATGGACGGGTCCCTCTGCCCTGGGGTCAATCACCACCCGGGGGGCATGGACAGCGTGAGCCCCCAGGATGAGGTCCAGGGCCTCAAAGTGAGGGTAGGCCTCCAGGTCAGCCCCTGGCTGGCAGGCCCGGGAATAGGCCTGCTGCAGGTCCTTTATTTTGCACTGGACCTGCTCCCGGGTCCGCATGTGGCCTCTGGCGGCCAGGCTGTCAGCCATGAGGCTGTAGACGGTCGCGTTCCTGTGGCTAGTGCAGAGATCATGGAAGTTGGAGGCCTCCCCCCAAACCTCGATGAGGTCCACGATCTCCGCACTTGACCAGGCGGGCGCCCACCTCTTGCGGCCCTGGGCAGGCTCCTGGGAGCCACCAGCCTGGTTCCAGGAAGAGGGGGAGGGCTGGGCGGCAGCGGGTGGCTGGCTCATCCTGTGCCAGGTGCAGGGTCTTCTGGCTGGGTGCTTGCAGGCTTGCAACTGGCACGGGCACGGTAGCCAGACTGTGGCCCTTTAAGGGCTCTGGGGCTGGGAGGGAGGCAGAAGAGTTTTCCTGTTTTTGCCAGAGTGGCCACCAGGACAAGCTGGGGAGGGCTAGCCTCCCACTAGTTCGAATGAAGTGGCTACACAGCCCTTAATTCGAACTACTTAATTCGAACTAGGCGTTAGTCCTCGTAGAGTGAGGTTTACCTAGTTCAAATTAAGTGCTTCGCTAGTTCGAATTAAGTTCAAACTAGTGGTTTGTATGTGTAGCGCCTATTAAAGTTAGTTCGAATTCACTTTATAGTGTAGACATACCCCAAGAGAGTCTCCAAGGATAGGGAAGTTTTATTAACTGCCATTGTGAACCCAAAATTTTCAGGGTGTACCAATGAAACTGTGGCAGCACTTTGTTTGGATGTACTTCACTTTACTTGCCCTAGTTTTATGTGAGTCCAATAGGAAAAAAAAACATGCATGGATGGAAATTAGCTGGCTCTACCAACCCTGCGTGTGGGCAGTGGTAAAAAAATATGTCACAGGCTACATATAGAACTCCCCATTTATGCGACCTATGGGCTACAAGTTCCCTATTGTTGTCAGTCAGGGTTTCTGGGTTGTCCTGGTGGATCCCTGACCAGACCTCTTCTCCATTAACAATGATAAACTTTTGGCTGCATGTGTGCACTCCCTCTATCTAAAGTGTTAAATTGTGTGCACTTCGGTCAATACAGAAACCCTGAAAGCCCCCAGAAACTACAGATTCAGGCAAGGATGAAACCAATCAAGCAAGTTGTGGCGTAGTGGGGGGTACCTTGCTGGTTGCTATGCTGGGCATTGGGTTGTGTCATTATGCAGGGGGGCTTCTGAACCTGTCTGACGAGTTCTCCCAGGGAGTGGAACAATGGGAAGAAGGGGAGTGGAGCCCTGGCTGGGGGCAGGGCTCAAAGGGAGTTGATAGGTTTCTGTGTGGGAGCATGGAGTAGACAGCCTAGGGAAAGGGGCTGGAATTTAGGGGCCCAGTCTCTCCCATCTCAAGGGGGACTGAGGCATCCTAGGCCTGTCCTGTAACCAGATTACATCTGTGCTGGATCCTGGAGAGGCAATAAACACCTCTATTCTACTGGCTGGTGGAGTCTATTCGTGCCATTATGGGGGTGCAGGAGATGGGAAAACCCCAATGCGCCGTGACACAAGTTTATTGTCAAATGTCATGCATTAACATTGTCAGCAGAAACTCTCAACACCAAGCCACTGTGCATTCTGCAAGCGTTGGCAATGTATCACTTAGCAGGCCTATTGCCAAATACATTAACAGTTGTTAGCAGATAATCTCACAGCTAAGCTACTGTGCATTCTGTAAGTCTTGCCAATGACGCTTACCTATACAGGTGCCTAGTGCACCCCCTCAAAGGTGGGTCGGTGATCACCATTTGTGGAGCCCTTTTATAGACACGTACAAAAAAAAAAAAAAACACAACTTACCTCACTTCTTATGTACCAGGTTGCCAGCATCTGTTACCTGGTTACCACCCTTCACCATGCAGAAGGGGGGATTACTTACTATCTTTCATGCTGTCAACTTTGACCCAGTCCTGAACTTTGGTTGTTATTTACATTTGTTTGAGGAATTGGCTGGTACCAAGACGTTTCTTATTGAGATGTTTTACTACTCTCCTCTGGCTTACAATCCCGCATGCCCCCCATGCCTCCCAATGTCCTTCCATGTTCGGCCTGACTCACAAACATTTAATCATCAATAAGGCCTCTTTCTTGGCTGCCATGTTACTGAACCAAAGTCTTGCTTACTAGGTTCCAGGCCTGGTGCTGTTTTTATAATACAGGCCTTTATTCAAGCCTGTTGACTCCATATTACTGACTCTCAACTTACTACACCTAACAGTGGACTAGATGATCTAATGGCTCTCTCAAACTAAGCTCTATGACACTATGAAATCTCTATATATAAAAAAGGTAGAGTGTGTGTGTATCTAAAATTCCAGGCCACAATCTGTGAGTAAAGACAGATTTTCTGAGAATTTTCAAGTAGATATGATAGTTAAATAGTGCTTAACTGAACATCAGTTTTGAAAAGAATTGTTTACTTATTTTTAGATGATAAAATTTATGGCACCTTTCTCAGCAGAGAACCACAACTCAACAAAAGTGCTGTCATGTAAAGTATTGGCTATGTTTAATTTGTAATGAAGTTATTAATGATTGCTATATCTCATTATTATTATTATTACATTCAGCAAGATCAATAGCACAGGTGTCAGCCGATGGTCAGGGCAGTGAGTGGTGTGTGTGTGTTAAACACCCGAGACTTTAACTGCTGGGACTGGGGTCCCTTCGCAGCGGGCAACCTGGAGAAGGTTGACAGGTGCCCCTAGAAGTTTACAGGGAGAGCTTATTACACTTCAGATTTTGACTGCTAGGATACACGATCCCTTCACAGCAGGCAGCCTGGGGAGGCTGAGAGATGCCCCAACGGATGTCCCCTGGAAGCGACACGATCCAACACTCAAGCTTTTCCTATCTGTCCCTTATGACCGGCTGAAGTTCTTTTTAAAATTGTGCTTGGTTCTGTTACAGCAACTGTTAAAATTGTGTGTCAGTCAGGTCACAGCTTAAACAGTTACTATTTTATTGTTACAGGGTAAATTTAGCTGTTAAATGCTACTACTGTGTTACAGATAACACAGCCACTACAAAGGACAGGACAGAAATTACACTAATAAGTCACTTACAGGTACCATGAAACCCTTTTGGTTCTCTGAGCTCTTATTAAGTGCATGCAAAATAGACATCTAGCAGGTATATATTCTCACCCCTGCGTTCCAGACTTGGTGTGGCAAGCATCTTTCTCTCAATCCCTCGGGAAGAAGTAGGATGAGGTTGGGCGTCCCACAGACCTCGGGAGTCAATCAATACCTGCCAGCAGGTGTAGATGATTGGAGCTCAAATGGGGTGGGCTACTAAACCCCTCTTTATACCCCTTGGGTCACTTAGGCTTCTTCCTGGTCTCAAGTGGCCAGTTAGGAAAAATAGCTTTGAATGCCAAGTTTCCCACGAAGGGTGCAAAGCATAATTCACACCTGGGAAAATGCAGACAATGGGCATCTCTGGTATGTGATGGGCCAAGATTCTTCTCCTGGGACAGTGCAGATGTGTCAACTACTGGTACTAGCCATCAGGGTGGCGGGAGGCCTCCCACTCATCAGCTAGCCCATTTACTGTCTGGTTTCTGTTTATGGTAGAGTCAGGGACAGGCAGCACACCTGCGTTCCCAGGGCATCAAAGGCTGACTGCCTTTCTCTTGCTCTCGGAGGGGGGGGGGGGGAGAAGAGAGAACAAGATGGGGTTCATGTCTGGCTATAACAGGTCATTCCAAGGCTGTGTCATTGGTATGGCAGAAGGAACTCAACTAATCATTGACATTCTTCTCGGATTAGTATGCACAGTTGCAGCCAGAGAAGAGAGACTGTTCCGGAGGGCATGCAGGAAAAGAAGTGGCATTACTTCGGAGGGGGAAAAAAAACTTGATTTTTTTAAAATAAATTAGAGAGATGGGGGGGGTAAGGGGAGAGGAGATTAGTTGGATCAGGGAATTTGAATAGAAATCTCACACAATATCCTCTATGAACCTCTCAATTTCTCTTGCCAGAAATGTTCTACTATGTCTAAATACTTAAGTATTGACTAGGCCAGAAAGAGACTGATTCTATATTTAATGTGATGCTAGATTGCTCTTAGATCAGGACTAGATGTCTTTTAAAAGATTTGTTCTAGCTCAGATAAACATTGTGGGTTTTATTGAATGAATTTCTCAAGCCTGTGTTGTAAGAAGTCAAACTTTGTAATCCAGTGTTGCTAGTTATCGTACTTTTAGTGCAAATCTTACAATATATTGTGTTTCTCTTCAGATCTACAGGAGTCATTTGAATCTCAGGTTTCATTTAACAAAAAATAGCATGTTTCTAACACTATTGTTACACAGAATATCTTGCAAACATGATGCAAGTATAGCCTAAATACCGAGGAGCCAAAATGCAATGAAAAAGAGACTTATGTTTATTTTTAATACAATTTTTCAACCACCTCCATCATTTTTCCAGACCTAATTAATGAATTTTGAAGGGCTGAGATAATACAGCTGTCCCCTCTGATATTCAGATCTATGAAATCTATGAACCTGCAACTATCAATGACCTTCCATTCTCCCCTCCATATTTTCCTCAACCAGTACCTTTTCACACACACAAAAAAGGCTTCTTCCCGCTTTCCTAAGTGCCTGCAAAAGATTTTTTTCCATGAGAATATGCCAGTGTAGACATAGCCTTTGAGTTGGGGGGTACTTATGAAACCGCTTGTGGGTGGAACCAAACCTGGTATGTTTGGAGTTCAGCATAGGACCCAATACAGCTTGAGCTATAAAGCCAGCTGATGCTCAGCTTAGGCTATAGAGCTCACTCTTTCTTTTCTCTGGCTGTAAGTGGTCCAAGTACCAGTATGTCAGCGGGTATGCCCCTGACGTGGGTTGCGGCCCCCTTCTACTGGCCCGTATCTTGGTCCAGGCCCTTCTCTCAGGGCATATACAGTACCTAAAATCCCCAAAGTCTTGGCCCCTCTCTCAGGGTATATACTGTACCTAAAATCCCCAAAGTCTTGGCCCCTCTCTCAGGGCATTTACAGTACCCAAGGCCTAGTTCTGGGGCAAAAGCCTCTCCTGGCTCAAGTGACTCCCCAGGTGCAGCAAGGGATGGTGGGGGGGACCCAGGCCCTCCCTCTCCACCGGGTCCTGGCCCAGGGCCCTGTGGGCAGGGACTCGCGGTCCTGCTGGCTTGGTGGGGAATCCAGCCGCTACGCACCAAGCTGGATTAAGAAACCTCCGCCCTGGGCCGCTTCCTACCACCCTGGCACCTCCCAGTCTGTCCATCTGTGTGGCGGTTCTTACTGGGGCTAGGTTGGCAGGATAGGTGTGCTCATTACTCCACGGGGTTGGGGTTGGGGTCGGCTTCACTCCCGGGGTCCAACACTGGCCTTCAGTGGGGTCCAAGATGTTGCAGGAACACTGGATTTTCAGCCTGACTCCTCCTAACCTCTGATTGCTCTCTCCTCTGCTGGGCCGCTGCCTGCTTTATATACTGGCCCTGCTGGGAGCATGCCCAGCAGGGCTGTAAGGGTGGGGCTCTTTCAGCCAGCTGGGCCTGGGCTACTCCCAACCCTTTAGTGTGGGGCTTGTCCACCCCATCACACAGTACATGACACTGTGGGTGGGTTACACTTGCAACCTGGAGCAAGAACAAATGGAACTGGGGAGAGAAACTGCAACAGTCCCCTGGTTAGTAAGGGGTGAATTGGTGCTGTTCAATGTAAAGTGAAGAGGCAGGAAATAAAACTAAATATTGAAATGATACATCCATGTAAATATTAGCACAAGCAGTAGTTGACAGACATTTACACACCCTGTGGGCAAAGTCCGGACTGGGGACCTCTTCCCACTCTTGCACTCCAGCACTGGAATAAGACCACAGGGGTGCTGGCTAAGATCCACCCTGCTCTATCTTTGCTTTAAGGGCTGGGATTCTGCTGGCTGGGGGCCAGGATGAATGTCTGGAGATGAGATAACAAAATGTTCCTTTGTGAGCTGCAATCAGGAGCAAAATGGGGCATATTCCCTGCATGTTGCTCTGACCCTTTCTGCCTTGTGGTATCTGGTGGCTCTGGACCTGGTGCTGGGGGTTCAACACCCCAGAGCCCCTTTGCTGAACACAAAAAGAGATCTTCTTGAGTATTGCTATGGAAAAATCATTATGAAAAATGATGTGGGCCTGAACGTGAGCAGTGCTAAGCTCTCTGGCCCTGCAAACAGCTTGGGTATGTCTACACTACAGCGTTATTTCAAATCTTATTTTGAAACAGCATGTCCACACTGATTGGACACTGAATCGCATTTAAGACTGCCTGGAACTGGTTCTGGCAGGGCATCAGGTCAGTAGTTACCTTGTGTGGCTACTGATTGAGGTTATCTGAGGCTTGTGCTTAGAGGGACCCCCCCTGGACAGCCGGTTCTCAGGTTTCTTTGCTTGCTTGCGTATCTTGCTGAGGGACAGCAAAGCATTTTTTCTCTATGTGCTCTGGTTTCCCCGACTCAGGACACCACAGGACTCTGCAGCACGGAGCTGGAGCTGCCCCATGGCACTCCGCAGCTCCTGGACATGTTGCTGCATGTCTGGCAGCACTTTCTGCAGGCTGCCTCACAGGCTCTGCAGCAAACCAACCCCCAGGCCTTCTTCCAGACCCTCTTGGGATATGTGGCAGAGCGGCTGCAGGACCTGGATGCTGGTGTGCCCCACCACATCTGGCATCTGGACACCAGCTGCAACTGTTGGGACCACATAGTCCTGGAGCTCTCTGGAGACCAACAATGGATCCAGAACTTCAGGAGGAAGAAGGGCACCTTCCTGGAGCTCTGTGAGTGGCTTGCCCCAGCTTTGAGGAGATGGGACGCACATACGAGGCCTGCCATTCCCCTCTACAAGCATGTTTTTTGAGGATGACGTTTTTAATTAATTTTTATTACAGTCTCTGAATAGGATTTTTTTTCTTTTTTCCTGCAATGTAAGGACATGTCTTGCCTTTGATTGCCTCAAGACAAGCATTGCGTCATTTTGTCCTTATTTAATCCCCCAAAGTTTATCTGCTTTACTCATGTAATTTTACTTGCATGGAATTAAATTCATGTCCCAATAAGGTGAAATGGCAACATTCCCATTGTGTTCAGAGGGGACCACATATCACCCACACGCTTTAAACGAGACTTTGTCCTTGAGTAATGTGGGTTTTTCTGAAATGAAGTAGTGAGATTCCTATTATAAGTCTAATATTGATCCTAACATCTAAAATTATTCCTGTAAGGCCAAACCAATCCACTTCTTCCCCCTCCCACACTGCTCTCCATCCTCCTCCACACCCCTCTCCAAGCTGTTTGGCAGCACCACTGCTCAGTTATCTCTTGGCACCCTGTTGGTTAGTGCCCTGATAGGATACTTGGCAGTGCCCCAATTAGCTGATAAGGGGCGTTGCCAAACAGGCGCCTGGTAGCTCATCCAAGCCACAGTGGCTCGTGAGTTCTGAATACGCACATATTTTTTTCAGGAGTGTCAAACCTAGATCTACCCAGGGATTTGGAATCTGTGGTGCCAGCAACAAACCCCTCCCTCTGCGCTCACCTGCTCTGGACAGGAAGGTTCACAACAGAGTCGTTTTTGACCCTCAGACACTTTGATTGGGGTGCTTGTAATCTGGATCAGGAATGATAGGAACAGGAGAGAGAAACTGGAACAGTACCCTGGTTACTAAAGGGTTAATCAGCGCTGCTCAGTGCAAGGAGAAGAATCAAGGAATAAACAGAAGTTTGAAATGATACATCCATGTAAATATTAACATAAGCAGTAGCACTATGACAGCCATTTACACACTTTGCAGGCAAAGACCGGACCGGGAACCTCTTCCCACTCTTGCACTCCAATGCTGGAATAAGGCCACAGAGGCGCTGGCTGAGATTCACCCTACTCCGTCTCTGCCCTAAGGGTCAGGGGCCAGGATGAAGCAGTGGCTGGAGGTGAGATTCAAGGTGCTCTTTTGTGAACTGCAGGCAGGAGCAACATGAAGCATGTTTCCTGCATGTTGCTCTGACCCTTTCTGCCCTGTGGTAGCTGTTGGCTCTGGACCCGCTGCGGGAGGCGGGGGCGGGGGTCAACACCCCAGAGACCCTTTGCTGACCACAAGCAGGAATCTTCTTAAGTCTTGTTTTGGAAAGATCATTATGAAAAGTGACATGAGCCCAAACTTGAGCAGTGCTGAGATCTCTGGCAAAGAGCTTGAGACCATGAAAGCCCAATTAACAGCACTTGCTTCATTGGATCGGGTCAGAGCGCTCAGCACCCTGCAGGATCAAACCCTCTGTTTTGTATACAGGCAGTCCCCGAGTTATAAACGGGGCGGTTCCTCTCCCTGGTCTCCAGCAGACAGGGCTGTCCGCTGCCCACGCGCTCCGCGGCTTGGCTCTGCATTGTTCTGCTTTGCCCCCCGTCCCCGTCCCCCTGGTCTGCAGACCAGGGGGACGGGGGGCAAAGCAGAGCAAAGCCGTGGAGCACGCGGGCAGCGGACAGCCCAGACACGTCTGGGCTGTCCCGCTGCCCCCGTGCTCCGTGGCTTTGCTCCGGACACCTGTGGTACAGCAGCTGGGGCGCTGCCAGTTGGTCCAGTAGCGCTGCTCTGGGCGCTACTGGACCAACCGGGCAGCACCCCAGCTGTTCTGCCCCAGGCGTCCTGATTCAGCCACTGCTGGTCAGTTTCAGCAGTGGCTGAATCAGGACGCCTGGGACAGAGCAGCTTGGGTGAGGCTGGGTTGATCCAGTAGTGCCGAGGAGCGGCGGCGCTACTGGACCAACCCAGCAGCACCCCAGCTGCTCTGCCCCAGGCGTCCCCAAGTCAGCCGCTGCTGAAACTGACCAGCGGCTGACTACAGGAAGCCCCTGCCCCGGGCTTCCTGGAATCAGCCGCTGATCAGTTTCAGCAGCAGCTGACTTGGGGATGCCTGGGGTTCTTAAGTTGAATCTGTATGTAAGTCAGCGGCTGAATCTGGACGCCAGTTCCGACTTACATACAGATTCAACTTAAGAACAAACCTACAGTCCCTATCTTGTACGTAACCCGGGGACTGCCTGTAGTTCTCTGCCACCGTTACAAATTTACATTTTATTTCCCATTTGAATATCTCTAACTTTAACTTCCAGCCATTGGATCATGTTGTGCCTTTCTCTGCTAGAATGAAGGGTGCATCTACACTGCACTATAACTCAAAATAAGGTAGGCAATTTGAGCTACTCAAATTGTATATCTTATTTCAATACTGTTTTGAAATTGCTTATTTTGTCAACACAGCACCAAATTTCAAAATAAAGCGCTATTCCGAAACGTCCCTTACTCCTCGTAGAAAGAGGTTTATGGGGATGTCAGAATAGCAAGCCCACAATGACAGGCTTACTGTGTAGACGTAACTCAAATTCATTTTATACAAAACAATGTGGAATATACTATCATTCAAGATATTTTAATCTCCTGAATATATATATTCTATTTCTGTGTGTGTGAAGTTAGAAATATAAAGTGTAAATCTTTTTTCTTAATCTAGGTCTTCTAGTGAATGCCATTTGTGGTATTTAAGAAACTTAATGGCCCGGAGCTCAAGACAATTATCTGAGTCAATAGCCTTGTTTTTCCTGCAAGTCTAAACTGTAGCTGGTCCTACAAAGACATGTAATC
The DNA here is from genome assembly GCF_052426305.1 of Pelodiscus sinensis. Classification (NCBI taxonomy): domain Eukaryota; kingdom Metazoa; phylum Chordata; order Testudines; family Trionychidae; genus Pelodiscus; species Pelodiscus sinensis. The sequence goes on along the minus strand of NC_143069.1, from coordinate 12,121,301 downwards.
ATGCCCCTGATGCTGGAATCCATCTTAAATATGGTATTTTACCATGGGGTGGGGAGACTGGAACATAGGATTCCTGCCTTGGGGAAATTCTATTTAAGGAATGGGAAAGCAAATGACGACTATCTTCATCTGGCTTCATATTCTGCTCTCCACCCCCAAGAGAACACATGAAAAGACATGGAAACAAAAGTACTCTAACAAGTGGGGGGAGGGAGACGCTGCTAGGGCCAGGTTAGAAAAAGAAAGATTAGCTCTGGCCTGAGAAGAACTTCACCTAAAAAAAGAATTTGGGTGAGAAATTATGATTTGTCAAAATTTCTCTTAGTGTATTAGGCGTATCTGACATATTTTGTTTTAGTTTAGTTTAGTAACTTACTTTGATCAGTCCATCATCACTAAAAATCACTTAAATCTTACTATTTATTCTTAATAAAATCACTTCTGTATATTTTGAAACCCAATGTAAATAATTGTTTCCTGAGGGAAGCCACAGCTGTGCATTTCTCTCTTCCATTGCTAAAGGGAGTGAACTGTATGAGATTTCTCTGTGTAAAACTTTTATGCAGAGTAAGATGGATTTATCTGGTGTTCTGAGCTCATTGGATGCTGTGTTAAGCCCCAGCGCTCAGGGTTTGAAGAGCATGGGGCTCTTCAGAAGTTAAGATGTGACTCTATGCTTACGTGCGGAATCTGGGGCCACAGCTACAAATGCAGGTTGGAGGTGCTCACTGCTTAAGCCCCAGCTCAGCCCCAGACCTTACCCCCCACTCCACCCCTACCCCCAACACCCATTCCCCTTCCTGCATCCCTCCCCCGAGCTGGCATGCCCTCTCTCCCTCAGCTCCTTAGCGCCTCTTACAAAATATGAAACAACTGATTGCATCAGGAGCATAGTGTGAGGAGTGAAGGGGAGATGCTAATTGGAAACTCTGCCAATAAGCAGAAGGTACTATAAGCAGGCATGGGGATGCAGCTGATAGGTGCTACTGATATATTACTATGGCTGACTGGCAATATACACAGTAAATTCTGGCTCTTCTTTGGGCTCAATTTGGCCATCCGTAGCACAATGGGACCCTACTCAATTTCTGGGCCACCTGGGTGATACCCTAATATACTTAAATAAATAAATCAAATAATATACTCAGTAAGATAGACCCATCATCACAGGAGACTATATCTCAAGCCCATGGTTGCACAGATGACTTACTTTCTAAAGAAGACTCAGAGTCTCCCAGGCTGGCATTTGGCAATGTTTATTGGTCTTTGCTCACAAGATAGCCAGACAAATTCACCAGACCACTCACCTTTGAGATCCTGCTGTACCTCAAGGAGAACAGTTGTTTCGAATAAAAAATCTGAGTTTAATTTCCCAAATATATTAGGAGCTGGACACGCAGCCATCTATTTATGACCATTGTCACCCAAATGTGATTTTTTACAAGCACAGCACAATTCAAAGTGGTGCACGGCTTGTGGCTTTGAAGGAATCTTTGAACTTTTACAAATGTGGATTATTACTACTGAAGTTTGTATTTTCATTTTATACACGTTTTTAGTTATTGACTAACCAAATGCAATAGTTAAACCAGAAGCTGTTGTCCTTTGGAGATAAACAGGCAGCCAAGTTCACATGTGATCTGAATAGAATGGGGAAAAAAGGGTCATCCACTTTGATTTCAGCACCTTCTTTCCTGCCTTCCACCAAACCTGCCAGTGCCTAAACCCACTTGGTACCTAAGGTTCTGCAACAAAAGTTCCCTCTGCAGCTATATTCCTGCCTCTGGGGATGTGCATTGTGACTTCCCAAAGGTATCAAAATGACAATCCTAAATCACAGGTCTCAGAGGGTTGGCATATTAGTCTGTAACTTTAAAAACAATGAGTAGTCCTGTAACACTACACCATTATTTTGGAAAAACAGCCATTATTCTGAAATAACAATGTGAGCATCTACATAGCTATTCCATTAGTCTGAAATATCAAAATAATGGACGGCTTATTCCAACTTCTGTAAACCTCATTCCATGAGGAATAACTCCTCTTCTGAAATAGCTCCACTGCTGCTATTTTGAAATAGCTCCTCACCCATTTTACATAATTTCTCCCCAGTACTTCCTGGGGCTCTAAGTAGAGATAACACATACACATTAGGGAAACCTGCCTAGGACTAATTTTGAGGCTTCCCTGTAGTGTAGATGTGCTATTTCGAAATAAGCGATTTCAGAATATATCGTCTGGAATAGCTTATTCTGAAATAAACATGCAGGCTGCATCTAGACTGGCATGATTTTGCGGAAATACTTTTAACGGAAAAGTTTTATGGATATGGGGGTGATGTGGGGCCAAAGGCTTCTGAGTGTCAGAGGGCGGCTCAGGGCTAGGGTGGAGGGTAAACTCTTCAGCTTTCATCCTGAGACTGTTACTTTCCTTTCCATCACCATTCCTTGTGACACTGCGGTCTTAACCTTGGGGCCCAGATCCCCAACCTAGGTGTTATATTCATCTACCCTCTGTGACAAACCTGATTTGCTCTTTCTCCTTAAGGTCTTAAAAGTCCACCTCTCCCTATGACTAAACAGCTTTTCCAGTCTTTCATCATTTCCCAAAGCTTCCTCCCCCACAACCTCCCCAGCTCACACCTCACCTTCCTCCTTTCTTTTAAACATCATCATTTCAAGTCAGGCTCCTCTTCTGCCCTGTGTCATGCTGCCTCCCCTCTCTGTCACATTTACCTCTCTTACCTTCTTCTCACCCTGCACACCAGAATTAAGTTTTTCATCCAGGCTCTGAGTACTGTACCTGGGGCATATAGACTATGTCTACACTGCTTCCCTCTTCCATAAGAACCTATTCAAATGAAGCATATATTAGCATATTGCCATATTTCATTTGCATAATTAATTAGGAGCCATTTTTTCACAAGAGAGTTTTGTGCAAAAAGGTGCCATTTAAACAGCGCCTTTTTGCACAAAAAGCCCCTCTTGCACAAGAGCCATTCTTCCTCATTTTTCAGGAAGAACAGCTCTTGTGCAAGAGGGTTTTTTGTGTGCAAAAAGGCACTGTGTAGATGCCTTTTTGCATAAAAATCGCTCCTAATTAATTATGCAAATGAAGCATGGCAATATGCTAATCCACGCTTCATTTGCATAGGCTCTTGCGGGAGAGGAAAGCAGTGTAGATGTAGCACTGGAGTTTAGTGCATGATCCTCTTCAGTTTGAGGTAAAATCCAGCTGGCTCTCAGCTAAGGCTGTAGAGCAAACTCATTCTTATCTTTGGCTGTAAGTGGTCAAAGTGCCCCTACATGGGACAGTCAACCATAGTAGGTGTGTGGGTTACATCTGCACAGCGCAACAACACGTCCATCTTCATCGCCCACAATTTCCCCTCTTGTTCTCTCCTGACTCTGATCTTACCACTCCCTATGTATCTTTCTGCAGATACCATTTTTATGCCTGGCTCCCTCCCGGCTTCTCCATATTCCTAGAGTTCCCTGTGGTCTTCTTCAGCATGGAATACACACAGCCTTGCTTCACTCAAGTGTCTTTTTAGGTAAAACCCTAGTCGTGTTAACCCACTCAGCAAAATACTGTTACACACCAGTCTGGAATAAGTATTGCACACACACAGTTATGCTGCAAAACATAAGCAAGACCTAGAGCTTTTTCACAGCTTGTTGTGGGTGAATATTTTTCTCTTATTATGTAGATCCCCATCCAGTAAAGCACGTAAGATACAGGCAGGTTGTCCCTTTTACATCAGTGTATCTACTGATATGCTCATAATTAAGGACTTTGGGGTATGTCTACACTACCCTCCTAATTCGAACTAGGAGGGTAATGTAGGCATACCGCACTTGCAAATGAAGCCCGGGATTTGAATTTCCCGGGCTTCATTTGCATAAGCCGGGCGCCGCCATTTTTAAATCCCGGCTAGTTCGAACCCCGTGCTGCGCGGCTACACGCGGCACGGAGTAGCTAGTTCGGATTAGGCTTCTAATCTGAACTAGCTGTACTCCTCATTCCACCCTTGCTGACTGAGGTCTTTTATTGTTAACTGTTCTTGACAGGGATCATACCTTTCACAGTGTTTGCACAGCCCTGAGTTCATCATTAGGGCTTAACTAATCTATTGGTATGGAAACCAGAGACACGCAATGATCTTTAAAGTAAGGTGAGTTGGAAGAGATAAAATAGGCTTAAATCCAACTTATCAGGAAATAACTGAAGATAATGCACACGGCATCAGTTTCTTTTTCAATATTAATCTTCTGAAAGAAAATAGCACCTTTGTAATTTATAGATAAATAGTAGGTGAGGCCCATCATTGACTGGGCAAAAGTCATTTTGTGTAGATTCATTTGGGTAGAATTTTTTAGTAATATGCTTGCAAAAGGGAAGGAAAAGAAAAAGTTTAAATTTGAGGGATTTCAACTTCAAATGTAATTCATTTTATGGAATTACAATACTCATAGACTCATAAACTCATAGACTTTAAGGTCAGAAGGGACCATTATGATCATCTAGTCTGACCCCCTGCACAGTGCAAGCCACAAAATCTCACCCACCCCTCCTAGAATAATCTTCTCCCCTATATCTCAGATATTGAAGCCTTCAAATACTTTGAAGAGCCCAAGATGCAGAGAATCCTCCAGCTGTGATCTGTACCCCATGCTACAGAGGAAGGCGAAAAACCTCCAGGGCCTCTGCCAATCTACCCTGGAGGAAAATTCCTTCCCGACCCCAAATATGGCGATCAGCTAAACCCTGAGCATGTGGGCAAGACTCATCAGCCAGACACCAGAAAGTTCTCTATAGTAACTCCTATCATCCCTCCATTGACCTATTTCCCACTGATAATGAATGGTCAATTAGTTACCAAGATCATGTTATCTCATCAAACCATCCCATTCATAAACCCATCTAGTTTAATCTTAAAACCAGATAGATCTTTTGCCCCCACTACTTCCTTTGGAAGGCCGTTCCAGAACCTCACTCCTCTAATGGTTAGAAACCTTCGTCTAATCTCAAGTCTAAACTTCCTACTAGCCAGCTTATATCCATTTGTTCTTGTGTCCACATTGGTATTAAACTTAAATAATTCCTCTCCCTCCCTGGTATTTATCCCTCTAATATTTTTAAAAAGTGCAATCATGTCTCTCCTCAGCCTTCTTTTGGTTAAAGTAAACAAGCCAAGCTCCTTGAGTCTCCTTTCATAAGACAGGTTTTCCATTCCTCGGATTATCCTAGTGGCCCTTCTTTGTACCTGTTCCAGTTTGAATTCATCCTTCTTAAACATGGGAGACCAGAACTGCACACAGTATTCCAAATGGGGTCTCACCAATGCCTTGTATAATGGCACTAACACCTCCTTATCCCTACTGGAAATACCTCGCCTAATACATCCCAAAACCGTATTAGCCTTTTTCATGGCCATGTCACAATGGCGGCTCATAGTCATTCTATGATCAACCAGGACTCCGAGGTCCTTCTCCTCCTCCGTTACTTCCAACTGATGTGTCCCCAGCTTATAACTAAAATTCTTGTTATTAATCCCTAAATGCTTAACCTTACACTTCTCACTATTAAATTTCATCCTATTGCTATCACTCCAATTTACAAGATCATCCAGATCTTCCTGTATGATATCCCGATCCTTTTCTGAATTGGCAATAGCTCCCAACTTTGTGTCATCCGCAAATTTTATTAGGACACTTCCACTTTTGGTGCCAAGATCAGCAATAAAAAGATTAAATAAAATTGGCCCCAAAACTGATCCCTGAGGAACTCCGTTATTAACCTTCCTCCAACCTGACAGTTCACCTTTCAATATAACCCGCTGTAGTCTCCCCTTTAACCAGTTGCTTATCCACCTCTCAACTTTCATATTAATCCCTATCTTTTCCAATTTAACCAATTTAACCAATAATTCCCCATGTGGTACTGTATCAAATGCCTTACTAAAGTCGAGGTAGATTAGATCCACTGCATTTCCTTTATCTAAAAAAAACAAACAAACTTGAATCAGAAACTTGTAAAGCTTCCATTAATCTTTCCATAACTAATTTGAAGTATTTTATTATTTGCAACAGTGAGATATTTTTTGCACTAAAATGACAGTTGAATAGGTGACCCAATTTTAATTTTAACAAATATTTTATGAACTCTAATCATAATAGTCATGACTTTTTCCCAATGAAAATCAAAAATTACTATTTAAACCTTTCACCCAGCATATTCCAGTGTAAAAAGTATCACATTCAGCTAATTTAAGTTGAAAGATTGTTTATGCAAAATTTGGTATCTGTTGATAATTGTGAAGTCTGACTTTATTTTGCACAAACAAATCCACAAACAAACTCTTCAAAATATATAATAGATAGGTATACCGTATGCATTTGAGTTTACTACCATGGTTCTGAGCTCTTATGAATTCTACCAAGAAACAAAGCTATTAATATCTTGTAAATCTACAGCCTGTTGATATATAATGTGGACTTTGAAACATCTTCTGTCTGCCTAGTGTGTTTGCTTGGCTCCATGCTATTTTAATCTATTTAATACACGAGCAAAAAGTTATACTTTTCATTTTTAGAATAACTATGATTTAACACCGTCTTTGGGCTGCATTCTCAAATGCTCTTGTGAGATTCCATCTGAAATGAAATGATATTCCAGTCAGGCTAGGTCTACACTATCAGCTTTTTCCAGAAAAAGCTACACAAAATGCGCTCCGCAAAATGCACTCCGCAATTCGCGTAGCTTTTTCCGATTCTTTTCCAGAAGAGGACTTTCTTCTAGATGGGGCCAAATGGCAGAAAAGCCTCCTCTCTCAGCTCGCACATGGTGGTGTGGACATTTTCTTGTGCAAGAAGATGCCAGTGTAGACATATCCATGGAGATTCCACTGTCTCCCTAGGCAATTTATTTCAGTGTTTAACCGCCTGACAGTTAGGAAGTTTTTCCTAATGTCCACCTATCCCTCCCTTGCTGCAGCTTAAGCTCATTGCTTCTTGTCCTATCCTCAGAGGCCAAGAAGAACAATTTTTCTCGCTCCTGACGGTGATCCTGATGTGCAGTAGCCTTCTCCCCCCTTCAGTTTTCAAGGCTATGTCTAGACTGCAAGCCTCTTTCGAAAGAGGCTCTTTCGAAAGCATCTTTCGAAAGAGCCTCTTTCAAAAGAGAGTGTCTAGACTGCACGGAGAAATTTCGAAAAAGCAAGCCGCTTTTTCGAAAGAAAGCATCCAGTGAGTCTGGATGCTCTCTTTCGAAGAAGCCCTATTTACATTGAAGAACGCCTTCTTTCGAAAGAGGAACTTTCGAAAGAAGGCGTTCTTCCTCGTAAATTGAGGTTTACCGCCATCGAAAGAAAAGCCGCGTTCTTTCGAATTAATTTCGAAAGAACGCGGCTTGAGTCTGGACGCAGGGGAAGTTTTTTCGAAAAAAGGCTACTTTTTTCGAAAAAAACCCTGAGTCTGGACACAGCCCAAGAGGCCTTACCCTGAGTGCCTCATTCAGGTTTGACTGTGTCCTTATGCAGGAAGTCAGTAGGAATATACCACAGCAGGACAGAGTAAAAAATGGAGACCTACAGATTTAGCTGAATGGCTTCACTGGGATTTGCTGACACCCACTGGGTTGGTTCCTGCTCTACTGTCAAAGAAAATCCCACAGTCATTACTCACCCAAGTTGTTCCTGGCTTTAGAGGGTATTTAGCCTGATCAAGGGCTAAGTAAAGACCTGAAGATTGATCTATGCACAGTGGAGGTAACTGACATATCAGCTATAACAGGGAAAGCGAAAGGGCAGTAGCCACACTTCCAAAATATGTAAGGGGAAAAAAACCACCTTATTCTGGAAAGGTCTGGCTGAATGCAGCAAGCTTCTTGTGTTTGATACTGAGCTCGCTGCCAGAACTCATCCTTGAGTCACACACACTGAGAACAGGCTTTGTTATACTATGAAATCTGGGGGCTCCTTCACACAGAAGCATTTCATTGGCATTTCTGCAAGAATCACTTATAAATGCCTCACTGCTGGAGCCTGTACACTGCGGGTGAAGTGGTAATTTACACCTAGATGAACACCCAGGATGTTTGATTGAGCTAGCCTGATAAAAATAGCAGCCAAGCCAGGCACAGGTGGAGGGATGGGTTAGTCACACTGGCTGTGTCTACATTGGCACCCTTTTCCGGAAAAGGGTGCCAATGTAGACACAGCCACTGAGTATAAACCCAGGGTCTCAGATGGAACTGTCCTCAGATGATTAGCTCATGCTGCCACCTGCAGTGTCAGAGAAATGCTTCTATTTTTACTTTGCTAGCTCACTCAGAGCTAGCAGGTGTAGGTTCACCCCAGCAGGAAATTGCACCCCAAGCTGTAGTATACATGCCCTGAGCCTATGGCCTACACACCAAAGCTGTGTGCTGATCTGAAATCCAAACTTTAGAGAGAAAGGACACTGGCAAATAGAGCCCAGAATTGCATGGAATTCTGAGAAAAATCACATTTTACACACACAAAAGGGGTCAATTTATTATATACCTCAGAACTTCTGAGTGATACATTATCATCACAGCAGGAGGACAGGGAACATTTTGCACCTTATTGTGTTAATATTGAAGGATGTTCCTACTTCCTCACTAGCTTTAGAATCACACATAGAGCACCGATAGTTTTCAGATCTCACCAGAAGGTCCTCTAACCAATTATGCTATTACATAATTTGGTAACTTTAGCTCTACTCATGGTTCAAAAGATGATTTTCTAAGACAAGTAACCCTGTATGTTACTTGTCAGGGAGTGTGTAGGAGAAACAGAGTCTTGCAAGTGTTTCAATATTTGATTTAGCAGGTCTTAACTAGATCCACTAAATTGAATGTTAGAAAATCAGTTTCTGGCATGACAAGTAAAGACATGGCCTGAGAAATAAAACTTTGCCCAGAAGCATGTGTGATGGTGATAGATGGCAAACACATTCTGAAAAAAATTGCTTCGAGAGTAGAGAAAAAACCTTGAAAACATAAAACAAACTTCTCATCTCAATCAGTCCATCCTGGGTTGTGTTTGCAGTTCAGTTCATTCTGCTCATCACTAGCGGATGCAGCATTTGATCTTGAACACTGGCAATATGTTCTGACCTGTCCCTAATACATAGGGTGTGTCTAGACTACCTAGTTTTGTCGACAAAAGTGGACTTTTGTCGACAAAACTATACCAGTGTCTACACGACCGCTGAGTTCTGTCTACATAACGTCATTTTACGAGGCATAACACCTTCTGTCGACAGAACTCTGTCGACAGAAGGTGTTATTGCCTGTAACGTTGCGTCCAGACTACGGAGTTCTGTCGACAAAGCAGCTTGCTTTGTCGACAGAACTCAATGTGTCTGGACGCTCTTTGTCGATGGAAGTTTTGTCGACAGTATCTGTCGACAAAACTTCTGTCGACAAAACGCGGTAGTCTAGATGTACCCATAGAAACGTCCAATTTATACAATTCCTTTCTATTGTTCCTCATAGGCAAATAGTTCCATTAAACAGTCACAATACTTTCTCCAGTTTCAGGTGCCTTACAAACAAAAAAATTTAAAAAATTTAAAAATCTTATTTCAAAGCCACACTTTTGGGGCCAGACCCTACTCAGCTGTAGAAGGAAGCTTAGCAATCTGCATGACAGAATAGAGTTTAACCAGGCTCTAAGATAACACACCTGGGCTTTTCATTGTGCAATGTGTGAACAATTTAGATAAAACATTTGTTGCTGAGTCCATCTTAGATAAGACACATAAAGTTACACAAACTTTGGCACTTATTTCGACATCATTCAACCCAGGAAAGCTTCTTACTGGAGAGGGTGGGTTTGCAATGCAATGGTACATCAAACCCTCACTCACTAATTGAGGTGCCTTCATCTGGTCTTGGCTGGGTCTTCCACCAAAGAGGTCACCTAATTTTGTTCTTAAATTAGCTGAATCTCTGCAAGTTGTGGCCATCTTCATGGAGATACTCTCCACCACCTTTCTTCTCGCAGGGACAGCATTCTCTCTAGCTCTAACTTGGCACACTCCAGGGAACACCTTTGCGCTTCTGCTTTTTTGTGTGTGGAAGTGCCCCTGTATTCCTCCTTCCATGAGGAAGAAGGGGGCTTCCAAAAGAGGAGTTTTTTTCCTGACATTTGGCCCAGTCTAGATGGGAAGTATCAGAAAAAGCTACGCAAAAGGCAGAGCACATTTTGTGTAGCTTTTTCCGACACAACCCTGCAGTGCAGCCCTAGCCCTTACGTAGTATATACAGGTATGTCTACACTGTAAGGTATCCAGAGGTATCCCAAAATAGCTTCTCCACATCTTTTGAATTCAAAATATAGCAGACCTGCTATTTCAGCATCCCTGAAACAAATAGTATGTTGTTTCAAAATTTGGTGCTGTGTGTAGACATGCCAAATTTCAAAATAGCCTACTTTGAAATAGAATAGGAATAGAAATAAAATTGTCTTATTTCGAGCTAAGAGTGCATGGTAGATGTAATCTACACTTCAAGCAGTTATTATGACAATGTCAAAATAATGTTGAGCTAAAGAAATTCTTACTCCAACGCCTATTTTACAAGGAGTAAAGGAAGTCAGAGGAAGAGTGCTTTTTCTTGGACTTCCTGCAAAAAGCTGAAATAAGCTATTTCGACTTCAACTACACAATTGATGTAGCTCAAGTTGCATAGCTTATTTCAGCGTTAGTCCTGCTGTGTAGATGTGCCTTAGTGTTCTCCTGTTAGTATAGGCAGTCTGCCTCCTGGAGGGTCGGTTGAAGGAAGAACTGAATTCTTCTTCCCCACTGCGAAGATATCACAATTTTTCTCCACTGTCCAATATGTGGGGGGTGCATTTCACATGATGAGCATATGACTGCTAATTGTATGACCTAGACACCATGCTCCTAGCTCGTGATAATTCCATTGGATTCCATGGTGTACCCCGGAGCAAGTCTGGTACCTTTTTCTCTCTCCTCGGTCCCTGCATTGCAGGGCAGTAACACTCAGCATTACTATGATGAATGAAAAGAAAGTATTCACCTGGCACCTCCAGCTCCACGGCTATCTTGTCATTCCAGTCCCCCACTGCCACACTGCAGAGATATTTCCCTCTGTCGGGGATCTGGATGTTGTTCAGCTTTAGAGACGTGTTGCCCTTAGTCCATTCAGTGCTGAAGACCTTCATCCCGTTCCACAATGTCTCATTCTGCTGGTCCTCAATGAACCTCCCACTGTAGAGGATTTCGACTGGTTTCCTAGAGGGCTGGAAGAGGCTCCATTGGATAGTGATGCTTGCAGGGATAATGGTGTCTGAGAGCTGGCAGGGCAGGATCACGTCCCTTCCAATAACCCCAATAACAGGGTGACTTGGGGGGAGGATTCTGAATTGGTCTGTGTGGATATTAAATCTACTACAGTTTTGTGAGTTGACTCACAACAGTCTTTTTCCGGTGGTTTTCCAATTCATTTTGATGTTGGATATTTCAGATGTTTTTCAACTCTTCCCTCCCCCACCCTCCTTTTTAATGTATTGGTAAAATTTAAAATTGAAATGCTGTTTGAAATCAAAACATTGAAAAGAAACAAATTAAAAACCATAATAATCAAACTAAAATGTTTCAAGTCTTTTGAAAAGAAAAATTAGCCAACTAAAGCTATTTGCTGGGAAAAAAAATTGGGTGATGGTGGTAGTGGTGATCAATTCACCAACACATTTGTGCTCACTTCTAGTGGGAATATTGATAGATGGAATTCTGAATAGCTCCTGGTAGAGATACTTTGTCATTCCATACGGGACTCACACTCAACTTAGAATCATAGAATGATAGGTTTGTTCTGAAAGAAAATGTTTCCTTTTAAAATTTTCCCCAAATTTCTAATTTTTTTCCAAACTGGTCTCAGAAAACAAATGAATAAAGAATTTTTTTCCCAAAAGTTTCAGTCTTTCCCCAGGGACCATCACTTATAAATCAAACATTAAAGATTTAGCATTTGTTTGTCATAACTGAAGAGGCCAGTTTACCAACCCATCACTTCCAATTCCACCACCATCTCATCACACCAGATCTCAGAATCCAGGCTGCAGACATATTCGGCCTTGTCAGAGGCCTGGACATGCTTGAGCTTCAATGAGAAGTTCCCCTGAGTCATTTCAGTGACGAACAGCTCCATTCAACCCTGGTATTTCTCCCCTTCTGATTCTGCCTGGATTCCTCCACTGAAGGAGACCTCATGAACTAATGCTGATGATCTTAACAGCTTCCACTGCACTTTGAAACTTCCAGGTAACTTAGGGTACCTCTAAACTATATGGCTCTGTCGACAGAGCCATGTAGATTAGTGTACTCAAAAAAGGGAAATGAAGTGGAGATTTAAATAATCGCCGCTTCATTTAAATCAAAATGGCCCCACGCTGTGCTGATCAGCTAATTGTCGGCACAGCGCGGCAGTCTAGATGGGGATCTGCCGACCCCAGAATCCTTCGTTGGCAGATCCTGTAAGCCTTGTTTCATGAGGCATAAAGGATCTGCCGACTAAGGGTTCTGGGGTTGGCAGATCCCCATCTAGACTGCCGCGCTGTGCTGACAATCAGCTGATTGACGCAGTGCTGCGGCCATTTTTATTTAAATGAAGCGGCAATTGTTTAAATTACCACTTCATTTCCCTTTGCCATCCTACCTCATCTACATGGCTCTGTCGATGGAGCCATGTAGTTTAGACACATCCTTAGTGACTGAGAGTTGGCATGGGAAGATGACGTCTGTTCCAGTGACTCCAATAACAGGATTGTTGGGAGGAAGGATTCCGTAGGGAATCCTTTAGCGCAACTGGGCTAAACTTGAGTAAACAATGTGGAAACCCCATGAGCGAGGTCACAACACCTGCCCAAGTCACGCGCCCTTTCACGAGGGAAGAGAGCAGCATTGTGATCATTGGCACCAGGCTGCAACCCCACTTACCTTGGGGGTGCATTCAAACAGAGAGCCATGGAAAACTCCACCAGCTCCACCACTCACCCTACCAGCCCCACCCCTGCTGCTCTGCGAGGCATGTCTTTCAGAGACAGAGCCCTTCAAAAGGGAGGTAGAATCACTTGACAGTTTTAACTTAATGTAGGCCCCAGCTATACAATAGGGCTGCAGGAGTGAGTGACACATTTGTTGCTGATTTATGGCCCAGATCTGCCAGTTGCATTTCACATGGGGAATTGGCTCAGTTAATAATCCTGGTACTTTAATCCCTAGGATACCCAGGTCCCAAATCACCCATGCTACAATCCCATTAACTTCACTGGAGTTGGGCCTGGGATGCATTTGGCCCCTCTTTGCCTCCCATTGCCAGACACTAGAAGATTTACGATTATCTTGCCACAAACCAAGAAGCTGTTTCACTGACCTGTCACCTCCAGTTCAATGTAGGCTTCTCCATGTCAGTCTGGGACATCAACCCAGCAGGTGTACTTCCCTTTGACAGTCACCCGGATGTTCTTTGGTATCAGGGAGAGGTTTCCTCTGCTCAGATGAGAGGTGAAGAACTCTGTGTGGCCCTAGCACTCCTCACCCTGCCTTTCTGTTTGGCTTCCTCCATTGTAGGAGATCACTTCTATGCTCTTGAAAGGTCTCACAAGTGTCCACTGGACAGCAGGGCTGAGAGGGACCCTTGGAGATGACAGGGAGCAGGGTATGATAGCGTCTTCTCCAGCAACTCCAATGGCAGTGTTGTTGGGGGAATGGATTCTGACCAATCCTGAATGGAGACACTTTCTACAGTTTTACAGCAACAGTTTTTTGTTTCACAGAGTGAAAGTTACGTTGTTACTTAAAAAAATAGAGTTTTTAGGATTTTTTAGGAATAGACAGAGACCAGAGGAAGTGACCACACATACATTTACCAGTATAAGGTCTAGCTTATTTTATGTTTGCTTGTGAGAATTTGCTGGTGAGTTAGAGTTAGGCTATGTCTAGACTATGCTAGACTTCCCAAGAAGTCTTCTTTTGAACTCACTTTCGAAAGTGAAAATAATCAACCAATTCATAAATTGGTTGATTGGTGGTAAAGCACTAGAATGAGTTACCTAGGGAAGTAGTGGAGTCACCATCCCTATAGGGCTGTGTCTACACTGGCTCCTTCTTCGGAATAGGCATGCTAATTTACAACTTTGGAATAGGGATATCCGCGGGGGATTATCCAGAATAGGACGCAAGTAGGAATAAGTAGGAATAAGAGATCCTATGGAATAGGGCTTTATTCTGGAGGATCGCGCCAGTCTGGACGCTCTTTTCCAGCTTTTCCCCAAGCCGGAAAAAAAGAGGCGGCCATGTTTATTTAAATCCCGCGGGGGATATTTAAATCCCCCGTGGATTTCCCTATTCCAAAGTTGTAAATCAGCATGCCTATTCCGAAGAAGGGGCCAGTGTAGACACAGCCTAGGTGTTTAAGTCTCATCTTGACAAAGCCCTGGCTGGGTTGATTTAGTTGGGATTGGTCCTGCTTTGGGCAGGAAGCTGGACTTGATGACCTTCTGAGTTATTTTCCAGCTCTATGATTCTATGATTTTTTTCCCCAAAAGCCAGAGACAGAGAGATATCAGAGGAAGAAACTTAGCAACCACTAAGTACTGCACTTGTCTGAGATAGAAAAAAGCCATGTTCAAGCTCATCCTCTAGTTCATTCAGAGGAGGGACTTGAATCTACATTGTACACATCACCCAGTATTACTATGGAGATGTGATTCTGGCAAAACAAAGAAAAAGTCCACATGGGTAGAGAGACTTCTGACAAGATCCCCAAAGTGCAGGTAGGGACTGTGGGACTGATGGGCCACCTCTAACCAGCCTGGGCTCTCTCTCACAATGCTTTGCTAGTGACAAGCAGCAAACCCTTCAAGGTGATGCAATCACATCAGCACAACTTTATCTGGAGCTCCACACCCAGCTAGAAGGAAAAGGCCTCCAGCTGCTGAAGTAGAAATGAAAGGAGGGATGAGAGGTGTGAGCTGGGGGACCAGAGAGCTGGGGTATGTCTACACTACCAAGTTAATTCGAACTAACAGACGTTAGTTCGAATTAACTTTGATAGGCGCTACACATACAAACCGCTAGTTTGAACTTAATTTGAACTAGCGAAGCACTTAATTCAAACTAGGTAAACCTCATTCTACAAGGACTAACGCCTAGTTCGAATTAAGTAGTTCGAATTAAGTGCTGTGTAGCCACTTAATTCGAACTAGTGGGAGGCTAGCCCTTCCCAGCTTTCCCTGGTGGTCACTCTGGCCAACACCAGGGAAATTCTTCTGCCCCCTTCCTGGCCCGGAGCCCTTAAAGGGCCACGGTCTGGCTAAGGTGCCCGTGCCAGTTGCAAGCCTGCCAGCACCCAGCCAGCAGACCCTGCACCTGGCACGGGATAAGCCAGCCACCCGCTGCCGCCCAGCCCTCCCCCTCTTCCTGGGACCAGGCTGGTGGCTCCCAGGAGCCTGCCCAGGGCCGCAAGAGGTGGGCGACTGCCTGGTCAGGTGCGGAGATCGTGGACCTCATCGAGGTTTGGGGGGAAGCCTCCAATGTCCAAGATCTCCGCACTAGCCACAGGAACGCAGCCGTCTACAGCCGCATGGCTGACAGCCTAGCCGCCAGAGGCCACATGCGGACTCGGGAGCAGGTCTGCTGCAAAATTAAGGACCTGTGGCAGGTCTACTCCCGGGCCTGCCAGCCAGGGGCTGACCCGGGACCGTGCCCTCAGAGACCACCTTCAGACCCTGGTGGACAGGTTCCTGCCTCCTCCTGCACCGACCCCTGCGGCCGTCCCAGCTCTCGCTCCTCCTCCCACGCCTCCTCCCCCTCCCGCTTCCTCTGCACCCTCCATCCCTCCTGCCCCACCCTCCACACCTGCCCCTCCCCCGATGCCCCTGCACCCGCAGTGCTGCGAGACAGGAGAGCCAGCAAGACCCCCAAGCCTGAGCTTTCCCTTCCCTTCCTCTCCTTACACCCCCTTCCAGCTCCCTCCTCCCAGGTTTCCTCTTCCCTCTCCCACCCTCACTCCTCCCTCCCCCCTCCCCCCTCCTCCACCCCAGTTATGTAAAATAAAAATGAGATTTTTGTTGGCAAAACAGGTGTCTTTATTTGACATTAGAAAGGATGTTAGGGAGGGGAAGGGGGGAGTATGGAAGAAGGCCCCAGTGGGTGGGCTTCCCGGATCCGGACGGCCCCCCGCTGGGCTTCCTGGGCGGTGGCAGTGTGGGGCTGAGCATAGTGGCCAGCCATGGGCTCAGCCTCAGCCATCCAGGCTGGCAGGAAAGCATCCCCCCCCTCCTCTCGCACAAATTGTGCAGCACGCAACATGCTGCCACCACGGGAGGGATATTGTGCTCGGCGAGGTCGAGGCGGGTGAGGAGGCACCTAATTCGTGCTTTCAATTGTCTGAAGGCCCCGTCCACCACGATGCGGGCCCTGGTGAGCCTGGCATTGAAGGCCTGGTGAGAGGGGTTAAGGTGCCCCGTGTACAGCTTCATGAGCCAGGGCTGTAGGGGATAGGCCGCATCCCCCACCAGGAACACAGGCATGTCCACATCCCCGACCCTGCTGTGGCGATCGGGGAAGAATGTCCTGGCCTGCAGCCTCTGGCACATGGAGGAGTTCCGGTACACCCGTGCGTTGTGTGCCTTACTGGACCAGCCCACATTAATGTCCGTGAACTGGCCCCGGTGGTCACACATGACCTGCAGAAACATGGAGAAGTACCCCTTTCGGCTGACAGACTGGGAGGCCTGGTGCTGCGGGGTACGGATGGGGATGTGCGTCCCGTCGATGCCCCCCCCCCCCCCGCAGTTGTGGAAGCCGAGGGCATCGAACCCCAGGATGACGGCGTCCGGGTCGGTGAGGTGGACCACCCTGCGGAGCAGCACCCGGTTGATGGCCTTGACCACTTGCAGAGAGACACAGCAAACCGCGAATCACTGGGGCCCCCTCGTGGCTGGGAGTGTTCGTGTCCTGGCACTGCCCCTCACCCCACTCCCGGAAGCAACCCCCCCGGGCAGCATGTAGTACGGCCGGGACAGACCGAACCCTCCGGTGCGGGACATTTTCCCTGAGGTGGCCCATCCCCTCCTTGCAGCCACCCTCTTCCCCGGCCCAGTGACCGGTAAGTGCCGTACCTGAATGAGCACTGCTCCGATGGTGGAACTTCCCACACCAAACTGGTTCCCGACGGATCGGTAGCTGTCCGGCGTGGAGAGCTTCCAGAGGGCGATGGCCACATGCTTCTGGAGGGGGATGGTGGGCCTCATGTGAGTGTCCTGTCTCCGCAGAGCAGGGGCGAGCCATTCGCAGAGCTCCAGGAAGGTGTCCCTCTTCATCCTGAAGTTCTGGGTCCACTGTCTGTCTCCCCAGCGCTCCAGGATGATGCGGTCCCACCAATCGCTGCTGGTGTCCAGACGTCAGATGCAGCAGGGCATGCTGGCATCCGATCGCTGCTGTGGCTCCTCCACAGTCACCAGGGAGGCCAGGCAGAGAGGCAGGGGGCTGACGTGCACCAGGTGGTGCCAGGCAGCCTCTAGCCATTGCTGGCAGGCTTGCAGCAGCAAATCCATAAACTGCACCTGAAAGCCCAGGGCGATCTCTGGCTCCATGTTGCCAACTGCGGCGGCGTCCCCAAAGGGAAGCATTGACACAGATAGGCGCAGAGAAAAACGGTTTGCTGTCCCTCAGCGAGGTAGGCAAGCAAGCTGAAAAGCTGAGAACCTGCTGTCCAGGGGGGGTCCCTTTAAACACGAGCCTCAGATAGCCTCAGACAGCAGCTACACAAAGGAATTACTGACCTGAAGCCCTGCTGGAACCGGTTTCAGCTGCCCTTAAGTGTGCCCCAGTATCCAATCAGTGTGGACGCGCTAGTTCGAATTAGCAAAATGCTAATTCTTACTAGTTTTTAAGTCTGGATGCGCTAATTTGAATTAGCTTAGTTCGAATTAACTAATTTGAACTAAGTTAGTTCAAATTAGCGCTGTAGTGTACTCGCTGGTGGTTATAGGAGACATGGAAGCAGGAGATCACTCACAATAGGAAACGCAGTTGATTCACAGGGAGAGGCAGAGAGGTGGGTTTTTGAGGTGTGGGGGGAAAAGAATAGTCCAGGTTTGTCAACAGGGAAGAGATGAAAATAACACCAAGATTATGAGTGATGGCACCAGATGAACACCAGGAGTGGTGAAAGGAAGGAGAGGGGTAGAGTTGGGAGTCTAAGCCAGCGTCAGGATAGACATGGGCTGAGGTGAGCACCTTAGAGCTTGCCAGGCAGGATAGAGCAACTGACTACACCAGGCTAAATGACCATGATATTCTCCACTGGTCTGTCTTATGGCAGCTCCAGGATGGACCATGTTGTCTGAAGATGGGGCCTGAGGGCAGCCTCTTACTGAACACCAACAGAGTCAGCTCTCCCAGTTGTCACTTGGTCATTGAGGCCTGGTTTTAAAGCACTTTTGACATGGGAGTCTCTTGTCTCTCTGGGCGATTTTAATACTTCTGATGTCCTTAGACTGGTGCCAAATAGTGTGTGTGTGTGTGTGTGTGTGTGTGTATGTGTGTGTGCATACAACACGTGGGGAACTAGCTCTGTAGGATGCTCAGCATTGTGACCTGATAAAACGAATCAGTTACAATCAGTTGTTCTCCGCACTCCTCAGGCTCTGACCCATAGCACTTTGCATAAGGATTTTCCCATAGCAACACTTAGGAAAAAACCTGTTTCTTTTCACCAGGGAGCTCAGTCGCACACTGAGGAGCCATTCAGCCGCAGCAGGGCAGGAGGGGGCAGAGCGACATGCAGGCAGCACACTCCATAGTGCCCCTGGCTACTGCTCACAAAGAAGCAGCTTGTATCTCACCTCCAGACATTGCTTTCTCCTGGCCCCAAGCCAGCTGGCATCACCCCTTTGGGGTAACCACACAGTGGCAGAAACCTTAGCCAAGACCCTTCCTGCTTTACACCACATCCACCGCCAACTTGGGAACTGAAATAGCTGCTGCTACCAGCATTCTCCTCCCCTGCCTTGCATAGTTTATAGACCAATGATCAACTCACCTCTTAATCTTTGATTTATGGATCTAAATAAATTGTGCTTCTTTAATCTTTGCCTGTAAGGCAGGTTCTCCAGAGTTTTTTCTGAATTGTTTCCTTACATTTGTGGATACCAGAACAGAAACCTATAGAATCATAGAATCAGATCCAGCTCGAGCTATTCCTGAGCCCTGGGCAGCGGGTGCACGATGCATACACAGCTCTGCCCCTGGGCTCACGGCGCATGTGTGGCACTGCCTCCTGGCGTGCTGTGCACCTTACACCTGCAATCGGGTGCACGGTGCCTGATGGCAGCTCTAAGTCAGACCATACTGACTCAAATATGACACAGGACAAAAGTTCCCCTGAAATCTATCTAGCAATCAGCAGAGTACAGCCAGTAGACTGGTTCAAGAAGGTGATCTAGCAGAGTGAAGTTCTATTCCTGTGTGCTTTGCTAGTCAACTGTGGGAGAGTTTTTCTCCTCCCCTAGTCCACAGTCACCCATCTGTAAAATGGGGATAATGATTCTGACCTCCTCTGTAAAGCACTTCCAGATCTATGGATGGAAAATGCTATGCGCATAGGTATAGACTGGTCCAGGAAATTGAAGGGTGTGTCTAGACTACAGGGTTTTGTCGACAAAAGTGGACTTTTGTTGACAAAACTATGCCTGCATCTACACTACCACCGAGTTCTGTCGACATAACATCGACAGAGCTCGGCAGTTTTGTCAATGGCGGTAAACCTCATTCTACAAGGAATAACACCTTTTGTCGACAGAGTTCTGTCGACAGAAGGCGTTATTGCATCTACACTGTCCTTTGCATCTACACTCTCATGTTGACAAAGCAGCTTGCTTTGTCAACAGAACTGGATGTAGTCTAGACACTCTTTGTCGAGAGAGGCTTTGTCGACAGTATCTCTCGACAAAGCCTCTGTAGACAAAATCATAGGCTACGTCTACATTGGCCCCTTTTCCGGAAGGGGCATGTTAATTTCAGCGATCGTAATAGGGAAATCCGCGGGGGATTTAAATATCCCCCGCGGCATTTAAATAAAAATGTCCGCCGCTTTTTTCCGGCTTTTAGAAAAGCCGGAAAAGAGCGTCTACACTGGCCCGGATCCTCCGGAAAAAGCGCCCTTTTCCGGAGGATCTTATTCCTACTTTGGAATAAGATCCTCCGGAAAAGGGCACTTTTTCCGGAGGATCGGGGCCAGTGTAGACGCTCTTTTCCGGCTTTTCTAAAAGCCGGAAAAAAGCGGCGGACATTTTTATTTAAATGCCGCGGGGGATATTTAAATCCCCCGCGGATTTCCCTATTACGATCGCTGAAATTAACATGCCCCTTCCGGAAAAGGGGCCAATGTAGACGAGCCCCTGTAGTCTAGACGTACACGAAGATTGTAGCAAGAAGTGAAATATAAAAGCCAAGACTGGCATAGATGTATTGCTTTTATACTTCACTCCTTGCCATAATCTTTCATTTACCCCAACAGTCTGTGAATTATCTGGACTTCATTTCATCCTATAAGAACATTCTCTTATAATGCTTGAGTAGGCTGGAGCAGAGTGGAGACTGGTGGGATTTTATTGCTCTGGAGTAGGAAAGCATATGTATTACTTTGTCTACTGGGGCAGGTATGATTACTTCTAGACACAAGTTTACATACTGTCCTTAGAGCTTGGGATGAGCATTTTAGTCTGTTTCATGTGTTTGAATGGGTCAATGAATAGAAGAAGGTCATTCCACTAGGAATTATTCCTAATTAAATACATAGGGATTGTCAGATTGGATCTAAAAGTAACAACTAAAAATTTATAAAGAGGAAGTCTGACGTGTTGAATGCTATTGCATCTTCATAAATCTGTGTCCCAAGTTTTTTTTCCAGTCCAGGACAAAACAGACCAAAAGTTGCCATAGGAGTTTTATTAACATGTACTCTTCTCATTCAAGAAAATTTTTCCCATGCTACAGGTTAGGCTGGCATTCTGTATATGGAATGCCTGCTGGAAATGGAATATCCAAATACCTTTAAAATGCATGTGAATTTTTGTGTATGTAAGTTAATTAACAGATAAAAAGACAGAAGAAAACAGGTAGATTCACAGAGGGATATATCAAATGTGTATGAGAGAGAAAGAGAATTTGGGTTCTTAGATTTTGATGGGAAAAATGTTGTAGATGATAATAGAAAAAATATTTCTATCTTTAAACCTGTAATTCATTCAAAATGTTACTTATCTTTAAATAATCATAAATTGCTAAAATAATTTGATAAATAAATTGCTAAATCAGAGCAGCAGGGTAATATCACTATTCAGTCATAGGACACATGTTCCTGATTCCCAGCTTGTGGAAGACCTTGCTATTGTATTTAGCATTTTGAATAGTTATTTGAGTTGTTATTTCATCTGGAGGTGATGGGGTTGAGTCTGCTGGAGGGGGTGACCCCAGTATGGACTCTGATGCCCCCAAAAAGATACACTAGAGATGAGGGGTGCTAATAACATTGTCTGAGCACTTCCCTGAGGGCATAGAGTAGACTATAACAAATTCCCATTCTATCTATATAGATTTATATTGTTCAACATCTTTCTTAATGACCTGGATGAGGGGATGGATTTCACCCTCAGCAGATTTGCAGATGACACAGCTAGAGGGAGAGGTAGATATGCTGGAAGCAGGGATAGGGTCCAGAGTGACCTGAACAGATTAGAGGATTGGTCCAAAAGAAAACTGATGAGGTTCAACAAGGACAAGTGCAGAGTTCTGCACTTGGGACGGAAGAATCCCAAGCATAGTTACAGGCTGGGGACCGACTGGCTAAATAGCAGTTCAGCCAAAAAGGACCTGGGGATTACAGTGGATGAGAAGCTGGATATGAGTCAACAGTGTGGCCTTGTAGAGAAGTGATTAGTTCCCTTTATTTGGCACTGGTGAGGCCATATCTGCAGTACTGTGTCCAGTTCTGGGTCCCCCACTACAGAAAGAATGTGGATGCATTGGAGAGAGTCCAGCGGAGAGCAACCAAAATGTTTAGAGGGCTGGAGTGCATGGCCTATGAGGAGAGGCTGAGGGATTTTGGCTTCTTTAGTCTACAGAAGAGAAGAGTGAGGGGGGATTTAATAGCAGCCTTCAACTTCCTGAGGGGAGATTCCAAAGAGGAAGGAGAGAGACTGTTCTCAGTGGTGACAGATGGCAGACCAAGGAGCATTAATCTCAAATTACAGTGGGGGAGGTCTAGGTTGGATAGTAGGACAAACTATTTCACCAGGAGGACGGGGAAGCACTTGAATGGGTTACCTAAGTGGTGGTGGAATCTCCATCCCTAGAGGTTTTTAAGTCCTGGCTTGACAAAGACCTGGCTGGGTTGATTTAGTTGGGATTGGTCCTGCTTTGGGTATGGAGTTGGACTCGATGACTCCTGAGGTCTCTTCCAACCCTGGGATTCTATGATACTATGATTCTGTATATTTTAGAGCATTTATATATCTGTCTGTCTGTACATGAGTCTATCCATCTATCTGTGAGACTGTTTGTTCAAGAACTCCTCCTAAATTATAAGCACTAGGGTCTCCAAATTTGCTCTGCAGCTTCCTGTTATCCTAAGTTAGAACAAGGTCAGGGGTTGGTTGCACCAGGAAAATGGAGAATGCGTGGGACTGAACTGTATGGGATTCCATAACATGGAAAGGGAGGGGTCTCATAGGAAGAACAGTATTGCTCCACAATCACTGCTGGGGACAGCGAGCAAGGCAGAGTGTTATACTGAAGCGTGAGAAGGGGCAGGAGGAGGGCACACCAGGAAGAGAGTAGCTAGATGGGCCCAGGGCTCTCCATATTGCTTTCCACTGGCCACAGGTAAATGGCCTTCATGTTCAGGGCCGGCCCACAACATTTTGGCCGCCTGATGCCCCCATACTCCCTTGCTTGGGCTAAAACTTTGAAAGGTCTCAATTCTGCCTTCTGGTTCTACTCCTCTCATGGTACTGCTCTGATACCTACATATGCACCAATAGCACACACCATTATCTACTCTCTGGGTCCTAGTGGTGCCCTCCCACAGTCTGGCACCTGAGGCAGCCGCCTCAGTTAGTCTCATGGTAAGGGTGGCCCTGCTCGTGTTCCAGACCCATCCTTTCTGGCCCTCACCTTCAGAAGTAGATAGGATGGACAGAGTCTTGATGACCAGCAGACCCCCACAGATCTCCCACCAGGAGCACCACTAGGGCCTCCCCTGCCCTCCCATCCAGAGGATGGGCAATGAAGGTTCCTGTTCCCCACAAAAGAGACAATGGCTGATGGTAGGTACTGTAGCCCCATCCCTCCTTGACAGGAGCTGCCAGCCTGGCCCAGGAAGCCCAGTCCCAGTTCCCTGGCAAGAGTCGCAGACTGGACAGGAGGCCCTGGGTACCCTAGGAAGCCACTATTGCTGATGTAAAGCCTTGCTGTTATGGGCAACCTTGGTGAACCCTCCCAGAGCTCTTAGTCCCCAGCCCTGACTCCTGACACCCTCTTCCCAGAGCTCCCACAAGGACCTGAGCAACACCGGGTAAATCTTCTAGTTGTCTATATTACATCATCAAACTTGTGTGGAACATTATTGGTTTAGATGTCCCAGGAGAGACCTAAAATGTCATTCGGGGGCACAAAGTTTATATTAGAAATAAAATCATACCCATAAAGTCAGGTCTCATTCCTTTCAGAGTTATTTATTTATTTCAACTTTGGAGTCTTCCTGCCAATGACCAGCATTTCCATCTCTTCTCCCTCTGTTTTCTCCCTTGTATTAACCTTCATTTTCCACTTGGCTTCTTTTGCTGTTTCTGACGTTTCACAGATCAACATTCCCTTCTCCCCTCTGTTGGGAATTGTAATTGTCCACAGTAACTGGATCTCATCTTTCCTTTCTCAGAGGCTGTAATGGGACAGGAACTCTGACAGGGAGGATTGTGAGTGGTCTCTGTTCTCCTGTGCTGTTCCCAGGACTGAGGAATGGGTAATACAAACATTTCTCAGTAAACTCTGCAGGGATAGTTACAATGTGGAACATCACCCCTGCATCATAAAATGAGATTTTTCCCTCTTCCTGATCCAGAAATACCCCAATCACTGCATAGGGTGCATCCTTCTTTTCTATCTTTTTATCTTCTGGTCTTGAAAAAAGGTCTCCCTGGGATCTCTGCAGAGACCAGTATCCCTCCGCAAGCAGTGTCGCTGCCTCCTCTCTTTTCACTGTCTCCCTCACAGCCTGACTCAGCACCCCCAGCTCCCAGTCCCCTTTGCCCCCCACCTCCACCTCCCAGTACTGCCTGCCATCCACAAACCCCTCCCTCCCCACCACAAGCAGGGCCCTGGAGGCTGCAGCCGGCTCTGGAGATGCAGCTTCATGCCAGACTCTTCTCTGATCCTCTGACAATCTGAGCTCTGGGTGTTTGCAACCCGGGTCCAGAGTGATGGGAACTGTGGAGAGAAACCAGAACAGTCCCCTGGTTAGTGAGGAGAGACTCAGGGTATGTCTACACTACAAAGTTAGTTCGAACTAACTTTCACAGGCGCTACACTAGTGCTCCGTTAGTTCGAATTTAATTCAAACTAATCGAACGCTTAGTTCGAACTAGGTAAACCTCATTCCATGAGGATTAAGCCTAGTTCGAACTTACTAGTTCGAATTAAGGGGTGTGTAGCCCCTTAATTCGAACTAGTGGGAGGCTAGCCCTCCCCAGCTTTCCCTGGTAGCCACTCTGGCCAACACCAGGGAAACTCTACTGCCCCCCTCCCAGCCCCGGAGCCCTTAAAGGGCCACGGGCTGGCTACGGGGTTTGTGCCAGTTGCAAGGCTGCCAGCACCCGTGCCAGCACACCCAGCAGCTGACACCCCATGAGCCAGCCACCCGATGCCCCCCAGCCCTCCCCCTCTTCCTGGGACCAGCCTGGCGGCTCCCAGGACCCTGCCCGGGGCCGCAAGAGGCGGGCGCCCGCGTGGTCTGGTGCAGAGATCGTGGACCTCATCCAGGTTTGAGGGGAAGCCTCCAATGTCCACGATCTCTGCACTAGCCACCGGAACGCGGCCGTCTACGGCCGCATAGCTGCCAGCCTGGCCGCCAGGGGCCACCAGCGCAGCCGGGAGCAGGTGCGCTGGAAAATTAAGAACTTGCGGCAGTCCTACTCCCTGGCCTGCCTGCCAGGGGCTGACCCGGAGGCGTGTCCCCACTTCCAGGCTCTGGACCGCATCCTGGGGGTTCATGACGTCCCTGCCCCCCGGGAGGTGATAGACCCCGGGGCAGAGGGACCGCTCCCAGACACGGAGGAGGAGGAGGAGGAAGAGGAGGGCTCCGAGAGCCAGGAGCCTGCCGGCAGCCTGCCCAGGACCCAGGACCCCTGAGGCACCCCACAGAGCCGCTCGCCTGTGTCATCCGAGGCCGGGGAGGCGTCCACATGTGAGTACCATCGTGCTACCCTTATGTGTACGGGGGGCTGGGGCGAGAGGGAGCCCAGGGACCATGCACCTGGGCCTTGCCCACCACGGAGCAGCAGCTGGGGATCCTGCAGGGGCCCTGGCATTGCAGAGGGGAGCTGGGTTTCACACACCTGGGCCCCTGGGGTAATTGACCGCTGGTCTTGTTTCACCACAGCCGCAGCACCTGGGACTGCAGGGCGCACCACCCCACCTGCAGCAGCCGCCCATGCCCAGGCCAGCAGGAGAGCCAGGAACAAAGAGGACTACCAGAGGCGGCACCTCCGGTTCCTGGAGCACCAGCTCCGCATCCAGGACCACTGGGTCCAGGAGGACCTGAGGCTGCGCTGGAGGAGCTTGGAGGCACTGGAGGAGCAGGGCCGTGCCCTGCGAGGCCACCTCCAGAGCCTGTTCGACTGCTTCCCAATTCCTCCTGCTCCGGCTCCTGCTCCCCCTGCTCCCGCTCCTGCTCCTCCTGCTCCCCCTGCGCCCCCAGCTCCCCCTCCTGCTCCCGCTCCTGCTTCCTCCACACCCCCCATCCCTCCTGCCCCACCCTCCACAACCATTCCCCACACACGCCCCCGGACCAGCAGTGTTGCGAGACAGGAGAGGCAGCCGGACCCCCACCCCTGAGCTTTCCTTTCCCTTCCTCCCTTCCCTCCCCTTCCAGCTCCCTCGTCCCAGGTTTCCCCCTCTCCTCTCCCACCCTCATTCCTCCCTCCCCCCACCCCAGTTATGTGAAATAAAAAGACGTTTTTGTTTGAAAAACGTGTCTTTATTTGACAGGAGGGGAAAGGGGAAGGGGGGTAGGGTGGAAGAAGGCCCCAGTGGGGCATGCAAGGAAGAGGTCAGTCCTCCTCCACCAGGAAGCTCTCCCGCAGGGCTTCCCGGATCCAGACGGCCCCCCGCTGGGCTTCCCGGACAGCGGCGGTGCGGGGCTGACCGTAGTGGCCAGCCATGCGGTCAGCCTCAGCCATCCAGGCTGGCAGGAAAGCCTTCCCCTTTCTCTCACCACGGGAGGGATGTTGTGCTCGGCCAGGTCCAGACGGGTGAGGAGGCATCGAAAGCGGGCTTTCAGTCGTCCGAAGAACTCCTCCACCACGATGCGGGCCCTGGTCAACCTGGCATTGAAGGCCTGGCGGGAGGGATTGAGGTGCCCCGTGTAGGGCTTCATCAGCCATGGCTGCAGTGGGTAGGCGGCATCCCCCACCAGGCACACGGGCATGTCCACATCCCCGACCCTGATGTGGCGGTCGGGGAAGAAGGTCCCGGCCTGCAGCCGCTGGCACACAGAGGAGTTGCGGTACACCCGGGCATCGTGTGCTTTGCCGGACCAGCCCACATTAATGTCCGTGAACTGTCCCCGGTGGTCACACACGGCCTGCAGGAGGATGGAGAAGTACCCCTTGCGGTTCACGTAACGGGACGCCTGGTGTTCCGGGGCACGGATGGGGATGTGCGTCCCGTCGATGGCCCCCCCGCAGTTGGGGAAGCCGAGGGCGCTGAAT
Organism: Pelodiscus sinensis; assembly: GCF_052426305.1. Lineage (NCBI taxonomy): Eukaryota > Metazoa > Chordata > Testudines > Trionychidae > Pelodiscus > Pelodiscus sinensis. The sequence goes on along the minus strand of NC_143069.1, from coordinate 12,094,255 downwards.
CCCCGGATGACGGCGTCCGGATCGGTGAGGCGGACCACCCTGCGGAGCAGCACCCGGTTGATGGCCTTGACCACCTGCGGAGAGAGACACAGCAAAGCGCCAATCGTTGGGGCGCCCGGGTGGCTGGGAGCATTCGTGCCCTGGCAGTGCCCCGTGCCCCACTCCTGGAAGCAACCCCCCGGCGGTGTGTAGTACAGCCGGGACAGACCGACCCCTCCGGTGCGGGGCACTTTCGCCTCCTCCCTCCCCCCCTTTGTCCCTGGGGCGGCCCATCCCCTCCTCGCAGCCCCCCCCTTACCCCCCAGCACAGTGGCCGACGAGTACCTGCATGAGCACCGCTCCAACGGTGGATCTCCCCACGCCGAACTGGTTCCCGACGGATCGGTAGCTGTCCGGCGTGGAGAGCTTCCAGAGGGCGATGGCCACCCACTTCTGGAGGGGGATGGCGGGCCTCATGCGAGTGTCCCTTCTGCGCAGAGCAGGAGCGAGCCACTCACAGAGCTCCAGGAAGGTGTCCCTCCTCATCCTGAAATTCTGGATCCACTGTCGGTCTTCCCAGCGCTCCAGGACGAAGCGGTCCCACCGGTCGCTGCTGGTGTCCAGATGCCAGATGCGGCGGGGCACGCCGGTGCCGGGGCGCCACCGCGGCTCCTCCACGGCCCCCAGGGCAGCCAGGTGGAGAGGCAGGGGGCTGACGTGCACCAGGTGGTGCCAGGCAGCCTCGAGCCATTGCTGGTAGGCTTGCAGCAGCAAGTCCAGAAAGTGCACCAGAAGGTGCAGGGCGAGCTGTGGCTCCATGTTGCCACCTGCGGCGGCCCCCCCCCGAAGGGAAGCACCGACACAGACGGGCACAGAGACCAACGCTTTGCTGTCCCTCGGCGAGGTTGGCAAGCAAGCAGGAAAAGCTGAGAACCGACTTTCCGGGGGGGTCCCTTTAAGCACGAGCCTCAGATAGCCTCAGACAGCAGCCACACAAAGCAACTACTGACCTGATGCCCTGCCAGAACCAATTTCAGCCGCCCTTAAATGCCCCCCTGCGTCCAATCAGTGTGGACGCGCTAGTTCGAATTAGCAAAATGCTAATTCGAACTAGTTTTTAGTTCTAGATGCGTTAGTTCGAATTAGTGCTGTAGTGTAGACGTACCCTTCCTGTGTCCATGACAAGTCTCCAATCTGCAGGATAAATCTGGTGTGGCAAAAGACAGCAGAAATTCCTGCATCACCCAGCATGTTGCAGCTCACAGCTTGTCTGTGTCTCTGAGGAGGGGGACACATCACCCTCCATGTACCCTGCAGCCTTGGGGAAGGTGCACTGGGCTGGCAGCCAGGAGACCTCGGGGTCTGGTCTTCAATCCTACTAAGAACATAAGAACTGAGGGTATGTCTACACTACCCTCCTAGTTAGAACTAGCGGGGTAATGTAGGCATACCGCACTTGCAAATGAAGCCCGGGCTTCATTTGCATAAGCGGGGAGCTGCCATTTTAAAATCCCGGCTGGTTCGAACCCCGTGCAGCGCGGCTACACGCGGCACGAACTAGGTAGTTCGAACTAGGCTTCCTAGTTCGAACTACCGTTACTCCTCATTCCATGGAGCAGGACCTGTTCCATGGGGGGGATCTGAGGCCAGAGTAGGTGCCCGTGGGGGGGAGGGGCAGGGATCTGAGACCAAGGTGTGTGGATATCTGGTCCCTAATGACCTGTCTCTTCTCCAGGCTGCTGGCTGGCTGGCCGGGCAGAGCAGGGTGCTGGGAGGTGAGTATCTCTGGGGAGATTGGGAATAAGAGGAGCTGGGTCCTGAATGTTCACTCAAAACTCCTTTCAAACTCCTTGTATTGACCTGGGAGCTCAGATCAGACCCCGGCCCACTGGGTCCCTGTGGGTGCAGGGAGGTGTCTGTGAGCCCGGGTGCTGTCCCTGCGGCTGGGCGCTAAGGGCCAGTCACAGACACATGGGGAGGGGTTTGTGTCTCCCCATCTCACTCCTGTCTGTGTGAACAGAGCTCCCTGCACCCGAACCCTCAATCTCTGCCAGCCTCAGGGGGAGATCACTGTGGGGGGAACCATCACCATCCGCTGTCAGTGTCGGTGCCACGGCAGGAGGCTGTTGCTGTAGAAAGATGGAGTCAGATCTTGGAGCTGGATGCTGCTGGGGACAGGGGCGAATTCCCCACACAAATCCCCCAGACACCCACACAGCTCCCCACAGCATCACAGGGTGTCACTGGCCCAGCCTGCGCCTCCATCTCATAGGGTATGTTTACACTACAGCGCTAATTCGAACTATCTTAGTTAGAATTAGTTAATTCAAACTAAGTTAATTTGAACTAACGCGTCTAGAACTAAAAACTAGTTCGAATTAGCATTTTGCTAATTCCAACTAGCATGTCCACATTAAGTGGACCCTGAACCGGGCTTAAGGATAGCCGGAAGCAGTGCCGGCAGGGCATAAGAGGAGGACTTAGAGCATGGAGATGCTGTCTCAGGCTAGCCGAGGGCTGCGCTTAAAGGGTCCCGACCCCCACCCCGGACAGACAGTTGAGTATTGCAGAGAGCCAGGGGCATGCGCCTGTGGGGAGATCTGAGACCAGGGCATGTGCCTATTGGAGGGAAACTGAGGCATGTGTCCAATGGGGAGGGTATGGGTCTGAGCGGCTGGATGCGGCAGAACCATCTGCAGGAGGGTTATGGGGAGACCATAAGCCGAGCCTATTCTCCCATGACAACTTGCTTTACTTAAGAACCTTGGGTGAGGGACCTTGTCAGAGGCTTTCTGGAAATCTAAATGCACTATCTCAACTGGATCCCCCTTGACCACATGATAGTTGACTCCCTCAAAGAACTCTGGCTATTAGTAAGGCATGATTTCCCTATACGGACACCATGTTGACTTTCCCCAACAAATTATGTTCATCCATATGTCTGACAATTTTATAATTGTCACAGTCTGGCCTGACTGCATCCAAGCACACCGAGGTGGGGCAGAGTCCCTGGTCCCATGGTGCAGTGGGGGGAAACTGAGGCACAGAACAAGGCAGGGTCACCCAAAAGGTGCAGAGTGAGCCAAGGTTGCACCCCACATTAACATGCCCATCCCAGGATCCCGCTCCTCTACCCTCTCCTCTGCTGCCAGTGGACATGCCTAACGTACACATTGCGGCTGCAGTGTGGGCATTTTGCTCAAGAACAACTGTTCTTGTGCAAAAACTTGTGGCACGTCTACACTGCACATGAATTTTTGCGCAAGTAAATTTGCAGTGAAGCATCAGAAAAGAGGCCTTCTTGCACAAGAGTTATTCCTCTCCCCACGAGGAATAAGCCCCTTTTGTGCAAGAGCTGTTGTGCAAGAAGGCAGCGTGGACAGGCTCCAGGGGCTTCTTGAGCAAGACACTTTTATGGCTAATATGGCCATCAGAGCTTTCTTGCGCAAGAGAGCATTCAACTGCGATGGACACTCTTGTACAAAAGCACATGGCAGGGTGGAGGTGCTCTTGCACGAGACCTTTTGCACAAGAACTCCTGCGTGAAACAGTTCTCGTGCAAGAAGCCTGCAGTGTAGGGCAGGGAGCAGCCTGTGGGGCTACTGGAGCTGCTGGCCGCAGGATGCCCAGTCAGGGAGTGGGGGGCACCCCTAGGAATGGCTCAAACTTCCCTGAAGGGTGGCTAGAGGAAGGACATTTGCCTGGCAGGGGTGAGGTGGGGGGGCAGTGACCTCACAGTGACTTTGGGCAGCCCTCAGCATATGAGGCAAAGGGCAGGAGGGGAGGTGGTGACCTCACAGAGGGACCCACATCTCAGGCTGATAAAGGGGGGGGGGCGGGCCCAGGGGACTTTGGAGACCCCCGGTTGCTTTAGCTCTGGTGCGTCTCCTCCTCACGGTTCCTTTGTGCTCTGTGAGTTCCACATCCCGACACCTTTGTGCAAAAGGTAAGAGCCCCCAGGGGTTTGGATCCCGCCCGGGGCCGGCTGGGTTCCTCCATCCCGCCCGCATTTCTGCTCTGTTCTTACCTCTTCTGTGCCCTTCCCCTGCTGCCCCCCCCCAGCTTGTGACACAACAGACAAGCTGAGGGATGGGGTGAGATTTGCAGGAGCCCGTGGGGCGGGGGATGCAGCCCCCGTTGTGGGGACTGGTGAGGTGGGGCTGGAACAGGTCTATGCCGGTGTCTTTCAGAAGAAAGCTCCACCCCCCACAGCTTAGACTCGCCCCTGATTGGCTGAGCAGGGGCTGTTGATGGGTAGGAGACTCAGGGTATGTCTACACTACAGAGTTAGTTCGAACTAAGGGTACGTCTACACTACAGCGCTAGTTCGAACTAACTTAGTTCGAATTAGTTAATTCGAACTAAGCTAGTTCGAACTAGCGCATCTAGAACTAAAAACTAGTTCGAACTAGCGTTTTGCTAGTTCGAACTAGCGCGTCCACACTGATTGGACGCAGGGGGGCATTTAAGGGCAGCTGAAACCGGTTCTGGCAGGGCATCAGGTCAGCAGTTGCTTTGTGTGGCTGCTGTCTGAGGCTATCTGAGGCTCGTGCTTAAAGGGACCCCCCCTGGACAGCCGGTTCTCAGCTTTTCCTGCTTGCTTGCCAACCTCGCCGAGGGACAGCAAAGCGTCGGTCTCTGTGCCCGTCTGTGTCGGTGCTTCCCTTCGGGGGGGCCGCCGCAGGTGGCAACATGGAGCCACGGCTCGCCCTGCACCTTCTGGTGCACGTTCTGGACTTGCTGCTGCAAGCCTGCCACCAATGGCTCGAGGCTGCCTGGCACCACCTGGGGAACGTCAGCCCCCTGCCTCTCCGCCTGGCCGCCTTGGGGGCCGTGGAGGAGCCGCGCCGGCGCCCCGGCACCGGCGTGCCCCGCCGCATCTGGCGTCTGGACACCAGCAGCGACTGGTGGGACCGCATCGTCCTGGAGCGCTGGGACGACCGACAGTGGACCCAGAACTTTAGGATGAGGAGGGACACCTTCCTGGAGCTCTGCGAGTGGCTCGCCCCTGCCCTGCAAAGAAGGGACACTCGCATGAGGCCCGCCATCCCCCTCCAGAAGCGGGTGGCCATCGCCCTCTGGAAGCTCTCCACGCCGGACAGCTACCGATCCGTCGGGAACCAGTTCGGCGTGGGGAGATCCACTGTCGGAGCAGTGCTCATGCAGGTACGGCGCTCGTCAGCCACCGAGCCGGGGGGAGGGGGCTGCGAGGAGGGGATGGGCCGCCCCAGGGACAAAGGGGGGGGGCGGGAGGAGGCGAAGGCGCCCCGCACCGGAGGGGTCGGGCTGTCCCGGCCGTACTACACGCCGCCAGGGGGGTTGCTTCCGGGAGTGGGGCGCGGGGCACTGCCAGGGCATGAATGCTCCCAGCCACCCGGGCGCCCCACTGATTGACGCTTTGCTGTGTCTCTCTCCGCAGGTGGTCAAGGCCATCAACCGGGTGCTGCTCCGCAGGGTGGTCCGCCTTGCCGACCCGGACGCCGTCATCCGGGGATTCGGCGCCCTCGGCTTCCCCAACTGCGGGGGGGCCATCGACGGGACGCACATCCCCATCCGTGCCCCGGAACACCAGGCGTCCCGGTACGTGAACCGCAAGGGGTACTTCTCCGTCATCCTGCAGGCCGTGTGTGACCACCGGGGACAGTTCACGGACATAAATGTGGGCTGGTCCGGCAAAGCACACGACGCACGGGTGTACCGGAACTCCTCCGTGTGCCAGCGGCTGCAGGACGGGACCTTCTTCCCCGACCGCCACATCAGGGTCGGGGACGTGGACATGCCCGTCTGCCTGGTGGGGGATGCCGCCTACCCACTGCAGCCCTGGCTCATGAAGCCCTACACGGGGCACCTCAATCCCTCCCGCCAGGCCTTCAATAACAGGCTGAGCAGGGCCCGCATCGTGGTGGAGGGGGCCTTCGGGCGACTGAAAGCCCGCTTTCGATGCCTCCTCACCCGTCTGGACCTGGCCGAGCACAACATCCCTCCCGTGGTGGCAGCATGTTGTGTGCTCCACAATTTGTGTGAGCGGAAGGGGGAGGCTTTCCTGCCAGCCTGGATGGCTGAGGCTGACCGCATGGCTGGACACTACGGTCAGCCCCACACCGCCGCCGTCCGGGAAGCCCAGCGGGGGGCCATCCGGATCCGGGAAGCCCTGCGGGAGAGCTTCCAGGTGGAGGAGGAGGAGGACTGACCTCTCCCTGCATGCCCCACCGGGGCCTTCTTCCACCCTACCCCCCCCCTTCCCCTTTCCCCTCCCTATCTACTGTACAATAAAGACACCTGTTTTTCAAACAAAAACGTCTGTTTATTTCAGAGAACTGGGGTGGGGGAGGGAGGAATGAAGGTGGGAGAAGGGAGGGGGAAACCTGGGACGAGGGAGCTGGAAGGGGAGGGGAGGGAAGGGAGGAAGGGAAAGGAAAGCTCAGGGGTGGGAGTCTGGGTGCCTCTCCCGTCTCGCCACACTGCGGGTCCGGGGGCGTCGGTGGGGAATGGTTGTGGAGGGGGGGGCAGAGAGGACAGGGGGTGTGGAGGAAGCAGGAGCGGAAGCAGGAGGAGCAGGGGGAGCAGGGGGAGCAAGAGGGGGAGAAAGAGGGGGAGCAGGGGGAGCAAGAGGGGGAGCAAGAGGGGGAGCAGGGGGAGGAGGAAACGGGAAGCGGTCCAGCAGGCTCTGGAGGTGGCCTCGCAGGGCACGGCCCTGCTCCTCCAGGGCCTCCAGACTCCTCTGGCGCAGCCTGAGGTCCTCCTGGACCCAGTGGTCCTGGAGACAGAGCTGTCGGTCCAGGAACCGGAGATGCCGCCTCTGGTAGTCCTCCTGGTTCCTGGCTGTCCTGCTTGCCCGGGCGCGGGCGGCTGCTGCAGGCGGGGTGGTGCGCCCTGCAGGCCCCGGTGCTGCAGCTGTGGTGCAAGAAGACCAGCGGTCAATTACCCCAGGGGCCCAGATGTGTGAAACCCAGCTCCCCTCTGCAAGGCCAGGGCCCCTGCAGGATCCCCAGCTGCTGCTCCGTGGTGGGCAAGGCCCAGGCGCACGGTCCCGGGGCTCCCTCTCGCCCCAGCCCCCCGTACACATAAGGGGAACACGAGGGTACTCACAGGTGGACGCCTCCCCGGCCTCTGATGATGCAGGCGAGCGGCTCTGTGGGGTGCCTCGGGGGTCCCGGGTCCTGGGAAGGCTGGCGGCAGGCTCCTGGCTCTCAGAGCCCTCTTCCTCCTCCTCGGTGTCCAGGAGCGGTCCCTCTGCCCCGGGGTCAATCACGTCCCGGGGGGCAGGGACGGCATGAGGCCCCAGGATGCGGTCCAGGGCATGGAAGTGGGGGCAGGCCTCCGGGTCAGCCCCTGGCAGGCAGGCCCGGGAGTAGGACTGCCGCAAGTCTTTAATCTTGCAGCGCACCTGCTCCCGGCTGCGCTGGTGGCCCCTGGCGGCCAGACTGGCAGCCATGCGTCCATAGACGGCCGCGTTCCGGTGGCTAGTGCGGAGATCGTGGACATTTGAGGCTTCCCCCCAAACCTCGATGAGGTCCACGATCTCCGCACTTGACCAGGCGGGCGCCCGCCTTTTGCGCCCCCGGGCAGGCTCCCGGGAGCCGCCAGGCTGGTCGTGGGGAGCAGTGGAGGGCTGGGAACCCTCGGATGGCTGGCTCATTGTGTGGCAGGTGCAGGCTGTGCAGGCACGGGTGCTTGCAGCCTTGCAACTGGCACAAAGTGAGTAGCCAGCCCGTGGCCCTTTAAGGGCTCCGGGGCCGGGAGGGGGGCAATAGAGTTTCCCTGGTGTTGGCCAGAGTGGCCACCAGGGAAACCTGGGAAGCCTTAGCCTCCCACTAGTTCGAACTAAAGGGCTACACAGCCCTTAGTTCGAACTAGCTAGTTCGAACTAGGCGTTAGTCCTCGTAAAATGAGGTTTACCTAGTTCGAACTAAGCGCTCCGCTAGTTCGATTCAAATTCGAACTAACGGACCGCTAGTGTAGCGCATAGGAAAGTTAGTTCGAACTAACGTCCGTTAGTTCGAACTAACTTTGTAGTGTAGACATACCCTAACTTAGTTCAAATTAGTTAATTCGAACTAAGCGAATTCGAACTAACGCGTCTAGAACTAAAAACTAGTTTGAATTAGCGTTTTGCTAATTCGAACTAGCATGTCCACATTGAGTGGACCCTGAACAGGGCTTAAGGATGGCCGGAAGCAGTGCCGGCAGGGCATCAGAGGAGGACTTAGAGCGTGGAGATGCTATCTCAGGCTAGCCGAGGGCTGCGCTTAAAGGGTCCCGAGCCCCACCCCGGACAGTTCTCAGGGGTGCCCTGCTTGCATAGCAGTCCTGGCTTGGAGTGCCCGGAGTGCCCACACTGGTCACATCACACCACTCGGCCATCAGTCCGGCTCCACTTGCCGCAGGCTGCCATCTGGGGAGAGGGGGCAATTGGGGGACTGCAGGAGAGCTTCCACCCCCAGAAGCCCGCAGAGCCAGTCCTCCCCATCGGGGGCTCGTATCCCATTTCTCCCTCACCTCCTTCCACTTACCCTTCCCTAGCCCCCCTTCCTGATGTACAAAATAAAGATAATGTTTCTTCCAACATTGACTCTGTCTTTATTGAACAAAACTGGGGGAGACTGGGAAAAGGAGGTGGGAGAGGGGAAGAGAAAGGCTGGGAGAGGGGAGGGCAACTAACATGATCAGGGGTTGGGAACAGGACCCAGATGAAGAGAGGCTACAGAGACTGGGACTGTTCAGCTTAGAAAAGAGGAGATGGAGCAGGGACAGGATAGAGGTCTCTAAAAGCAAGGGTTGGATGGAGAGGGTGCATTCAGAAAAGTTCTTCATGAGTTCCCATAAAAAAGGACTAGAGGACACCAGAGGAAAGGAATGGGTAGCAGGCTTCAAACTAGTAAGAGAAAGTTAAGTATCAGAGGGGTAGCCGTGTTAGTCTGAATCTGCAAAAGCAACGAGGAGTCCTGTGGCATCTTATAGACTAACTGAAGTGTAGGAGCATAAGCTTTCGTGGGCAAAGACGTACTTCGTCAGATGCATGTAGTGGAAATTTCCAGAGGCAGGAATAAATATGCAGGCCAGGATCAGGCTGGAGATGACGAGGTGGATCCAATCAAGGAGGATGAGGCCCACTTCTAGCAGCTGATCTGGAGGTGTGAATTCCAAGAGAGCAGAAGCTGCTTTTGTAGTTAGCAAGCCATTCACAGTCTTTGTTTAATCCAGAGTTGATTGTGTCAAACTTAAAGATGAACTGTAGCTCAGCAGTTTCTCTTTGAAGTCTGGTCCTGAAGTTTTTTTGCTGCAGGATGGCTACTTTTAGATCTGCAATTGTGAGTCCAGGAAGATTGAAGTGTTCCCCTACAGGTTTTTGTATGTTGCCATTCCTAATATCAGATTTGTGTCCATTGATTCTTTTACGTAGGGACTGTCCTGTTTGGCCGATGTATATAGCAGTGGGTCATTGTTGGCACATGATGGCATATATTACATTGGTGGATGTGCAGGAGAATGTACCAGTGAGAGTATGGCTGATCTGGTTAGGTCCTGTGATGGTGTTGCTGGTGTATGTATGTGGGCAGAGTTGGCAGCGAGGTTTGTTGCAAGGATTGGTTCCTGAGTTCGAGTGATTATGGTGTGTTGTGTAGTTGCTGGTGAGACTATGCTTCAGGTTGGCGGGTTGTCTGTGGGCAAGGCCCAGCCTATCTCCCAAGGCAAATAGTTAACCTGTGGAACTCCTTGCTGTAGGAGGCTGTGAAGGCTACAACTGGAACAGAGTTTAAAGGGAAGGGAGATCAAGTCATGGAGGTTGGGTCCATGGAGTAGTCTTAGCCAGAGGGTAGGAGTGGTGTCCCTGCCCAAGGTTTGTGGAAGGCTGGAGAGGGATGGCACGAGACAAATGGCTTGGTCACTGTCTTCGGTCCATCCCCTCCAGGGTCCCTAGGGTTGGCCGCTGTCGGCAGACAGGCTACTGGGCTAGACGGACCTTTGGTCTGACCCAGGACGGCCATTGTAAGCTCAGGTCTCAGGGTCGGGGTCTCAGTGGACCCCCTTGATTTTCATGCACACCTGCTCCTGGGTGGCCAGGCTGGCAGCTCTCCTGCCCTAGCCGGCCACTTTCCTGTGACCTAGTGCGGAGGTCGTGGACAAGGTCCACGATGTCCGCACTAGCCCAGGAAGGTGCCCGCCTCTTGCGGTCCCGGGCAAGCTCCCAGGAGCCGCCAGTCTGGTCCCGGGAAGAGGGGGTGGGCTGGGGGACATTGGGTGGGTGGCTCTGTGCCGTGCCAGGTGCAGGGTCTGCTAGCTGGGTGCTGGCAGGCTTGCACCTGGCACGGGCACCGTAGCCAGCCCGTGCCCCTTTAAGGGGTCTGGGGCCTGGAGGGGGGCAATAGAGTTTCTCTGGTGTTGGCCAGAGTGGCCACCAGGGAAACCTGGGGAGGGCTAGCCTCCCACTAGTTCGAATTAAGGGGCTACACAGCCCTTAATTCGAACTAGTAAGTTCAAACTAGGCTTAATCCTCGTAAAATGAGGTTTTCCTAGTTCGAACTAAGCGCTACGCTAGTTCGATTTAAATTCGAACTAGCGGAGCGCTAGTGTAGCACCTAGGAATGTTAGTTCAAACTCACGTCCGTTAGTTCGAACTAACATTGTAGTGTAGACATACCCTCAGGTCCTTGCAGTGCCTGTGCAAGACCGAGCCGATAATCAAGGGGCCATTTGGGAGCTGGGGGCAGTCGCTCTGGGGAGTTGGAACCCCTGGATTTCGCTCTTCAGGCTGCGCCCCAAGCTCCCCTTTGCTCCTGTCATTTGCAGAATGGCCAAACGCGTCAGACAATTCTTCAAGAACACCCTGAAGATGGCCCCAGGGCCGGTGGGGAGCAGCTCCTCCGTCCCCGCGGGCGGGGAAGCTGAATCCCACCAGCTCGGGGCGACTCGCCCACCGGCCAGGCCCACCCGGACCTGGCTCCAGGGGCGGCTGGGAAGGCGGGGCAGCCGGGTAGGGTGGCTCTGGGGCCTCCTCCTCTGTGGAGAGAAACATCTGCCCCGGGAGCCCAGCCCCCATTACCACCAGGGGGCATCGCCCTGCCCGGCCCCCGGGGACCTGCCAGTCTCCGGGAGCCCCCAGCCCGTCGCTCCCCGCACCAGCCCCTGTAGCTGTGGGTCCAGGTCCGTCAGCAGCAGCGCCTGGGCCTCCAGCTGCAGCCGGGCCACCTCCCGCAGCCGCTCAGACCCAGGTGAGGGGCCGTGAACACGCTGGGCCCAGGGGCTCACCCAGTACCCGGGGGGGGGGGGGGGCGGGGAGGGGCAGCCCCAGTGTCTGCCCCGCAGCCAGGGCAATGGATGGGGGCAGGGGCTGCTGCTTGGCTCTCTTGTTCCTGGTGGGGGCTCTGCTGAGAGCGTTGGCAGATGTGAGGGTGGAAGGGGGATGGGTCCCTGCGAGGGGCGTGTGGGGCCCAACCTGCCCTGGGTCCCTGACATGGGGGCGCGTGACCCCTGCTGGCCGCTGGAGTCACCCTGGTCCCTTCCCTCCCGCACAGAGTCCCCCTGCGCCTCACCGGAGCGCTGCCGGGAGCGGGTGGACTCCTGGGTGGAGGACGTGTCCATCTACGACATCGAAGAGCAGCTCCACACCCGGGACACGGTAGGAACCTTCTCCACACGGGGGGGACCCGAGTGTGTCCGGCCCCTTCCCAGCACGTCCCCCCCCCGGGAGGGGCTTGTCCCTGGGGATCCCCCTGAGGCTCCTTCTCCTGCATGACATGGGCCCCCCAAGCTGGGGTCTCTTGTCATGCACCAGCTGGGCCCCCACAAGCCTGGGGCAGCAGTTGGGGGGGGAGTGTGGGTGCTTGGACAACCAGCAGCTCCCACCTCCACTCCTGGGAGACCTGAGCCCTGCCGCTGCCCGGGGGGGGGGGGGGCAGGCCCCAGGCTCACAGACTCTCTCTGGGGTGCAGAGCCCAGCCGCCCTCCAGCGGTTCCTCCTGGCCATCTCCACCGCCTGCCTCGCCGCCCTCCAAAGGGGCGAGGGCACCCTGGCGACACGCTGCAGCAGGGACACCGTGGTGGCCAGGATTGTGGTGAGCGAGTCGCAGTGGCCGGGAGGAGGGGAGGGGATACGAGGGGTGGACAGGGGTCTGCCTGGGCAATGGGTGTGGGTGGGGGACCTGGAAATGGGATGGGTGGGGCCAGGAGAGCTGGAGGGGGAGAGTGGGTGGGGTTGGTGGAGGAGGGAGGGACAGAGAAATGGGGCAGGTGTGGGGTGCTGGACAGGAAGGGGGATTCGGGACAGGGAGGGGTCTCCCCGGGCCATGGGGGGGGGGGGCTGGAAGGCAGCAGAGCGGGCTGCTGGGGATGCGCCTGGGGAGCAGGGATGAGGAGGTTCAGAGGCTGGTCACCAGGGCAGTGAGGGGCAGGAGACGGCCTGGGGACAAGGACTGAGCTGGTCCCGGTTTGGGAGGGGGGTGCTGGGAGGGGCCCTGTGCCGGGCAGGGGGGCTACAGGGCAGCGGGAGGCAGTGGGGTTGGATCCTGCTGGGTGGGGGCGCTGGCCGTGTGAGCGTCTCTTGGGGGCCCCAGCCTCACACGCCCCTTTGTCTCCTTGGGTCTCCCAGGAGATCATGGAGGCCTCCCCCCCACCTCTGGTCTTGGCCAATTGCCTCAGCGCCGCCTGCAGCCTCAGGTACCGACCCCCCCGACCCCCCCCCCCCCCAAGAGCAGATCCCCTGACCAGGGAGTGGGAAAGTCTCCTGCTGCTGAATTAACAGTCTCTGCCCCTCTCTCCTGCCAGCACCCTGAAGCCTCCCCTGCGGGCCCAGCTCCTGAGCCCCCTGCTGAGGGCGGCCGTGGGACAGACAGTGTCTGGGGACTGGCAGCAGGAGCCCACCCGCAATCAGGTACGTCCCCTCCCTCGCCCCCCCCCCCAGCCAGGAGCAGGAGCAGCCTCTGGCGGCCTGGATCCCCCAACCCCAGCCCCCCCTCTGACCCATAGCTCCCCCTTGTCTTGCAGGAGTTCAGCCGGGGCCTTGCTGACATCCTCGATGTCCTATTGGGCAATCTCCTCGCCGAGTCCCCAGACACCGCCCGGCTCCAGCTGATTCTGGAGGTGAGCCCCGTAGGGGGGACGGGGCCATTGGCCCTGCTTCCTCGGGGGGTCGAGGGAGGAGCTGTGTCAGTGGCTGGGTGGGGGGCACAGTCTGGGTATGTCTACACTACGCCCCTAGTTCGAACTAGGGGGGTAATGTATGCATACCGAACTTGCTAATGAAGCCCGGGATTTGAATTTCCCGGGCTTCATTAGCATAAAGCCGCGCCGCCATTTTTAAAAGCCGGCTAGTGCGAACCCCGTGCCGTGCGGCTACACGCGGCACGGACTAGATGGTTCGGATTAGGCTTCTAATCCGAACTATCTGTACGCCTCGTGGAAGCCTAATCCGAACCATCTAGTCCGTGCCGCGTGTAGCCGCACGGCACGGGGTTCGCACTAGCCGGCTTTTAAAAATGGCGGCGCCGGCTTTATGCTAATGAAGCCCGGGAAATTCAAATCCCGGGCTTCATTAGCAAGTTCGGTATGCATACATTACCCCCCTAGTTCGAACTAGGGGGGTAGTGTAGACATACCCTCTGAGAGGAGCCCCAGGCTCTGCCCAGAACTGGCGCCTCCCTACGGGTCCTGACCTGCCTCTTTCCCCCCCAGCACCTGAGCCCCTGGCTGGAGTCCCGCCTGCCCCAGGAGCGAGCCAGGGCCCTTGGCAGCACCACGGCCCTGCTGCGAGTCGCCACCACCCTCCCGGGGTTTGACGTAAGTGACCTCGGAGCCGGGGGGTCTGGGGCTGCAGGGCGCGGGGCTGGGAGCGTCCCTGGGAGGCAGAGGCAGGGTCGGGAATGGGCCGGGAGTGATCCGCGTTCCCCTTTCCCCGGGGAGGGGCGACCCTGGGCCTTTCAGGGAGCGGCCGTTTGCATGGAACAGGATGCTGAGGGACCCCCCCTCTTCTCTCTCCCCTCAGAACTCCGCCGACTGGCCGAGGATGGGTCACCACGTGGCCCAGCTGGGCCTTTTCATTTCGGACCCTTCCGAGGACGTCAGCCGGCTGGCCCGGGAGGGGGTGCACCGCCTCTTCCAACTAGTCCTGCACCACAGGGGTAAGGAACCCAGCCGGGACCTGGGCCCCAGGGACACCCTGAGGGTGCCGGCGGCGGGGGGAGGGGACCCAGCCCTTTTCCCCAGACTGGTCCAAGGGGGGATGCGTCCCTCTGTGTTCCCGTCCTGCCCCCTGTGCCCCTCCATTTGCCCAGGGATGCCTGCAGGGGCCCGTGGGAGGGGAAGGGCTCAGACCTGCCAGCAGAATGACCCTGTTGTGTCTCTTCCAGGCCTCAACATCCACCAGGCAGAGGACCTGTGGTGCAGGCACTGGTACAAGGAGAGGTGGGTCCTGGCTCACAGCAACACCGTCAGGGTGGGAGAGGTAAGGACGCGCTGCCAGGGCAGGGCAGGGCTTGGGGGTGGGGCTGGCTGGGGCTCTCGTGGGGGTAGGACGCGGGGCGGGAAGTGGGGAGTGAGTCGCTGATCGAATGGTCGATGCATTTTCCCTCGACTATTCGAGCCGTGGACAGGGCGGCGCTGCCCCTTTGTGATGCTGTCCCGGCGTTTCAAGGGGGCGGCGCTTCCTAGGGGCAGTGACGCACGGAGCCCGGATCTCCCGTAGGAGGGGAACCAGGGCGGGACGGGGGGCAACACTTTTCGATGGAGGCCGCTCCAAGATGTTGGCCAGTGGCCTAGGGCTGCTCTGTTGTGCGGAGGGGGGTGAGGTCTGGGAGGGTCTTGGGGGCAGGAGGAAGGTGTAACCCGAGGCAGGGGTTTGGGGTGCAGGGTGAGGAGAGCGTCTGGGTGCAGGGTCTGGAAGGGAGTTTGGGGAAGGAGGAAGCTGTTTTAGCCCCAGGAGTTGGGGCCGGGCTCTGGGCCGTCAGCTGAAACCTCCTGTGCTCTTGATTTCAGGTCTTTGGGCAGCTCTTCACACCAGAGCAGGAGAATGCCTTTCTGGAGACGGCTCTGCACGCTGCCCGCTCCCCCCTCCGGTGCCACAGCACGGCCGGGCTGGTCCTGGCCCACGCCCTGCAGGGGCAGGCCCATCAGCTCCTGGGATACATGGTGAGCAGCAGGAGCAAATGCAGGAGAATGGGGCAGGGGCAGGGTCTCCTTCTCTTCCCCTCAGTGAGTCCCCTCCACCCCTTTCCTCAGGCTGCCCCCACCCCATGTCCTACCCGCATGGTTGGGGGAGAAACCGTGTCCTAGGAGGCGGGAGGGGGCAGAGGTGTCAGGAGCCCTGGGGGGGGTCAGGAGCTCACCCTACGGGCTGCAGGCCTGACAGGCGTGACCAGAGAGCAGAACAAGTCTCAGCGCAGAGGGGAGGGGGGGGAAATCCCGGGGGGCCCAGTACCCCTGAGTCCTTGGGGGATGAACCGCTGACGGATTCTGCTTCCCTTGCAGCAGGAAGACAGCCAGTGAGGGAGCTGAGGAGCCAGCAGCTGCGTCCCCCTCTCCCCAACCCTCCTAATTGTATAGAACTGGATTTAAACTCTGATTAAACAACATTTGAAAAAACATTTGGATCAGGCTTGGTCAATAATTTTTAATGGGGTGGGGCATTTTGGTAACTGATCAAGGGCCACATTTCTACCGAGGGGTTTGGGGTCTGGGACGGGGTGGTTGGGTGCAGAAGGGAGTTTAGGGTAGGAGCCTGGGTGCAGGGAGGGGGTGGAAGTCTGCCCTGGCTGGGGGGCAGGGCTGGAGGAGTGTTAGTTAGTTTCTGTCTGGGAGCATGGAGGAAGCAGCCTCAGCTACAGGCTGGGCGGTTTAGAAGCCGAGACCCCCTTCCCTATATCAAGGGGGGCTGAGGCATCCTAGACCTGCCCTGTAGCCTGATGACATCTGTGCTGTGCTGTATCCTGAAGAAGCAATAAACCACCTCTATTCTACCGGCTGGTGGAGTCTGTTCGTGCCATTACGGGGGTGCAGGAGGCGGGGGACCCCAACGCGCCGTCACAGGGTGCCAGAGAGGAGTCTGGCCTGGGGGAGGGGTGTCGGGGGGGGGGGTGCAGGGTCAGGGAGGGAGCTGTGACCTGGGGAAAGGGGGACGCAGGTTCAGGTGGTCGCCTGGGACAGGCAGTGAGGGAGGGGATGTGGGTGCCGGGGCAGGCTCTGGCTGGGGGGCGCTTACCTAGGCAGCTGCATATGGGGGAGCCCAACTGTCACCTGAGGGGATGGAGGAGCCCGACTGTCACCTGAGGGGATGGGGGAACTCAATTTTCAACTGTGGGGAATGGAGGAAACAATGTGGAGGGGAGGGAGCGAGATGGGGGGGGTGAATTGTTCCCGGAGGGGAGATCTCCCTGGCTGGGGGGGAAGGGACATTTCCAGCAAAGCCCCTCACATAAGAGGGGGACAGATGGGGAGGAGGGAGAGGATGGGGATGGGCAGAGAGCTGGGCAGGTAGAAATGGGGAGGGGAAGGAGAAGGGAAGGGGGAGGAGATGGAGGAGAACAGGGGATGGGAACAGTGGAGGGTGGGGGATGAGGAGCAGGACAGAAGTAGGGCAGTGGTGAGGATGGCTGGGCGATGAGAGCCCAGTCAGGGCCCAGGGGAGCTGCCCTTTCTGTGCCCAGGTGTCTGGGGGTCTCCCCCACACGCACATAACCCTGCTCCTCAGAGACTCTTTACAGTTTTTTTTCCAGCTCCCACTTTTGGGGGCAGGGACGTGCTGTCAGGAAGGGGTGATACCTCAAGTCACATCAGAAACACAGAGACACCCCCCCACCACCACCACGTGACAGAGGCCAGGGCCAGCTTTAGGGAGCCCTACAGCAGAAACCTCTTCCCTCTCCCCCCAACCCAGCTTCAGAGGAGGTGACCTCCCCTCCCCCAGGAGGCTGCAGGGCACATCCCAGAGCAGCGGCTCTCAAGCTTTTTGGCCCCAAACCACCTGGCTCAACATAAACCTTTGCGTTCTAACCATTTTGAGTTGCACCCAGTGTTTCTGGGCAGGGCTATCAACAAAAGGATTAGTAAGAATGATGGAATATGCAGGAAATAAATAACACAAGGCAAGAGAATAGTGACGACTTTACAATTGAGCGTGTAGCTCTCTATTTTACTGACATCTTTCTGGGCATGTTACCGTGCATGCGATGCCACCTCAGTGCCATACAGCTGGTAAGTTCTCATTTCTTTTATCATATCAGCATTCATTGAGAACTGTTTTTAAACTATTTAACAATTAAACAAACGGGCAGAATGTCTGTTATGGACCATTGCCGTAGAGAGAAAGGAAACCGGGCCTTACTGCTACTTTAACTGCAGTAGTCGACAAGAAATGTTCCAAGTACTTGTGATGCTCCTTTTACAATCTGGATAAAACCTCTTCCCAGACGTTTCAAGTCCAGCACAAGACACGATTCTCATGGGCACAGCGCCTTCGGCATCACGGCTCGTCACACGGCACAACAGCTGCTGCGGGTGGCTGACCGGCCTTCGCTAAGGAGCGAGCAACACGGACCGAGCTGTGTGACTGGCCAGCACTGGGCTACTGAAACCAACTGAGCTGCCAGTCAGCAGACCTCGGCGTGGCTCTTTTCAAACTGTGCCCGGCCACGTTTTAACTGGATTGACGTACCCCACTGTGCTCCTCTAGGTGCTATAAGCAACTCAGCTTCTGTCATGGCCATGTGGCGCTGTTTGACAGGTACAATGTTTGACACTTTGTTCAGAGGAGATCACACACGTGAAGATATTTTAAATACAGACAAAATCTCTTCTGTTTAATTTGGTGCCCCAGGAAGCCTGGCTCCCAAGGCAACATCTAATTCGCCTGTATGGTCGAGCTGGCCCTGCTAGCACAACACTTTGTACCCAGCCCAGCCCGGCTCTGTCGCTGTGGGGAACACGGGCTGCCAGGGACTGCTCTGAGGTATGATGGTCACCGTGGGGTGTCAGCGCAGCACGGCCAGGGCCTGGCATGTTTGAGAAACAGATTGTGAACTTCCTTTCCCTTGCCGAGATGGCTCTTTGTGGTGTCCCTGTACCCACAGGACGGTCACTTGTTTCCTTTCACCTCCCCCTCTTTCCTCTATTTTTTAATTAATTGCTGTTTAATAAATTGTGTTTGCCCTGAGCTCTATGTAACGAGCTGTGGTCGGGAAGCATCCGGAGCACAGAGACCACCCCAAGCTGGGGACTCCCTGCCCCTGTGCTAAGTGCCCAGGACAAGACTGGGGGGTCGCGCCTCCAGGGATCCTGGCCCAGCCTTGCTGGGGTTACGAGGGCCTTTCCCCCGCTTACACTGGGAGCAGGGTCAGCCACAGCCCTTGCTGTCCACACAGAGAGTGAAAAGCACCGGAGCCACCTCCCCGGAGCCCGGCTTCTGTGGAAACAAACAAGCGTCTCTGCTCGGGCGACTCCAGCAGGACGGGGAGCCGGGCTGACTCCGCTCACCCCCATCCAGGGACAGGCGGGTTTGAGTCCTTGTGTGGGGGTCGTACCCGCAAAGTTTGCCTTCCAATTGCCGCCCAGGAAAACCAGGGCCTCCCGGCCACCACTGGCCATCCTCCCCCCGTGTCCTTTCAATGCCAATCCCCCGCCCTCAGCTACGATGGCTGCCACCTACCATTGTCCCCCTCCCCTCAGGGAAATGGTGCCCACTGGGGGGAGGGGAATATGGGGGGAGAGCGGGGATAAAGGGAGCAGGTGCTGAGGGGGGAAGGGAAGAGGGGACAATGGAAACTCCCCCACCTGGCTGGGGGGCACCAGCGTTCCCCGTTCATGAGTGTGTCAGTGTGTATCTGCCCCATGGCCATGGGGGGTGTCGCCTGCCCCTTGTTCCCACCTTCCCCACCGGACAGAGTTGCCCCAGCTCAGCCGTAGTTTTGGAGGGAAAACAAATCCCCACACCCCATCCACTGACCCTGACTCGGTGAGGGGGGAACCGTTCCCATCCCCCCTCTCGCCACCCCCTTCCAACAATGTCTGGGGCCCCCGCTGGACCTTCCTCCATCTCCCCCCAAACCTCCGCCCTGCTGCCCCTTCCCATGTCCCCTCAAATCTCCGTCCTTTCTGCCCCATCCTGTCTGCTCTCAAACCCCTTCCCCCATCTCTCAGCACTGTCCTCGGCTCATCTCCCTCCCAACCCTTATTGCCCTGCAGCTCCCGTCCCATTTCTCTCAACCCCCTCTTCTGCCCTACGGCGACCTCTGCTGGCAACACTCAGGAGTCCTGCCTGCCAGGCCCTCGACTCTAACCACTAGTCCCCACTCGCCTCCCAGAGCCAGGATCAGAATCAAACCTTCCTGGCCCCCAGCTTTCTCCTGCTCTCTAGCCAGCGGCAGCACAAACACAGCCCGTGTCCCATCCCTTGCTAGGGACCTGGCCACTCACCCACTGGCCACTTGGGGGCAGGGGATCTGTGGGGCATGAGTAAGTCCCTGGGTCTCTCCTCATTGGTAACCTACTGGGGGCACAGGATGGAATTTATCTTGTTTCCGTTTCCTTTTGAACTTGGTTGATTTAATTCACACACAGAGAAAACACGCTTAGCTCCAGGCATTAAGCCATCATCACCGCTGAACTATGGCATAAGAGGCAGCAAACCCAGGTGCCCCCCATTGCGTCCTCTCCATGCATGGCACCAGGGCAGGCTAGGAGGGGAGGCTGCAGAATCAAACTTTCCAGCAACTGGAAATGACACAGTGACTGTCCCCCAAATGCCCTTAACTCTGCCCCCTCAGTCACGTGGCTTGTGATGCCATCCTTTGGATCATTTGTAAAAAAAGGGGTGTGTGTAATCTGCAGGAAATAGTCGTCGATTAAAGATGGAAGATGAGACTGCGGCTTCCTAGATCTCGCTCAGATGCACATTAGCCCAGGACACAGAGTACTTTGATGGTGACCAGTTTTCCCCTCCCCAAAACAAACAGGCCAGCTGCGAGCTACGTGACACTTGGCTGCAGGGTTTCCTGATTTGTGCAGGGACCTTTGCTGCTAACTGTGACGGCACTAGATTTCACCTGAAGATCAGAGACAAGGTGTGACGGACGCAGGAAGTGACAAGACATCGACATCTTCCTGTAGCTGCAGCTAGCATCTGAGCTCCTTATATGGGACTGGGTAGAACTGGGCACCGGGGCGTTGGTGGTGGTGCTAAGGGGCCCCTCACAGCCCCATCATGGCATCTGCTATCACCGTCCTCAACCTCGGTGAGTATCAGAGACAGCTGGTGCACGTGTCTATGGCAGGTGTGTGTGGGGGAGATCCGAGACCAGGGTGTGGGATCCAATCGCTCTGGTCCCTAATGAGCTGTCTCCTCTCCAGGATGCTGGCTGGCGGAGCAATTCAGGGTGTTGGGACATGAGTATCTCTCTTTGGGACAGGTGGGGACAGAGAAGAGCTGTTGATACCTGAATGTTCACCCCAAAGCTGAGTTCCACCTCCTTGTTTTGACACTGGGGGGCTTAGATCAGAATCCGGACGGGTCCTCAGGGCAGTTGGGGGGTGACTGCAGATCGACACTGGGGGCCTTAGATCTGAACCAGGCCCTACTCCCAGGGCAGTCGGGGGGGACTCCAGATTGTTCTAAGGGGGGCAGAGATCAGTCCCCAGCCCGCAGGGCCCCTGTGGGTGCAGAGAGGTGTCTGTGAGCCCCGGCGCTGTCCCTGGGGGTGGGTGCTAACACACGGGGAGGAGTTTGTGCCTCCCCAGCTCACTCCTGTCTGTGTGTAAATGCAGAGCTCCCTGCGCTCGGACCCTCCATCTCCATCAGCCCCGGCGGGGTGGTTGCCATGGGGGAAGCCATCACCATCCGCTGTCAATGTTGGTGCCGGGGCAGGAGGCTGTGGCTGTATAAAGGTGCAGTCAGAATCCGGGATACCAGCCCAATTCTCCAGTTACTCAAGATCTGTTTGAATTGTAATCCCATTCTACAATGTGTTTGCAACCCATCCCAGTTTGGAGTAATCTACAAAATGTAGAAGCCGTTGTTCACTCACTTTATACTAATTTCATCTAGACCACATTTCCCCAGTCTTCCGGTGTGAATGCCATGAGGGACAATGCCAAAAGCCAGACGAAAATCAACAGATCATGGTGCTATGTGAAGTGACAGAAAAGGTTGCAACTCAAGTGCTGTGTAGCTCTTCAGAGAGGGATGTCTGTGCAGGGGAACCAGTGAGGAGCTGAGACCAGAGGACCAAACAACCACAGAGCAACCTTCTCACCTTTCCCAGAGGGGGCATCATGTGGACGATAAACTTGGGCAGCCAGCGTGCTGTGTGTTCTCCAGCAGAGTCCTGCACGGATGGAAGCTGCAACTGTCTGGGGTGAAGGTCTTTTAAAAAAAGGAAATAACTGAACGCAAAAAGCCTCTTGCAGTGCATGACAAGGCCGTTTTATTCGTTCTAGTACCCTCTTGAGCTATGCTACATATTCCTGAGAGCCATTGGTTGGTGTATTACCTATTTCCTAGAGCTGGCTGGAATTTTTCCAGCGCAATGCTTTTCCACTGGAAAATGCAGTTTCATCAAAATTGAAACACCTCAAAGAAACTTGTCAATTTTCACAAAATTCTGGGTAACAAAAAAAAAAAAAAAAAAGGTAAATGGGTTGTCGCCATCAGGTTGAAAGGGAACCTTTCTATTATCCCTCCTAAAGTGGCTTTCTGTCTAATGTTTTAATGTTGCATTCCAGAATATAAAACTGCTGTCAGTTGTTGTCTGCATATGTGTTCTCTCTCTCTGTGTGTCGTGCTCATATTGGCCATGTAGCCCATACAGTCCCGGGTCCACCGGGGTTGGGTCGGGAGGCACAGGGGCAGGAGGGATAAAGGGCCTACCCACGGTAATGTGGAGGGGTGGGTTCAAGCTGCCCAGTAAACCATTTTTGCCCATTTAATCACCTAATAAATCATCTTGTTAGTCTTTAAAGCGCTGCATAGACCTGTCTTTTGTTTCCCAATGAAGGTTTTCACAGGATCAGAGTGATGCAACTGTGAAGTTCAGCTTGATCCATGATATTGTAAATTCAAATGTACATTTCCCACTGACTCTTGTTTAAAAACTCCTGAGATGGGGTGGACATTCCATAGGCCTCCTGGAAAAGTTTGTGTGTTAAGGAGCAACTTTAAAGAAAAAAGAGACCAGATTTCTCTAGCAAATGGAAGAAACACAGAATGTACCATCAAGTCCGTACAGTACGTGAACATACTGCCCTATAGCTACACATGCTACGAGGGGGAGGGTGGCTGGAGGCAGGAGATGGCTGGACAAAGTCTCTTCACGGTCTATTTTAGTGTTCCTCTCACCATATCCTGTGGCTGGGTCTCTGAGCGGGGTTAATGTGAGGTCAAAGACAGGGTTCTACATCAGTTCTACAAAACCACTGTACAGCTCAGATCTATTTATAGGCACTACATCTGTATGGGGCCTTTACAGGCTGCAGCAGGCCATTCCACAGTGATGGGCACCCAAGAAGACAGGCCTTTCTGGGTGCAGCTACTCATGCTTGCTAAAGGAGTCACACCATAGCCAGGCCCAGACTGGGCTCTGACCAGTTTACTGCTAGTTGCACGAGCGAAAGGAGCCAACCTGCTGGCTCTGCTGAAGCAATCAAGCATGTTCCTTTCTGCCTGGTCTGCACAGACTGAGCTCTGCTCATTTAGCTAAGACCTGATGAACTCTGTGGCCAGGTGGTGACCTCAGAAAAGGCCTGGCTTCCAGTCCCGGTAGCTAAATTGACTGAGCCTGACTCAGTGGACAAACCCTCGTAATGCTTGTGAAAATGCAGGCTGACACCTGCAGGGGAACCTTTTAACTTGCCTGGTCACTCAATCATGGATTTAAAAGTAGCCATTCGTTGACAAAGGAATTTCACTAACCAATTACAGAGACACTCTGCAGAACTTGGAATTCATCTACAGATCTGACACTGGTACCTTAGTCTTGAACAACAACATTATCTGATTGGCGCATTAGAAAGCCAATTTCTCCCACCTTTAACATCTGTATTTTCATATGAAGTGAGTATTAAGGATGTTAAATATTGACTAATTGACTAATCGAATAGTGAATGTGTTTTGCATTGACTATTCAATTACTTGGTAGGGCACCTCTGCCTTTGAAGTGTAGCAACAGTCCTAGGGCTGATGCTACACTTGAAAGGTGAAAGTGCCGCATGGAACCTGCAGTCAGCGGGGGAGACTACCCTGCCGACCCCGGGCTACGTGCAGCGCTCCCGCTTAGAACCACCGAAGGGATCAGCTGGGGAGTCCTGGGCTCCACACCGCAGTGCCACTTTGAAATGCTGCAAGGAGCTTGACTCCAGGCTCCCTGTGGAGTTTCAAAGTGTCAGCACTGTATGGAGCCTGGGGTCAGTGGAGGAGTCCCCAGCTGATCCTGGGCTCCACACGGCACTTTCACCTTTGAAGGGCTATTGCTAAGCTTCAAAGGCAGAGTGGGTCCATGGACCACTTTGAGAAACACTGCTCTATTGTATACCCAATAAAACTGGGTATGTATTTTTGAGGTCCAGGTTTTCCCCCTCCCATTCTGTTCATGAGGCATCAAAACTCTGATTATCACAGGCTCCAGACAACTTTTCTGAAGCTGATGAGCTAGTCCTGCTTTCTCATACAGAAGCCTAGAAGTGAAGAAATACATTTCTGCTGCTACCCTAAAAGGGTTCATTAGCTATATACATTCTCATCTGGGTAGTTGATATTTGGGGTACATAGTTTTCATCTCGTCACCAGTATTACATATTGGACAAAACTGTCAAAGCACCAAAGTGACTCTTTTACCCAGCAACTGGTTAGAAAAATGAATTTCCATCCTATGGAAAATGGCATTATTTTGACATTTTCTTCCATCCCCCATGAAGCCAATGGGTCAAAATACCAACATTTTTCAACAATGACAAGTTTTAAAACAAGACTTGAGGAAATGAAAGTAAATTCAGACTTGAGGAAATGAAAAAAAATGATTTTTTAAATCCAAATGAAATTTTTACCAAAACCACAAATTACATAAGCATGAATGGGAGTCGATTTATACATTTTATGAGCAGAAGTCCAATAAACTAGATATGCCAAATGGATCCCTGTTATAGCCAATATTTAAATGGGATTTAAGAAAGAGAACCCCTTTTACTGAATGCAGGGAACATTAGCTTATTGATTCTCACTATGTGTTCTCTTCTCTGAATGCCTACTTTTACTTCTTGGACAATATTTCTTGGATCAGAATATGTAGTTACTATGAATCA